>NW_027361739.1:4155000-4755000 GCF_039654945.1 Dendrobates tinctorius | reverse complement strand
CCTGTGCAGCTCTCCAGTATTGAGAGCAGTCAACAGCAGTCGCCCGTTTCTGGTACAGACCGACGACAGCGAGTTTGGCCTCGGTGCTGTGCTCAGCCAGGTCGACTCGGGGGACCAGGAGCACCCCGTTTTGTACCTGAGCCAGAAACTTCTGCCGAGGGAAGTGGCATACTCGACCATCGAGAAGGAGTGTCTGGCCATGGTATGGGAACTGCAACATTTGCAGCCCTACCTGTACGGGCGCGCCTTCATGGTGGTAACTGACCACAACCCTCTGAGCTGCTTGCACACAGTGGCCGGAACCAATGGAAGGTTGCTCCGCTGGAGCCTTGTCCTTCAACAGTACGACTTTACTGTAAAACATCGGAAGGGCAGGGAAAACGGCAATGCCGATGGGTTGTCCCGCCGGGGCGAACCCGCTGAGGTGCGCATGGCCGATTACCGAGAGGTAATGTGTTGTGAGTTCATTTTCCCCTCCGTCACTGAGGCCTGGTGAACTCCCTATTCTAGTGAAGGAAGGTAGTGAGCCTGATTATCAGGCACCTGGGACTAATGAAGACGATTGGCTGAGTGGAGTCACTGACTGGATATAAGGCAGCCTACGCCCTTTCTGCCCTGCGGGTGATTTCTCTGTGGACTCTTGGACACCAGTCTGATTCCTGCTCTCCTAAAGCTAAGTTTTCTGTTTTGCCTTTTTGCATTTAAGATTTGTTTTTTGTTTTTCTTGCTTTTTGGATTCTGCCACTCCCTGCTGGAGTGTGCAGTATTCCGTTAGCTCTGTCTTCAGAAAGTACCTGAGTGCTGATTTAGTTTTTGAAGCTTAGTTGCTTCAGGGCCATTTTTATATCAGCTTGTTGGCTTTTTGTCTCTGATAGGGTTTTGGCAGATTGCAGACAGCAGCCTTCCTATCCGTTCCTATCTTGGTAGTTTTTGGGCCCCGTCTTTGCTCAGTCTGTCTTTCTGTCTGTGTAAGTGTTTTCATCTTGATTCACCGTCATTATATGTGGGGGGCTGCCTATTGCTTTGGGGTCTGCTCCGGGGCAGTTAGATTTTCCCTTTCCTTCTTTAGGCCTATGTATCTCTCCGGCTGTGATCGAGGGGTCTAGGTCATCATAGGAACCCCCCACGGCTACTGCTAGTTGTGTTGATAGGTTCAGGGGTCTACAATCTGATAGTTGCCAACTTCTCTGGTTTTCTGGACTTAGCTAGCATTTCTGTTTTTGCCTCCTACGGTGACTCAATCATAACAGAATCACCCGCCAAACCGCAGATCCTTGGGTACTCAATAGCAGGAAAGAATTGTGTGTAAAAAAAAAAAAAAAAGGGTGTGTATATTCTTTCCTCTATATCTCTGAGGCCGTAGGGGGAATTTTTTTTTTCTCTCAATGGAGATAGAGCAAGTGTCTGATCGTGTGGAGCAGCTCGCTGCTGAAGTGCGAGGAATTTCCGCCTATCTTGCTCGTTCACATGCTGTTGAACCAAAGATCCCCACACCTGATGTATTTTTTGGGGATCGATCTAAATTTTTGAGTTTCAAAAATAATTGTAAATTATTTTTTGCTTTGAAGCCTAACTCGTCAGGGAGCCCCGCGCAGCAGGTTAAAATTGTCATCTCTTTGCTGCACGGCGATCCCCAGGATTGGGCGTTTTCTTTGAAACCAGATGACCCTATACTGACTAATGTGAACGCATTTTTTCAAGCCTTGGGGTTGCTGTATGATGAACCTAATGCTATTGATCAGGCTGAAAAGACCCTGTTAGCATTGAACCAGGGTCGAGAATCTGCAGAGTTGTACTGTCAAAAGTTCCAAAAGTGGGCGGTCCTTACTACCTGGAATGATAGTGCCTTGGCTGCTCTCTTTTGGAAGGGTTTGTCAGAAGCCGTAAAAGATACTATGGTGGGATTTCCTGTTCCCTCTGGTCTGGACGATTCTATGCTTTTAGCCATTCAGGTTGATCGGCGTTTACGTGAACGCAGGATTACACGAGAGGTGTTGCCACCGGTTGAACAGACGTCTGAACCTATGCAATGTGATAGAGTTTTGTCTAAGGCGCAAAGTCAGGAATTCAGAAGGCGTAATAAGCTGTGTTTTTTCTGTGGAGATGCCTTTTGGGCTCACTAATGCCCCTTCTGTCTTCCAGTGCTTCATGAACGATATTTTCCGAGACTTTGTCGATAAATTTTTGATTATCTATCTGGATGATATTTTGATCTTCTCCAAGGATTGGGATGCTCATGTGGAACATATTCGGACTGTGTTCCGGATCTTGAGAGAGAATTCTCTGTATGTCAAAGGATCAAAATGCCTTTTTGGAGTACAGAGGATTTCTTTTTTGGGATTTATTTTGTCTCCGTCAACTATTGAAATGGACCCGGCCAAGGTACAGGCCATTTATGATTGGGTTCAGCCCACTTCTTTGAAGGCCCTCCAGAAGTTTTTGGGTTTTGCCAATTTTTATCGGAAATTTATAGCAAAATTTTCTAGTATTGCCAAACCATTGACTGACCTGACCAGGAAGGGTGCGGATGTGTTGAATTGGTCTCCGGAGGCGGTTGCTTCCTTTCAGGAGCTGAAGCGTAGATTTACCTCCGCCCCGGTTCTGCGGCGACCTGATGTCTCACTCCTGTTTCAGGTAGAGGTGGATGCTTCTGAGATTGGTGCAGGAGCGGTGTTGTCCCAAAAGGATCCGGTAACATCTAAAATGAATCCCTGTGCTTTCTTTTCCCGAAAGTTCTCTTCATCTGAACGTAACTATGATGTGGGGAATCGGGAACTGCTGGCCATGAAATGGGCATTTGAGGAGTGGAGACATTGGTTGGAGGGAGCCAAACATCAAGTTGTGGTCCGCACTGACCACAAAAATTTGATTTACCTAGAGTCGGCTAAACGCTTGAACCCTAGACAGACTAGGTGGGCCTTGTTTTTTACACGTTTTGATTTTGTGGTCTCTTTCCTTCCTGGAACTAAGAATGTCAAGGCAGACGCCCTCTCTAGGAGTTTCTTTGCTGATTCTCCTGTGGTGACCAAGCCTGCTACCATCTTAGGTGAAGGGGTAGTTCTTTCTGCCATCTCGCCCGATTTGAGACTTGGTCTGCAAGAGTTCCAGGAGGACAAACCTGAGCGTTGCCCCAGTGGAAAGTTGTATGTTCCTGACCAGTGGAAGAAGAGAGTGATGTCTGAAGTTCATTGCTCTGCATTGGCTGGTCATCCAGGTATTTTTGGTTCTAGAGATCTGGTGAGTCGCTCTTTTTGGTGGCCCACCTTGTCTCATGATGTCAGGAATTTTGTGCAGTCCTGTGGGACTTGCTCCCGGTCTAAATCTTGTTCTCGCTCTAGTGGGTTGTTGATGCCTTTGCCGGTCCCCAGGAGGCCATGGACCCATATTTCAATGGATTTCATCTCTGATATGCCGGTCTCTCAAAGAATGACTGTTATTTGGGTGATTTGTGATAGGTTCTCTAAGATGGTTCATCTTGTACCACTCCCTAAGTTGCCATTTTCCTCTGAGTTGGTGCCCCTGTTTTTGCAACAGGCGGTTCGCTTGCACGGGATTCCTGAGAACATTGTATCTGACAGAGGAGTTCAATTTGTGTCTAAATTTTGGAGGACGTTCTGTTCCAAGTTGGGAATTCAGTTGTCCTTCTCCTCTGCTTTTCACCCTCAGACCAATGGGCAGACAGAGAGAACAAACCAGACCTTGGAGTCGTATTTGAGATGTTTTATTTCCGCTGATCAGGATGATTGGGTTTCATTTTTGCCCTTGGCCGAATTTGCTTTAAATAATAGAGCTAGTTCTGCCACTTTGATGTCACCTTTTTTTTGTAACTTTGGGTTTCATCCTCGATTTTCTTCAGGGCAGGTGGAGTCCTCTGCCTGCCCAGGTGTTGACACTGTGGTGGAGAGAATGCACCAGATCTGGGACCAAGTGGTGGATAAGTTGTCTCTCTCCCAGGAAAAGGCCCAGCAGTTTTCCAATCGACATAGGACCATTGGTCCCCAGTTTAAGATTGGTGATATGGTGTGGTTATCATCAAAAAATATTGCTATGAAGGTGGCTTCTCCTAAGTTTAAGCCTAGATTTATTGGACCTTACAAGATTTTGGAGATTATTAATCCGGTCTCTTTTCGTTTGGCTCTTCCTGTCACATTTAAGATCCATAATGTGTTCCATAAGTCCTTGTTGAAGAGGTTTGTTGAGCCAGTTGTGCCTGAGGTGGCACCTCCGGACCCTGTATTGGTTGAAGGTAACTTGGAAAATGAGGTAGAGAAAATTCTGGATTCCCGTCTGGCTAGACGGAGACTCCAGTATTTGGTTAAGTGGAAGGGTTATGGTCAGGAGGATAATTCCTGGGTCTCTGCCTCTGATATTCATGCCAAAAGATTGGTGCGTGCCTTTCATCGGGCTCACCCTGATCGCCCTGGTAGCGTTGTTGAGGGTTCGGTGACCCCTCCTCAAGGGGGGGTACTGTTGTGAGTTCATTTTCCCCTCCGTCACTGAGGCCTGGTGAACTCCCTATTCTAGTGAAGGAAGGTAGTGAGCCTGATTATCAGGCACCTGGGACTAATGAAGACGATTGGCTGAGTGGAGTCACTGACTGGATATGAGGCAGCCTACGCCCTTTCTGCCCTGCGGGTGATTTCTCTGTGGACTCTTGGACACCTGTCTGATTCCTGCTCTCCTAAAGCTAAGTTTTCTGTTTTGCCTTTTTGCATTTAAGATTTGTTTTTTGCTTTTCTTGCTTTTTGGATTCTGCCACTCCCTGCTGGAGTGTGCAGTATTCCGTTAGCTCTGTCTTCAGAAAGTACCTGAGTGCTGATTTAGTTTTTGAAGCTTAGTTGCTTCAGGGCCATTTTTATATCAGCTTGTTGGCTTTTTGTATCTGATAGGGTTTTGGCAGATTGCAGACAGCAGCCTTCCTATCCGTTCCTATCTAGGTAGTTTTTGGGCCCCGTCTTTGCTCAGTCTGTCTTTCTGTCTGTGTAAGTGTTTTCATCTTGATTCACCGTCATTATATGTGGGGGGCTGCCTATTGCTTTGGGGTCTGCTCTGGGGCAGTTAGATTTTCCCTTTCCTTCTTTAGGCCTATGTATCTCTCCGGCTGTCATCGAGGGGTCTAGGTCATCGTAGGAACCCCCCACGGCTACTGCTAGTTGTGTTGATAGGTTCAGGGGTCTGCAATCTGATAGTTGCCAACTTCTCTGTTTTTCTGGACTTAGCTAGCATTTCTGTTTTTGCCTCCTACGGTGACTCAATCATAACAGTAATTAGAGTTGAGCGACTTTTGGTTTTTTAAGGTCGCGTTTCGTTTCGTGAAACCCGACTTTTCCAAAAGTCGGGTCGAGCAAGATCGTCCGATTATAGGGAAAAGTCGGGGTCGTCCCGAAACACGAAACCCAATGTAAGTCAATGGGGAATAAAAGTCGGCAGTGAGAGGAGGACAGGAAACACACCAACAGTGCCCATTTGAATGCCAAAAGCATCAATTCTTCTTACTTAAGCTTGTCAACCTTAATTAACTTCATAATATAAGTTACGCACTGAAAAATGGGTGTTATTTGGCTAAAGTTGTGGGGGGGGAGGGCTGGCTGCAGGTTTTCATGTGCCCTGGGCGAAAGAGCGCCCCTTTAACACATACCACAACTCATCATGCTCCGATACGGCAGATAAATAGCGGTATAGTACAATGAAAAATACCTCACTTTTTACATCTCATGATGAGGCCCATCTATTTCTCCATACAGAATCATTGGTCCCATATAATGTTTGAAACAGTATATGATGAGCTCCACATAATGCTACAGTATATGTTGGTCCCCATGGATGAAGCTCCACTGTCTTATGGGCCCAAATAATGCTCCAAACATAATGGGCCCCATTTCTAATGCTCTAGTGTATAATGGGCCCTGTAAATGCTGCTCCAGTGTCTGATGTCCACCTTTGGAATGTTCCAGTGTATGGTGGGCCCCATCTATCATTCTCCAGAGTATAGTGCTCCCCAAAAATTGCTGTCCCAACATTGAAAACAATCAAATAAGTCTCCTCGCTAGGGAATCCCTGTACTTGTCTGGATAGGTGCTGTAGCTTGCTTAACAGCTCGCCAGCCGTTCTCACGCCCAGTATGGATTGCACGTGATTGCACAAAGGTTAGAAAGGGTACCGTATCCCTGGGTAACATGTATGGATAGCGTACACATTCAAAATATATGTCTATACAGCATGAGGCAGGCTCAGACGGTGTTAGGCCCAGTATGGATTGCACGTCATTGCACAAAGGTTAGAAAGGGTACCGTATCCCCGGATAACATGTATGGATAGCGTACACATTCAAAATATATGTCTATACAGCATGAGGCAGGCTCAGACGGTGTTAGGCCCAGTATGGATTGCACGTCATTGCACAAAGGTTAGAAAGGGTACCGTATCCCTGGATAACATGTATGGATAGCGTACACATTCAAAATATATGTCTATACAGCATGAGGCAGGCTCAGACGGTGTTAGGCCCAGTATGGATTGCACGTCATTGCACAAAGGTTAGAAAGGGTACCGTATCCCCGGATAACATGTATGGATAGCGTACACATTCAAAATATATGTCTATACAGCATGAGGCAGGCTCAGACGGTGTTAGACCCAGTATGGATTGCACGTCATTGCACAAAGGTTAGAAAGGGTACCGTATCCCTGGATAACATGTATGGATAGCGTACACATTCAAAATATATGTCTATACAGCATGAGGCAGGCTCAGACGGTGTTAGGCCCAGTATGGATTGCACGTCATTGCACAAAGGTTAGAAAGGGTACCGTATCCCCGGATAACATGTATGGATAGCATACACATTCAAAATATATGTCTATACAGCATGAGGCAGGCTCAGACGGTGTTAGGCCCAGTATGGATTGCACGTCATTGCACAAAGGTTAGAAAGGGTACCGTATCCCTGGATAACATGTATGGATAGCGTACACATTCAAAATATATGTCTATACAGCATGAGGCAGGCTCAGACGGTGTTAGGCCCAGTATGGATTGCACGTCATTGCACAAAGGTTAGAAAGGGTACCGTATCCCTGGATAACATGTATGGATTGCGTACACATTCAAAATATATGTCTATACAGCATGAGGCAGGCTCAGACGGTGTTAGGCCCAGTATGGATTGCACGTCATTGCACAAAGGTTAGAAAGGGTACCGTATCCCTGGATAACATGTATGGATAGCGTACACATTCAAAATATATGTCTATACAGCATGAGGCAGGCTCAGACGGTGTTAGGCCCAGTATGGATTGCACGTCATTGCACAAAGGTTAGAAAGGGTACCGTATCCCCGGATAACATGTATGGATAGCGTACACATTCAAAATATATGTCTATAAAGCATGAGGCAGGCTCAGACGGTGTTAGGCCCAGTATGGATTGCACGTCATTGCACAAAGGTTAGAAAGGGTACCGTATCCCTGGATAACATGTATGGATAGCGTACACATTCAAAATATATGTCTATACAGCATGAGGCAGGCTCAGACGGTGTTAGGCCCAGTATGGATTGCACGTCATTGCACAAAGGTTAGAAAGGGTACCGTATCCCCGGATAACATGTATGGATAGCGTACACATTTAAAATATATGTCTATACAGCATGAGGCAGGCTCAGACGGTGTTAGGCCCAGTATGGATTGCACGTCATTGCACAAAGGTTAGAAAGGGTACCGTATCCCCGGATAACATGTATGGATAGCGTACACATTCAAAATATATGTCTATACAGCATGAGGCAGGCTCAGACGGTGTTAGGCCCAGTATGGATTGCACGTCATTGCACAAAGGTTAGAAAGGGTACCGTATCCCTGGATAACATGTATGGATAGCGTACACATTCAAAATATATGTCTATACAGCATGAGGCAGGCTCAGACGGTGTTAGGCCCAGTATGGATTGCACGTCATTGCACAAAGGTTAGAAAGGGTACCGTATCCCCGGATAACATGTATGGATAGCGTACACATTCAAAATATATGTCTATACAGCATGAGGCAGGCTAAGATGGTGTTAGGCCCAGTATGGATTGCACGTCATTGCACAAAGGTTAGAAAGGGTACCGTATCCCCGGATAACATGTATGGATAGCGTACACATTCAAAATATATGTCTATACAGCATGAGGCAGGCTCAGACGGTGTTAGGCCCAGTATGGATTGCACGTGATTGCACAAAGGTTAGAAAGGGTACCGTATCCCTGGATAACATGTATGGATAGCGTACACATTCAAAATATATGTCTATACAGCATGAGGCAGGCTCAGACGGTGTTAGGCCCAGTATGGATTGCACTTCATTGCACAAAGGTTAGAAAGGGTACCGTATCCCCGGATAACATGTATGGATAGCGTACACATTCAAAATATATGTCTATACAGCATGAGGCAGGCTCAGACGGTGTTAGACCCAGTATGGATTGCACGTCATTGCACAAAGGTTAGAAAGGGTACCGTATCCCTGGATAACATGTATGGATAGCGTACACATTCAAAATATATGTCTATACAGCATGAGGCAGGCTCAGACGGTGTTAGGCCCAGTATGGATTGCACGTCATTGCACAAAGGTTAGAAAGGGTACCGTATCCCCGGATAACATGTATGGATAGCGTACACATTCAAAATATATGTCTATACAGCATGAGGCAGGCTCAGACGGTGTTAGGCCCAGTATGGATTGCACGTCATTGCACAAAGGTTAGAAAGGGTACCGTATCCCCGGATAACATGTATGGATAGCGTACACATTCAAAATATATGTCTATACAGCATGAGGCAGGCTCAGACGGTGTTAGGCCCAGTATGGATTGCACGTCATTGCACAAAGGTTAGAAAGGGTACCGTATCCCCGGATAACATGTATGGATAGCGTACACATTCAAAATATATGTCTATACAGCATGAGGCAGGCTCAGACGGTGTTAGGCCCAGTATGGATTGCTCGTGATTGCACAAAGGTTAGAAAGGGTACCGTATCCCTGGATAACATGTATGGATAGCGTACACATTCAAAATATATGTCTATACAGCATGAGGCAGGCTCAGACGGTGTTAGGCCCAGTATGGATTGCACGTCATTGCACAAAGGTTAGAAAGGGTACCGTATCCCTGGATAACATGTATGGATTGCGTACACATTCAAAATATATGTCTATACAGCATGAGGCAGGCTCAGACGGTGTTAGGCCCAGTATGGATTGCACGTCATTGCACAAAGGTTAGAAAGGGTACCGTATCCCCGGATAACATGTATGGATAGCGTACACATTCAAAATATATGTCTATACAGCATGAGGCAGGCTCAGACGGTGTTAGGCCCAGTATGGATTGCACGTGATTGCACAAAGGTTAGAAAGGGTACCGTATCCCTGGATAACATGTATGGATAGCGTACACATTCAAAATATATGTCTCAGGAGCCAGGCTCAGACGGTGTCAGGCACAGTATGGATTTGACGGCCCAGATTACACAGCGGAGGAGCAGGGAGAGGTAAAGATTGCAAATGCTGGGGCCCTGCCCAAGCAAGGGGGGCCCACTCTTGGGCGTCGGCACTGGCACTGGGCCCCTCATAGTACAGCGGTGTGTCTGACGGCGGGTGTGCACCACCACCGTCAGAGACACTTGATTGCACTATGAGGGACCCTGTGCCAGTGCCCGCGCCCAAGAGTCGGCCTACCCACCTGTCCAGGGCAACGGCACTCGCACGGTGTCGTGCGCTAGGTGGTTACCCCGGCCATGGGGGGGGAGGCAGCACAGTTAGGGAGTTTTAGAAAGTGGCATATGTTGATGTTGGACATTCAGCTGATGCAAAAGGCGAAATAGGTGAAGTACCAGGAAGAGGTGGACCAAAGCAAGCCATTTTTCTGTCACCCTATGTGTCATCAGGGGAAGGTGGGACAAAATCCTTGGAAACCCATGCGTGGTTCATTTTAATGAAGGTTAGATCATCCACATTTTGGGTTGACAGACGGGTCCTTTTTCTGTCAGGATTGATCCAGCTGCACTGAAGACTCTTTCCGATAGCACACTTGCAGCTGGGCAAGCGAGCTCCTGTAAGGCATATTGGGCCAATTCAGGCCAGGTGTCCAGTTTAGCGGCCCAATAGTCAAAGGGGAATGACCTGTGTGGGAGAACATCGATATGGGAGGAAAAGTAGTTTGTAACCATAGTTGACAACTGCTGTCTCCTGTCACTTTCCATCGATGCAGTATTACCAGTTGTGTGAGCGGTATTTGAAAAATCAGTCCACAACATTGTCATGAAACCCCTGTCTCCAATGCCACTTCTGCTGTGTGCACCACGAACACCTCTGCCAAGCTGCCCCGGCCCGTATGGCTCGTGTGAGAACCATCACCGCTGCTGTGTGCTGGGAATGCCTCAAGCAACCGATTTACCAGAGTTGCTTGTTTATTAGCCAATATTAGGTCAAGGTTCTCCTGTGGCATGATGTTTTGTAATTTGCCTTTATAGCGTGGATCCAGGATGCTGGCCAACCAGTAGTTGTCATCGTTCATCATTTTGGCAATGCGGGGGTCCCTTTTTAGGATCCGCAAGGCATAATCTGACATGTGGGCCAATGTTCCCGGTGTCAATGATGCACTGCGAGTGCTGGTTGGAGGAGCACTTTCTGGCAAATCCACATCCCTCCAGTCACGCACAAACCCTGTACCAGACCTTGCCACGCCAACATTTTCACTTGCCCCACGAGATGCATCCTCCTCCCCTAAGTAATCATCCCCATCATCCTCCTCCTCCTCCTCCTCTTCTTCCTCCACCTCGTCCAGGAGAGGTCCCTGAGCAGACAATGGCTGAATGTCATCAAGGATTCCCTCCTCCTCTTCCTCCTCATCAACATTGGCTGCAGACGCCTGCTCCTTAAGGTGCGTCAAAGTTTGCATGAGCAGACGCATAAGTGGGATGCTCATGCTTAGGATGGCGTCGTCTGCGCTTACCAGCCGTGTGCATTCCTCAAAACACTGAAGGACTTTACAAAGGTCTTTCAGCTTCGACCACTGCACGCCTGTCAACTTCATGTCTGCTCTCAAAGTGCCTGGCCGTGTATCCTCCCACAAATGCATTATGGCCTGCCTCTGCTCGCACAGCCGCTCCACCATGTGCAGGGTGGAGTTCCACCTTGTTGCAATGTCGATAATGAGGCGGTGGTTGGGAAGGTGGAGCAATCGCTGCAGCTTCTGCATACGAACGGAGTGTACAGGCGACCGGCGGATGTGCGCGCACAGTCTTCGCACCTTCTGGAGCAGGGCTGTTAACTCCGGATAATTTTTGAGGAAGCACTGCACCACCAGGTTCAAGGTGTGAGCCAAGCAAGGTATGTGGCTGAGTTTTGAAAGGGCTATGGCTGCCACAAAATGACGGCCGTTATCACTAACTACCTTGCCTGCCTCAAGATGTACACTGCCCAGCCATGACTCAGTTTGTCGCTTCAAGTACTCGGCCAGCACCTCGGCGGTGTGTCTGTCGCCCAAACAGATCATCTGCAACACAGCCTGCTGACGCTTTCCACTAGCTGCTCGATAGGGGGACACATCGTGTGCAACAGTGGCAGCTGCAGATGGAGTGCTCGTACGACTGCGCTCTGTGGACGAGCTTTCGCTTCTGGAGGAGGAGGAGGAGGAGGGTCGAACGCCTACAGCCAACTGTTTCCTATACCGTGGGCTAGGCAGCACTGTCCCACCACCGCTGTCCCCTGTGGACCCTGCATCCACCACATTAACCCAGTGCGCAGTGATGGACACGTAACGGCCCTGGCCATGCTGACTGGACCATGCATCAGTTGTGAGGTGCACCTTTCCGCTCACTGACTGCTTGTGTGCATGGACAATGCGGTCTTTCACATGATGGTGGAGGGCTGGGATGGCTTTGCGAGAGAAGAAGTGGCGACTGGGTAGGTCATAGCGTGGTACTGCATAGGCCATGAGTTCGCGGAAAGCTGTGCTTTCCACCAACCGAAAGGGCATCATCTCAAACGAGATTAGTTTGGCAATGTGGGCGTTCAAACCCAGTGTACGCGGATGAGAGACTGAGTACTTTCTTGACCTACTCATAGTGTCTGGGAGGGTGAGCTGGACTTGAGAGCTGCATATGGTGGAAGTAGCGGTGGACAGGGCGGACTGAGAGAGGGTTGATGATGGTGATGGAGTTGGTGTTCTTTCTGATGGCCTAGAATCAGTCTTTCATTGATATAACAGTGGGATTCCCTGACTGCTGTGGCCTTGCAACGACACCTCAACATTTGCTGCTGTGCTAACCGGTGGGCTTACAGTGGGGGAAACAATGTAGCGTTGCTGACTACCTTCGTTGTGATCAGTTGCACATGTGGCACTTGAGGTTTGGTGTTGTGTCCACGCTTGCAAGTGCATGCTGGTTAAATGTCTAAGCATGCAACTGGTATTCAAATTTTTCAGATTTTTCCCTCGGCTAAAGGTCTTTGCGCACTTCTTACAGATAACCTTGGCCTGATCATGAGGATTTTGTTCAAAAAAGTGCCAAACTGCACTCTTCCTACTTTGGCAGACATTTTGCGGCCTAGCACGCTGTGATCTTTTGACCCTCTGGACAAGCTGTCCAGCAACTCTTTTGATGTTTGGAACCTGTCTTTGGAGTGCTCCGGGCCTGCCAGATAACAGCTGTTGCGATGTCGATGTCTGCTGTGGATGCTCCTCATCTGAGCTATTGGAAGCAGCACCCTCTTCCCCCAATGGATGCCAATCTGGGTCAACAACTGGGTCATCCATCACCTCCTCTTCTATGTCATGTGCACCTTTCTCTGTGTCACCGTGTATGGTGGTATAGCGTGCGGGAAGGGGCACCTGAGTCTCATCAGGGTCAAAATCTGGCTCTGTACACTGCGAGGACAATGTAGTGCTCTGAGTGAATGTACCAGCAGAATCATCCATCAGCGGCTGTGCATCAGTGCACTCCATGTCAGATTCATCTTGGCCTGGGTAATTCACCATTTGACTTGATAATCCAGGCATGGTATGTGAAAACAGCTCCATGGAGTAATCAGTAGTATGGCCTGCGTCATCCTTCAATCTTGGTTGGGGTGAAGGACACAAGGAAAGGTGTGGTTCATGAACATGAGCCTCCAATGACGACTCAGTGCTTTTACTTTTTACAACTGAAGAAGAGGAGGCGATAGAGCTGGAGGCTGAGTCAGCAATGTAAGACAAAACTTTTTCCTGATGCTCTGCCTATAAAAGCGGTTTGCCAACTCCTAGAAATCTAAGCGTTCGAGGCCTTATGTAGCCAGACGATGACGCAGGGTCAGCACCTCCTGCATTCGGTCCTATTTTGCTCTTGCCACTACCATCAGATCCACCACCAACACCATCATTACCAGCTGCCAACCCCCGCCCAATTCCACGGCCTCTTCCACCAGCCTTCCTCATTTTTGGTAGAAATGTAGACAAAATCCAACAAACTATATAGTAATGTAAAACAAGGTACATGGTGTCTATAGGACAGGGGAGATTTAGAATTTCTGCACACACTTGTGGACAGTGGACACTTTTGGATTGTGTGAGGCCCACTGATATCTGAGCGCTATGTGACACGCTCGATGGCACAGCTGCCTGTGACCAAAGTGACGAGAGGATAATGGAGATTTTGAATCTCTGCGTACACTTTTGGACACTGGACACTTGTAGATTGTGTGAGGCCCACTGATATCTGAGCGCTATGTGACACGCTCGATTGCACGGCTGCCTGTGACCAAAGTGACGAGAGGATAATGGAGATTTTGAATCTCTGCGTACACTTTTGGACACTGGACACTTGTGGATTGTGTGAGGCCCACTGATATCTGAGCGCTATGTGACACGCTCGATGGCACAGCTGCCTGTGACCAAAGTGACGAGAGGATAATGGAGATTTTGAATCTCTGCGTACAGTTTTGGACACTGGACACTTGTGGATTGTGTGAGGCCCACTGATATCTGAGCGCTATGTGACATGCTCGATGGCACGGCTGCCTGTGACCAAAGTTACGAGAGGATAATGGAGATTTTGAATCTCTGCGTACACTTTTGGACACTGGACACTTGTGGATTGTGTGAGGCTCACTGATATCTGAGCGCTATGTGACACGCTCGATGGCACAGCTGCCTGTGACCAAAGTGACGAGAGGATAATGGAGATTTTGAATCTCTGCGTACACTTTTGGACACTGGACACTTGTGGATTGTGTGAGGCCCACTGATATCTGAGCGCTATGTGACACGCTCGATGGCACAGCTGCCTGTGACCAAAGTGACGAGAGGATAATGGAGATTTTGAATCTCTGCGTACAGTTTTGGACACTGGACACTTGTGGATTGTGTGAGGCCCACTGATATCTGAGCGCTATGTGACATGCTCGATGGCACGGCTGCCTGTGACCAAAGTTACGAGAGGATAATGGAGATTTTGAATCTCTGTGTACACTTTTGGACACTGGACACTTGTGGATTGTGTGAGGCTCACTGATATCTGAGCGCTATGTGACACGCTCGATGGCACAACTGCCTGTGACCAAAGTGACGAGAGGATAATGGAGATTTTGAATCTCTGCGTACACTTTTGGACACTGGACACTTGTGGATTGTGTGAGGCCCACTGATATCTGAGCGCTATGTGACACGCTCGATGGCACGGCTGCCTGTGACCAAAGTGACGAGAGGATAATGGAGATTTTGAATCTCTGCGTACACTTTTGGACACTGGACACTTGTGGATTGTGTGAGGCCCACTGATATCTGAGCGCTATGTGACACGCTCGATGGCACGGCTGCCTGTGACCAAAGTGACGAGAGGATAATGGAGATTTTGAATCTCTGCGTACACTTTTGGACACTGGACACTTGTGGATTGTGTGAGGCCCACTGATATCTGAGCGCTATGTGACACGCTCGATGGCACAGCTGCCTGTGACCAAAGTGACGAGAGGATAATGGAGATTTTGAATCTCTGCGTACAGTTTTGGACACTGGACACTTGTGGATTGTGTGAGGCCCACTGATATCTGAGCGCTATGTGACATGCTCGATGGCACGGCTGCCTGTGACCAAAGTTACGAGAGGATAATGGAGATTTTGAATCTCTGCGTACACTTTTGGACACTGGACACTTGTGGATTGTGTGAGGCTCACTGATATCTGAGCGCTATGTGACACGCTCGATGGCACAACTGCCTGTGACCAAAGTGACGAGAGGATAATGGAGATTTTGAATCTCTGCGTACACTTTTGGACACTGGACACTTGTGGATTGTGTGAGGCCCACTGATATCTGAGCGCTATGTGACACGCTCGATGGCACGGCTGCCTGTGACCAAAGTGACGAGAGGATAATGGAGATTTTGAATCTCTGCGTACACTTTTGGACACTGGACACTTGTGGATTGTGTGAGGCCCACTGATATCTGAGCGCTATGTGACACGCTCGATGGCACAGCTGCCTGTGACCAAAGTGACGAGAGGATAATGGAGATTTTGAATCTCTGCGTACAGTTTTGGACACTGGACACTTGTGGATTGTGTGAGGCCCACTGATATCTGAGCGCTATGTGACATGCTCGATGGCACGGCTGCCTGTGACCAAAGTTACGAGAGGATAATGGAGATTTTGAATCTCTGCGTACACTTTTGGACACTGGACACTTGTGGATTGTGTGAGGCTCACTGATATCTGAGCGCTATGTGACACGCTCGATGGCACAACTGCCTGTGACCAAAGTGACGAGAGGATAATGGAGATTTTGAATCTCTGCGTACACTTTTGGACACTGGACACTTGTGGATTGTGTGAGGCCCACTGATATCTGAGCGCTATGTGACACGCTCGATGGCACGGCTGCCTGTGACCAAAGTGACGAGAGGATAATGGAGATTTTGAATCTCTGCGTACACTTTTGGACACTGGACACTTGTGGATTGTGTGAGGCCCACTGATATCTGAGCGCTATGTGACACGCTCGATGGCACAGCTGCCTGTGACCAAAGTGACGAGAGGATAATGGAGATTTTGAATCTCTGCGTACACTTTTGGACACTGGACACTTGTGGATTGTGTGAGGCCCACTGATATCTGAGCGCTATGTGACACGCTCGATGGCACAGCTGCCTGTGACCAAAGTGACGAGAGGATAATGGAGATTTTGAATCTCTGCATACACTTTTGGACACTGGACACTTGTGGATTGTGTGAGGCCCACTGATATCTGAGCGCTATGTGACACGCTCGATGGCACAGCTGCCTGTGACCAAAGTGACGAGAGGATAATGGAGATTTTGAATCTCTGCGTACACTTTTGGACACTGGACACTTGTAGATTGTGTGAGGCCCACTGATATCTGAGCGCTATGTGACACGCTCGATGGCACAGCTGTGACAAAAGTGACTAGAGGATAAGGGAGATTGGATTGCTTTTAAAAAAGCAGTTTGCAGAGCAGTGGGCAAACAGCAATGCCAGCGTGTCAGGAAGCCTTAAAAGGCAGCCCAACAACCAACACCACTGATACACCACAATATAGCCTCCCCTTGCACTGCACACACAGTGACTTGTGTGTTGTGCAGGCCAAATCGCTAGCAGCAGAAGCAGTTTTTTTGTCTTCTTCCTGCCTAACGCTCTCCCTACAGAATCAGCAGCAACCTCTCCCTATACTAAGATCGGCAGAAGTAAGATGGCGGTCGGCGTGCACGCCCTTTTATACCCCCTGTGACGCCCACCAAAGCAAGCCAATCACTTGCATGCCCTTCTGAAAGATGCTGGTGACCCGTGCCTAGGTCTTCACGTTGCCCACAGTGTCCGTGGATCCTGATTGGCTGAAAAAGAGCGCAAAACAAACTTTTGAAACGCGACTTTGGCGCGTAAGTCGCCGACCTCGTGGCCGACCTCATCCTAGGGTCGGGTTTCGTTTCATGAAACCCGACTTTGCCAAAAGTCGGCGACTTTTGAATTTTTTTGACCCGTTTCGCTCAACTCTAACAGTAATGCCTCCTTAGCGCCCTCTTAAGGGGGGAGTTGTGATATACAATGTCTGCAAAATATGTTTTCTGTTGGAATGTGCTAGAGATCCTCCATTCTATGACTCTGTAAACTGTAGGTAGTAGGAATCCCTTTCCCCCCAAGTCTTATCAACCCTGCCACTCCCTCTGGAAGAGCAGGAATGTTAATTAGCTAGGGGGAAAGGATCCCTTTGTTCTCTGAAAGTGTGCTGGGATCAATATAGGAGATATTAAAAAGAAGCCTGGCTCGCAAACCATACATGACAGAGAAACAACGATCATATTTCTTTGATCCGAGTGGACCCATCTTCGCTGTGGTGCCTGTTGCAAAACTCTCGGATCATCAGAACCTGAGATATGGGTTCCTGCTAAACGGTGTATCAGAAATACTGCATATTTGGGCTTGAATGATTGTAATCGACAAATTACAACCAATGATGCCATATATGTGTCCGTGCGGGCTTCCCTCGCTAAGTTATGATGATTATAAAGTTTGGTAAGATTTCTACCTTGGAAAGAGAGAGGTGGGACTACCCCAGAATGCATCTCTCCGTGATGTCACATAGCAGAGTCTATAAGTCATTCCCTTGGCAAAACCAGCTCAGAACAGCTGCAGAGTCCGTGCTGAGCAGAACCCAGATGAGTGGAGACGTATGGCTCCGCCTTCTCCTTCCCCCACTCAGCCACTTGGTTTTGCCTAAAGAGTCATGAACAACCGTGAGTGTTACTTTCTATGTTCATCCATCTTTTATTTTATATTTCTAACTGTACATATGTAATGTCTCCAGTTTATAGCAACTTTTATCTGTATAATCACTGTCCTCTTTCGGGGAATAAATGATTTAATATTTAGTTCTGTCTCCATGCTCTAACAATCGAACTATAAGCCTTTGCTAGATAATCGCTACTAAATTGTCGGGATGGCTTCGAACCCCTCCCTTGAGTCTATAACTTAAGCGGAGAAACCAGGAGCTGGTGGCAGCGCAGCGCATTGTGTACGGTTATTGCGGCTTGCTGGCAGTCCAGAAGGGTCTTATATTGCTGAGCGAGGGGCTGCGGCCACAGCATTGATAATTCCCTGACTGCAGAAGCCTAATTGCTGGTTCACAACAAGCAGCCCGTCCGGCGACTAATTATCCTAGGTGCAGTTCCCTGACTGACCTGAGGGTAAGGGGGCGCCGGAGAGCTGCGAGTTCCAAAGTGGAACTGAGAAAGTGGGATGTACATAACTCCCCGCAGTACTTAGAAGATTGATAGCAGTGGTGGGGCATCCAAAATACCCCCCTGCAGCAAATTGTAGAGTGAGATTAGCTTGCTGGATATTTTTGTCACATGGTGCCAGTGGTGGGATAATTAAGATAAGCCCCCACTGCACCTGTGATAGCCGTGTGTCGGCATTGTGTCACGTCCCTCCGTCCGCTGATACACCCGTGTCAGTGGTGGGATTATGACATAGTGGTGACACAGGGTCCGCTGTCCGTCGTGTTTTGGTGGCAGCGGGACCCCCGTTAGTCTCCGTATTGGGCGAACAGCGGTGGGCTGTTCGCCACAGTCTGTCACTCAGTTTCTGCTTTGCCCTTAGTTTAGTTCATTTTTGCCCTCATCCAAGATGGAGTCACGAGCCTCAACGGGGGCCATCTTATTTCCTGTGTTGATCTCTCTTGTTCCTGTCTGCTCTGTATATAAGGATGCTCTGTATGATTACTCATTGCTTGTTCTTGGACTTGTTATCAAGCTGGAAGGACTGCTACCTAGCTCGTCTCTTCGTTACCTTGGGATACCCCGCCTGCCTGTGAATCTTGGTCTCATTGTAAAGACTTGTTTCTTCGGATCAGCTCTGCACCCACCTCCACTTCAAGGACTGTTTCCTGCTAGCAGGCCTGGCCTGCTCTCCAGGTCTCCGGATCTGGCAACTTGGACTTCATACGTCTCCACGGTCTGTACGTTTGCTCACTGCATTATTATCTTCATCTGCTGTTACCCTGCTGTGTCTTATATGTAAACCTGCTTGATTCTGATAAATACTACAGAACTGAAAACCTATGAGCTCAGGCCTCTTTTCTGATCCACGTCTCTGACCTCCATTACACAGAGTATATAAAGTTATAACAGAATACTCAAGCCATCAAATATGGAGATTTCTGGGTCAGATTCTATGGAGGTACGAATGAAGAAACTTTGCTCATTTGTTTCTGGACTTCATGGGGAGCTGCAGGCTATTAAAACAAAGCTGGGGACCTTAGAATCGCAAACCAATCATAACGCGAATGTGGCCGATACATCTATTCAGGCCTTAGCGTCTCGACTTTCAAATGTATAGACTGCAGCTGTGGTTGCTGCCCCGACTCCAATTCCAGCTCCGGGTTCGGGATTTCCTAAACTCCCACCATTCAGGTTCGGTGGTGAAAGAGAGAAATTTCGGGGATTTTTGAATCAATGTCAGCTGTATTTCTCTGCACGTGCGGCCCAGTTTTTAACTGATCGAGATAAAGTATTGACTATGATTATGTCGCTAACAAACAAAGCGTTAGCCTGGGCTAATCCATTAATTGAGACTAATGATGTATGCCTGAATTCTTTGAATGACTTTACTGCCGCAATGTCTCAAATGTTTGATGACCGCAACCGAAGTTTAACAGCAGAAACCGCATTACTGACACTTCGTCAAGGGAAGCGTCCGGAGGTGGAATATGCAATGGAGTTCCGGAGGTGGGTGCTGGATACGACATGGTGCGATTCTTCAAAGTATGCAGTGTTCAGGAGAGGTTTGTCTGCTTCAATTAAGGATGAACTGGCTCGAGGAGAATCACCTACTAATCTAGCTGACTTTATACATCATTGTATTCGGATAGACATTCGTCTCACTGAACATCGACAGGAAAAATGGGCTGAGGCTAATCGTAATAACCTCATGTCTTTCCCTTCCTCCACCAGGGAGGCGTCGAGCAAGACTTTATCCCAGACAGAGTCTGAACCTATGCAGGTCGACGCAGTACGAAGAAAAGTCATTGATACACGTAAGGAACATCGTTTCAAGGAGAACGTGTGTTTCTATTGCGGAAAGTCGGGTCATTATATATCGGAGTGCCCTGGGAAAAATCGCAAGTTCGCAGCTGCAGTGACCGAACTTGACTTTTCAGATATTTCTTCGGTAGGTTCTCATTCACACAGTCAGGAAATAACGGCTGCAAATTTTGATTTCCCTGATGATTCATCGGAGGCCTCATCACCTGTGGATATCGCCTTACTTTCTGCAAGTTCTACCACAGCCAGGAGAGATTCGCTCTGTTGCATTTCTATCAAGATCTGGGTACATTCCCGCTGGATCACGTGCTCCACCATGATAGACTCTGGAGCTTGCAGCAATCTCATGGACACTTCCTTTGCTGAGAAACATGGCATTCTTTCACAAAAGAGGGACTCTCCAGAGTTGATGGAGACCGTGGACGGGTCTCCATTGATATCTGGGCCTGTGAAACTCGAAACAGTCCCACTAAAGATCCATATGGGGGCAGATCATTCGGAAAAAATGTCTTTTTTACTGATTTCCTCTCCTAATTTTCCTATTATTTTAGGTCTGCCTTGGTTACGGCTGCGTAATCCTACGATCAATTGGACAACAAAGGACTTAAAATTTCCAAATGAATCAGCAGCGTCCAGAGAGCTGGCTCCAGTGAAAACAGCAGCCGCGGTCGACTTGGCACTACCGGTAGAGTATCGGGATTTTAGTGATGTGTGTGACAAGAAAAATGCGGATAAATTACCGCCACATCGGCCATATGATTGCCCCGTGGAATTATTGCCTGGTGCCGCAATTCCATTCGGGAGTATTTATCCACTGTCTGGTCCGGAATTAAAAGCTCTTAAAGAGTATATTGACGAAAATTTAGCTAAAGGGTTTATACGACCATCTTCCTCCCCAGCAGGTGCCCCAATCTTCTTTGTCAAAAAGAAAGATGGTTCACTTCGTCCATGCATTGACTACCGGGAGCTCAACAAAATCACAATCAGGAACTCTTACCCACTTCCACTAATTCCCGAGTTACTTGAGAGAGTTCGACACGCCAAAATCTTCACTAAATTAGATCTTCGTGGAGCATACAATTTAATACGGATTCGTCCTGGCGACGAGTGGAAAACGGCATTTCGATCACGTTATGGACATTTTGAGTACCTAGTTATGTCTTTTGGCCTCCTTAATGCACCAGCTACGTTCCAGCACTTGGCAAATGATGTTTTCAGAGACATACTTGTTATTTTTGTTGTGATTTACTTGGATGACATTTTAATTTTTTCCAGCAATATCGAGGATCATCAGCGACACGTGAAAATGGTTTTGGATCGTCTACGGCAAAATCATTTATACATTAAACTAGAGAAATGTGAGTTTCACAAAACAGAAATTCAATTTTTGGGATATGTTATTTCTCCCCAGGTTCTCAGCATGGATGTAAGCAAGACGCAAGCCATTCAGGAGTGGCCAACTCCCAAATCAGTGAAGGAGGTACAGCGATTCATCGGATTCGCTAATTTCTACAGACGATTCATTAAAAATTTTTCAGCAATCGTTGCACCCATCACTCATTTAACCCGGAAGAAGACACCATTTGTCTGGTCACCTCAAGCTCAAACAGCATTTTCCACATTAAAGTCTAAATTTATGACAGCTCCCGTTCTCATACATCCTGACCCAGACAAGGCCTTCATAGTGGAAGTGGACGCCTCGGACTGTGCGGTAGGGGCCATACTCTCGCAAAGGACAGGTGAGAAAGATCTCTTGCATCCGTGTGCCTTTCTCTCTCAAAAGTTATCACCTGCCGAAAGGAATTACGACGTTGGCAACAAAGAACTGTTAGCCATTATAACCGCATTTAAAGAATGGAGACATCAGTTACAAGGAGCATCCCAACAGATTGTTATACTCACGGATCACCGAAATCTCGAATTTATGAGGTCGGCAAGATGTCTAAAACCCAGAGAGGCTCGGTGGAATCTTTTCCTTAACCAGTTTGACTTTGTCATCTCCTATAGGCCGGGCTCTCGCAATGGAAAGGCTGATGCACTGTCCAGGATTCATTCAGATGAAGCAACTCCAGCTTCGCCTCCAAGGACCATTCTATCTGAGAAGAACTTTGTAAGTGTCCTACATAATCAAGATCTTTTAACGGAGATTAAGAAGGCTTATGCTGCAGATTCGCTTTTGGGGCTACCCCTTACCCAGGTAAATCTAAGCTTTCAAGAATGGACTTTGGTTTCAAGGACAGCGTTTGTATGTTCCAGAAACAGTAAAACTGAGTGTCTTAAAACTAATGCATGACTCAAAGTTTGCCGGCCATAGGGGAGTTCAGAAGACTCAGGAATTTCTGTCTCGGTTTTTTTTGGTGGCCAACCTTTCGGAAAGATGTGCTTCAGTATGTGTCGTCATGTGAGGTATGTGCCAGGTCAAAAGTTCCTCGCTCCTCACCGACAGGACTCTTGCAACCTCTGCCTGTTCCATCTCGTCCTTGGGGGTCTATTTCAATGGACTTTATTGTTGAGTTGCCTCTGTCACAGGGGAAAAACACAATTCTAGTAGTAGTTGACCGGCTGACTAAAGCTGCTCATTTCATTCCCTGTGCTGGTGTACCAACGGCTAAACAAACAGCAGATCTTGTTGTACAAAATGTTTTAAGTTTGCACGGAACTCCGGATGAAGTAATATCGGATCGTGGGGTACAATTTACCTCACGGTTTTGGCAAAGCTTCTGTGCTGCTCTGGACATCAAAGTAAAATTGTCATCTGCTTTTCATCCACAGTCTAACGGCCAAACTGAACGGACCAATCAGACCTTGGAACAATATCTGCGTTGCTATGTGTGCCACCTACAGGACGATTGGGTGAGTTTGCTTCCGTTGGCTGAATTCACATATAATAATTCTCAGAATGCTTCCACCAAATTGTCTCCGTTCTTTGCCAACAAGGGATACCACCCCAGTATTCTTCCTCGACTTCCAATAGACATGTCTGTGCCTGCGGTAGCTGACCGCATTTCATCCTTGCAACGCAATTTGGAAGTTCTTAAAGACACTTTAGGTTCAGCACAGGAAAGATACAAGAAGGCAGCAGACAAATTCCGTAAGCCAGCTCCAATGTACAAGGTAGGAGACATGGTTTGGCTCTCAACTAAGAACTTGAAGCTCAGGATCCCAACGTCTAAACTGGGGCAAAAATATGTCGGCCCATATAAGATCAGCAGTATAGTGAATTCTGTAGCCTGTCGACTCAAGTTGCCTAACTCATTGAAAATTCATCCTGTCTTTCATGTCTCTTTGTTAAAGCCGGCAGTGCCTAACCCTTTTCCCAGACGCACCTCTGCTCCTCCTGACCCAGTTCTCGTTGACGGGCAAGAGGAATTCATCGTGGAAAGGATCTTGGATTCACGGGTTCATAGGAGACGTCTCCAATACTTGGTAAAATGGCAAGGATATTCGGCTGAAGAGAATTCCTGGGAACCAGTGGAGAACGTCCATGCTCCTCACTTAATCAGACTGTTCCACAGCAGATATCCCAATAAGCCGGACTTAAGATCGTCCAGAGGACGTCTTTTAAGGGGAGAGAAATGTAAGGACTTGGCCTGCATATCCGTTTCTCTGAAATCCTTGCCTTATGTCTGTCGCTCAGTTTCTGCTTTGCCCTTAGTTTAGTTCATTTTTGCCCTCATCCAAGATGGAGTCACGAGCCTCAACGGGGGCCATCTTATTTCCTGTGTTGATCTCTCTTGTTCCTGTCTGCTCTGTATATAAGGATGCTCTGTATGATTACTCATTGCTTGAGTATACTTGTTCTTGGACTTGTTATCAAGCTGGAAGGACTGCTACCTAGCTCGTCTCTTCGTTACCTTGGGATACCCCGCCTGCCTGTGAATCTTGGTCTCATTGTAAAGACTTGTTTCTTCGGATCAGCTCTGCACCCACCTCCACTTCAAGGACTGTTTCCTGCTAGCAGGCCTGGCCTGCTCTCCAGGTCTCCAGATCTGGCAACTTGGACTTCATACGTCTCCACGGTCTGTACGTTTGCTCACTGCATTATTATCTTCATCTGCTGTTACCCTGCTGTGTCTTATATGTAAACCTGCTTGATTCTGATAAATACTACAGAACTGAAAACCTATGAGCTCAGGCCTCTTTTCTGATCCACGTCACTGACGTCCATTACACAGAGTATATAAAGTTATAAAACTGTCATTTAATTAACGATCTACTGTTCAATTTTGAATGAATTCATATATGAATTAAATGGAAAAGCAACAATTTATCTGGCGAGTTATTTGAATGTTCGGCCTACGTCCACCTGTCTGACAGACGGTATTCTAGTGGCTTGTAGCAGCAGCAGCTAGGTGCGCTGCTTGCCTGCAGTAAATAGGATGTGTTCCATCCATGGAACACTATGATAGGATTAATTCCATTCATAGAACACAATGCTTGGATGTGTTCTATTCCTGGAACACTTTGGATCACTGGAACAATGGGACCACGTGTCACAATGGGCAACCCAGAGTCTGTAGCAGCTGCGCAGTAGTAGTCAGCTTCAGTCTGCTGAGGGAGCCTCAGCAGACAGGTGGGGGGGATGCTTGCTCGCTCGCTCAGTATCGGCAGTTTCTCTGAGAATGGTGCACTCACTCTCTTAAGCGGTTTCCAAAGACAGATTGAATTGAAATCGGGATACACAAGTAGTGTTTTCAAAGCATTATTTGCATGCTTTTTTCAAACGTCGCTGCTCTGCAATTAGTTTTTCTTGGTCCAAGTTGCACATTTCCAATTCCTTAGCCTTCATTTAACTTGACCAACTCTTCTACTACAGCAAGTGCTATTCACCTCTATATAGAAGGCATTGCACTGTATTCAATCTGTCATGTAATTAACGATCTATCTTGTCCTTTGCTGCTTGGTAGGTACAGGTGTGATAAGCTGCAGTAATGTGTTTGGCTTTGGATAGCTACGTTTCTGCACACCCACCTGCTACAAGGCCTGCAGCCCCTTCCCCTCAGTACTTCCCCAGCCTTAATTCAAGCATTCAATTCCTACCACTAGAGTTGAGCGAAACGGGTCGAAAAATTTCAAAAGTTGCCAACTTTTGGCAAAGTCGGGTTTCATGAAACGAAACCCGACCCTAGGATGAGGTCGGCCACGAGGTCGGCGACTTACGCGCCAAAGTCGCGTTTCAAAAGTTTGTTTTGCGCTCTTTTTCAGCCAATCAGGATCCACGGACACTGTGGTCAACGTGATGACATAGGCAGGGGTCACCACCATCTTTCAGAAGGGCATGCAAGTGATTGGCTTGCTTTGGTGGGCGTCACAGGGGTTATAAAAGGGCGTGCACGCCGACCGCCATCTTACTTCTGCCGATCTTAGCATAGGGAGAGGTTGCTGCTGCTGATTCTGTAGGTAGAGCGTTAGGCAGGGAAGAAGAAAAAAAAACTGCTTCTGCTGCTAGCAATTTTGCCTGTACAACACACCAGTCACTGTGTGTGCAGTGCAAGGGGAGGCTATATTGTGGTGGATCAGCGGTGTTGGTTGTTTGGCTGCCTTCTAAGGCTTCCTGATCGCTGCATTGCTGTTTACCCACTGCTCTGCAAGCTGCTTTTTTAAAAGCAATCCCAATTTTTTTTTTTTTTTGTCCTGCTGAGGTACTGAGCGTGCATTTTTTCACACCATACAGCGGTGTACGCTCCTCACACAGTACCGTGTAACGGCTGTTATCACAGCCACAGTGAAGCTATCAGTGTGTCACTCTGTGAGAATAAGTCGAGGACATGTTCCGTTCTTACAGACCTGCACCTACTAGTTTTGTCTAGCTTTCAAACAGTTAAATATATTTGCTGTTTGATCACATTCAAAACTATAGATAGACAGTGTGTGTCAGTCCGTATACTTAAAAAAAAAACGGAGCTTGACAATTTTACGTACACCGGACAGCCGTGTATGTGCACGCTCTTCTCAGTACCGTGTAACGGCTGTTATCACGGCCACAGTGAAGCTATCTGTGTGTCACTGTGGAAGGATAAGTTGAGGACTTGTTCCGTTCTTACAGACCTACACTCTAGGGAGATTCCTATTCTGCCCAATTCTACATACACCTTGTAGTTTGTGATACACTAGCCAATTTCTGCCTGTGACATTGCGCTCTGATATTCAGTGGACCTCACACAATCCAAAAGTGTCCAGTGTCCACTAGTGTGTGCAGAAATTCAAAATCTCCCTTATCCTGTAGTCACTTTTTTCACACCTGTGCCATCGAGCCTGTGACATAGCGCTGTGATATTCAATGGGCCTCACACAATCCATAAGTGTCCAGTGTCCACAAGTGTGTGCAGAAATTCAAAATCTCTGTGATCCTGTAGTCACTTTTTTCACACCTGTGCCATCGAGCCTGTGACATAGCGCTGTGATATTCAGTGGGCCTCACACAATCCATAAGTGTCCAGTATCCACAAGTGTGTGCAGAAATTCAAAATCTCTGTGATCCTGTAGTCACTTTTTTCACACCTGTGCCATCGAGCCTGTGACATAGCGCTGTGATATTCAGTGGGCCTCACACAATCCAAAAGTGTCCAGTGTCCACTAGTGTGTGCAGAAATTCAAAATCTCCCTTATCCTGTAGTCACTTTTTTCACACCTGTGCCATCGAGCCTGTGACATAGCGCTCTGATATTCAGTGGGCCTCACACAATCCATAAGTGTCCAGTGTCCACAAGTGTGTGCAGAAATTCAAAATCTCCCCTGTCCTATAGACACCTTGTACCTTGTTTTACATTACTATATAGTTTGTTGGATTTTGTCTACATTTCTACAAAAAATGAGGAAGGCTGGTGGAAGAGGCCGTGGAATTGGGCGGGGGTTGGCAGCTGGTAATGATGGTGTTGGTGGTGGATCTGATGGTAGTGGCAAGAGCAAAATAGGACCAAATGCAGGAGGTGTTGAGCCTGCGTCATCGTCTGGCTCCATAAGGCTTCGAAGGCTTAGTTTTCTAGGAGTTGGCAAACCGCTTTTAAAGCCAGAGCATCAGGAAAAAGTTTTGTCTTACATTGCTGACTCCAGCTCTATCGCCTCCTCTTCTGAAGTTGTAAAAAGTAAAAGCACTGAGTCGTCATTGGAGGCTCATGTTCATGAACCACACCTTTCCTTGTGTCCTTCACCCCAACCAAGATTGAAGGATGACGCAGGCCATACTACTGATTACTCCATGGAGCTGTTTTCACATACCATGCCTGGATTATCAAGTCAAATGGTGAATTACCCAGGCCAAGATGAATCTGACGTGGAGTGCACTGATGCACAGCCGCTGATAGATGATTCTGCTGGTACATTCACTCAGAGCACTACATTGTCCTCGCAGTGTACAGAGCCAGATTCTGACCCTGATGAGACTCAGGTGCCCCTTCCCGCACACTATACCACCATACACGGTGAAACAGAGGAAGGTGCACATGACATTGAAGAGGAGGTGATGGATGACCCAGTTGTTGACCCAGATTGGCATCCATTGGGGGAAGAGGGTGCTGCTTCCAATAGCTCAGATGAGGAGCATCCACAGCAGACATCGACATCGCAACAGCTGTTATCTGGCAGGCCCGGAGCACTCCAAAGACAGGTTCCAAAAATCAATAGAGTTGCTGGACAGCTTGTCCAGAGGGTCAAAAGATCACAGCGTGCTAGGCCGCAAAATGTCTGCCAAAGTAGGAAGAGTGCAGTGTGGCACTTTTTTGAACAAAATCCTCATGATCAGGCCAAGGTTATCTGTAAGAAGTGCGCAAAGACCTTTAGCCGAGGGAAAAATCTGAAAAATTTGAATACCAGTTGCATGCTTAGACATTTAACCACCATGCACTTGCAAGCGTGGACACAACACCAAACCTCAAGTTACACATGTGCAACTGATCACAAAGAAGGTAGTCAGCAATGCTACATTATTTCCCCCACTGTAAGCCCACCGGTTAGCACAGCAGCAAATGTTGAGGTGTCGTTGCAAGGCCACAGCAGTCAGGGAATCCCACTGTTATATCAACGAAATACTGAATCTAGGCCATCAGAAAGAACACCAACTCCATCACCATCATCAACCCTCTCTCAGTCCACCCTGTCCACCGCTACTTCCACCATATGCAGCTCTCAAGTCCAGCTCACCCTCCCAGACACTATGAGTAGGTCAAGAAAGTACTCAGTCTCTCATCCGCGTACACTGGGTTTGAACGCCCACATTGCCAAACTAATCTCGTTTGAGATGATGCCCTATCGGTTGATGGAAAGCGCAGCTTTCCGCGAACTCATGGCCTATGCAGTACCACGCTATGACCTACCCAGTCGCCACTTCTTCTCTCGCAAAGCCATCCCAGCCCTCCACCATCATGTAAAAGACCACATTGTCCATGCACTCAAGCAGTCAGTGAGTGGAAAGGTGCACCTCACAACTGATGCATGGTCCAGTCGGCATGGCCAGGGCCGTTACGTGTCCATCACTGCGCACTGGGTTAATGTGGTGGATGCAGGGTCCACAGGGGACAGCGGTGGTGGGACAGTGCTGCCTAGCACACGGTATAGGAAACAGTTGGCTGTAGGCGTTCGACCCTCCTCCTCCTCCTCCAGAAGCGAAAGCTCGTCCACAGAGCGCAGTCGTACGAGCACTCCATCTGCAGCTGCCACTGTTGCACACGAGGTGTCCCCCTATCGAGCAGCTAGTGGAAAGCGTCAGCAGGCTGTGTTGCAGATGATGTGTTTGGGCGACAGACACACCGCCGAGGTGCTGGCCGAGTACTTGAAGCGACAAACTGAGTCATGGCTGGGCAGTGTACATCTTGAGGCAGGCAAGGTAGTTAGTGATAACGGCCGTAATTTTGTGGCAGCCATAGCCCTTTCAAAACTCAGCCACATACCTTGCTTGGCTCACACCTTGAACCTGGTGGTGCAGTGCTTCCTCAAAAATTATCCGGAGTTAACAGCCCTGCTCCAGAAGGTGCGAAGACTGTGCGCGCACATCCGCCGGTCGCCTGTACACTCCATTCGTATGAAGAAGCTGCAGCGATTGCTCCACCTTCCCAACCACCGCCTCATTATCGACATTGCAACAAGGTGGAACTCCACCCTGCACATGGTGGAGCGGCTGTGCGAGCAGAGGCAGGCCATAATGCATTTGTGGGAGGATACACGGCCAGGCACTTTGAGAGCAGACATGGAGTTGACAGGTGTGCAGTGGTCGAAGCTGAAAGACCTCTGTAAAGTCCTTCAGTGTTTTGAGGAATGCACACGGCTGGTAAGCGCAGACGACGCCATCCTAAGCATGAGCATCCCACTTATGCGTCTGCTCATGCAAACTTTGACGCACCTTAAGGAGCAGGCGTCTGCAGCCAATGTTGACGAGGAGGGAATCCTTGATGACATTCAGCCATTGTCTGCTCAGGGACCTCTCCTGGACGAGGTGGAGGAAGAAGAGGAGGAGGATGATGATGGGGATGATTACTTAGGGGAGGAGGATGCATCTCGTGGGGCAAGTGAAAATGTTGGCGTGGCAAGGTCTGGTACAGGGTTTGTGCGTGACTGGAGGGATGTGGATTTGCCAGAAAGTGCTCCTCCAACCAGCACTCGCAGTGCATCATTGACACCGGGAACATTGGCCCACATGTCAGATTATGCCTTGCAGATCCTAAAAAGGGACCCCCCGCATTGCCAAAATGATGAACGATGACGACTACTGGTTGGCCAGCATCCTGGATCCACGCTTTAAAGGCAAATTACAAAACATCATGCCACAGGAGAACCTTGACCTAATATTGGCTAATAAACAAGCAACTCTGGTAAATCGGTTGCTTGAGGCATTCCCAGCACACAGCAGCGGTGATGGTTCTCACACGAGCCGTACGGGCCGGGGGCAGCTTGGCAGAGGTGTTCATGGTGCACACAGCAGAAGTGGCGTTGGAGACAGGGGTTTCATGACAATGTTGTGGACTGATTTTTCAAGTACCGCTCACACAACTGGTAATACTGCATCGATGGAAAGTGACAGGAGACAGCAGTTGTCAACTATGGTTACAAACTACTTTTCCTCCCATATCGATGTTCTCCCACACAGGTCATTCCCCTTTGACTATTGGGCCGCTAAACTGGACACCTGGCCTGAATTGGCCCAATATGCCTTACAGGAGCTCGCTTGCCCAGCTGCAAGTGTGCTATCGGAAAGAGTCTTCAGTGCAGCTGGATCAATCCTGACAGAAAAAAGGACCCGTCTGTCAACCCAAAATGTGGATGATCTAACCTTCATTAAAATGAACCACGCATGGGTTTCCAAGGATTTTGTCCCACCTTCCCCTGATGACACATAGGTTGACAGAAAAATGGCTTGCTTTGGTCCACCTCTTCCTGGGACTTGACCTATTTCGCCTTTTGCATCAGCTGAATGTCCAACATCAACATATGCCACTTTCTAAAACTCCCTAACTGTGCTGCCTCCCCCCCCATGGCCGGGGTCACCACCTAGCGCACGACACCGTGCGAGTGCCGTTGACATATATTTGAATGTGTACACTATGCTATCCATACATGTTATCTGGGGATACGGTACCCTTTCTCACCTTTGTGCATTCACGTGTAATCCATACTGGGCGTGAGAACGGCTGGCGAGCTGTTAAGCAAGCTACAGCACCTGTGGTTTGCACACGTAAGTTTTTCATTTTTTCAGGAATGACGGTTAGGCCTAATTCCGGAACTGCGGTTGACCTGCACTTACTGGGAAATCATCGTTCGTGGGTAATAATTGTAATCAGTGATCCCCATCACTAACGTTGTTCAGCGGGTTATCTGCACCTGTAAGCGACAAACGCTGGCCTTTTCAGTGTAGTGCACATGCAGCCACGGACATGACACGCCAGTTATTGGCCAATCTCATGTGCCAGAGCCTCACGTGTCCCTCTAGTAAGCCGGACTCGGACCGCGGGGCATGACGGAGTCTCGTTCGTTAACGGAATTAAGCTTGCAATGTGTGCATCTTTTCTGTAGCTGGCATGGTTGAGGTTTCCCAGGTGGAGTCGAATTTAACCGTAGGCTCCACTCCTGGTGGTGCCCTTCTGGACATTCCTTTAAGGTTCAGCTTTGCAACCATACTGCCCACGTAAAACAAACACTTTGCCTTCATGAACGCTGTTTGGAGGGTCATGACTCGTGGGAATAACGCCGCCCAATCAGTTAACCTGCTAGAGAGCTCTTTTGTTGCTCCCAAGCATGACATCACACTCCCTAGGAGGAAGGTAATGCCACTGTGGCGACGGTACTCCTGGGGGCGACACAAGTGCACTGATGCCCAGCCACTGCTCGATGAATCTGCTGGTACATTGACCCAGACCACTACATTCCCCTCGCACGCTACACGGCCTGAATCTGACCCTGATGAAACTCAGGTTACCATTCCCATATACAGTTCCATCTTACACGGTGACAAAGAGGAAGCTGCAGATGAAAGTGCAGGTTCGGCCCACCCGCCATCAGACACACCACCGTACTATCAGGGGCCCTGTGCCAGTGCCGTCGCCAACGAGTGGGCCCCCCCTGCTTGCTCAGGATCACAGCACTTGCAAGGTTGAAATACTGTGCAGTGAGATGGAAGATGGGGACGACGAGGAGTCCAGACTAGTACAGGGATTCCCTAGCGAGGAGACTTATTTGACTGTTTTCAATGTTGGGACAGCAATTTTTGGGGAGCACTATACTCTGGAAAATGATAGATGGGGCCCACCATACACTGGAACATTCCAAAGGTGGACATCAGACACTGGAGCAGCATTTACAGGGCCCATTATACACTAGAGCATTAGAAATGGGGCCCATTATGTTTGGAGCATTATTTGGGCCCATAAGACAGTGGAGCTTCATCCATGGGGACCAACATATACTGTAGCATTATGTGGAGCTCATCATATACTGTTTCAAACATTATATGGGACCAATGATTCTGTATGGAGAAATAGATGGGCCTCGTCATGAGATGTAAAAAGTGAGGTATTTTTCATTGTACTATACCGCTATTTATCTGCCGTATCGGAGCATGATGAGTTGTGGTATGTGTTAAAGGGGCGCTCTTTCGCCCAGGGCACATGAAAACCTGGAGCCAGCCCTACCCCCCCACAACTTTAGCCAAATAACCCTCATTTTTCAGTGCGTAACTTGTATTATGAAGTTAATTAAGGTTGACAAGCTTAAGTAAGAAGAATTGATGCTTTTGGCATTCAAATGGACACTGTAGGTGTGTTTCCTGTTCTCCTCTCACTGCCGACTTTTATTCCCCATTGACTTACATTGGGTTTCGTGTTTCGGGACGACCCCGACTTTTCCCTATATTCGGCTGATCTTACTCGACCCGACTTTTGGAAAAGTCGGGTTTCACGAAACGAAACTCGACCCTAAAAAACCAAAAGTCGCTCAACTCTACTATTCACCTCTATATGGAAGGCATTGCACTGTATTCAATCTGTCATTTAATTAACGATCTATCTTGTCCTTTGCTGCTTGGTAGGTACAGGTGTGATAAGCTGCAGTAATGTGTTTGGCTTTGGATAGCTACATTTCTGCACACTCACCTGCTTCTATTCCTGGAACACTTTGGATCACTGGATCAATGGGACCACGTGTCACAATGGGCAACCCAGAGTCTGTAGCAGCTGCGCAGTAGTAGTCAGCTTCAGTCTGCTGAGGGAGCCTCAGCAGACAGGTGGGGGGGGATGCTCGCTCGCTCGCTCAGTATCGGCAGTTTCTCTGAGAATGGTGCACTCACTCTCTTAAGCGATTTCCAAAGACAGATTGAATTGAAATCGGGATACACAAGTAGTGTTTTCAAAGCATTATTTGAATGCTTTTTTCAAATGTCGCTGCTCTGCAATTAGTTTTTCTTGGTCCAAGTTGCACATTTCCAATTCCTTAGCCTTGATTTAACTTGACCAACTCTTCTACTACAGCAAGTGCTATACACCTCTATATGGAAGGCATTGCACTGTATTCAATCTGTCATTTAATGAACAATCTATCTTGTCCTTTGCTGCTTGGTAGGTACAGGTGTGATGAGCTGCAGTAATGTGTTTGGCTTTGGACAGCTACATTTCTGCACACCCACCTGCTACAAGGCCTGCAGCCCCTTCCCCTCAGTACTTCCCCAGCCTTAATTCAAGCATTCAATTCCTACCACAGCCCTCATGCAATGATATGTCATTTCATTTTTGAAACATTGTCCCCCTCTTGTGGCCTTTCAACTTTGAAATTTACTGTTCAATTTTGAATGAATTCATATATGAATTAAATGGAAAAGCAACAATTTATCTGGCGAGTTATCTGAATGTTCGGCCTACGTCCACCTGTCTGACAGACGGTATTATAGTGGCTTGTAGCAGCAGCAGCTAGGTGCGCTGCTTGCCTGCAGTAAATAGGATGTGTTCCATCCATGGAACACTATGATAGGATTCATTCCATTCATAGAACACAATGCTTGGATGTGTTCTATTCCTGGAACACTTTGGATCACTGGAACAATGGGACCACGTGTCACAATGGGCAACCCAGAGTCTGTAGTAGCTGCGCAGAAGTAGTCAGCTTCAGTCTGCTGAGGGAGCCTCAGCAGACAGGTGGGGGGGATGCTCGCTCGCTCACTCGCTCGCTCAGTATCGGCAGTGTGATAAAACACTCCGGGGTCGGCTTTGCTGGGGTCAAAGGTCACGTGCGTTCAGCATGAAACTCAGGCGCAGAGCGGGGATTTGGGTGTAACTGACCCTGGGTCAGGTTTATTAACGGTGAAAGCAATGCAAAAGGAAATAAACCATAAAATAAATCCTTGCCTGTCCGGCACTAACTAAACAATGGACAACCTAACTACCAACTGGTGGGCTTCTCCCTTCCAGCCAAACCACAGTTGCAGTGGGCACTGCTTTCACTCACGTGTGTCTCTCTCACAGACAGGCTCTCTGTGTTCCCAGGCTGAGACACTCACACAACCACCTGGCATCCTTTTATATCCACCTCCCATTATTCATTAGCAAGCAGGTGTGATACTGACCAGACTAGGCCACATAGGAAAGGAATCTGGGCGAGATATACCTGCCCTCATCCACTATTCCCACATGATTCTCACATATCCCCCCCCCTCTGCTCAGACCACTTCGGTCGAGCAATGACACCCGCCAAACAGTGCACTCGGGACAGGGCATTGGCATTTCCCATCTATACCCCTGGGAGGTGCTCCACCGTAAAAGTGTAGGCCTGCAGGGCAAGGAACCACTGGGTCACCCGGCTATTCCGTTCCTTGTTCAAGTGCATCCACTTGAGAGGGGCATGGTCAGTGATCAGCCTGAACTTTCGGCCCACCAGGTAATATTTGAGGGCCTCTAGAGCCCACTTAATGGCGAGGCACTCTTTTTCTACGACTACATACCTTTGCTCGTGTTTATTCAGCTTCCTGCTGAGATAGAGGACTGGGTGTTCCACTCCGTCCCTCACTTGTGAGAGTACGGCCCCGATACCGGTATCAGAGGCATCCGTTTGTACCACAAACTCGCTGCAGAAGTCCGGATTCACCAGTACGGGCTGAGAGCAAAGTGCCCGTTTTACGCTATGGAAGGCTTCTTCAGCCGCTAAACTCCATTTAATCATGACGGAGTCTTTCCCTTTTGTAAGATCCGTCAGGGGGGTAGCGATGGCTGCAAAATTGGGTATGAACCGGCGATAATAGCCAGCGATCCCCAGGAAGGCTTGCACCTGCTTCTTGTTGACAGGTTGTGGCCAGTCCTGAACCGCCTGAATCTTATCAACCTGGGGTTTAACAACACCCCTCCCAATTACATACTCCAAATACCGGGCTTCTTCTAGCCCGATGTGACATTTCTTGGAGTTCGCGGTTAGACCTGCCTCCCACAGGTCGTCAATCACAGCTTGTACTTTCTGGAGATGAGTCTCCCAGTCCAAGCTGTAAATGACAATGTCGTCCAAATAGGCCGAAGCGTACTGCCTATGTGGCCTCAGGACTCGATCCATCAGTCTCTGGAAGGCCGCCGGTGCTCCGTGCAGTCCAAACGGCATATACACATACTGAAATAGACCTTCTGGAGTAGCAAATGCCGTCTTTTCTCTGGCAGCCTCTGCCAGAGGGATCTGCCAATACCCCTTTGTTAGATCTAGGGTCGTAATATACCGGGCTTTTCCTAACTGATCTATTAACTCGTCGACCCGGGGCATAGGGTAGGCATCAAATTTTGAGACCGCATTCAGTTTCCTGAAGTCATTGCAGAACCGGATGGTGCCGTCCGGTTTAGGAATTAGCACAATCGGGCTGGACCAAGCACTGTGCGATTCCTCAATGACACCTAACTCTAACATTGCCTTCACTTCTCGGGAAACGGCTTCACGGTGCGCTTCCGGGATTCGGTAGGGCTTTACGTGAACTGTGACACCAGGTTCCGTTACGATGTCATGTTTCATTAACGTAGTCTGCCCGGGTTTTTCTGAGAAAAACTTTTGATTGTGAAGTAGAAACTGCCTGACCTCAGTCTTTTGCCGCTCCGAGAGCATCTCTGCAACCCGTACCTCCGGTACGGTATGCGAGCAGACGGGACGGGCCAGCTCCGCTGACAAGGCAGACCGATCTTTCCAGGGTTTTATCAGATTTACATGATAAATCTGTTCAGGTTTCCGTTTACCTGCCTGGTATACTTTGTAGTTTACTTCACCAACTCTTTCCTTAATCTCAAAGTGGCCCTGCCACTTTTCCAGGAACTTACTGTCCACCGTGGGGACCAGGATCAACACCCTATCTCCGGGTGCAAACGTACGGATTTGGCGCCCCTATCATAGATTCTTTTTTGGGCTCCTTGAGCCTGTATCATGTGTTCTTTGACGATAGGCATAACAGCCGCAATACGGTCCTGCATTTGTGTGACGTGATCTATCACTGTTTTAAACGGAGTGACCTGACCCTCCCAGGTTTCTTTTGCAACGTCTAACAGTCCGCGAGGACGTCGGGCGTACAATAACTCGAAAGGCGAGAATCCCGTGGAAGACTGGGGAACTTCCCTGATGGCAAAAAGCAAATACGGAAGTAAATAGTCCCAGTTCTTCCCATCCTTGTCTATCACCTTTCTCAGCATCTGCTTCAGAGTTTTATTGAACCGTTCGACCAACCCGTCTGTTTGAGGGTGATACACGGATGTGCGTAACGGTTCGATTTGTAACAATAGGCAGAGCTCCTTCATTACCCTGGACATAAAGGGGGTCCCCTGGTCGGTGAGTATCTGTTTTGGTATACCGACCCGACTAAACACATGCACCAGTTCCTTGGCAATCGTCTTGGTGGCCGTGTTACGCAAAGGGATGGCCTCCGGGTAACGAGTGGCATAATCCAAGATGACCAGGATATGTTGGTGTCCACGTGCAGACCGTGGAAGGGGCCCAACTAAATCCATCCCAATCCTCTCAAACGGGACTTCAATTATAATAGGTAGGGGTACCAAAGGGCTACAGAACCGGGGCTTAGGTGCAGAGGCTTGGCAGTCAGGACAAGACTCACAATATACACGAATATCATGATGCAAGCCTGGCCAAACAAAACAGTGTAATATCCTTTCGGTGGTTTTCTGGACTCCCAGATGACCTCCCATCACATGTCCGTGGGCCAGGTCCAGCACCTGCCGCCGGTAGGGTTTTGGCATGACTAATAGTTGCACCATATCTTCCCCCTTTTTCTCTATCTGATAGAGTAAATCATTCTCCAGAACCATGTAAGGATATGCCAGCCTAGAGCCATGCACACACGTTACAGAGAATTTGTCTGATGGTCCAGTCGGGGGCTGACACCAGACTGGCCTTCACCAGAGTCACCACACTTCCCGAGTCTAACAATGCCACCACATTTTTGCCTCAACAGTTAAATCACACAAGTGTTTTTCCACATCCTTTTGACCGGCATTCACACTCACTACCCGTGCAACCATAGACATGCGGTTTTTAGAGTCTGTGACGTCGCACTGCATGGGTTCAGTAGTGACCGGACAGTTCGCAGCAATATGTCCCATCTCTTGGCAGCGGAAACACCTAACGGGCCCCTTGCTGAGACCATAGTTCGTTAGTCTCGGCCTCGCAGTGCGGGCAGTCCCGTTTTCCTCCCCCACTGTCTTAGGGACTTTTCCATCTCCCCTACTCCCTGGAACAGTCTTACCGGTTCCACGTGGAGATGATGAAGAACGAGGTGGGGTAGCGTCGTCTCGGAGTCCTTCCGCCACGGAGTAACATTCAACCAGATCCACCAGTTGATCTGCCGTCGTAGGATTTCCATGGCTTACCCACTTCCTCAGGGCTGGCGGTAGAGCTCTCAGGTACTTGTCCATGATGACTCTCTGGATTATCTCTGGCGCTGTCAACACCTCGGGTTGTAGCCACTTCTTCGTCACGTGGATCAGGTCGAACATCTGTGACCGCGGTGGTTTATCCGGCTGATAAGTCCATTGATGCACTCTCTGTGCACGGACAGCGGTCGTCACTCCCAGCCGGGTCAAGATCTCGGCTTTCAATTTGTCAAAGTCCTGCGCAGCTTCAGGTTCCAAGCCATAATACGCCTTTTGGGCCTCACCGGAAAGAAACGGGGCAATCAGGCCGGCCCATCGTGCCTTCGGCCATTTTTCTCGCACCGCCGTCCGTTCAAACGTGGTCAGGTATGCCTCGACGTCATCTTCGGTCGTCATCTTCTGCCAGTACCGACTCACGTGAATCACTCTCGACTCTGCTTCCAGGTTAACCTCAGGTAAGCTTGCCAGGCTCTGCGCCACCTACTGGAGAAGCGAACGATCGGTAGCTGTCATGTCCACCAAATCCTTCAGCTGGGCCATCATCACCCGATTAGCTTCTTGCTGGACGGCGGTGGACTGTACCAGCGCTTTCACCACATCCTCCATGCTCATGCTTGCAACGTGATGCCCGCGTTCTCCACCACAATGTGATAAAACACTCAGGGGTCGGCTTTGCTGGGGTCAAAGGTCACGTGCGTTCAGCATGAAACTCAGGCGCAGAGCGGGGATTCGGGTGTAACTGACCCTGGGTCAGGTTTATTAACGGTGAAAGCAATGCAAAAGGAAATAAACCATAAAATAAATCCTTGCCTGTCCGGCATTAACTAAACAATGGACAACCTAACTACCAACTGGCGGGCTTCTCCCGTCCAGCCAAACCACAGTTGCAGTGGGCACTGCTTTCACTCACGTGTGTCTCTCACACAGACAGGCTCTCTGTGTTCCCAGGCTGAGACACTCACACAACCACCTGGCATCCTTTTATATCCACCTCTCATTATTCATTAGCAAGCAGGTGTGATACTGACCAGACTAGGCCACATAGGAAAGGAATCTGGGCGAGATATACCTGCCCTCATCCACTATTCCCACATGATTTTATTTTAGCATCAGTTTTTTCATTTTCACATGGGTAACAGGATCAAATGTATCCTAAAATTTGTTGGGCAATTTCTCCTGAGTACACCGATACATCATATGTGGTCATAAACCACTGTTTGGGCGCACGGCAGGGCTCAGAAGGCAAGGAGTGCCATTTTACTTTTTGAATGTAAAATATGCTTGAATATTTAGCGGTTGCCATGTCTTGTTTTAAGAGTACCTGTGTGCCTAAACATTGGAGCTCCCCCACAAGTGACCCCATTTTGGAAACTAGACCCTCCAAGGAACTTATCTAGATGCATAGTATGCACTTTGAACCCCCAGGTGCTTCACAAATTGATCTGTAAAAAAAAAGTACTTTTTTTTTCACAAAAATTTTATTTAGCCTCAGTTTTATCATTTTCACATGGGCAACAGGATAAAATGGATCCTAAAATTTGTTGGGCAATTTCTCCTGAGTACATCAATATCTCATATGTGGTCATAAACCACTGTTTGGGCGCACCGCAGGGCCCGGAAGGGAAGGAACGCCATGTGACTTTTTGATTGGAAAATTAGCTCCAATCGTTAGTGGACACCATGTCGCATTTGGAGAGCCCCTGTGTGCCTAAACATTGGAGCTCCCCCACAAGTGACCCCATTTTGGAAACTAGACCCCCAAAGGAACTTATCTAGATGTGTGGTGAGCACTTTGAACCCCCAAGTGCTTCACAGAAGTTTATAACGCAGAGCAGTGAAAATAAAAAATAATTTTCTTTTGCTCAAAAATGATGTTTTAGCCCGCTATTTTTTATTTTCACAAGGCTAACAGGAGAAATTGAACCACAAAAGTTGTTGTGCAATTTGTCTTGAGTACACTGATACCCCATATGTGGGGGGGAACCACTGTTTGGGAGCACGGGAGAGCTCAGAAGGCAAGGAGCGCCATTTTGGAGTGCAGACTTTGATGGAATGTTCTGCGGGCGTCATGTTGCGTTTGCAGAGCCCCTGTGTGCCTAAACAGTAGAAACCCACACAAGTGACCCCATTTTGGAAACTAGAACCCCCAAGGAGCTTATCTAGATGTGTCGTGAGCACTCTGAATCCCCAAGTGCTTCACAGAAGTTTATAAATGCAGAGCCATGAAAATAAAAAAATATTTTTTTTTCCTCAAAAATGATTTTTTAGCCCGCTATTTTTTATTTTCCCAAGGGTAACAGGATAAATTGGACCCCAAAAGTTGTTGTCCAGTTTGTCCTGAGTACACTGGTACCCCATATGTGGGGGGAAACCACTGTTTGAGTGCACGGCATGGCTCAGAAGGGAAGGAGCGTCATTTGACTTTTTGAATTGAAAATTAGCTCCAATCGTTAGCGGACACCATGTTGTGTTTGCAGAGCCCCTGTGTGCGTAAACTTTGGAGCTCCCCCACAAATGACCCCATTTTGGAAACTAGACCCCCTAAGGAACTTATCTAGATGCATAGTGAGCACTTTGAACCCCCAGGTGCTACACAGAAGTTTATAACGCAGAGCCGTTAAAATAAAAATATTTTTTTCCCTCAAAAAATAAATTTTTAGCCTGCTATTTTTTATTTTCACAAAGGTAACAGGATAAATTGGACCCCAAAAGTTGTTGTTCAGCTTGTGCTGAGTATGCTGGTACCACATATGTGGGGGGACCACTGTTTGGGCACACGTTGGGGCTCAGAAGGGAAGTAGTGACGTTTTGAAATGCCGACTTGATGGAATGGTCTGTGGGCGTCATGTTACGTTTGCAGAGCCCCTGATGTACCTAAACAGTGCAAACCCCCCACAAATGACCCCATTTTGGAAACTAGATCACCCAAGGAACTAATATAGATGTGTGGTGAGCACTTTGAACCCTCAAGTGCTTCACAGAAGTTTATAACGCAGAGCCGTGAAAATAAAAAAATATATTTTTTTCCTCAAAAAATGATTTTTAGTCCACTCTTTTTTATTTTCCCAAGGGTAACAGGAGAAATTAGACCCCCAAAGTTGTTGTGCAATTTTTCCTGAGTACCCTGATACCCCATAAGTGGGGGTAAACCACTGTTTGGGCACATGTCGGGGCTCGAAATGGAGGGAGCACCGTTTGACTTTTTGAACGCAAAATTGGCTGGAATAAATGGTGGCTCCATGTCGCATTTGGAGACCCCCTGACATGCCTAAACAGTGGAAACCCCTCAATTCTATCTCCAACCCTAACCCCAACACACCCCTAACCCTAATCCCAACCCTAATCATAACCCTAACCACAACCCTAATCCCAACACACCCCTAACGAAATCCCAACTCTAACCCTAACCACAAGCCTAACCGTAATCCCATCCCCAACCCAACCCTAATCCCAATTCCAACCCTAACCCTTAGTTCAACCCTAACCCTTAGTTCAACCCTAACCCTTAGTTCAACCCTAACCCTTAGTACAACCCTAACCCTTAGTCCAACCCTAACCCTTAGTCCAATCCTAACCCTATTTCTAACCCTAGCCCTAACCCTAGTCCTAACCCTAGCCCTAACCCTAACCCTAGCCCTAACCCTAGCCCTAACCCTAGCCCTAACCCTAACCCTAGCCCTAACCCTAACCCTAACCCTAGCCCTGGACCTAACCCTAATGGAAAAAAAAAAAAATATTATTTGTCCCTACCTATGGGGGTGATAAGGGGGGCGGTGATTTACTTTTTTTTTATTTTGATCACTATGAAAGTTTATCATAGTGATCAAAATAAATGAATGAATCTGCAGCGTTGCAGATTCGATTCGGCGCACTGCGCATGCGCCCGCCATCTTGCAAGATGGCGGCGCCCATGACACTGGACGCCGGGACACCGGGACGGATAGCGGGAGGTCGGAGGCACAAAGGAGGGTGAGAGTGGGTGATCGGAGGGGTGATCGGAGGGCTGGGGGGGCAGAGGGAAGGAGGGGGGGCAGATTATGACGGCGGCTGCCGATCGGTGCCGTCAGACGGTGGCGGCAGCCGTTCAGCATCGGCCATGGCTGGATTGTAATATTTCACCAATTTTCATTGGTGAAATATTACAATCGCTCTGATTGGCAGTTTCACTTTTAACAGCCAATCAGAGCGATCGTAGGCACGTGGGGGCTAAGCCACACCCCCAGGTGTTAACTCTGAAGGGTCCTTTGTGTGCGGGTCGGGTGACCTTTCAGTGACCCCGGTCACCCGACCCGCAGGGGGGCTATTTATAGCATGACGACTACGTAGGCGTCATAGGTCGTTTGGGCACTGCTTTTCATGACGCCTATGTAGGCGTCATAGGTCGTGAAGGGGTTAACTTGACCAACTCTTCTACTACAGCAAGTGCTATTCACCTCTATATGGAAGGCATTGCACTGTATTCAATCTGTCATTTAATTAACGGTCTATCTTGTCCTTTGCTGCTTGGTAGGTACAGGTGTGATAAGCTGCAGTAATGTGTTTGGCTTTGGATAGCTACATTTCTGCACACCCACTTGCTACAAGGCCTGCAGCCCCTTCCCCTCAGTACTTCCCCAGTCTTAATTCAAGCATTCAATTCCTACCACATCCCTCATGCAATGATATGTCATTTCATTTTTGAAACATTGTCCCCCTCTTGTGGCCTTTCAACTTTGAAATTTACTGTTCAATTTTGAATGAATTCATATATGAATTAAATGGAAAAGCAACAATTTATCTGGCGAGTTATTTGAATGTTCGGTCTACGTCCACCTGTCTGACAGACGGTATTCTAGTGGCTTGTAGCAGCAGTAGCAGCTAGGTGCGCTGCTTGCCTGCAGTAAATAGGATGTGTTCCATCCATGGAACACTATGATAGGATTCATTCCATTCATAGAACACAATGCTTGGATGTGTTCTATTCCTGGCAATGGCGGATCTTAATAGGGGTGGATGGGGCGGTCGCCCCGGGCCCAAGGTTTTTGGGGGCCCAGGGCAGTGGCGTATCCAGGGGGGGGCAGGCAGCAGGGGGGCGCAGTCGAGCCGCCCGGCCGCCTAATGCAGCGGTCCGCAGTATGCCAGTATCTCCCTCCCTCCCCCCGGCGGCTGTGTTCTGCCGCTACCAGTCCTGGGAGTCGGCGGTTCTCTGTGTCGGCTGTCAAGCTGACAGCCGACGCAGAGAAGGAGGCCGCGCCGACTCCCAGGCAGCAATTGTACTTGGCGTCTATAGACGCCAGTACAATTGAAGCTCTGACCGCCGGGTCAGAGCGACGTCAGCAGCGTGATCAGGTCATGTGATCACGCTGCTGACGTCACTCCCGGCGCCCAGAGCGAACGCTGGTGGTAAGTGTGCTCCTCTGTGGAGCTGAAGAACCACCGAAGATGGGGATGGGGGTTAATGAGCGGAGATGGGGGTTAATGAGTGGAGAGGGGGGTTAATGTGGGGGTGGGGGTTAATGAGTGGAGATGGGGGTTAATGAGTGGAGAGGGGGTTAATGAGTGGAGATCAGATGGGGGTTAATGAGTGGAGAGGGGGGTTAATGTGGGGGTGGGGGTTAATGAGTGGAGATGGGGGTTAATGAGTGGAGAGGGGGTTAATGAGTGGAGATCAGATGGGGGTTAATGAGTGGAGAGGGGGGTTTATGTGGGGGTGGGGGTTAATGAGTGGAGATGGGGGTTAATGAGTGGAGAGGGGGGGTTAATGAGTGGAGATGGGGTTAATGAGTGGAGATGAGGGTTAATGAGTGGAGATGGGGTTAATGAGTGGAGAGGGGGGTTAATGTGGGGGTGGGGGTTAATGAGTGGAGATGGGGGTTAATGAGTGGAGATGGGGGTTAATGAGTGGAGATGGGGATTAATGTGCGGGGGTTAATGAGTGGAGATGGGATTAATGTGGGGATGGGGGTTAATGAGTGGGGGGGTTAATGAGTGGGGATGGGGGTTAATGAGTGGGGGGGTTAATGAGTGGGGATGGGGGTTAATGTGTGGGGGGGATTTGGAGTGGGGTACATAATGTGTGGGGGGATTTGGAGTGGGGGTACATAATGTGTGGGGGGATTTGGAGTGGGGGTACATAATGTGTGGGGGGATTTGGGAGTAGGGACGAGGGGTTATTGAGTGGGGATGGGGGGTACTTAATGTGTGTGGGGGATTGGGGATGGGGTGGATTTGGAGTGGGGATGGTATTTAATGTATGTGGGGAGATTTGAGGACACAAAATGAAGAGTATGTATGAGGGCATGTATGAGGAAACAGTATGGGGATGGGTGCAGACAGTAAGGGGTGCGAACGGGTGAATGCATGTGGACACAGTATGGGGAGTCGGGGATATGTGTGAGCAGACAGTATAGAGAGTGAGGGGGTAAATATATGAGGAGACAGTATGAGGAGGGAGGGGAATAGTGTGAGGAGACAGTATATTGCAGATATTTGTATTTAGGGGCATTATAATGACACTTCTATCTTTAAGGGGATCGTGTGGAGATTTGCTGCAGAAGACCGGAGAAGATGGAAGTCTGCAGAGACGAGATGTGGATGAGCAAACTCCTCATGGGGTCTGGACAAGAAGAAGAAAAGGAGAACGACTCCAGAGATGACGTCATCTATAAGGTACCTGGATGTAAATATTATTTGGGATATTGACTAATTCTCATGTTTTTTATTTATGTCAGGAGCATTACAGGGGTTGTCCAGGTCTGTGCTGAGTCTGCAGACATTCTATGTGACTGCAGACTTCTGAATTCTCACAGTGCTCACTGAATGCTGTCAGGATTCTTTCGTGCTGGTAATTTACATACATGCGGTCACATGCTGACTAGACATGTGTGGCCTCACTCAATGAAAGTGAACGGAGCGAAGCCGGGCACGTCTAGTTGGAATGTGGCCAGAAGTATACAAATCACATACTTGTGTTGACATGACTGTATATCGGCAAGGGAGAATCCTAAATGTGTGCAGTGCATTCGTTGTGAGAATTCAGAAGCTGCAATGTCAGGATTCAGCTCTGCAGGTTCCAGTACTCATCACATGGACACCTCACTCATATGCGATTTTATCGGTCGTCCATGACAGCACCACCTGAGAGAGGGGATCCGCCCTTCAGGAACAGGAAACCTACAGATACAAAAGGGCGGCACCTCTCCCACGCATCAGTTGGTTTCCTGTTCCTATAGGACGGGACTTCCTACAGATGGTCCATCATGGAGTCGTCGAGGGATTCCCAGGCCGGCTGACCGACCCAGGTAGCGGGGGGGTCTCCTACCTCGGTCAAGCTCGGGTCCCTGGATTCGCCACGGTGGGGCCGGGTAGGTCTCCACGACGGTGGTTGGAGCAGGCGGAGCAGAGGGTCCGGTGGACAACCGTCTCCATAGGGCCGGCACGAGGTATGTATGACCCCTGGAACCCCTCCTGTTGCATCCACCCGGTCTCCGCTTGGTCCTCTCTCTCTCTCTCTTTCTCTCTCCGGGGGCTGGCGGTCGCGCCTGTGCTGCGGGCGCGGGTCGGCGCATGGGGGGCGGCGGGCATTCCGGAGCCGGGGGCGCCGTGCCGGCTCCTTTCCGCGCGCTCCCGCGCTCTTGATCGCGCTGCGGAAGTGACGCAGCGGAAGGGGCGGGGCCGGGAACGCCGAAACCGGAAGTCGGATGCCGGCCGGCTTTCCAGGTGGCGCCGCCGCTGCTCGGCGGTCTGGGGCGGCGCGCGGTACCCGGGTAGGGGGGGGGGAGGAACGGAGCATGTGGGGGGGGAGTCGCGGGGGGGGAGGACCCGGGGGGGAGGTGCCGCGCCACAGCCCTGCTAATTCGGACACTGATGGGAGGCATTAAAAGACAGGAGGTGACGCTGCTGGGGTGCTTCTGAAGGCCCAGCAATGGATTCGACAGAAGCCCCCACAGAGCAGCAGGACGAGGCGCAGGAGTGCCCAGAGAAACAGACCACTGATTTCACAGGCGAGTGGCCAGCAGAAGAAGAGACGGACGGGTGAACAGAGCCACAGAAGTTCCTCCAGGCTAAAGGACCCTCCTGCCTCCCTCCGTGACCCGGTACCTGCCTCATCTGCATGGGTAAGAGATCTCCGTGAATGTACCCTGATGCAGTGTTTTATTTTTGTTCCTTCGCAGGCAAGGAAAGCTACGGGGAAGCAGAAGCACAGGGAATGTGCCCTCTGTAATTGCCCTTTGCCAGACGGCCACCCTAAAAAGTTGTGTCAGCCATGCGTGCGACAAACGGTAGGGGTTGGATAGGGGTACCCTAGGGGTAGATTGACAGGCCCTTACACTCTTCCCCGTCCATACAGGTGGCGGAAGAAACACCGGACTTCACCACAAGCCTGAGGGAAATAATCAGGACAGAAATGAAGGCCCTATCTAAAAAAGACTCCTCTAAGGGAAGAGATGTTAACCTCTCTGGTTCAGAGTCCTCGGCCGCACCTGGAATCGATATCTCCTCAGATTCCCCGGCCTCCACTTCATCATCTTCAGAGGAAGACTCGAGCCGTTTCTGCTTTCCCTTAGACCAGATGGATAAGTTAGTTAAAGCAGTAAGGTCTACTATGGGGGTAGCAGACACAAAACCGGAACTTTCAGTACAGGATGTGATGTTCGGAGGCCTAGATCCCAGAAAGCGTAGATCCTTCCAGTTGAATGATAAAGTCCAGAACCTAATAAATAGAGAATGGAAAAAGCCTGAAAAAAGAGGTTCTTTGCCACCTGCCTTCAAACGAAGGTACCCGTTTGATGACCCAGTGGTAACCAAATGGGACAAGGCCCCTAAGCTGGACGCGGCAGTGGCCAAAGCCTCCAAAAAATCCTCCATACCTTTCGATGATATGGCCTCCTTAAAAGACCCGCTAGACAAAAAAGCGGATTCTTTTCTGAAAGGAACATGGGAGACGTCAGCGGGTGCATTGAGACCAGCGGTAGCGGCCACATGTACGGCCAGATCCTTGATGGTCTGGCTGGATCAGCTGGATTCCCAGTTGAAGGATGGAACTTAAAGAGCATACATTCGAAAAGCCTTACCAGTTATCCAAAGTGCTGCTGCTTTTCTGGCTGATGCGTCAGCAGATTCTGCGAGGATGGCGGCTAGAACCGCAGGTTTATCCAACGCAGCTCGAAGGGCTCTCTGGTTAAAATGCTGGCCAGGAGACATCCAGGCCAGATCTCGACTCTGTTCCATTCCTTGTGAGGGCGAATACCTGTTTGGGCCCGTCCTGGATGAACTTTTAGAGAAGGCCGGGGACGATAAAAAGAAGTTCCCCAGTCTGCCGAACCCCTCTTTTAGACGCCCCTTTACTAGGAAAGGATATTTCCGTAGGAGGCCGTCCAGGGATCAGGGCAGATGGGACGACAAAAGAAGGAGAGGTACTGGATTCATGTTCGGAGGAGGGGGGCGCCAGGAAGGTCCAGCACGGGACACTAAAAAGCCGCCCCAATGACTAGTTGCTCCGGTAGGGGGGAGACTAGCTGCCTTCTACCCGGCCTGGGCATTAATCTCTAATAGCAACTGGATACTGGGGGTGGTAACTGCGGGCCTACGACTAGAATTCTCCCGGGTTCCCCAAGATCGTTTTAAGGTCACTCCTCTTAGGTCATCCTCATCAGAACAGTCTGCCCTGGAAGCTGAAGTTCGGGATCTTTGCCGTAAAAAGGTCCTAACTACAGTTCCAGTTGAAGAAAGGGGGAAAGGTTTCTACTCCCCTTTGTTCCTGGTCCGCAAGCCAGACAGTTCCTTTAGGACCATAATAAATCTTAAATCCCTTAATGATTTCCTGGTCACACGTCCATTTAAGATGGAAACAATTAATTCAACAATAAAATTACTGTTTCAAAACTGCTTCATGGTGGTGTTAGATTTGAAAGATGCTTACTACCATATACCCATTCATGCAGATCATCAGAGTTTTCTCAGAGTGGCAGTGCAGTTAGATGGGTCAGTTCAACATTTCCAGTATGCGGTCCTCCCCTTTGGGGTAGCAGTCGCTCCCCGTGTGTTTACGAAAGTAGTAGCGGAAGTTATGGCCCATCTACGTGAATCAGACATTTTAGTAGTCCCCTACTTAGATGACTTCTTGATTGTAGGGAAAACGGCTAACCATTGTTTGGAACAGCTACAAAGGGCAATGTCTGCCCTAGAACGGTTAGGATGGCTGCTTAACATTAAAAAATCTCGATTACAGCCGATGAGAATCCAACAATTCTTGGGCCTCATCCTAGATTCCGTAAAACAGGAATGCCGTCTGCCCCCGGAGAAGCTAGTTCGCCTACACTGTCAGGTCCTGAACGCTTCCAAAAACCCAACCATGTCCCTCAGGAAAGCCATGTCCCTTCTAGGTTCACTTTCCTCCTGTATCCCGGCGGTCCAGTGGGCCCAGTTTCATTCAAGAACTCTACAGGGCGAGGTCTTAAGGCATCAAAAAATCCTTGGGGGTTACTTAGAGGGCCAGCTAACCTTGTCCCGAAACACAAGGGAGTCCCTAGAATGGTGGCTAGATGAGAATAATTTATCCAGAGGGGTTCCCTGGGAATATGACATATCCCGCATAATCACCACGGATGCTAGCCCTTCCGGTTGGGGGGCTCATATGGGGGAATTTCTGGTCCAGGGCCTATGGGAGCATCATCAGATAGAGATGTCATCCAACTTGAAAGAATTGACAGCAGTAGAGCTGGCGGCTAAAGAACTGCTTGTGTATCTACAGGGCCATCATGTGCGAGTGTTTTCCGACAATCTGGTCACCGTAGCGTATATCAACCACCAAGGCGGGACCCGTTCCAGATCCCTGATGAATGTAGCAGAACGGCTGTTCCAGCTAGCAGAGCAGCATTTCCTATCATTAACAGCTCTACATATAAAGGGGAAAGACAACACCACGGCAGATTTCCTGAGCCGCAATCTCTTAAAGCAAGGAGAATGGTCCCTAAAAAACTCTATCTTCGACCTGATTGTTCAGAGGTGGGGACTGCCAGAGATAGATCTCTTCGCCACCAGAGAAAACAAGAAAGTAAGACAATTTTGCTCACTAAATCCCAGAGAAGACCCCCTGGCGGTAGACTCCTTGCTGATAAAGTGGGATTTCGGGCTAGCCTACGCCTTCCCTCCCCTATCGCTATTACCTCTAGTGGTGAGGAAAATCAGGAGAGACAGAGCGAAAGTTATAGTGATCGCTCCGTTTTGGCCCAGGAGGGCTTGGTTCTCATGCCTCAGGACCATGTCAGTGTCCGATCCTTGGGTCCTCCCGGAGATCCCGGATCTCCTATCCCAGGGCCCAGTCTTTCATCCTCAGGTGGCTGGCCTACATCTGACGGCGTGGAGTTTGAACGGACACTGCTGAAAGATAAAGGCTTCTCCCCAGACCTGGTTGACACTCTACTTAAAAGTAGAAAGATCAATACTACCAAGATCTATGTCAGAATTTGGAAGAGATTCCTAAAGAACTCTAGAGTAGTCGCTGGGGGTTCGGCTCCTATAAATCAAATCTTAGAATTTCTTCAGAAAGGTCTAGAAATGGGGCTCTCCACTAGTACCCTCAAAGTACAAGCTTCAGCCTTGGGGGCCCTCTTTAGCTGCAACATCGCGGGTAATTACTGGGTCAGTAGATTCATCAAAGCAGCAGGTAGATCCAGGCCAGTGGTGAAGGATAGATTCATGCCTTGGGACTTGAACCTAGTCCTTACGGCCATGACAGAAGCTCCATTCGAACCCATCTCATCAGCCTCTATAAAAAACCTGTCCCTCAAGGTAGCCTTCCTGGTAGCTCTAACCTCAGCTCGTAGAGTAAGCGACATCCAGGCATTATCTAGGCGTCCTCCTTATTTACAGTTTATGGACGATAGGGTAATACTCACACCTGACCCGGCGTACTTACCGAAGGTAGTTTCTAGCTTTCATAGAACACAGGAAATAGTCCTTCCATCCTTCCTCCCTAATCCAGCTAATGAGAAGGAAGAGAAATTACACACCTTAGATGTTAGAGAATGCCTTAAAGAATATCTGGCGGTTACTGACCCCTGGAAAAAGGAAAATGCCCTATTTATCTCCCATCAGGGTCCCAGGAAAGGCTGTAGAGTGTCAAAAAATACTCTAGCTAGGTGGATTAGAGAGGCTATTTCAATTGCATACACCTCAAAGGGCAGACCGGCACCTGCAAACCTGAGGGCGCATTCCACCAGAGCCATGGCGTCCTCGTGGGCCGAGAGATCAGAAGTCTCCATTGACCAGATATGTAAGGCGGCTACTTGGTCCTCTCCGAGCACCTTTTATAATCATTATAGGCTAGACTTGGGTGCTTCCACAGACCTCTCTTTTGGTATAAGGGTACTGCAGGCTGTAGTCCCTCCCTAAATAGTTATTACTCTCTGTAATTCTCTCAGGTGGTGCTGTCATGGATGACCGATAAAGTCTTAGTTACTCACCGGTTAACGGTGTTTTTCGGAGTCCATGACAGCACCCGTATATTCCCTCCCTTTTTGTAGTTTAATTTTGGATATGCACTTCTTTCTCTTATATGTACACTAGTAAGGAATAGTTGTATAAAAAACACTGTGTATAAATTTTGCTATTAAACATTGTGGTCCTCTTGTGCTCTGTAATCCAACTGATGCGTGGGAGAGGTGCCGCCCTTTTGTATCTGTAGGTTTCCTGTTCCTGAAGGGCGGATCCCCTCTCTCAGGTGGTGCTGTCATGGACTCCGAAAAACACCGTTAACCGGTGAGTAACTAAGACTTTCATAGTTATGGTCCTGTGACAACGAGCTTCTCTTCCTGCTTTCAGTTTTTTACTGAACATTGAGAGCATTAGGGAGAGCAGTTCGTGGGTACATGACTAACTGTGCAAGTCGCATATGTACTTGGGGGGGGGCGCCGAACCAAATTCTTGCCCCGGGTGCCAGAAAGCCTAGATACGCCTCTGGCCCAGGGGCAGGGGCCCAGGGGCAGGGGCGGGCTGGGCCGGGTGGCAGAGAGGCAAATGCCCCCCGGACCGCTCCCCCAGCACCTGTACAGGGCCGGCCATGCCCTGTGCTGTGACGCCGCTGGCAGCAGACAGCCGCCCGCGTCACATTCTATGAGGGGCCGGGAGCTGTGCACGGCCGTCACCTTGACGGCTGCTCAGCTCCGGCTGTACTTCCGGGTCAGATGTCGGGCGTGCGCGATGACGTCATCGTGCACGCGCCGACATGTCCCGGAGGATGCTGAAAGCAGAGGCGCTGCTGGGGAGCGAGCCGGCTGCGAGGTAAGTATGGGGAACTTTTTTTATTTTTTTTTATTTATAAAATGAATTAAATGGGGAGGGGGTGAGTGGGGGATGTACACAATGAAGGGGGGGTGACTGGGGCCTGTATATGATGAAGGGGGGGTGACTGGGGCCTGTATATGATGAAGGAGGGGTGACTGGGGCCTGTATATGATGAAGGGGGGGTGACTGGGGGCTGTATATGATGAAGGGGGGTGACAGGGGCCTGTATATGATGAAGGGGGGGTGACTGGGGGCTGCATATGATGAAGGGGGGGTGACTGGGGCCTGTATATGATGAAGGGGGGGTGACTGGGGCCTGTATATGATGAAGGGGGGTGACTGGGGGCTGTATATGATGAAGGGGGGGTGACTGGGGTTGTACAGGATGAAGTGGGTGAGTGGGGGCTTCACAGGATGAAGGGGGGATGAGTGGGGGGCTTCACATGATGAAGGGGGGTGAGTGGGGCTGCACATGATGAAGTGGGGGTGGGTGGGGCTGCATATGATGAAGGGGGGTGAGTGGGGCTGCACATGATGAATTGGGGGTAAGGGGGACTGCACATGATGTGGGGGTAAAATTAACTGCACATGATGATGGGGTAGTGGGGCTGCACATGAAGTTGGGGGGGAAGGGGACTGCACATGATAAAATGGAAGGGGGGATAAGGGGCTGGAAATGATGAAGCGGCACTGCAGATGAAGTGAGTGGGTGATAGGGGACTGCAATGGATGAAGTAAGGGGACTTCAAATTAAAGTGGGGACATTAAAGTGGATCCCCTATGGCCAGGATCACGTTGGGCGATTTTGTGCGTATTGGCCGTAGGCCTACAGCTTATGTGCAACGTCTTTTTAGGCCATGTCCACACGTGGTGGAATGGTGGCGGGTTTTCCGTATGGACCCGCAGCAAACCAAGTGCTGCGGTCCGTACGGCTGTCAATTCCCGCACGGGGACCGCAGCGCTCAGGTGGGAATGGGGGTACAGGGGCCAAGGTTTTATGAACAGCCCCGGGCCCATAGTCCACTTAATCCGCAACTGATTCCTGGAACACTTTGGATCACTGGAACAATGGGACCACGTGTCACAATGGGCAACCCAGAGTCTGTAGCAGCTGCGCAGTAGTAGTCAGCTTCAGTCTGCTGAGGGAGCCTCAGCAGACAGGTGGGGGGGATGCTCGCTCGCTCAGTATCGGCAGTTTCTCTGAGAATGGTGCACTCACTCTCTTAAGCGGTTTCCAAAGACAGATTGAATTGAAATCGGGATACACAAGTAGTGTTTTCAAAGCATTATTTGAATGCTTTTTTCAAATGTCGCTGCTCTGCAATTAGTTTTTCTTGGTCCAAGTTGCACATTTCCAATTCCTTAGCCTTGATTTAACTTGACCAACTCTTCTACTACAGCAAGTGCTATTCACCTCTATATGGAAGGCATTGCACTGTATTCAATCTGTCATGTAATTAACGATCTATCGTGTCCTTTGCTGCTTGGTAGGTACAGGTGTGATGAGCTGCAGTAATGTGTTTGGCTTTGGATAGCTACATTTCTGCACAGCCACCTGCTACAAGGCCTGCAGCCCCTTCCCCTCAGTACTTCCCCAGCCTTAATTCAAGCATTCAATTCCTACCACATCCCTCATGCAATGATATGTCATTTCATTTTTGAAACATTGTCCCCCTCTTGTGGCCTTTCAACTTTGAAATTTACTGTTCAATTTTGAATGAATTCATATATGAATTAAATGGAAAAGCAACAATTTATCTGGCGAGTTATTTGAATGTTCGGCCTACGTCCACCTGTATGACAGACGGTATTCTAGTGGCTTGTAGCAGCAGCAGCAGCTAGGTGCGCTGCTTGCCTGCAGTAAATAGGATGTGTTCCATCCATGGAACACTATGATAGGATTCATTCCATTCATAGAACACAATGCTTGGATGTGTTCTATTCCTGGAACACTTTGGATCACTGGAACAATGGGACCAAGTGTCACAATGGGCAACCCAGAGTCTGTAGCAGTTGCGCAGTAGTAGTCAGCTTCAGCCTGCTGAGGGAGCCTCAGCAGACAGGTGGGGGGGGGATGCTCGCTCGCTCGCTAAGTATCGGCAGTTTCTCTGAGAATGGTGCACTCACTCTCTTAAGCGGTTTCCAAAGACAGATTGAATTGAAATCGGGATACACAAGTAGTGTTTTCAAAGCATTATTTGAATGCTTTTTTCAAATGTTGCTGCTCTGCAATTAGTTTTTCTTGGTCCAAGTTGCACATTTCCAATTCCTTAGCCTTGATTTATCTTGACCATCTCTTCTTCTACAGCAAGTGCTATTCACCTCTATATGGAAGGCATTGCACTGTATTCAATCTGTCATTTAATTAACGATCTATCTTGTCCTTTGCTGCTTGGTAGGTACAGGTGTGATAAGCTGCAGTAATGTGTTTGGCTTTGGATAGCTACATTTCTGCACACCCACCTGCTACAAGGCCTGCAGCCCCTTCCCCTCAGTACTTCCCCAGCCTTAATTCAAGCATTCAATTCCTACCACATCCCTCATGCAATGATATGTCATTTCATTTTTGAAACATTGTCCCCCCTCTGCCTTTCAACTTTGAAATTTACTGTTCAATTTTGAATGAATTCATGTATGAATTAAATGGAAAAGCAACAATTTATCTGGCGAGTTATTTGAATGTTCGGCCTACGTCCACCTGTCTGATAGACGGTATTCTAGTGGCTTGTAGCAGGAGCAGCAGCTAGGTGCGCTGCTTGCCTGCAGTAAATAGGATGTGTTCCATCCATGGAACACTATGATAGGATTCATTCCATTCATAGAACACAATGCTTGGATGTGTTCTATTCCTGGAACACTTTGGATCACTGGAACAATGGGACCACGTGTCACAATGGGCAACCCAGAGTCTGTAGCAGCTGCGCAGTAGTAGTCAGCTTCAGTCTGCTGAGGGAGCCTCAGCAGACAGATGGGGGGGATGCTCGCTCGCTCACTCAGTATCGGCAGTTTCTCTGAGAATGGTGCACTCACTCTCTTAAGCGGTTTCCAAAGACAGATTGAATTGAAATCGGGATACACAAGTAGTGTTTTCAAAGCATTATTTGAATGCTTTTTTCAAATGTCGCTGCTCTGCAATTTGTTTTTCTTGGTCCAAGTTGCACATTTCCAATTCCTTAGCCTTGATTTACCTTGACCATCTCTTCTTCTACAGCAAGTGCTATTCACCTCTATATGGAAGGCATTGCACTGTATTCAATCTGTCATTTAATTAACGATCTATCTTGTCTTTTGCTGCTTGGTAGGTACAGGTGTAATAAGCTGCAGTAATGTGTTTGGCTTTGGCTAGCTACATTTCTGCACACACACCTGCTACAAGGCCTGCAGCCCCTTCCCCTCAGTACTTCCCCAGCCTTAATTCAAGCATTCAATTCCTACCACATCCCTCATGCAATGATATGTCATTTCATTTTTGAAACATTGTCCCCCTCTTGTGGCCTTTCAACTTTGAAATTTACTGTTCAATTTTGAATGAATTCATATATGAATTAAATGGAAAAGCAACAATTTTCTGGCGAGTTATTTGAATGTTCGGCCTACGTCCACCTGTCTGACAGACGGTATTCTAGTGGTTTGTAGGAGGAGCAGCAGCTAGGTGCGCTGCTTGCCTGCAGTAAATAGGATGTGTTCCATCCATGGAACACTATGATAGGATTCATTCCATTCATAGAACACAATGCTTGGATGTGTTCTATTCCTGGAACACTTTGGATCACTGGAACAATGGGACCACGTGTCACAATGGGCAACCCAGAGTCTGTAGCAGTTGCGCAGTAGTAGTCAGCTTCAGTCTGCTGAGGGAGCCTCAGCAGACAGGTGGGGGGGATGCTCGCTCGCTCGCTCAGTATCGGCAGTTTCTCTGAGAATGGTGCGCTCACTCTTTTAAGCGGTTTCCAAAGACAGATTGAATTGAAATCGGGATACACAAGTAGTGTTTTCAAAGCATTATTTGAATGCTTTTTTCAAATGTCGCTGCTCTGCAATTAGTTTTTCTTGGTCCAAGTTGCACATTTCCAATTCCTTAGCCTTGATTCAACTTGACCATGACAATGGGTAATCGCGATACCTATAGAATCCCCCATCTTCTTTATGATTGCCGAACCCATTAAATGATGACTCGCACACCTTTATTGGATAAATTGGCCACAGCAGCCTTTTATTAACATTTTAACAAAACATTTACAAAACAATGTTCCCAAAGGAGGGGCGGTCCTCGAGGCCCTAAAATTGTAACTGCCACAGGTCAATGACCCCATAAACCTTGTCCCCAGTACGAGTCCTGCCTCTAGCCGTGAAGCACCAGCTCAGAGACCCTAATAGACTCAACCGGACAATATCCGCCCGAAATACCAGCGTATTTCCGCTTCCATTCCTCAGTGTGACCATTATGTTCTGTTCCACATTAATCCGCCCAAGGGGGAGTCCAGGACCTTACAGATCCCCCCTCCAAACCGCTGTTTCCTGGCACCACCAACCTCGAGGACCACTCCCGCCACGCCGACCTGCCATGACAAATATACAGAGATGCAAAACATTTGTTAGGAAATCAGAATTCTTATCCCACTATACACCCCATATCTATGGATCCTGTAGACAATTCCACCATAACCACATAAACACGGGCGGGTGGGAGCTTGTTCCTACTGTAATGGGGCACCTAAAATGGTTGCCCCCACTAAGATGGTGACCCCCTCTTATAGTCCCCCCCACCTCCCTCCTGTGCCCCTCCTACCCCTCCAAAGCCTCGTCCCCTTGTTATTATTCAAACATTTAACCCTTTCTTTACATGTCACCTTCCTATAGTTCCCCTCAACCCTGTCATGTCGTCCTCCCTTTGATGGCCTGCGGCCCAGTACGGCCTCACTTGACAATGGGTATTCGCGATACCTATAGAATCCTCCATCTACTTTATGATTGCCGAACCCATTAAATGATGACTCGCACACCTTTATTGGATAAATTGGCCACAGCAGCCTTTTATTAACATTTTAACAAAACATTTACAAAACAATGTTCCCAAAGGAGGGGCGGTCCTCGAGGCCCTAAAATTGTAACTGCCACAGGTCAATGACCCCATAAACCTTGTCCCCAGTACGAGTCCTGCCTCTAGCCGTGAAGCACCAGCTCAGAGACCCTAATAGACTCAACCGGACAATATCCGCCCGAAATAACAGCGTATTTCCGCTTCCATTCCTCAGTGTGACCATTATGTTCTGTTCCACATTAATCTGCCCAAGGGGAGTCCAGGACCTTACGGATCCCCCCCCTCCAAACCGCCGTTTCCTAGCACCACCAACCTCGAGGACCACTCCCGCCACGCCGAGCTGCCATGGGGATGCTCGCTCGCTCGCTCAGTATCGGCAGTTTCTCTGAGAATGGTGCACTCACTCTCTTAAGCGGTTTCCACAGACAGATTGAATTGAAATCGGGATACACAAGTAGTGTTTTCAAAGCATTATTTGAATGCTTTTTTCAAATGTTGCTGCTCTGCAATTAGTTTTCCTTGGTCCAAGTTGCAGATTTCCAATTCCTTAGCCTTGATTTAACTTGGCCAACTCTTCTACTACAGCAAGTGCTATTCACCTCTATATGGAAGGCATTGCACTGTATTCAATCTGTCATTTAATTAACGATCTATCTTGTCCTTTGCTGCTTGGTAGGTACAGGTGTGATAAGCTGCAGTAATGTGTTTGGCTTTGGATAGCTACATTTCTGCACACCCACCTGCTACAAGGCCTGCAGCCCCTTCCCCTCAGTACTTCCCCAGCCTTAATTCAAGCATTCAATTCCTACCACATCCCTCATGCAATGATATGTCATTTCATTTTTGAAACATTGTCCCCCTCTTGTGGCCTTTCAACTTTGAAATTTACTGTTCAATTTTGAATGAATTCATATATGAATTAAATGGAAAAGCAACAATTTATCTGCCGAGTTATTTGAATGTTCGGCCTACGTCCACCTGTCTGACAGACGGTATTCTAGTGGCTTGTAGCAGCAGCAGCAGCTAGGCGCGCTGCTTGCCTGCAGTAAATAGGATGTGTTCCATCCATGGAACACTATGATAGGATTCATTCCATTCATAGAACACAATGCTTGGATGAAAAAGAGCAAATGTTGTTCCTATCTTCAAAAAGGGGAAGAAGGTGGACCCAGGCAACTATAGGCCGGTGAGTCTGACTTCTATACCAGGAAAGATCTTTGAACAAATTATTAAACTACATGTATGTCAGTACCTGGATAATAATGAAGTGATTAAACAGAGTCAGCATGGTTTTGTAACTAATAAGTCATGTCAGACTAACTTAATTTCCTTCTATGACGGTATCACTGATTGGGTGGATCAAGGAAATGCTGTAGATATAGTATATCTTGACTTCAGCAAAGCATTTGACAAAGTCTCTCATACAATCCTTATTGAAAAAATGACTAAGTATGGAATGGACAAGGCAACTGTTAGGTGGATTCATAACTGGCTTAGTGATCGGACCCAAAGAGTGGTCGTAAATGGCTGCACATCCAGTTGGAAGAATGTCTCAAGTGGGGTACCACAGGGCTCTGTCCTGGGCCCTGTATTGTTCAACATCTTTATCAACGATTTAGATGAAGGAATTGAGGGTAAACTGATTAAATTTGCTGATGACGCAAAACTAGGAGGGATAGCTAATACTAGAGAAGAGAGAGAGAGGATTCAAAAAGATTTAAATAAACTGGAGAAGTGGGCAGCAACTAACAGAATGGTTTTTAACAGGGAGAAATGCAAAGTACTACATCTGGGCAATAAAAATGAAAAAAGCATATATAGAATGGGAGGAATAGGGCTAAGTGACAGCACATGTGAAAAAGACTTGGGTATACTAATAGATCACAGACTGAATATGAGTCAACAGTGTGATGCAGCAGCAAAAAAGGCAAATGCAATTCTAGGATGTATTAACAGAAGCATACAGTCTAGATCACGTGAAGTCATTATTTCCCTCTACTCCTCTTTGGTCAGACCTCATCTGGAATATTGTGTCCAGTTTTGGGCACCACATTTTAAAAAAGACATCAACAAACTGGAGCAAGTTCAGAAAAGAGCGACCAGAATGGTGACCGGTCTGCAAACCCTGTCTTATGAGGAAAGGTTGCAGGATTTGGGAATGTTTAGTTTGCAAAAGAGAAGACTGAGAGGAGACTTAATAGCTGTCTACAAATATCTAAAGGGCTGTCACATTGTAGAAGGATCAACTTTATTCTCATTTGCACAAGGAAAGACTAGAAGCAATGGGATGAAACTGAATGGGAGGAGACACAGATTAGATAATAGAAAAACCTTTTTGACAGTTAGAGTGATCAATGAGTGGAACAGGCTGCCACGAGAAGTGGTGAGTTCTCCTTCAATGGAAGTCTTCAAACAGAGGCTGGACAGACATCTGACTGGGATGATTTAGCGAATCCTGCTTTGAGCAGGGGGTTGGACCAGATGGCCCAGGAGGTCCCTTCCAACTTTATGATTCTATGATTCCTGGAACACTTTGGATCACTGGAACAATGGGACCACGTGTCACAATGGGCAACCCAGAGTCTGTAGCAGCTGCGCAGTAGTAGTCAGCTTCAGTCCAGGTGGGGGGGGATGCTCGCTCGCTCGCTCAGTATCGGCAGTTTCTCTGAGAATGGTGCACTCACTCTCTTAAGCCGATTCCAAAGACAGATTAAATTGAAATCGGAATACACAAGTAGTGTTTTCAAAGCATTATTTGAATGCTTTTTTCAAATGTCGCTGCTCTGCAATTAGTTTTTCTTGGTCCAAGTTGCACATTTCCAATTCCTTAGCCTTGATTTAACTTGACCAACTCTTCTACTACAGCAACTGCTATTCACCTCTACGTGGAAGGCATTGCACTGTATTCAATCTGTCATTTAATTAACGATCTATCTTGTCCTTTGCTGCTTGGTAGGTACAGGTGTGATAAGCTGCAGTAATGTGTTTGGCTTTGGATAGCTACATTTCTGCACACCCACCTGCTACAAGGCCTGCAGCCCCTTCCCCTCAGTACTTCCCCAGCCTTAATTCAAGCATTCAATTCCTACCACATCCCTCATGCAATGATATGTCATTTCATTTTTGAAACATTGTCCCCCTCTTGTGGCCTTTCAACTTTGAAATTTACTGTTCAATTTTGAATGAAATCATATATGAATTAAATGGAAAAGCAACAATTTATCTGGCGAGTTATTTGAATGTTCGGCCTACGTCCACCTGTCTGACAGACGGTATTCTAGTGGCTTGTAGCAGCAGCAGCAGCTAGGTGCGCTGCTTGCCTGCAGTAAATAGGATGTGTTCCATCCATTGAACACTATGATAGGATTCATTCCATTCATAGAACACAATGCTTGGATGTGTTCTATTCCTGGAACACTTTGGATCACTGGAACAATGGGACCACGTGTCACAATGGGCAACCCAGAGTCTGTAGCAGCTGCGCAGTAGTAGTCAGCTTCAGTCTGCTGAGAGAGCCTCAGCAGACAGGTGGGGGGGATGCTCGCTCGCTTGCTCACTATCGGCAGTTTCTCTGAGAATGGTGCACTCACTCTCTTAAGCGGTTTCCAAACACGGATTGAATTGAAATAGGGATACACAAGTATTGTTTTCAAAGCATTATTTGAATGCTTTTTTCAAATGTCGCTGCTCTGCAATTAGTTTTTCTTGGTCCATGTTGCACATTTCCAATTCCTTAGCCTTGATTTAACTTGACCAACTCTTCTACTACAGCAAGTGCTATACACCTCTATATGGAAGGCATTGCACTGTATTCAATCTGTCATTTAATTAACGATCTATCTTGTCCTTTGTTGCTTGGTAGGTACAGGTGTGATAAGCTGCAGTAATGTGTTTGGCTTTGGATAGCTACATTTTTGCACACCCACCTGCTACAAGGCCTGCAGCCCCTTCCCCTCAGTACTTCCCCAGCCTTAATTCAAGCATTCAATTCCTACCACATCCCTCATGCAATGATATGTCATTTCATTTTTGAAACATTGTCCCCCTCTTGTGGCCTTTCAACTTTGAAATTTACTGTTCAATTTTGAATGAATTCATATATGAATTAAATGGAAAAGCAACAATTTATCTGGCGAGTTATTTGAATGTTCGGCCTACGTCCACCTGTCTGACAGACGGTATTCTAGTGGCTTGTAGCAGCAGCAGCAGCTAGGTGCGCTGCTTGCCTGCAGTAAATAGGATGTGTTCCATCTGATATAGAAAAGTTAATGGTTTGCTTTTATATCCCTTTAAATGCCTTTAAGACTTCAATTGCCTTTTGCCTTATTATTGCTAGAATTATTCTTATGTAGACTAGTAGTCTCTGTCTTCAAGGAAACTATACTTGTTATCATATTTGTTCTCAAGAACATGCTCTGGCTATATTGTAAACAATGTACGACCCTGAGGTGATGGTGGGGGCCAAAAGAGCTCCATAGAGTCACATATTGTTGTAAATGGTATAAAAACATGTCTTATATTTCATTACGTCAGATAAAGTGATTTAGCCACGACCAGTGTGTGTGTCACTTTGTCTCCAAGCGCTTGTGAACAGAAGGGCGAGAAACCTCACAATTCGGACTCACTGGTGATATGGACAGCTGACGCTTGGTCAGAACAAAAGCAGCTACGACAGTTTGACGCCCAACGGGGGCCGTGGAAACCAGCCTATTCGGAATCAGTATGTGGGAGCTTCCTGGGAGGTTGAATATGCAGAATCCAGGCTGCAGCAGGTGAGAACATTTATTCTTACATTGATTCTGCATCTACAGCTTCTCTAGGGATCTCTACATATCTCTGGATAAGACTGTGCAACACGGTTCAAAAGAACCCACATCACCAGTGAGTGGTGAGTATATCTGTATGAGAGTTGAATAATAGAGTAATAAGATAATAATTGTCATCTGTATTATCTGTCAATCTGCTCTAGCAATATAATAATATACTAACTGGTTGTGTACTGGTGTACTGTGTAGCACAAACAAAGTCTGGGATAGACTCTGTGCAGTGGTTGCTGTTGTTTTTGATTGGCAGTAAATCATATGAGGCTGTATTTTGTATAGGGCTGTGGCTGTTTTTGGCTGGTTTGGTTTTCATTGATTCTTGTTGTTTTTGATTGGCAGTAAATCATATGAGGCTGTATTTTATATAGGGCTGTGGCTGTTTTTGGTTAGTTTGGTTTTCATTGATTCTTGTTGCTTAAAAAGTTGGCTTTGGTGTTCTCAAGGGTGACAGTGGACACTGCTGTAGGTTAAGGTGTTAAATCCAAGGTCCAAGATAGGCAGGCTGTGTGAATCCTTGTATGTATGTCTATGAGAACCTCTGAATGAGATGAGAGATGAGTAATTGAGTATAAGGGATATAAATAAATCCCTGATTGATGAGAGGTTCCGTTAGGCGTGGTCCTCTGTATGTGACAGAGGACATCATTCAACTCATTTTGAGCTGAATTAGGCGGAGTGATTGATATAAGGGATTTTTGTTATCTTCTTTTTGTAAAATCAAATAACCGCTAAGTGAAAGAGAAAAAAAAAGAAAAAAAAAATCCCCGAATGTGCACGCATGAATGAATTTGATGAATTTGCACCATTCTGTGAAGATTGCAGAGGAGTTCTAGGGGTACTGAGTCAAGGGGCAGAGCCCTACAGAATTTTTTCATGGACTCCTAATGTTGTTACCTTTCCAGTTCTAGTGCAAGGTCCAGGACGGGTATTTTACAGATATTTCAATCTGCATCTGAGATTGAATGAATTGAGTAATTATATAACTCGTGTTATATGTGGTATGACATTGGTAAGTTTTCTGGAATCATTTGGCCAGGCAAGGGCAAGGCGTGGATACTCACATTATACAGTTATTTGCCCATACAGTGAAGTTCAGTGGTCACCAGAGATTGATGAGGGTTTTGAGGAGATTGATTCTGATTAAGTCTAAAGAACTAAGGAATTCAGTGAAAGATACTACAGTCTGATGGGAGGGGGGAATGATACCGCTGCGCAATTTTTCTTCTCCCTTCACTCTTATCTCTTATCTCTGCTGAATACGAGCTGCGCTCAAAATTCTCTGTAATTCTATCCTCAAGGTACGCGCTGAAAGATTTGTGGTTTGTTTAAAGCAACAGTGCTGTACAAAGATGGGAGGAAAGAAACTGTGCCTATTTTAAGAAAAATTGTGGAAGATTGTTTGATCTTCAGTGTGATTGAATGATTGGCAAAAGATGAATCTGCTTCAAGTCAAATGCTTGATGCATAGCTGACTGTGGATCCACAGAGGAGGTAGCCGACTGTATGGCTGATAAAGTGGGTTAGAGGCCTATCTCGCCTGGGCCTTCTTACTTTAGTCAGCGGGTTTTATTGTTGTGGGTGAGAGGCGAGGGCAAGGAGCCCTCTGGATATACCTTGGCAGGCTCGCTCTGACTTGCTAAGTGTGGCCTGTAAGACAGAGGTCCAGGCACACTGGGAGGGCATTTCAGAATAAAGGTGAGCTGTCTAAAGTTGAAATAGCCTTCCCACAACAATCCATGGAGCTGGGCTGGAAGGATGCAGGCCTGATCCTATTCTAGCCAGCTGATCTAACGGGTGAGAGGCAGAGAGCCTTCCCGCTACATCCTGTAGGTCTACCGGGTGAGAGGCAAGGAGCCTTCCCGCTACACCTTGGCAGGCTCTCTCTGACTTGCTAAGTGTGGCCTGTAAGACAGAGGTCCAGGCACACTGGGAGGGCATTTCAGAAGAAAGGTGAGCTGTCGGTAGAAAAAGGTTGAAGCCATGGGCAACTTTTTCTGTATACGATCGGTGCCCCCAATGGGATCCAAGACAGCTATGCAGATTGTTAAAGACAGAGAAGGAAAGGAAGCAGTAAAAGATGTGAGACCAATATTTAAAAAGGCGAAAATGCCAGAGTGTGGATGTTTGGATGTGCAAAAATGGCACAGTTTCAGAGAGGAGAATAGGGGGTGGATAAAAGACAAAAAGAAAGAGCAACAAGTGAATAAATGGTGTCGTGTGGCAGAAGAAATACAACAGTATGGATGTAAAGAGACTACAGTAGGAAGTAGGGTGTATTATGACTGTTTCGATACACAAAGATCTATGACTGCTAGTGCCCCACCTCTGCATCATCAGAGACAGAGACAAGACAGTTGGACTTGTAAACACTGTGGTCAGCCAAACTTAGGCTGGAGAAACACTTGTATGACCTGAACTGCAACCCGACCTAAGCAAATTGCACTAAATCCTGTCCGGACAAGATCACATGTAGTGACAGAGGAAGCTGACTCACTAGAGAGAGCATTGACTTTTGGGGAAGAAGCTAGCAGTGGGCCCGAGGAAGAGGAAGCTAGGGAGCAGTATGTCACGCCCACTGATCATCCAGTGACCTCCACGACCAGACCCATGACTAGAGAAGTACTCACAGCGAGACCGAAAAAGGTGACTAGAATAAGACAGATACAGGAGTATTATCCCTGGAGCCCCTCTGATCAGCTGGCTATGTTAAAACAATTGCCTAACCCTGAAAACCAACCATTCCCATTTTATAGACAACTAAAGGAAATACAGCGGGCATATAAGTGTACCTGGGCAGACCTAGAGAGCTTGGTGAGTTCAAAGGCAGGTGACGTACTAGGACACATAATTAAAACACATACAGATATGACAAAGGATCAAGCTCTGGGTATGGATGATAAATCTGCACGGTCTGGGGAGACATACTGTGAATCACTAAAACAATGGGCTATAGTGAAACAATCAGAGCAATCCGTTCTCCTGACTGACGTGACACAGCAAAAAGGAGAGAGTGTGGAGATGTACTTTGGACGGTTACAGCTGAAATGGGCAGACATGGGGTACAGTCCAATAAGCCCATTTGACGTTAAGATACTGGTAAATGCATTCATTGACGGTATGAGCAAAGGCTTACGAGACGCAGTACAGACAGCCAGACCTGAATGGAGAAATGTAGATCCAACAGATCTCCTAAAGGTGGTAAAAGGAGTTGAACAGACTAGGACAATAAGACGACCTGTCATGTATGCTGGAACACAGGGAAAACAGTGGAGACGTAGCAAGGGACCTAAGGACATGGAAACAGTGAAGTGCTGGAATTGTGGTGAGAATGGGCCTATGCCAGCCATTGCAGAAACCCTGTAATGGAAAATAAGCAGACCAATCTTCCACCTCCCTCGCATACAGACTAGGAAACTGGCAACCCAGTGACAAATGTGTACCCTGTTCTTGTCCCCTCCGGACCTGGTCCTGCCTTGATGACCACCATAACAATGCCGGGAGGGAAAGAGGCAGAATTTTTGATTGACACTGGGGCAGCTGGGACTGTGATACACAGAGACTTGATAATGCCAGACATGATTACTAATGAGATTGTGGAATGTGTGGGGGTAGATGGGCAAGTGACGGAAGCCCCTATGACTAAACAAATAAGACTAAAATTGCGAGATAGCCAAGAGGTACTTACAAAACTTATTGTTAGTGACAATACCCCTATGAATTTACTGGGAGCAGATGTGCTGAGTGCGATCCAGGCTACCATACAGTACTCTCCTGAGGGTATTACCGTCACAAGTCCCCTCACAGATAAACATTTGTGTAAGATTGCAGCAATGGTGTATATGACAAAAGCTGTGAAACTAACACCTGACACCAAAATGCCTGAGGATGAGGAAATGGGACAAGTGCCCGACACTGTTTGGGCAAGGGGAAAAACTGATGTGGGTCGGCTGCCCATTCCCCCTGTCATGATTAAATTGAAAGAAGGAACCACTCCTCCTTGTTTAAAGCAATACCCTTGAGCCTGGCCAAATCAATGGCCCTGAGCAGAGATATTGAAGAGTATGTTAAGGCAGGGGTTCTGGTGCAAAAATCTTCCCCCTGCAATACCCCTTTGTACCCCATTAAGAAAAAAGGACCAAAGGGTTCCCCTGACACTTACCGGATGGTTCATGACTTAAGGGCTATTAATGATGTTACAGAAAGTGTGACGTCCATTGTCCCTAACCCACACACAATACTGTCACAGATCCCAGCAACAGCAACATGTTTCACAGTCATTGATTTGGCGAATGCATTTTTCTCTGTACCCCTGCACCCTGACTGTCAGTATCTTTTTTCCTTTACTCATGAAGGTAAACAATATTGTTGGACAGTCCTCCCACAAGGAGGAAAAAACTCCCCTACCATCTATTCAACAGCAATGGCAGGGGTCCTTGAGCAATGGCAACCACCTCATCCACAGGTAGTACTTTTGCAATACTTGGATGACCTTTTGCTCTGCTGCCCGGACCAGACGTCCTGCAAGGAAGCTACAGTTTCCTTGCTATGTTTTTTAGCAGAAAAGGGTTGCAAGGTCTCACGTGACAAATTACAGTATTGCAAACAAAAGGTGACATTTTTGGGACATTGTATTGCCGAAGGTACGAGACACCTGACTGAAGACAGAAAACAGGCAATTCAAAATCTCCCTCTACCCAGGTCACATCAGCATTTACGCACCTTCCTAGGTTTAGTGACCTACTGCAGGCCTTGGATAAGGTCTGCTTCACAAATGATGCAACCACTTTATGACTGCTTGCCATCAGAACCATATGACCTCACTCAAGAAGCAATTGATTCCTTCCATTCTCTCAAACTGCTCATTGTGTCAGCCCCGGCCTTAGGCATTCCAAATTATGACCAGCCATTTTTCTTGTTTTGCATGGAGCAGGGAGGACATGCTACTGCAGTACTGACACAGCAACATGGGGGGAAACAGAGACCAATAGCTTACTACTCTGCACAATTAGACCCGGTGATCCGAGGGTCACCTACGTGTGTCCGTGCGGTAGAAGCAGCGACACTACTACTAGGAAAGGCATGTGAGATCACACTGACGTTTCCTTTAACAATCTATTCCCCACATGACATCCATGCCATACTCGTACAAGTTCAACCGAAACATCTGTCTATGGCTAGACAGCTGAGACTTGAGTGTGCTCTACTAATTCCTGAGTATGTCACCCTCAAAAGGTGTAACGTTCTGAATCCAGCCACCCTCCTGCCTGTGGATTCAGAAAAGGGGGAATTGGTGACCATTTTAGCAAGTGAGGAAGAATACTTTGACATGACACATGAACATGACTGCATGGAACTGATGAGTCAGGAGACAGTTGGGTTTGCACACGTTCATGAAAAACCTGTTCCTAATGCAGATTTTGAGTTTTTTGTAGATGGCTCCAGATACCACCAGGATGGACGATTCTACACTGGATATGCAGTAGTATCCTCACATGAGATAATCCAAGCTGAACCACTCTCTCCTCACATGTCGGCGCAGGAGGCAGAGTTGAAGGCACTCACTGAGGCGTGTAGAGCCGCTGCAGGTAAAGTCGCTAATATTTACACTGATTCGAATTATGCATGGGGAATAGCCCATGATTATGGCCCTATCTGGAGAAGCATTCCTTACATCAGCCGGTAAGCCCATTAAAAATGCAGAGCTGGTGAAACAATTGATGGAGGCATTGATGTTACCAGTCCAGGTTGGCATTGTCAAGGTAAAAGCACACGCAAAAGGTGACTCCGTGGAGGTAGAAGGCAACAGAAGGGCGGACGAGGCTGCTAAAGTAGCAGCCAGGCGGCCTAGGAAGCAGTGGACTGTGGCGAGGAGTCAGCATATTCCAGCCACACTGAGCTTAGATGTCCTGAAATCTCTCCAGCAACAGGCTGCCCAAACAGAGAAGGAACACTGGGGGAGACTGGGAGCTGAGCTGAACGCAAATGGAGTATGGGAGAATAATAATAATGTTTCCGATTATGGCGCAAGCAACACATGGCCCCACGCACGCCTCCAAAAGTCACGTGTGCCATGGTAGATGCCTTCTGGATCGCTCCTGGTTTCAGTTACGCAGCCGCGAAACTTGTACAATCATGCCTCATCTGTGCACAGCACAACCCAGGTAAAACAGTAAAAGTCCCTAAGAAAGCGACACCTAGGCCCCTCTACCCGTTTCAGAGACTGCAGATTGATTACATACAGCTAACAAAGGTAGGAGTGTATGAATATGTCCTAGTATGTGTAGATCTCTTCTCTGGTTGGCCGGAAGCCTATCCGGTAAAATCTGCAACTGCTAAAACAACTGCAGACAAACTGATGAAAGAACTGATCTGCAGGTATGGTGTCCCAGAAACCATAGAAAGTGATAGGGGTACACACTTCACGGGAGAAATAATGAGGGAAGTCATGCAGGCCCTGGGTGTACAGCAAGCATTTCATACACCATATAGGCAACAAAGTAGTGGGAAGGTAGAAAGACTAAATGGGACACTTAAACTGAAAATTCAAAAGGTCATGGCAGACACAGGAAAGAGCTGGGTAGAGTGCTTGCCTCTTGCACTCTTTTCAGTCAGACACACTCCAAATAGAAAGACAGGCTTGTCTCCCTTTGAAGTCCTGTTTGGTAGTGCACCAAAGACTGGTCTGTACTTCCCACAGGTGCTGCAAATGCAACACGGGTCTATGACAGCCTACATCCAGGCCTTACAGGAAAGACTTAATGTGGTGCATAAACATGTGTTCTCATCCATTCCAGATCCTAATGCCAGTGCAGATGTGCATCAGCTGAATCCAGGTGATTGGGTGGTTATACGCAGGCAAGTGAGAAGGAGCCTGGACCCACGATTTGACAGCCCCTTCCAAGTCCAGCTGACCACATCCACCTCAGTAAAACTTGAGGGAAAGCCAACCTGGATCCACGCCAGTCATTGCAAGAAGGTCCTTTCACCAGCAGAATGACTGTTCTCCTCAACACCTTGCTGGCAGTGACAGGGTTACTGCACTCTACAGAGACACAGGACAACCTCTTAAATGTTGACTGGGACAACAAACTTATTCGGCATCATGCCCTTCTTATAAAGGACATGGAAGGACGGAAACCGAAAGACTGTTGGATCTGTACACACAGCCCAGTATCTGCGTGGACTATGCCGTACTTGGCCTTACCTCTGGAGCCATGGGAGGTATTAACCCCACACTGCATACACAATGAGACTTGGACTCAATCTAGGTTTTGGGGAAAAGATGTGCCCCGTGATATATCTGCCTCATTGGCTATAATCGGATGGGCCGCTAATCCCTGGTTTCAGTTTAATATAACGCGGCCTAAGGTACAAATGTGGTGGCGGGAATATGACTCAGATGTCGGAAATATGGTCGCCAGGAGGAGGACTGAGATCCCTCACTCAGACCCTATTCCCAATGATGGACTGTGGTTCAGTCTTCAACACACTGGAGCAGACACCTGTGGTGAGGACAATAATTGCTTCCGCATATACACTCATGATCAAACACAGGTTAATAAGACGGTGTACCAGGATGGTATTGAAGGCTGTAGAGCATCTACGGGTAAAATAATAAGGAAATAAAGGGGTAAATGTACATCTGGTATAAGGGGAAAACAAATGAATAATACTTGGTGTGCCCATAAGCCTATGTCAGGACTTTTGCGTTTATACCAATGTATACAGACCCCTGGTCACGTTTGTGTTCTCCCTAATGGAGTATTCCTGGTTTGCGGACATCGTGCCTACAGGTGGGTGAGCCCGGACATAAGAGGGGTTTGCACTCTTGCCAAACTAACACCAGCCACTTTCATAGTTCCTCATAGTAAAATAGACACAGCAGCAGTCCCAATTCATACTTTGTATAGAAGGACTGCAGACAATAAGCCCCGGCCAAATGGTAGGCCGCATCTAGTAGAAATGGGGATAACAAATAAAATATTCAGTAGTATGCTAATATACCCCTTCATAACACAAATGTGGGATAAATTAGTGGAAGCTACCGACTACCTGGACAATCAGATTTTCCAGATTCTTGAAGTTCTTAATGAAACTAATACAATACAGAGACAATTAATCGTAGTTACTAACCAACATACTATAGTACTAGATTACCTGACAGCAAAAGAAGGAGGAATGTGTCAGATAATTGGTCCCTCCTGTTGTAATTATATGGACCCTGCTGGCAATCTCCAGATCAGGGCCAGTATAGACAAAATAGGTGAACTTAGAGACCAATGGTTAAAGCAGCACAGTGCAACCAGAGACTCCTGGTGGGGTAACACATTCTCTTTCCTAAATCCAGCAAATTGGTTTAATGGCTTAGCAGGATGGATTTTTGGCATTTTGCAGACTTGTATGCAAATTTTGTTGTTTTGCTTATTGCTTTATGTAGCCGTAAAAGCGCTAATATATGTATTACTTAAGCTACTGAATAATGTATGTGTGGAAAAAAAATCTAAGGCTGAACCTTCTGTAGTGTATCATAGACCCCAGGTAGCCATTGCTGATGGGGAAGGTGAGTGTCCACACTGAGGGTGGATGGGCGAAGCAGGTAGGAAGCCCCCTTATGGGTACTAGACCCATGAGACAGTAGCTCCTTTGTGGACATCACCTGACCCTGTGGCAAAGGTTATACCATTTACAAAAGGGGGAAATTGATATAGAAGAGTTAATGGTTTGCTTTTATATCCCTTTAAATGCCTTTAAGACTTCAATTGCCTTTTGCCTTATTATTGCTAGAATTATTCTTACAGTCATATGTTAAAGTTTGGGCACCCCTATTAATGTTAACCTTTTTTCTTTATAACAATTTTGTTTTTTGCAACAGCTATTTCAGTTTCATATATCTAATAATTGATGGACTCAGTTATATTTCTGGATTCAAATGAGGTTTATTGTACTAACAGAAAATGTGCAATCTGCATTTAAACAAAATTTGACCGGTGCAAAAGTATGGGCACCTCAACATAAAAGTGACATTAATATTTCGTAGATCCTCCTTTTGCAAAAATAACAGCCTCTAGTCGCTTCCTGTAGCTATTAATGAGTTCCTGGATCCTGGATGAAGGTATTTGTGACCATTCCTGTTTACAAAACAAATCCAGTTCAGTTAAGTTTGATGGTCGCCGAGCATGGACAGCCCGCTTCAAATCATCCCACAGATGTTCAATGATATTCAGGTCTGGGGACAGGGATGGCCATTCCAGAACATTGTAATTGTTCCTCTCCATGAATGCCTGAGTAGATTTGGAGCGGTGTTTTGGATCATTGTCTTGCTGAAATATCCATCCCCTGCATAACTTCAACTTCATCACTGATTCTTGCACATTATTGTCAAGAATCTGCTGATACTGAGTTGAATCCATGCGACCCTCAACTTTAACAACATTCCCGGTGCCGGCATTGGCCACACAGCCCCAAAGCATGATGGAACCTCCACCAAATTTTACTGTGGGTAGCAAGTGTTTTTCTTGGAATGCTGTGTTTTTTAGCCTCCATGCATAACGCCTTTTTGCATGACCAAACAACTCAATCTTTGTTTCATCAGTCCACAGGACCTTCTTCCAAAATGTAACTGGCTTGTCCAAATGTGCTTTTGCAGACCTCAGGCGACTCTGTTTGAGGCGTGCTTGCAGAAACGGCTTCTTTCGCATCACTCTCCCATATAGCTTCTCCTTGTGCAAAGTGCGCTGTATTGTTGACCGATGCACAGTGACACCATCTGCAGCAAGATGATGCTGCAGGTCTTTGGAGGTGGTCTGTGGATTGTCCTTGACTGTTCTCACCATTCTTCTTCTCTGCCTTTCTGATATTTTTCTGGGCCTGCCACTTCTGGGCTTAACAAGAACTGTACCTGTGTTCTTCCATTTCCTTACTATGTTCCTCACAGTGGAAACTGACAGGTTAAATCTCTGAGACAACTTTTTGTATCCTTCCCCTGAAAAGCTATGTTGAATAATTTTTGTTTTCAGATCATTTGAGAGTTGTTTTGAGGAGCCCATGATGCCACTCTTCATAGGAGAATCAAATAGGAGAACTACTTGCAAGTGGCCACCTGAAATACCTTTTCTCATGATTTGATACACCTGGCTATGAAGTTCAAAGCTCAATGAGGTTACAAAACCAATTTAGTTCTTCAGGAAGTCAGTAAAAAGTAGTTAGGAGTGTTCAAATCAAGAAAATGATAAGGGTGCCCATACTTTTGCACCGGTTAAATTTTGTTTAAATGCAGATTGCACATTTTCTGTTAGTACAATAAACCTCATTTGAATCCAGAAATATAACTGAATCCATCAGTTATTAGATATATGAAACTGAAATAGCTGTTGCAAAAACCAAAATTGTTATAAAGAAAAAAGGTTAACATTAATAGGGGTGCCCAAACTTTAACATATGACTGTATGTAGACTAGTAGTCTCTGTCTTAAAGGAAACTATACTTGTTATCATATTTGTTCTCAACAACATGCTCTGGCTATATTGTAAACAAGGTACGACCCTGAGGTGATGGTGGGGGCCAAAAGAGCTCCATAGAGTCAAATATTGTTGTAAATGGTATAAAAACATGTCTTATATTTCATTACGTCAGATAAAGTGATTTAGCCACGACCAGTGTGTGTCACTTTGTCTCCAAGCTCTTGTGAACAGAAGGGCGAGAAACCTCACAATTCGGACTCACTGGTGATATGGACAGCTGACGCTTGGTCAGAACAAAAGCAGCTACGACACATCCATGGAACACTATGATAGGATTCATTCCATTCATAGAACACAATGCTTGGATGTGTTCTATTCCTGGAACACTTTGGATCACTGGAACAATTGGACCACGTGTCACAATGGGCAACCCAGAGTCTGTAGCAGCTGCGCAGTAGTAGTCAGCTTCAGTCTGCTGAGGGAGCCTCAGCTGACAGGTGGGGGGGATGCTCGCTCGCTCGCTCAGTATCGGCAGTTTCTCTGAGAATGGTGCACTCACTCTCTTAAGCGGTTTCCAAAGACAGATTGAATTGAAATCGGGATACACAAGTAGTGTTTTCAAAGCATTATTTGAATGCTTTTTTCAAATGTCGCTGCTCTGCAATTAGTTTTTCTTGGTCCAAGTTGCACATTTCCAATTCCTTAGCCTTGATTTAAGTTGACCAACTCTTCTACTACAGCAAGTGCTATTCACCTCTATATGGAAGGCATTGCACTGTATTCAATCTGTCATTTAATTAACGATCTATCTTGTCCTTTGCTGCTTGGTAGGTACAGGTGTGATAAGCTGCAGTAATGTGTTTGGCTTTGGATAGCTACATTTCTGCACACCCACCTGCTACAAGGCCTGCAGCCCCTTCCCCTCAGTACTTCCCCAGCCTTAATTCAAGCATTCAATTCCTACCACATCCCTCATGCAATGATATGTCATTTCATTTTTGAAACATTGTCCCCCTCTTGTGGCCTTTCAACTTTGAAATTTACTGTTCAATTTTGAATGAATTCATATATGAATTAAATGGAAAAGCAACAATTTATCTGGCGAGTTATTTGAATGTTCGGCCTACATCCACCTGTCTGACAGACGGTATTCTAGTGGCTTGTAGCAGCAGCAGCAGCTAGGTGCGCTGCTTGCCTGCAGTAAATAGGATGTGTTCCATCCATGGAACACTATGATAGGATTCATTCCATTCATAGAACACAATGCTTGGATGTGTTCTATTCCTGGAACACTTTGGATCACTGGAACAATGGGACCACGTGTCACAATGAGCAACCCAGAGTCTGTAGCAGCTGCGCAGTAGTAGTCAGCTTCAGTCTGCTGAGGGAGCCTCAGCAGACAGGTGGTGGGGGATGCTCGCTCGCTCGCTCAGTATCGGCAGTTTCTCTGAGAATGGTGCACTCACTCTCTTAAGCGGTTTCCAAATACAGATTGAATTGAAATCGGGATACTCAAGTAGTGTTTTCAAAGCATTATTTGAATGCTTGTTTCAAATGTCGCTGCTCTGCAATTAGTTTTTCTTGGTCCAAGTTGCACATTTCCAATTCCTTAGCTTTGATTTAACTTGACCAACTCTTCTACTACAGCAAGTGCTATTCACCTCTATATGGAAGGCATTGCACTGTATTCAATCTGTCATTTAATTAGCGATCTATCTTGTCCTTTGCTGCTTGTTAGGTACAGGTGTGATAAGCTGCAGTAATGTGTTTGGCTTTGGATAGCTACATTTCTGCACACCCACCTGCTACAAGGCCTGCAGCCCCTTCCCCTCAGTACTTCCCCAGCCTTAATTCAAGCATTCAATTCCTACCACATCCCTCATGCAATGATATGTCATTTCATTTTTGAAACATTGTCCCCCTCTTGTGGCCTTTCAACTTTGAAATTTACTGTTCAATTTTGAATGAATTCATATATGAATTAAATGGAAAAGCAACAATTTATCTGGTGAGTTATTTGAATGTTCGGCCTACGTCCACCTGTCTGACAGACGGTATTCTAGTGGCTTGTAGCAGCAGCAGCAGCTAGGTGCGCTGCTTGCCTGCAGTAAATAGGATGTGTTCCATCCATGGAACACTATGATAGGATTCATTCCATTCATAGAACACAAACAATACGTGACAGAGAAACAACGATCATATTTCTTTGATACGGGTGGACCCAGCTTCGCTGTGGTGCCTGTTGCAAAACTCTCGGATCATCAGAACCTGAGATATGGGTTCCTGCTAAACGTTGTATCAGAAATACTGCATATTTGGGCTTGAATGATTGTACTCGACAAATTACAACCATTGATGCCATATATGTGTCTGTGCGGGCTTCCCTCACTAAGTTATGACGATTATAAAGTTTGGTAAGATTTCTTCCTTGGAAAGAGAGAGGTGGGACTACCCCAGAATGCATCTCTCCGTGATGTCACATAGCAGAGTCTATAAGGCATTCCCTTGGCAAAACCAGCTCAGAACAGCTGCAGAGTCCATGCTGAGCAGAACCCAGATGAGTGGAGACGTGTGGCTCCGCCTTCTCCTTCCCCCACTCAGCCACTTGGTTTTGCCTAAAGAGTCATGAACAACCGTGAGTGTTACTTTCTATGTTCATCCATCTTTTATTTTATATTTGTAACTGTACATATGTAATGTCTCAATTTTATAGCAACTTTTATCTGTATAATCACTGCCCTCTTTCGGGGAATAGATGATTTAATATTTAGTCCTGTCTCCATGCTCTAAGAATCGAACTATACGCCTTTGTTAGATAATTGCTACTAAATTGTCGGGTTGGCTTCGAACCCCTCCCTTGAGTCTATAACTTAAGCGGAGAAACCAGGAGCTGGTGGAATGCCCCCACAGCCCGAAGCAGGGAGCCCAGCAGCGTCCAGACTCCTAAACCCCGGCCAGAGCATTTTCCCATGATGGAAAAGGCCGGGGACTTGGACACGTTTCTGCGAGCCTTTGAGAAAGCCTGCAGACAGTACCAGCTGCCTAGAGACCAATGGGCAAGGTACTTGACCCCAGGTCTAAAAGGCAAAGCCCTGGAGGCATTTGCTTCTCTTCCGCCAGAAGCCGATGACGACTATGACGCCATAAAGCAGGCGCTGATCGCCAAATACCAGCTGACACCTGAGGTATACCGAAAGAAGTTCCGGCACCTCCAACGTGGCCCACACGATAGCTACAGTGATGTGGTGCAAGAACTCAGGACCCACTTTGACCAGTGGATACATGGACTGTCCGTTGAATCCTTTGAGCAGCTACAGGACCTGATGATCAAAGACCAGTTCCTGCATCTCTGCCCAGCTGAGGTCCGACAGTTCATCCTGGACCGCGAGCCAACGAATGCGGACAAAGCGGCGCAGATCGCCGACAACTACGAGGCCAACCGGAACCCAGAGACGTGGAGGCCAGTCACCACCAGCTGCACCCAACCCCAATGCCCCAGCAAGCCATCCCTCCGGAGGCCCTGTCCCTGTTGCCAACAACAGGCCGGCTACTGACAGTCGCCTGTGTCACCACTGCCAGCGGCCTGGTCACTTCTTTTACGCCTGTCCGAATAGGCCGAAGAACCCCCCAGCCAAGGCCCCCGGGCCCAATGCATCTGTTCTTTTGGTGGGAGGTGTGGTTGGGAGGGCTGACGACAACGTTCAACCTGTTCAGGTGGGGGTCCGTCTTGCTACAGGCCTCAAGGACAACGGGGCTGAACGAACCCTCATCCGTCCTGGACTGGCGGCCCCTGAAGAGTTTGTTGAGGGGAAAACCCTGACTGTCACCGGGATTGGAGGCACCCGTTGTCCCTTGCCAGTGGCCCGGGTTTTTCTTGATTGGGGTGCTGGGAGCGGGTTGAGGGAGGTGGGAGTGTCTGAAAACCTGCCCACTGATGTTTTATTGGGGACTGACTTGGGGCGGATGGTTGCATACTATGTCCCTGACACCCTTCCCCAATCTGATAATAAGGGTAATGTTAACCCTGATGTTGATGATGCTGATGGTGATGTGAATGTACCAAAGCAATCTGATAACCATTTTTGTCCTAGGAATGGTGATAATGATGTTGATGTATCTGTGCCGACTGAACCCGTTAACCCTTTCTTTGAAACGGTAGATGTGTCCACAGGTACCGAAGAGCTCAGCCCCGTCACTCTGCAGAGTGAGACGGCTGAGGAACCCCTGGCAGGAGCAAGCAATGGTGCTCAAGGAAATGGGGAGGTGCATGGGGACCATGAGGAAGGTAATGCCATACAACTGACCAGTGCCACCGAGGAAGGTAACTGGCCCATAAGTAGCACTGCTCCTGAAGTGTTGGGGGTGGATGGGGAGGTAGAGCCCAGGGCAGCACGGGCTGGTGGGTCTGTTGAAATCCCCAGGGAGGCAGCATACATAGCAGCTGTCACACGCAGTCAGAGTGCCCAGATCGCAGGTAATGCACTGTCTTCTGGACCCTCTGCTGCTACAGGAGAGACTGAACCAGAGGTGAACCCAGAGCCGGTTCCAGAGGGTCCCAGTAAGGAAGGTACCCTGACGTCACTTCTGGCAGCCTCCAGCAAGTAGTTCCAGGCTGCTCTGCACTCAGATGAGAGTCTGGAGAAATTGAGAGGTCTCGCCAAGATGCCCACCTCCGAGTCTGATAAGGAGAGGGTGTTCTGGGAACGAGGAAGATTGTACCGGGAGACAGTACCCGGAGATCCCCAAAAGGAGTGGTTGAGGGAGAGACAGCTAGTCGTTCCCCTACAGTTCAGAACTGAGTTGTTGCGGATTGCCCATGAGATTCCACTCGCTGGACACTTGGGGATCACCAAAACAAAGGCACGGCTGTCTCAACACTTCTATTGGCCCAAGATGAGGACAGATGTAACACACTACTGCCGCTCCTGTGCCACCTGTCAAAAAGTGGGTAAGGCGGGGCCTGCTCTTAAGGCTCCCCTTATTCGTTTGCCGGTGATAGAGGAGCCTTTCCAGAGAATCGCGGTGGACATTGTAGGCCCGCTGGCCGTCCCCAGCAGCTCTGGAAAGCGATACATTCTCACCGTGGTAGACTACGCTACCCGGTACCCAGAAGCAGTAGCTCTGTCTTCAACCAGGGCAGATAGGGTGGCTGACGCACTGGTGACCATCTTTTCAAGGGTAGGATTTCCCAGGGAGATGCTTACCGATCAAGGGACCCAATTCATGTCTCGCCTAATGGAGGCTCTCTGTGAGAAAATGCAGGTGAAGCACCTGGTATCGAGTGCGTATCACCCACAGACTAATGGTTTGTGTGAACGCTTCAATGGTACACTCAAACAGATGCTCAGCATGCTGGTTGAGACCCAAGGGCGCGACTGGGAGCGGTACCTCACACACCTGCTCTTCGCTTACAGAGAAGTTCCGCAGGCCTCGACCGGGTTCTCCCCCTTCGAGCTCCTGTATGGCAGGCGAGTCCGGGGACCCCTTGGGTTGATAAGAGAATCCTGGGAAGATCAGCCAAACCCCACAGAAGTGTCCATCGTGGATTATGTCATGCGCTTCCGTGACAAGATGCAGACCTTGACGCAGTTGGTGCATGACAACATGACGCAGGCTCAGGGTGACCAGAAGCACTGGTACGACCAGAACGCCCGGGAGCGGACCTACCATGTGGGTCAAAAGGTGTGGGTGCTGGTCCCTGTACCAACGGATAAGCTTCAGGCAGCCTGGGAAGGCCCATACGTCGTCCACCAACAGCTCAACCCGGTCACCTACGTGGTCACGCTTGACCATGCTCGGGGTAGGCGCAAGGCCTTTCACGTCAACATGCTGAAGGCGCACTATGAACGTGAAGCTTGCGTCCTACCGGTCTGCAATCTGCCAGAGGATGGGGAGGAAGATCCCCTCCTGGACATGCTGGCCCAAGCCAAGGCTGATGGGTCCATGGAGGACATGGAGATAAGTGGTTTGCTAACCGTATCCCAGCGGTTGCAGTTGATGGCCATTCTGGAACCCTTCCGGGCCATGTTCACCAACCAACCTGGGAGGACGGAGTTAGCGGTTCATGAGGTGGACACCGGGAATCACGCCCCATTACGGCGAACACCTTATCGGATCTCTGAGGTGGTGTAACAAGTCATGCGACAAGAGATCGATGAGATGTTAAGTCTAGGGGTGATTCGACGGTCCAAAAGCATGTGGGCTTCACCTGTAGTCCTCGTGCCTAAAAAGGATCGAACCACCCGGTTCTGCGTGGACTACAGGGGGCTCAATGCCATCACAACCTCTGATTCTGATGCCCACCCAATGCCGCGCATCGAGGATTTGCTTGAGCGGTTGGCGAAAGCCGAGTACATATCCATCATGGATTTGAATCGGGGATACTGGCAGATTCCCCTGAGCCCTGAGGCGCAGGAGAAATCCGCCTTTATCACTCCCTTTGGACTGTACGAGTCCATAGTCATGCCCTTCGGCATGAAAAATGCCCCTGCCACTTTCCAGCGGATGGTCAACCACCTGCTTCGGGGACTGGAGGAGTACGCGGTGGCGTACTTAGACGATATTGCCATCTTCAGTTCCACCTGGGAGGAACACCTTCAGCACCTCCAGGAGGTGCTCAAGCGTCTTCACCAGGCAGGTCTGACTATCAAGCCGGGAAAGTGCCAGATAGACATGCACAAGGTCCACTACCTGGGGCACCGGGTAGGCGGGGGTTTCATGAGTCCGGAGCCAGAAAAGGTGGACGCAATCGTGTCCTGGCCCACCCCCAGAACCAAGAAACAGGTGAAGTCCTTCTTGGGCACTGCAGGGTACTATAGGCGGTTTGTGCAGGACTATAGCGCCCTTGCAAAACCCATGACTGACCTCACCAAGCAGAGGCTACCCCAAACAGTAAACTGGACAGATGACTGTGAGGCGGCTTTCCAAGCTTTGAAAGCAGCCCTGTGCAGCTCTCCAGTATTGAGAGCAGTCAACAGCAGTCGCCCGTTTCTGGTACAGACCGACGACAGCGAGTTTGGCCTCGGTGCTGTGCTCAGCCAGGTCGACTCGGGGGACCAGGAGCACCCCGTTTTGTACCTGAGCCAGAAACTTCTGCCGAGGGAAGTGGCATACTCGACCATCGAGAAGGAGTGTCTGGCCATGGTATGGGAACTGCAACATTTGCAGCCCTACCTGTACGGGCGCGCCTTCATGGTGGTAACTGACCACAACCCTCTGAGCTGGTTGCACACAGTGGCCGGAACCAATGGAAGGTTGCTCCGCTGGAGCCTTGTCCTTCAACAGTACGACTTTACTGTAAAACATCGGAAGGGCAGGGAAAACGGCAATGCCGATGGGTTGTCCCGCCGGGGCGAACCCGCTGAGGTGCGCATGGCCGATTACCGAGAGGTAATGTGTTGTGAGTTCATTTTCCCCTCTGTCACTGAGGCCTGGTGAACTCCCTATTCTAGTGAAGGAAGGTAGTGAGCCTGATTATCAGGCACCTGGGACTAATGAAGACGATTGGCTGAGTGGAGTCACTGACTGGATATAAGGCAGCCTACGCCCTTTCTGCCCTGCGGGTGATTTCTCTGTGGACTCTTGGACACCAGTCTGATTCCTGCTCTCCTAAAGCTAAGTTTTCTGTTTTGCCTTTTTGCATTTAAGATTTGTTTTTTGTTTTTCTTGCTTTTTGGATTCTGCCACTCCCTGCTGGAGTGTGCAGTATTCCGTTAGCTCTGTCTTCAGAAAGTACCTGAGTGCTGATTTAGTTTTTGAAGCTTAGTTGCTTCAGGGCCATTTTTATATCAGCTTGTTGGCTTTTTGTCTCTGATAGGGTTTTGGCAGATTGCAGACAGCAGCCTTCCTATCCGTTCCTATCTAGGTAGTTTTTGGGCCCCGTCTTTGCTCAGTCTGTCTTTCTGTCTGTGTAAGTGTTTTCATCTTGATTCACCGTCATTATATGTGGGGGGCTGCCTATTGCTTTGGGGTCTGCTCTGGGGCAGTTAGATTTTCCCTTTCCTTCTTTAGGCCTATGTATCTCTCCGGCTGTGATCGAGGGGTCTAGGTCATCATAGGAACCCCCCACGGCTACTGCTAGTTGTGTTGATAGGTTCAGGGGTCTGCAATCTGATAGTTGCCAACTTCTCTGGTTTTCTGGACTTAGCTAGCATTTCTGTTTTTGCCTCCTACGGTGACTCAATCATAACAGAATCACCCGCCAAACCGCAGATCCTTGGGTACTCAATAGCAGGAAAGAATTGTGTGTAAAAAAAAAAAAAAAAAAAAAAAAGGGTGTGTATATTCTTTCCTCTGTATCTGTGAGGCCGTAGGGGGAATTTTTTTTTTCTCTCAATGGAGATAGAGCAAGTGTCTGATCGTGTGGAGCAGCTCGCTGCTGAAGTGCGAGGAATTTCCGCCTATCTTGCTCGTTCACATGCTGTTGAACCAAAGATCCCCACACCTGATGTATTTTTTGGGGATCGATCTAAATTTTTGAGTTTCAAAAATAATTGTAAATTATTTTTTGCTTTGAAGCCTAACTCGTCAGGGAGCCCCGCGCAGCAGGTTAAAATTGTCATCTCTTTGCTGCACGGCGATCCCCAGGATTGGGCGTTTTCTTTGAAACCAGATGACCCTATACTGACTAATGTGAACGCATTTTTTCAAGCCTTGGGGTTGCTGTATGATGAACCTAATGCTATTGATCAAGCTGAAAAGACCCTGTTAGCATTGAACCAGGGTCGAGAATCTGCAGAGTTGTACTGTCAAAAGTTCCAAAAGTGGGCGGTCCTTACTACCTGGAATGATAGTGCCTTGGCTGCTCTCTTTTGGAAGGGTTTGTCAGAAGCCGTAAAAGATACTATGGTGGGATTTCCTGTTCCCTCTGGTCTGGACGATTCTATGCTTTTAGCCATTCAGGTTGATCGGCGTTTACGTGAACGCAGGATTACACGAGAGGTGTTGCCACCGGTTGAACAGACGTCTGAACCTATGCAATGTGATAGAGTTTTGTCTAAGGCGCAAAGTCAGGAATTCAGAAGGCGTAATAAGCTGTGTTTTTTCTGTGGAGATGCCTCACATATTATTTCTGTTTGTCCTAAACGTGAGAAACGCTTTGCGCACACGTTTTCTGTTGGTGGGGTTCAGCCTAAGTTTCTTTTGACGATTACTCTGATCTGTTCCCTGTCCACATTCTCCGCCAAGGCTTTTGTGGATTCGGGAGCAGCGCTAAACCTAATGGACTTGGATTTTGCTAAACGTTGTGGATTTCCGTTGATACCTCTGCAGACGCCTATTCCTTTGAGGGGGATTGATGCTACCCCTCTGGCTAAAAATAAACCTCAGTTTTGGACCCAGTTGGTCATGCGGGTCGCCCCAGACCACCCAGAAAATTGCAGATTTTTGGTGTTGCATGGTCTGCATGATGCCGTTGTTCTGGGGTTTCCCTGGTTGCAGATTCATAATCCAGTTTTGGATTGGAAGTCTGTGTCTGTGGTGAGTTGGGGTTGCCGGTGTACCTTTAGTGAGGCTCCATTTTTTTCCACCTCTCCTCAGTCGCATGAGGTTCCTGACTATTTGGCGGACTTCTATGATGTATTTAGTGAGTCTGCGTCCTTGCCTCCTCATAGGAGTTATGACTGTGCAATTGAACTAAGCCCAGGGTGTAAATTTCCCAAGGGTCGGCTCTTCAATTTATCTGTACCCGAGCACGAGGCTATGCGGTCCTATGTTAAGGAGGCGTTGGAGAAGGGTCATATTAGACCATCCTCTTCACCCTTAGGTGCCGGTTTTTTTTTGTGGCCAAGAAGGATGGTTCTTTAAGGCCTTGTATTGATTATCATGCCCTCAATAAAATTACTATTAAATATCAGTATCCGTTACCCCTGATTTTGGATCTATTCTCTAGAGTCAGAGGTGCTTGCTGGTTTACCAAGCTTGACCTCAGGGGGGCGTATAATCTTATCCACATTAAGCAGGGGGATGAATGGAAGACGGCGTTTAATACTCCGGAGGGACATTTTGAGTACCTGGTGATGCCTTTTGGGCTCACTAATGCCCCTTCTGTCTTCCAGTGCTTCATGAACGATATTTTCCGAGACTTTGTCGATAAATTTTTGATTATCTATCTGGATGATATTTTGATCTTCTCCAAGGATTGGGATGCTCATGTGGAACATATTCGGACTGTGTTCCGGATCTTGAGAGAGAATTCTCTGTATGTCAAAGGATCAAAATGCCTTTTTGGAGTACAGAGGATTTCTTTTTTGGGATTTATTTTGTCTCCGTCAACTATTGAAATGGACCCGGCCAAGGTACAGGCCATTTATGATTGGGTTCAGCCCACTTCTTTGAAGGCCCTCCAGAAGGTTTTGGGTTTTGCCAATTTTTATCGGAAATTTATAGCAAAATTTTCTAGTATTGCCAAACCATTGACTGACCTGACCAGGAAGGGTGCGGATGTGTTGAATTGGTCTCCGGAGGCGGTTGCTTCCTTTTAGGAGCTGAAGCGTAGATTTACCTCCGCCCCGGTTCTGCGGCAACCTGATGTCTCACTCCCGTTTCAGGTAGAGGTGGATGCTTCTGAGATTGGTGCAGGAGCGGTGTTGTCCCAAAAGGATCCGGTAACATCTAAAATTAATCCCTGTGCTTTCTTTTCCCGAAAGTTCTCTTCATCTGAACGTAACTATGATGTGGGGAATCGGGAACTGCTGGCCATGAAATGGGCATTTGAGGAGTGGAGACATTGGTTGGAGGGAGCCAAACATCAAGTTGTGGTCCTCACTGACCACAAAAATTTGATTTACCTAGAGTCGGCTAAACGCTTGAACCCTAGACAGGCTAGGTGGGCCTTGTTTTTTACATGTTTTGATTTTGTGGTCTCTTTCCTTCCTGGAACTAAGAATGTCAAGGCAGACGCCCTCTCTAGGAGTTTCTTTGCTGATTCTCCTGTGGTGATCAAGCCTGCTACCATCTTAGGTGAAGGGGTAGTTCTTTCTGCCATCTCGCCCGATTTGAGACTTCGTCTGCAAGAGTTCCAGGAGGACAAACCTGAGCGTTGCCCCAGTGGAAAGTTGTATGTTCCTGACCAGTGGAAGAAGAGAGTGATGTTTGAAGTTCATTGCTCTGCATTGGCTGGTCATCCAGGTATTTTTGGTTCTAGAGATCTGGTGAGTCGCTCTTTTTGGTGGCCCACCTTGTCTCATGATGTCAGGAATTTTGTGCAGTCCTGTGGGACTTGCTCCCGGTCTAAATCTTGTTCTCGCTCTAGTGGGTTGTTGATGCCTTTGTCGGTCCCCAGGAGGCCATGGACCCATATTTCAATGGATTTCATCTCTGATATGCCGGTCTCTCAAAGAATGACTGTTATTTGGGTGATTTGTGATAGGTTCTCTAAGATGGTTCATCTTGTACCACTCCCTAAGTTGCCATCTTCCTCTGAGTTGGTGCCCCTGTTTTTGCAACAGGTGGTTCGCTTGCACGGGATTCCTGAGAACATTGTATCTGACAGAGGAGTTCAATTTGTGTCTAAATTTTGGAGGACGTTCTGTTCCAAGTTGGGAATTCAGTTGTCCTTCTCCTCTGCTTTTCACCCTCAGACCAATGGGCAGACAGAGAGAACAAACCAGACCTTGGAGTCGTATTTGAGATGTTTTATTTCCGCTGATCAGGATGATTGGGTTTCATTTTTGCCCTTGGCTGAATTTGCTTTAAATAATAGAGCTAGTTCTGCCACTTTGATGTCACCTTTTTTTTGTAACTTTGGGTTTCATCCTCGATTTTCTTCAGGGCAGGTGGAGTCCTCTGCCTGCCCAGGTGTTGACACTGTGGTGGAGAGAATGCACCAGATCTGGGACCAAGTGGTGGATAAGTTGTCTCTCTCCCAGGAAAAGGCCCAGCAGTTTTCCAATCGACATAGGACCATTGGTCCCCAGTTTAAGATTGGTGATATGGTGTGGTTATCATCAAAAAATATTGCTATGAAGGTGGCTTCTCCTAAGTTTAAGCCTAGATTTATTGGACCTTACAAGATTTTGGAGATTATTAATCCGGTCTCTTTTCGTTTGGCTCTTCCTGTCACATTTAAGATCCATAATGTGTTCCATAAGTCCTTGTTGAAGAGGTTTGTTGAGCCAGTTGTGCCTGAGGTGGCACCTCCGGACCCTGTATTGGTTGAAGGTAACTTGGAATATGAGGTAGAGAAAATTCTGGATTCCCGTCTGGCTAGACGGAGACTCCAGTATTTGGTTAAGTGGAAGGGTTATGGTCAGGAGGATAATTCCTGGGTCTCTGCCTCTGATATTCATGCCAAAAGATTGTTGCGTGCCTTTCATCGGGCTCACCCTGATCGCCCTGGTAGCGTTGTTGAGGGTTCGGTGACCCCTCCTAAAGGGGGGGTACTGTTGTGAGTACATTTTCCCCTCCGTCACTGAGGCCTGGTGAACTCCCTATTCTAGTGAAGGAAGGTAGTGAGCCTGATTATCAGGCACCTGGGACTAATGAAGACGATTGGCTGAGTGGAGTCACTGACTGGATATAAGGCAGCCTATGCCCTTTCTGCCCTGCGGGTGATTTCTCTGTGGACTCTTGGACACCTGTCTGATTCCTGCTCTCCTAAAGCTAAGTTTTCTGTTTTGCCTTTTTGCATTTAAGATTTGTTTTTTGTTTTTCTTGCTTTTTGGATTCTACCACTCCCTGCTGGAGTGTGCAGTATTCCGTTAGCTCTGTCTTCAGAAAGTACCTGAGTGCTGATTTAGTTTTTGAAGCTTAGTTACTTCAGGGCCATTTTTATATCAGCTTGTTGGCTTTTTGTCTCTGATAGGGTTTTGGCAGATTGCAGACAGCAGCCTTCCTATCCGTTCCTATCTAGGTAGTTTTTGGGCCCCGTCTTTGCTCAGTCTGTCTTTCTGTCTGTGTAAGTGTTTTCATCTTGATTCACCGTCATTATATGTGGGGGGCTGCCTGTTGCTTTGGGGTCTGCTCTGGGGCAGTTAGATTTTCCCTTTCCTTCTTTAGGCCTATGTATCTCTCCGGCTGTGATCGAGGGGTCTAGGTCTTCGTAGGAACCCCCCACGGCTACTGCTAGTTGTGTTGATAGGTTCAGGGGTCTGCAATCTGATAGTTGCCAACTTCTCTGGTTTTCTGGACTTAGCTAGCATTTCTGTTTTTGCCTCCTACGGTGACTCAATCATAACAGTAATTAGAGTTGAGCGACTTTTGGTTTTTTAGGGTCACGTTTCGTTTCGTGAAACCCGACTTTTCCAAAAGTCGGGTCGAGCAAGATCGTCCGATTATAGGGAAAAGTCGGGGTCGTCCCGAAACACGAAACCCAATGTAAGTCAATGGGGAATAAAAGTCGGCAGTGAGAGGAGGACAGGAAACACACCAACAGTGCCCATTTGAATGCCAAAAGCATCAATTCTTCTTACTTAAGCTTGTCAACCTTAATTAACTTCATAATATAATTTACGCACTGAAAAATGGGTGTTATTTGGCTAAAGTTGTGGGGGGGGAGGGCTGGCTGCAGGTTTTCATGTGCCCTGGGCGAAAGAGCGCCCCTTTAACACATACCACAACTCATCATGCTCCGATACGGCAGATAAATAGCGGTATAGTACAATGAAAAATACCTCACTTTTTACATCTCATGATGAGGCCCATCTATTTCTCCATACAGAATCATTGGTCCCATATAATGTTTGAAACAGTATATGATGAGCTCCACATAATGCTACAGTATATGTTGGTCCCCATGGATGAAGCTCCACTGTCTTATGGGCCCAAATAATGCTCCAAACATAATGGGCCCCATTTCTAATGCTCTAGTGTATAATGGGCCCTGTAAATGCTGCTCCAGTGTCTGATGTCCACCTTTGGAATGTTCCAGTGTATGGTGGGCCCCATCTATAATTCTCCAGAGTATAGTGCTCCCCAAAAATTGCTGTCCCAACATTGAAAACAATCAAATAAGTCTCCTCGCTAGGGAATCCCTGTACTTGTCTGGACAGGTGCTGTAGCTTGCTTAACAGCTCGCCAGCCGTTCTCACGCCCAGTATGGATTGCACGTGATTGCACAAAGGTTAGAAAGGGTACCGTATCCCTGGGTAACATGTATGGATAGCGTACACATTCAAAATATATGTCTATACAGCATGAGGCAGGCTCAGAAGGTGTTAGGCCCAGTATGGATTGCACGTCATTGCACAAAGGTTAGAAAGGGTACCGTATCCCCGGATAACATGTATGGATAGCGTACACATTCAAAATATATGTCTATACAGCATGAGGCAGGCTCAGACGGTGTTAGGCCCAGTATGGATTGCACGTCATTGCACAAAGGTTAGAAAGGGTACCGTATCCCTGGATAACATGTATGGATAGCGTACACATTCAAAATATATGTCTATACAGCATGAGGCAGGCTCAGACGGTGTTAGGCCCAGTATGGATTTCATGTCATTGCACAAAGATTAGAAAGGGTACCGTATCCCCGGATAACATGTATGGATAGCGTACACATTCAAAATATATGTCTATACAGCATGAGGCAGGCTCAGGCGGTGTTAGGCCCAGTATGGATTGCACGTGATTGCACAAAGGTTAGAAAGGGTACCGTATCCCTGGATAGTTCAGGATATTTGTGTTTTTGCTTTTTGTTTTCTCTGGTTAATGGTCATGTGTTGATATGCGCTTACATTGTGCATACACATTAACTTACTATTCTCAGTTCAGATTTGTTTTTTATTCATTTCATTGTGCAATCAGTGCATATATGGGTGTGACCGCCCTCTTTCTGAGCTGGGAAAGCCATCCAGTCTGGCCTACACTGTTACTAGTGGTTCAGCCGCTCGACCCTTGTTCACATTCACGCCACTTGGCAAGTGAGAAGGTTTTAAATACTAGAGTAGGGACTGTCCCACAAGGGTTGCCGTGACGTGGCGGGATGGCTTGTACATTATTTTGATCAAAATTATGTTTACTAAATACCCTTATTATTATTACCTTTATGCATTATTTGCAGTATACATTTTTTACTTTTTAGTTCAGGATATTTGTGTTTTTGCTTTTTGTTTTCTCTGGTTAATGGTCATGTGTTGATATGCGCTTACATTGTGCATACACATTAACTTACTATTCTCAGTTCAGATTTGTTTTTTATTCATTTCATTGTGCATTCAGTGCATATATGGGTGTGACCGCCCTCTTTCTGAGCTGGGAAAGCCATCCAGTCTGGCCTACATTGTTACTAGTGGTTCAGCCGCTCGACCCTTGTTCACATTCACGCCACTTGGCAAGTGAGAAGGTTTTAAATACTAGAGTAGGGACTGTCCCACAAGGGTTGCCGTGACGTGGCGGGATGGCTTGTACATTATTTTGATCAAAATTATGTTTACTAAATACCCTTATTATTATTACCTTTATGCATTATTTGCAGTATACATTTTTTACTTTTTAGTTCAGGATATTTGTGTTTTTGCTTTTTGTTTTCTCTGGTTAATGGTCATGTGTTGATATGCGCTTACATTGTGCATACACATTAACTTACTATTCTCATTTCAGATTTGTTTTTTATTCATTTCATTGTGCATTCAGTGCATATATGGGTGTGACCGCCCTCTTTCTGAGCTGGGAGAGCCATCCAGTCTGGCCTACACTGTTACTAGTGGTTCAGCCGCTCGACCCTTGTTCACATTCACGCCACTTGGCAAGTGAGAAGGTTTTAAATACTAGAGTAGGGACTGTCCCACAAGGGTTGCCGTGACGTGGCGGGATGGCTTGTACATTATTTTGATCAAAATTATGTTTACTAAATACCCTTATTATTATTACCTTTATGCATTATTTGCAGTATACATTTTTTACTTTTTAGTTCAGGATATTTGTGTTTTTGCTTTTTGTTTTCTCTGGTTAATGGTCATGTGTTGATATGCGCTTACATTGTGCATACACATTAACTTACTATTCTCAGTTCAGATTTGTTTTTTATTCATTTCATTGTGCATTCAATGCATATATGGGTGTGACCGCCCTCTTTCTGAGCTGGGAAAGCCATCCAGTCTGGCCTACACTGTTACTAGTGGTTCAGCCGCTCGACCCTTGTTCACATTCACGCCACTTGGCAAGTGAGAAGGTTTTAAATACTAGAGTAGGGACTGTCCCACAAGGGTTGCCGTGACGTGGTGGGATGGCTTGTACATTATTTTGATCAAAATTATGTTTACTAAATACCCTTATTATTATTACCTTTATGCATTATTTGCAGTATACATTTTTTACTTTTTAGTTCAGGATATTTGTGTTTTTGCTTTTTGTTTTCTCCAGTATGGATTGCACGTCATTGCACAAAGGTTAGAAAGGGTACCGTATCCCTGGATAACATGTATGGATAGCGTACACATTCAAAATATGTCTATACAGCATGAGGCAGGCTCAGACGGTGTTAGGCCCAGTATGGATTGCACGTCATTGCACAAAGGTTAGAAAGGGTACCGTATCCCCGGATAACATGTATGGATAGCGTACACATTCAAAATATATGTCTATACAGCATGAGGCAGGCTCAGACGGTGTTAGGCCCAGTATGGATTGCACGTCATTGCACAAAGGTTAGAAAGGGTACCGTATCCCTGGATAACATGTATGGATAGCGTACACATTCAAAATATATGTCTATACAGCATGAGGCAGGCTCAGACGGTGTTAGGCCCAGTATGGATTGCACGTCATTGCACAAAGGTTAGAAAGGGTACCGTATCCCCGGGTAACATGTATGGATAGCGTACACATTCAAAATATATGTCTATACAGCATGAGGCAGGCTCAGACGGTGTTAGGCCCAGTATGGATTGCGCGTCATTGCACAAAGGTTAGAAAGGGTACCGTATGCCCGGATAACATGTATGGATAGCGTACACATTCAAAATATATGTCTATACAGCAAGAGGCAGGCTCAGACGGTGTTAGGCCCAGTACGGATTGCACGTCATTGCACAAAGGTTAGAAAGGGTACCGTATCCCTGGATAACATGTATGGATAGCGTACACATTCAAAATATATGTCTATACAGCATGAGGCAAGCTCAGACGGTGTTAGGCCCAGTATGGATTGCACGTCATTGCACAAAGGTTAGAAAGGGTACCGTATCCCCGGATAACATGTATGGATAGCGTACACATTCAAAATATATGTCTATACAGCATGAGGCAGGCTCAGACGGTGTTAGGCCCAGTATGGATTGCACGTCATTGCACAAAGGTTAGAAAGGGTACCGTATCCCTGGATAACATGTATGGATAGCGTACACATTCAAAATATATGTCTATACAGCATGAGGCAGGCTCAGACGGTGTTAGGCCCAGTATGGATTGCACGTGATTGCACAAAGGTTAGAAAGGGTACCGTATCCCTGGATAACATGTATGGATAGCGTACACATTCAAAATATATGTCTATACAGCATGAGGCAGGCTCAGACGGTGTTAGGCCCAGTATGGATTGCACGTCATTGCACAAAGGTTAGAAAGGGTACCGTATCCCCGGATAACATGTATGGATAGCGTACACATTCAAAATATATGTCTATACAGCATGAGGCAGGCTCAGACGGTGTTAGGCCCAGTATGGATTGCACGTCATTGCACAAAGGTTAGAAAGGGTACCGTATCCCCGGATAACATGTATGGATAGCGTACACTTTCAAAATATATGTCTATACAGCATGAGGCAGGCTCAGACGGTGTTAGGCCCAGTATGGATTGCACGTCATTGCACAAAGGTTAGAAAGGGTACCGTATCCCCGGATAACATGTATGGATAGCGTACACATTCAAAATATATGTCTATACAGCATGAGGCAGGCTCAGACGGTGTTAGTCCCAGTATGGATTGCACGTCATTGCACAAAGGTTAGAAAGGGTACCGTATCCCCAGATAACATGTATGGATAGCGTACACATTCAAAATATATGTCTATACAGCATGAGGCAGGCTCAGACGGTGTTAGGCCCAGTATGGATTGCACGTGATTGCACAAAGGTTAGAAAGGGTACCGTATCCCTGGATAACATGTATGGATAGCGTACACATTCAAAATATATGTCTCAGGAGGCAGGCTCAGACGGTGTCAGGCACAGTATGGATTTGACGGCCCAGATTACACAGCGGAGGAGCAGGGAGAGGTAAAGATTGCAAATGCTGGGGCCCTGCCCAAGCAAGGGGGGCCCACTCTTGGGCGTCGGTACTGGCACTGGGCCCCTCATAGTACAGCGGTGTGTCTGACGGCGGGTGTGCACCACCACCGTCAGAGACACTTGATTGCACTATGAGGGACCCTGTGCCAGTGCCCGCGCCCAAGAGTCGGTCTACCCACCTGTCCAGGGCAACGGCACTCGCACGGTGTCGTGCGCTAGGTGGTTACCCCGGCCATGGGGGGGGAGGCAGCACAGTTAGGGAGTTTTAGAAAGTGGCATATGTTGATGTTGGACATTCAGCTGATGCAAAAGGCGAAATAGGTGAAATACCAGGAATAGGTGGACCAAAGCAAGCCATTTTCCTGTCACCCTATGTGTCATCAGGGGAAGGTGGGACAAAATCCTTGGAAACCCATGCGTGGTTCATTTTAATGAAGGTTAGATCATCCACATTTTGGGTTGACAGACGGGTCCTTTTTTCTGTCAGGATTGATCCAGCTGCACTGAAGACTCTTTCCGATAGCACACTTGCAGCTGGGCAAGCGAGCTCCTGTAAGGCATATTGGGCCAATTCAGGCCAGGTGTCCAGTTTAGCGGCCCAATAGTCAAAGGGGAATGACCTGTGTGGGAGAACATCGATATGGGAGGAAAAGTAGTTTGTAACCATAGTTGACAACTGCTGTCTCCTGTCACTTTCCATCGATGCAGTATTACCAGTTGTGTGAGCGGTATTTGAAAAATCAGTCCACAACATTGTCATGAAACCCCTGTCTCCAACGCCACTTCTGCTGTGTGCACCACGAACACCTCTGCCAAGCTGCCCCCGGCCCGTACGGCTCGTGTGAGAACCATCACCGCTGCTGTGTGCTGGGAATGCCTCAAGCAACCGATTTACCAGAGTTGCTTGTTTATTAGCCAATATTAGGTCAAGGTTCTCCTGTGGCATGATGTTTTGTAATTTGCCTTTATAGCGTGGATCCAGGATGCTGGCCAACCAGTAGTCGTCATCGTTCATCATTTTGGCAATGCGGGGGTCCCTTTTTAGGATCCGCAAGGCATAATCTGACATGTGGGCCAATGTTCCCGGTGTCAATGATGCACTGCGAGTGCTGGGTGGAGGAGCACTTTCTGGCAAATCCACATCCCTCCAGTCACGCACAAACCCTGTACCAGACCTTGCCACGCCAACATTTTCACTTGCCCCACGAGATGCATCCTCCTCCCCTAAGTAATCATCCCCATCATCATCCTCCTCCTCTTCTTCTTCCTCCACCTCGTCCAGGAGAGGTCCCTGAGCAGACAATGGCTGAATGTCATCAAGGATTCCCTCCTCCTCTTCTTCCTCATCAACATTGGCTGCAGACGCCTGCTCCTTAAGGTGCGTCAAAGTTTGCATGAGCAGACGCATAAGTGGGATGCTCATGCTTAGGATGGCGTCGTCTGCGCTTACCAGCCGTGTGCATTCCTCAAAACACTGAAGGACTTTACAAAGGTCTTTCAGCTTCGACCACTGCACACCTGTCAACTCCATGTCTGCTCTCAAAGTGCCTGGCCGTGTATCCTCCCACAAATGCATTATGGCCTGCCTCTGCTCGCACAGCCGCTCCACCATGTGCAGGGTGGAGTTCCACCTTGTTGCAATGTCGATAATGAGGCGGTGGTTGGGAAGGTGGAGCAATCGCTGCAGCTTCTGCATACGAACGGAGTGTACAGGCGACCGGCGGATGTGCGCGCACAGTCTTCGCACCTTCTGGAGCAGGGCTGTTAACTCCGGATAATTTTTGAGGAAGCACTGCACCACCAGGTTCAAGGTGTGAGCCAAGCAAGGTATGTGGCTGAGTTTTGAAAGGGCTATGGCTGCCACAAAATTACGGCCGTTATCACTAACTACCTTGCCTGCCTCAAGATGTACACTGCCCAGCCATGACTCAGTTTGTCGCTGAAAGTACTCGGCCAGCACCTCGGCGGTGTGTCTGTCGCCCAAACACATCATCTGCAACACAGCCTGCTGACGCTTTCCACTAGCTGCTCGATAGGGGGACACATCGTGTGCAACAGTGGCAGCTGCAGATGGAGTGCTTGTACGACTGCGCTCTGTGGACGAGCTTTCGCTTCTGGAGGAGGAGGAGGAGGGTCGAACGCCTACAGCCAACTGTTTCCTATACCATGGGCTAGGCAGCACTGTCCCACCACCGCTGTCCCCTGTGGACCCTGCATCCACCACATTAACCCAGTGCGCAGTGATGGACACGTAACGGCCCTGGCCATGCCGACTGGACCATGCATCAGTTGTGAGGTGCACCTTTCCGCTCACTGACTGCTTGAGTGCATGGACAATGCGGTCTTTTACATGATGGTGGAGGGCTGGGATGGCTTTGCGAGAGAAGAAGTGGCGACTGGGTAGGTCATAGCGTGGTACTGCATAGGCCATGAGTTCGCGGAAAGCTGTGCTTTCCACCAACCGAAAGGGCATCATCTCAAACGAGATTAGTTTGGCAATGTGGGCGTTCAAACCCTGTGTACGCGGATGAGAGACTGAGTACTTTCTTGACCTACTCATAGTGTCTGGGAGGGTGAGCTGGACTTGAGAGCTGCATATGGTGGAAGTAGCGGTGGACAGGGCGGACTGAGAGAGGGTTGATGATGGTGATGGAGTTGGTGTTCTTTCTGATGGCCTAGAATCAGTCTTTCGTTGATAGAACAGTGGGATTCCCTGACTGCTGTGGCCTTGCAACGACACCTCAACATTTGCTGCTGTGCTAACCGGTGGGCTTACAGTGGGGGAAACAATGTAGCGTTGCTGACTACCTTCGTTGTGATCAGTTGCACATGTGGCACTTGAGGTTTGGTGTTGTGTCCACGCTTGCAAGTGCATGCTGGTTAAATGTCTAAGCATGCAACTGGTATTCAAATTTTTCAGATTTTTCCCTCGGCTAAAGGTCTTTGCGCACTTCTTACAGATAACCTTGGCCTGATCATGAGGATTTTGTTCAAAAAAGTGCCACACTGCACTCTTCCTACTTTGGCAGACATTTTGCGGCCTAGCACGCTGTGATCTTTTGACCCTCTGGACAAGCTGTCCAGCAACTCTTTTGATATTTGGAACCTGTCTTTGGAGTGCTCCGGGCCTGCCAGATAACAGCTGTTGCGATGTCGATGTCTGCTGTGGATGCTCCTCATTTGAGCTATTGGAAGCAGCACCCTCTAACCCCAATGGATGCCAATCTGGGTCAACAACTGGGTCATCCATCACCTCCTCTTCTATGTCATGTGCACCTTTCTCTGTGTCACCGTGTATGGTGGTATAGTGTGCGGGAAGGGGCACCTGAGTCTCATCAGGGTCAAAATCTGGCTCTGTACACTGCGAGGACAATGTACTGCTCTGAGAGAATGTACCAGCAGAATCATCCATCAGCGGCTGTGCATCAGTGCACTCCATGTCAGATTCATCTTGGCCTGGGTAATTCACCATTTGACTTGATAATCCAGGCATGGTATGTGAAAACAGCTCCATGGAGTAATCAGTAGTATGGCCTGCGTCATCCTTCAATCTTGGTTGGGGTGAAGGACACAAGGAAAGGTGTGGTTCATGAACTTGAGCCTCCAATGACGACTCAGTGCTTTTACTTTTTACAACTGAAGAAGAGGAGGCGATAGAGCTGGAGGCTGAGTCAGCAATGTAAGGCAAAACTTTTTCCTGATGCTCTGGCTTTAAAAGCGGTTTGCCAACTCCTAGAAAACTAAGCGTTCGAGGCCTTATGTAGCCAGACGATGACGCAGGGTCAGCACCTCCTGCATTCGGTCCTATTTTGCTCTTGCCACTACCATCAGATCCACCACCAACACCATCATTACCAGCTGCCAACCCCCGCCCAATTCCACGGCCTCTTCCACCAGCCTTCCTCATTTTTGGTAGAAATGTAGACAAAATCCAACAAACTATATAGTAATGTAAAACAAGGTACAAGGTGTCTATAGGACAGGGGAGATTTAGAATTTCTGCACACACTTGTGGACAGTGGACACTTTTGGATTGTGTGAGGCCCACTGATATCTGAGCGCTATGTGACATGCTCGATGGCACAGCTGCCTGTGACCAAAGTGACGAGAGAATAATGGAGATTTTGAATCTCTGCGTACACTTTTGGACACTGGACACTTGTAGATTGTGTGAGGCCCACTGATATCTGAGCACTATGTGACACGCTCGATGGCACGGCTGCCTGTGACCAAAGTGACGAGAGGATAATGGAGATTTTGAATCTCTGCGTACACTTTTGGACACTGGACACTTGTGGATTGTGTGAGGCCCACTGATATCTGAGCGCTATGTGACACGCTCGATGGCACAGCTGCCTGTGACCAAAGTGACGAGAGGATAATGGAGATTTTGAATCTCTGCATACACTTTTGGACACTGGACACTTGTGGATTGTGTGAGGCCCACTGATATCTGAGCGCTATGTGACACGCTCGATGGCACAGCTGCCTGTGACCAAAGTGACGAGAGGATATTGGAGATTTTGAATCTCTGCGTATACTTTTGGACACTGGACACTTGTGGATTGTGTGAGGCCCACTGATATCTGAGCGCTATGTGACACGCTCGATGGCACGGCTGCCTGTGACCAAAGTGACGAGAGGATAATGGAGATTTTGAATCTCTGCGTACACTTTTGGACACTGGACACTTGTGGATTGTGTGAGGCCCACTGATATCTGAGTGCTATGTGACACGCTCGATGGCACAGCTGCCTGTGACCAAAGTGACGAGAGGATAATGGAGATTTTGAATCTCTGCGTACACTTTTGGACACTGGACACTTGTGGATTGTGTGAGGCCCACTGATATCTGAGCGGTATGTGACACGCTCGATGGCACGGCTGCCTGTGACCAAAGTGACGAGAGGATAATGGAGATTTTGAATCTCTGCGTACACTTTTGGACACTGGACACTTGTGGATTGTGTGAGGCCCACTGATATCTGAGCGCTATGTGACACGCTCGATGGCACGGCTGCCTGTGACCAAAGTGACGAGAGGATAATGGAGATTTTGAATCTCTGCGTACACTTTTGGACACTGGACACTTGTGGATTGTGTGAGGCCCACTGATATCTGAGCGCTATGTGACACGCTCGATGGCACAGCTGCCTGTGACCAAAGTGACGAGAGGATAATGGAGATTTTGAATCTCTGCGTACACTTTTGGACACTGGACACTTGTGGATTGTGTGAGGCCCACTGATATCTGAGCGCTATGTGACACGCTCGATGGCACGGCTGCCTGTGACCAAAGTGACGAGAGGATAATGGAGATTTTGAATCTCTGCGTACACTTTTGGACACTGGACACTTGTGGATTGTGTGAGGCCCACTGATATCTGAGCGCTATGTGACACGCTCGATGGCACAGCTGCCTGTGACCAAAGTGACGAGAGGATAATGGAGATTTTGAATCTCTGCGTACACTTTTGGACACTGGACACTTGTGGATTGTGTGAGGCCCACTGATATCTGAGCGCTATGTGACACGCTCGATGGCACAGCTGCCTGTGACCAAAGTGACGAGAGGATAATGGAGATTTTGAATCTCTGCGTACACTTTTGGACACTGGACACTTGTGGATTGTGTGAGGCCCACTGATATCTGAGCGCTATGTGACACGCTCGATGGCACAGCTGCCTGTGACCAAAGTGACAAGAGGATAATGGAAATTTTGAATCTCTGCGTACACTTTTGGACACTGGACACTTGTGGATTGTGTGAGGCCCACTGATATCTGAGCGCTATGTGACACGCTCGATGGCACAGCTGCCTGTGACCAAAGTGACGAGAGGATAATGGAGATTTTGAATCTCTGCGTACACTTTTGGACACTGGACACTTGTAGATTGTGTGAGGCCCACTGATATCTGAGCGCTATGTGACACGCTCGATGGCACAGCTGTGACAAAAGTGACTAGAGGATAAGGGAGATTGGATTGCTTTTAAAAAAGCAGTTTGCAAAGCAGTGGGTAAACAGCAATGCCAGCGTGTCAGGAAGCCTTAAAAGGCAGCCCAACAACCAACACCACTGATACACCACAATATAGCCTCCCCTTGCACTGCACACACAGTGACTTGTGTGTTGTGCAGGCCAAATCGCTAGCAGCAGAAGCAGTTTTTTTGTCTTCTTCCCTGCCTAACGCTCTCCCTACAGAATCAGCAGCAACCTCTCCCTATACTAAGATCGGCAGAAGTAAGATGACGGTCGGCGTGCACGCCCTTTTATACCCCCTGTGACGCCCACCAAAGCAAGCCAATCACTTGCATGCCCTTCTGAAAGATGGTGGTGACCCGTGCCTAGGTCATCACGTTGCCCACAGTGTCCGTGGATCCTGATTGGCTGAAAAAGAGCGCAAAACAAACTTTTGAAACGCGACTTTGGCGCGTAAGTCGCCGACCTCGTGGCCGACCTCATCCTAGGGTCGGGTTTCGTTTCATGAAACCCGACTTTGCCAAAAGTCGGCGACTTTTGAATTTTTTCGACCCGTTTCGCTCAACTCTAACAGTAATGCCTCCTTAGCGCCCTCTTAAGGGGGGAGTTGTGATATACAATGTCTGCAAAATATGTTTTCTGTTGGAATGTGCTAGAGATCCTCCATTCTATGACTCTGTAAACTGTAGGTAGTTGGAATCCCTTCCCCCCCAAGTCTTATGAACCCTGCCACTCCCTCTGGAAGAGCAGGAATGTTAATTAGCTAGGGGGAAAGGATCCCTTTGTTCTCTGAAAGTGTGCTGGGATCAATATAGGAGATATTAAAAAGAAGCCTGGCTCGCAAACCATACATGACAGAGAAACAACGATCATATTTCTTTGATCCGAGTGGACCCATCTTCGCTGTGGTGCCTGTTGCAAAACTCTCGGATCATCAGAACCTGAGATATGGGTTCCTGCTAAACGGTGTATCAGAAATACTGCATATTTGGGCTTGAATGATTGTACTCGACAAATTACAACCAATGATGCCATATATGTGTCCGTGCGGGCTTCCCTCGCTAAGTTATGACGATTATAAAGTTTGGTAAGATTTCTACCTTGGAAAGAGAGAGGTGGGACTACCCCAGAATACCCCAGTCCGTGCTGAGCAGAACCCAGATGAGTGGAGACGTGTGGCTCTGCCTTCTCCTTCCCCCACTCAGCCACTTGGTTTTGCCTAAAGAGTCATGAACAACCGTGAGTGTTACTTTCTATGTTCATCCATCTTTTATTTTATATTTGTAACTGTACATATGTAATGTCTCCATTTTATAGCAACTTTTATCTGTATAATCACTGCCCTCTTTCGGGGAATAAATGATTTAATATTTAGTTCTGTCTCCATGCTCTAAGAATTGAACTATAAGCCTTTGTTAGATAATCGCTACTAAATTGTCGGGATGGCTTCGAACCCCTCCCTTGAGTCTATAACTTAAGCGGAGAAACCAGGAGCTGGTGGCAGCGCAGCGCGTTGTGTACGGTTATTGCGGCTTGCTGGCAGTCCAGAAGGGTCTTATATTGCTGAGCGAGGGGCTGCGGCCACAGCATTGATAATTCCCTGACTGCAGAAGCCTAATTGCTGGTTCACAACAAGCAGCCCGTCCGGCGACTAATTATCCTAGGTGCAGTTCCCTGACTGACCTGAGGGTAAGGGGGCGCCGGAGAGCTGCGAGTTCCAAAGTGGAACTGAGAAAGTGGGATGTACATAACTCCCCGCAGTACTTAGAAGATTGATAGCAGTGGTGGGGCATCCAAAATACCCCCCTGCAGCAAATTGTAGAGTGAGATTAGCTTGCTGGATATTTTTGTCACATGGTGCCAGTGGTGGGATAACTAAGATAAGCCCCCACTGCACCTGTGATAGCCGTGTGTCAGCAGTGTGTCACGTCCCTCCGTCCGCTGATACACCCGTGTCAGTGGTGGGATTATGACATAGTGGTGACACAGGGTCCGCTGTCCGTCACGTTTTGGTGGCAGCGGGACCCCCGTTAGTCTCCGTATTGGGCGAACAGCGGTGGGCTGTTCGTCACAGTCTGTCACTCAGTTTCTGCTTTGCCCTTAGTTTAGTTCATTTTTGCCCTCATCCAAGATGGAGTCACGAGCCTCAACGGGGGCCATCTTATTTCCTGTGTTGATCTCTCTTGTTCCTGTCTGCTCTGTATATAAGGATGCTCTGTATGATTACTCATTGCTTGTTCTTGGACTTGTTATCAAGCTGGAAGGACTGCTACCTAGCTCGTCTCTTCGTTACCTTGGGATACCCCGCCTGCCTGTGAATCTTGGTCTCATTGTAAAGACTTGTTTCTTCGGATCAGCTCTGCACCCACCTCCACTTCAAGGACTGTTTCCTGCTAGCAGGCCTGGCCTGCTCTCCAGGTCTCCGGATCTGGCAACTTGGACTTCATACGTCTCCACGGTCTGTACGTTTGCTCACTGCATTATTATCTTCATCTGCTGTTACCCTGCTGTGTCTTATCTGTAAACCTGCTTGATTCTGATAAATACTACAGAACTGAAAACCTATGAGCTCAGGCCTCTTTTCTGATCCACGTCTCTGACCTCCATTACACAGAGTATATAAAGTTATAACAGAATACTCAAGCCATCAAATATGGAGATTTCTGGGTCAGATTCTATGGAGGTACGAATGAAGAAACTTTGCTCATTTGTTTCTGGACTTCATGGGGAGCTGCAGGCTATTAAAACAAAGCTGGGGACCTTAGAATCGCAAACCAATCATAACGCGAATGTGGCCGATACATCTATTCAGGCCTTAGCGTCTCGACTTTCAAATGTAGAGACTGCAGCTGTGGTTGCTGCCCCGGCTCCAATTCCAGCTCCGGGTCCGGGATTTCCTAAACTCCCACCATTCAGGTTCGGTGGTGAAAGAGAGAAATTTCGGGGATTTTTGAATCAATGTCAGCTGTATTTCTCTGCACGTGCGGCCCAGTTTTTAACTGATCGAGATAAAGTATTGACTATGATTATGTCGCTAACAAACAAAGTGTTAGCCTGGGCTAATCCATTAATTGAGACTAATGATGTATGCCTGAATTCTTTGAATGACTTTACTGCCGCAATGTCTCAAATGTTTGATGACCGCAACCGAAGTTTAACAGCAGAAACCGCATTACTGACACTTCGTCAAGGGAAGCGTCCGGAGGTGGAATACGCAATGGAGTTCCGGAGGTGGGTGCTGGATACGACATGGTGCGATTCTTCAAAGTATGCAGTGTTCAGGAGAGGTTTGTCTGCTTCAATTAAGGATGAACTGGCTCGAGGAGAATCACCTACTAATCTAGCTGACTTTATACATCATTGTATTCGGATAGACATTCGTCTCACTGAACATCGACAGGAAAAATGGGCTGAGGCTAATCGTAATAACCTCATGTCTTTCCCTTCCTCCACCAGGGAGGCGTCGAGCAAGACTTTATCCCAGACAGAGTTTGAACCTATGCAGGTCGACGCAGTACGAAGAAAAGTCATTGATACACGTAAGGAACATCGTTTCAAGGAGAACGTGTGTTTCTATTGTGGAAAGTCGGGTCATTATATATCGGAGTGCCCTGGGAAAAATCGCAAGTTCGCAGCTGCAGTGACCGAACTTGACTTTTCAGATATTTCTTCGGTAGGTTCTCATTCACACAGTCAGGAAATAATGGCTGCAAATCTTGATTTCCCTGATGATTCATCGGAGGCCTCATCACCTGTGGATATCGCCTTACTTTCTGCAAGTTCTACCACAGCCAGGAGAGATTCGCTCTGTTGCATTTCTATCAAGATCTGGGTACATTCCCGCTGGATCACGTGCTCCGCCATGATAGACTCTGGAGCTTGCAGCAATCTCATGGACACTTCCTTTGCTGAGAAACATGGCATTCTTTCACAAAAGAGGGACTCTCCAGAGTTGATGGAGACCGTGGACGGGTCTCCATTGATATCTGGGCCTGTGAAACTCGAAACAGTCCCACTAAAGATCCATATGGGGGCAGATCATTCGGAAAAAATGTCTTTTTTACTGATTTCCTCTCCTAATTTTCCTATTTTAGGTCTGCCTTGGTTATGGCTGCGTAATCCTACGATCAATTGGACAACAAAGGACTTAAAATTTCCAAATGAATCAGCAGCGTCCAGAGAGCTGGCTCCAGTGAAAACAGCAGCCGCGGTCGACTTGGCACTACCGGTAGAGTATCGGGATTTTAGTGATGTGTGTGACAAGAAAAATGTGGATAAATTACCGCCACATCGGCCATATGATTGCCCCGTGGAATTATTGCCTGGTGCCGCAATTCCATTCGGGAGTATTTATCCACTGTCTGGTCCGGAATTAAAAGCTCTTAAAGAGTATATTGACGAAAATTTAGCTAAAGGGTTTATACGACCATCTTCCTCCCCAGCAGGTGCCCCAATCTTCTTTGTCAAAAAGAAAGATGGTTCACTTCGTCCATGCATTGACTACCGGGAGCTCAACAAAATCACAATCAGGAACTCTTACCCACTTCCACTAATTCCCGAGTTACTTGAGAGAGTTCGACACGCCAAAATCTTCACTAAATTAGATCTTCGTGGAGCATACAATTTAGTACGGATTCGTCCTGGCGACGAGTGGAAAACGGCATTTCGATCACGTTATGGACATTTTGAGTACCTAGTTATGTCTTTTGGCCTCCTTAATGCACCAGCTACGTTCCAGCACTTGGCAAATGATGTTTTCAGAGACATACTTGTTATTTTTGTTGTGATTTACTTGGATGACATTTTAATTTTTTCCAGCAATATCGAGGATCATCAGCGACACGTGAAAATGGTTTTGGATCGTCTACGGCAAAAATCATTTATACATTAAACTAGAGAAATGTGAGTTTCACAAAACAGAAATTCAATTTTTGGGATATGTTATTTCTCCCCAGGTTCTCAGCATGGATGTAAGCAAGATGCAAGCCATTCAGGAGTGGCCAACTCCCAAATCAGAGAAGGAGGTACAGCGATTCATCGGATTCGCTAATTTCTACAGACGATTCATTAAAAATTTTTCAGCAATCGTTGCACCCATCACTCATTTAACCCGGTAGAAGACACCATTTGTCTGGTCACCTCAAGCTCAAACAGCATTTTCCACATTAAAGTCTAAATTTACGACAGCTCCCGTTCTCATACATCCTGACCCAGACAAGGCCTTCATAGTGGAAGTGGTAGTGGACGCCTCGGACTGTGCGGTAGGGGCCATACTCTCGCAAAGGACAGGTGAGAAAGATCTCTTGCATCCGTGTGCCTTTCTCTCTCAAAAGTTATCACCTGCCGAAAGGAATTACGACGTTGGCAACAAAGAACTGTTAGCCATTATAACCGCATTTAAAGAATGGAGACATCTGTTACAAGGAGCATCCCAACAGATTGTTATACTCACGGATCACCGAAATCTCGAATTTATGAGGTCGGCAAGATGTCTAAAACCCAGAGAGGCTCGGTGGAATCTTTTCCTTAACCAGTTTGACTTTGTCATCTCCTATAGGCCGGGCTCTCGCAATGGAAAGGCTGATGCACTGTCCAGGATTCATTCAGATGAAGCAACTCCAGCTTCGCCTCCAAGGACCATTCTATCTGAGAAGAACTTTGTAAGTGTCCTACATAATCAAGATCTTTTAACGGAGATTAAGGAGGCTTATGCTGCAGATTCGCTTTTGGGGCTACCCCTTACCCAGGTAAATCTAACTTTCAAGAATGGACTTTGGTTTCAAGGACAGCGTTTGTATGTTCCAGAAACAGTAAAACTGAGTGTCTTAAAACTAATGCATGACTCAAAGTTTGCCGGCCATAGGGGAGTTCAGAAGACTCAGGAATTTCTGTCTCGGTTTTTTTTGGTGGCCAACCTTTCGGAAAGATGTGCTTCAGTATGTGTCGTCATGTGAGTTATGTGCCAGGTCAAAAGTTCTTCGCTCCTCACCGACAGGACTCTTGCAACCTCTGCCTGTTCCATCTCGTCCTTGGGGGTCTATTTCAATGGACTTTATTGTTGAGTTGCCTCTGTCACAGGGGAAAAACACAATTCTAGTAGTAGTTGACCGGCTGACTAAAGCTGCTCATTTCATTCCCTGTGCTGGTGTACCAACGGCTAAACAAACAGCAGATCTTGTTGTACAAAATGTTTTTCGTTTGCACGGAACTCCGGATGAAGTAATATCGGATCGTGGGGTACAATTTACCTCACAGTTTTGGCAAAGCTTCTGTGCTGCTCTGGACATCAAAGTAAAATTGTCATCTGCCTTTCATCCACAGTCTAACGGCCAAACTGAACGGACCAATCAGACCTTGGAACAATATCTGCGTTGCTATGTGTGCCACCTACAGGACGATTGGGTGAGTTTGCTTCCGTTGGCTGAATTCACATATAATAATTCTCAGAATGCTTCCACCAAATTGTCTCCGTTCTTTGCCAACAAGGGATACCACCCCAGTATTCTTCCTCGACTTCCAATAGACATGTCTGTGCCTGCGGTAGCTGACCGCATTTCATCCTTGCAACGCAATTTGGAAGTTCTTAAAGACACTTTAGGTTCAGCACAGGAAAGATACAAGAAGGCAGCAGACAAATTCCGTAAGCCAGCTCCAATGTACAAGGTAGGAGACATGGTTTGGCTCTCAACTAAGAACTTGAAGCTCAGGATCCCAACGTCTAAACTGGGGCAAAAATATGTCGGCCCATATAAGATCAGCAGTATAGTGAATTCTGTAGCCTGTCGACTCAAGTTGCCTAACTCATTGAAAATTCATCCTGTCTTTCATGTCTCTTTGTTAAAGCCGGCAGTGCCTAACCCTTTTCCCAGACGCACCTCTGCTCCTCCTGACCCAGTTCTCGTTGACGGGCAAGAGGAATTCATCGTGGAAAGGATCTTGGATTCACGGGTTCATAGGAGACGTCTCCAATACTTGGTAAAATGGCAAGGATATTCGGCTGAAGAGAATTCCTGGGAACCAGTGGAGAACGTCCATGCTCCTCACTTAATCAGACTGTTCCACAGCAGATATCCCAATAAGCCGGACTTAAGATCGTCCAGAGGACGTCTTTTAAGGGGAGAGAAATGTAAGGACTTGGCCTGCATATCCGTTTCTCTGAAATCCTTGCCTTATGTCTATCGCTCAGTTTCTGCTTTGCCCTTAGTTTAGTTCATTTTTGCCCTCATCCAAGATGGAGTCACGAGCCTCAACGGGGGCCATCTTATTTCCTGTGTTGATCTCTCTTGTTCCTGTCTGCTCTGTATATAAGGATGCTCTGTATGATTACTCATTGCTTGAGTATACTTGTTCTTGGACTTGTTATCAAGCTGGAAGGACTGCTACCTAGCTCGTCTCTTCGTTACCTTGGGATACCCCGCCTGCCTGTGAATCTTGGTCTCATTGTAAAGACTTGTTTCTTCGGATCAGCTCTGCACCCACCTCCACTTCAAGGACTGTTTCCTGCTAGCAGGCCTGGCCTGCTCTCCAGGTCTCCGGATCTGGCAACTTGGACTTCATACGTCTCCACGGTCTGTACGTTTGCTCACTGCATTATTATCTTCATCTGCTGTTACCCTGCTGTGTCTTATATGTAAACCTGCTTGATTCTGATAAATACTACAGAACTGAAAACCTATGAGCTCAGGCCTCTTTTCTGATCCACGTCACTGACGTCCATTACACAGAGTATATAAAGTTATAACACTGTCATTTAATTAACGATCTACTGTTCAATTTTGAATGAATTCATATATGAATTAAATGGAAAAGCAACAATTTATCTGGCGAGTTATTTGAATGTTCGGCCTACGTCCACCTGTCTGACAGACGGTATTCTAGTGGCTTGTAGCAGCAGCAGCAGCTAGGTGCACTGCTTGCCTGCAGTAAATAGGATGTGTTCCATCCATGGAACACTATGATAGGATTAATTCCATTCATAGAACACAATGCTTGGATGTGTTCTATTCCTGGAACACTTTGGATCACTGGAACAATGGGACCACGTGTCACAATGGGCAACCCAGAGTCTGTAGCAGCTGCGCAGTAGTAGTCAGCTTCAGTCTGCTGAGGGAGCCTCAGTAGACAGGTGGGGGGGATGCTCGCTTGCTCAGTATCGGCAGTTTCTCTGAGAATGGTGCACTCACTCTCTTAAGCGGTTTCCAAAGACAGATTGAATTGAAATCGGGATACACAAGTAGTGTTTTCAAAGCATTATTTGAGTGCTTTTTTCAAATGTCGCTGCTCGGGAATTTATTTTTTCTTGGTCCAAGTTGCACATTTCCAATTCCTTAGCCTTGATTTAACTTGACTAACTCTTGTACTACAGCAAGTGCTATTCACCTCTATATGGAAGGCATTGCACTGTATTCAATCTGTCATTTAATTAACGATCTATCTTGTCCTTTGCTGCTTGGTAGGTACAGGTGTGAGAAGTTGCAGTAATGTGTTTGGCTTTGGATAGCTACATTTCTGCACACCCACCTGCTACAAGGCCTGCAGCCCCTTCCCCTCAGTACTTCCCCAGCCTTAATTCAAGCATTCAATTCCTACCACATCCCACATGCAATGATATGTCATTTCATTTTTGAAACATTGTCCCCCTCTTGTGGCCTTTCAACTTTGAAATTTACTGTTCAATTTTGAATGAATTCATATATGAATTAAATGGAAAAGCAACAATTTATCTGGCGAGTTATTTGAATGTTCGGCCTACGTCCACCTGTCTGACAGACGATATTTTAGTGTCTTGTAGCAGCAGCAGCAGCTAGGTGCGCTGCTTGCCTGCAGTAAATAGGATGTGTTCCATCCATGGAACACTATGATAGGATTCATTCCATTCATAGAACACAATGCTTGGATGTGTTCTATTCCTGGAAAACTTTGGATCACTGGAACAATGGGACCATGTGTCACAATGGGCAACCCAGAGTGTGTAGCAGCTGCGCAGTAGTAGTCAGCTTCAGTCTGCTGAGGGAGCCTCAGCAGACAGGTGGGGGGGATGCTTGCTCGCTCGCTCAGTATCGGCAGTTTCTCTGAGAATGGTGCACTCACTCTCTTAAGCGGTTTCCAAAGACAGATTGAATTGAAATCGGGATACACAAGTAGTGTTTTCAAAGCATTATTTGCATGCTTTTTTCAAATGTCGCTGCTCTGCAATTAGTTTTTCTTGGTCCAAGTTGCACATTTCCAATTCCTTAGCCTTCATTTAACTTGACCAACTCTTCTACTACAGCAAGTGCTATTCACCTCTATATAGAAGGCATTGCACTGTATTCAATCTGTCATTTAATTAACGATCTATCTTGTCCTTTGCTGCTTGGTAGGTACAGGTGTGATAAGCTGCAGTAATGTGTTTGGCTTTGGATAGCTACGTTTCTGCACACCCACCTGCTACAAGGCCTGCAGCCCCTTCCCCTCAGTACTTCCCCAGCCTTAATTCAAGCATTCAATTCCTACCACTAGAGTTGAGCGAAACGGGTCGAAAAATTTCAAAAGTCGCCGACTTTTGGCAAAGTCGGGTTTCTTGAAACGAAACCCGACCCTAGGATGAGGTCGGCCACGAGGTCGGCGACTTGCGCGCCAAAGTTGCGTTTCAAAAGTTTGTTTTGCGCTCTTTTTCAGCCAATCAGGATCCACGGACACTGTGGTCAACGTGATGACATAGGCAGGGGTCACCACCATATTTCAGAAGGGCATGCAAGTGATTGGCTTGCTTTGGTGGGCGTCACAGGGGTTATAAAAGGGCGTGCACGCCGACCGTCATCTTACTTCTGCCGATCTTAGCATAGGGAGAGGTTGCTGCTGCTGATTCTGTAGGGAGAGCGTTAGGTAGGGAAGAAGAAAAAAAAACTGCTTCTGCTGCTAGCGATTTTGCCTGTATAACACACCAGTCACTGTGTGTGCAGTGCAAGGGGAGGCTATATTGTGGTGGATCAGCGGTGTTGGTTGTTTGGCTGCCTTCTAAGGCTTCCTGATAGCTGCATTGCTGTTTACCCACTGCTCTGCAAGCTGCTTTTTTAAAAGCAATCCCAATTTTTTTTTTTTGTCCTGCTGAGGTACTGAGCGTGCATTTTTTCACACCATACAGCGGTGTACGCTCCTCACACAGTACCGTGTAACGGCTGTTATCACAGCCACAGTGAAGCTATCTGTGTGTCACTGTGGAAGGATAAGTTGAGGACTTGTTCCGTTCTTACAGACCTACACTCTAGGGAGATTCCTATTCTGCCCAATTCTACATACACCTTGTAGTTTGTGATACACTAGCCAATTTCTGCCTGTGACATTGCGCTCTGATATTCAGTGGACCTCACACAATCCAAAAGTGTCCAGTGTCCACTAGTGTGTGCATAAATTCAAAATCTCCCTTATCCTGTAGTCACTTTTTTCACACCTGTGCCATCGAGCCTGTGACATAGCGCTGTGATATTCAATGGGCCTCACACAATCCATAAGTGTCCAGTGTCCACAAGTGTGTGCAGAAATTCAAAATCTCCCCTGTCCTATAGACACCTTGTACCTTGTTTTACATTACTATATAGTTTGTTGGATTTTGTCTACATTTCTACAAAAAATGAGGAAGGCTGGTGGAAGAGGCCGTGGAATTGGGCGGGGGTTGGCAGCTGGTAATGATGGTGTTGGTGGTGGATCTGATGGTAGTGGCAAGAGCAAAATAGGACCAAATGCAGGAGGTGTTGAGCCTGCGTCATCGTCTGGCTCCATAAGGCTTCGAAGGCTTAGTTTTCTAGGAGTTGGCAAACCGCTTTTAAAGCCAGAGCATCAGGAAAAAGTTTTGTCTTACATTGCTGACTCCAGCTCTATCGCCTCCTCTTCTTCAGTTGTAAAAAGTAAAAGCACTGAGTCGTCATTGGAGGCTCATGTTCATGAACCACACCTTTCCTTGTGTCCTTCACCCCAACCAAGATTGAAGGATGACGCAGGCCATACTACTGATTACTCCATGGAGCTGTTTTCACATACCATGCCTGGATTATCAAGTGAAATGGTGAATTACCCAGGGGAAGATGAATCTGACGTGGAGTGCACTGATGCACAGCCGCTGATAGATGATTCTGCTGGTACATTCACTCAGAGCACTACATTGTCCTCGCAGTGTACAGAGCCAGATTCTGACCCTGATGAGACTCAGGTGCCCCTTCCCGCACACTATACCACCATACACGGTGACACAGAGGAAGGTGCACATGACATTGAAGAGGAGGTGATGGATGACCCAGTTGTTGACCCAGATTGGCATCCATTGGGGGAAGAGGGTGCTGCTTCCAATAGCTCAGATGAGGAGCATCCACAGCAGACATCGACATCGCAACAGCTGTTATCTGGCAGGCCCGGAGCACTCCAAAGACAGGTTCCAAAAATCAATAGAGTTGCTGGACAGCTTGTCCAGAGGGTCAAAAGATCACAGCGTGCTAGGCCGCAAAATGTCTGCCAAAGTAGGAAGAGTGCAGTGTGGCACTTTTCTGAACAAAATCCTCATGATCAGGCCAAGGTTATCTGTAAGAAGTGCGCAAAGACCTTTAGCCGAGGGAAAAATCTGAAAAATTTGAATACCAGTTGCATGCTTAGACATTTAACCACCATGCACTTGCAAGCGTGGACACAACACCAAACCTCAAGTTACACATGTGCAACTGATCACAAAGAAGGTAGTCAGCAATGCTACATTATTTCCCCCACTGTAAGCCCACCGGTTAGCACAGCAGCAAATGTTGAGGTGTCGTTGCAAGGCCACAGCAGTCAGGGAATCCCACTGTTATATCAACGAAATACTGAATCTAGGCCATCAGAAAGAACACCAACTCCATCACCATCATCAACCCTCTCTCAGTCCACCCTGTCCACCGCTACTTCCACCATATGCAGCTCTCAAGTCCAGCTCACCCTCCCAGACACTATGAGTAGGTCAAGAAAGTACTCAGTCTCTCATCCGCGTACACTGGGTTTGAACGCCCACATTGCCAAACTAATCTCGTTTGAGATGATGCCCTATCGGTTGGTGGAAAGCGCAGCTTTCCGCGAACTCATGGCCTATGCAGTACCACGCTATGACCTACCCAGTCGCCACTTCTTCTCTCGCAAAGCCATCCCAGCCCTCCACCATCATGTAAAAGACCACATTGTCCATGCACTCAAGCAGTCAGTGAGTGGAAAGGTGCACCTCACAACTGATGCATGGTCCAGTCGGCATGGCCAGGGCCGTTACGTGTCCATCACTGCGCACTGGGTTAATGTGGTGGATGCAGGGTCCACAGGGGACAGCGGTGGTGGGACAGTGCTGCCTAGCACACGGTATAGGAAACAGTTGGCTGTAGGCGTTCGACCCTCCTCCTCCTCCTCCTCCAGAAGCGAAAGCTCGTCCACAGAGCGCAGTCGTACGAGCACTCCATCTGCAGCTGCCACTGTTGCACACGAGGTGTCCCCCTATCGAGCAGCTAGTGGAAAGCGTCAGCAGGCTGTGTTGCAGATGATGTGTTTGGGCGACAGACACACCGCCGAGGTGCTGGCCGAGTACTTGAAGCGACAAACTGAGTCATGGCTGGGCAGTGTACATCTTGAGGCAGGCAAGGTAGTTAGTGATAACGGCCGTAATTTTGTGGCAGCCATAGCCCTTTCAAAACTCAGCCACATACCTTGCTTGGCTCACACCTTGAACCTGGTGGTGCAGTGCTTCCTCAAAAATTATCCAGAGTTAACAGCCCTGCTCCAGAAGGTCCGAAGACTGTGCGCGCACATCCGCCGGTCGCCTGTACACTCCATTCGTATGAAGAAGCTGCAGCGATTGCTCCACCTTCCCAACCACCGCCTCATTATCGACATTGCAACAAGGTGGAACTCCACCCTGCACATGGTGGAGCGGCTGTGTGAGCAGAGGCAGGCCATAATGCATTTGTGGGAGGATACACGGCCAGGCACTTTGAGAGCAGACATGGAGTTGACAGGTGTGCAGTGGTCGAAGCTGAAAGACCTCTGTAAAGTCCTTCAGTGTTTTGAGAAATGCACACGGCTGGTAAGCGCAGACGACGCCATCCTAAGCATGAGCATCCCACTTATGCGTCTGCTCATGCAAACTTTGACGCACCTTAAGGAGCAGGCGTCTGCAGCCAATGTTGACGAGGAGGGAATCCTTGATGACATTCAGCCATTGTCTGCTCAGGGACCTCTCCTGGACGAGGTGGAGGAAGAAGAGGAGGAGGAGGATGATGATGATGGGGATGATTACTTAGGGGAGGAGGATGCATCTCGTGGGGCAAGTGAAAATGTTGGCGTGGCAAGGTCTGGTACAGGGTTTGTGCGTGACTGGAGGGATGTGGATTTGCCAGAAAGTGCTCCTCCAACCAGCACTCGCAGTGCATCATTGACACCGGGAACATTGGCCCACATGTCAGATTATGCCTTGCAGATCCTAAAAAGGGACCCCCGCATTGCCAAAATGATGAACGATGACGACTACTGGTTGGCCAGCATCCTGGATCCTCGCTTTAAAGGCAAATTACAAAACATCATGCCACAGGAGAACCTTGACCTAATATTGGCTAATAAACAAGCAACTCTGGTAAATCGGTTGCTTGAGGCATTCCCAGCACACAGCAGCGGTGATGGTTCTCACACGAGCCGTACGGGCCGGGGGCAGCTTGGCAGAGGTGTTCATGGTGCACACAGCAGAAGTGGCGTTGGAGACAGGGGTTTCATGACAATGTTGTGGACTGATTTTTCAAGTACCGCTCACACAACTGGTAATACTGCATCGATGGAAAGTGACAGGAGACAGCAGTTGTCGACTATGGTTACAAACTACTTTTCCTCCCATATCGATGTTCTCCCACACAGGTCATTCCCCTTTGACTATTGGGCCGCTAAACTGGACACCTGGCCTGAATTGGCACAATATGCCTTACAGGAGCTCGCTTGCCCAGCTGCAAGTGTGCTATCGGAAAGAGTCTTCAGTGCAGCTGGATCAATCCTGACAGAAAAAAGGACCCGTCTGTCAACCCAAAATGTGGATGATCTAACCTTCATTAAAATGAACCATGCATGGGTTTCCAAGGATTTTGTCCCACCTTCCCCTGATGACACATAGGTTGACAGAAAAATGGCTTGCTTTGGTCCACCTCTTCCTGGGACTTGACCTATTTCGCCTTTTGCATCAGCTGAATGTCCAACATCAACATATGCCACTTTCTAAAACTCCCTAACTGTGCTGCCTCCCCCCCCATGGCCGGGGTCACCACCTAGCGCACGACACCGTGCGAGTGCCGTTGCCCTGGACAGGTGGGTAGGCCGACTCTTGGGCGCGAGCACTGGCACAGGGTCCCTCATAGTGCAATCAATTGTCTCTGACGGTGGTGGTGCACACCCGCCGTCAGACACACCGCCGTACTATGAGGGGCCCAGTGCCAGTACCGACACCCACGAGTGGGCCCCCCTTGCTTGGGCAGGGCCCCAGCATTTGCAATCTTTACCTCTCCCTGCTCCCTGTGTAGTCTGGGCCGTCAAATCCATACTGTGCCTGACACCGTCTGAGCCTGCCTCCTGATGTATAGACATATATTTTGAATGTGTACGCTATCCATACATGTTATCCGGGGATACGGTACCCTTTCTCACCTTTGTGCAATCACGTGCAAGCCATACTGGGCCTAACACCGTCTGAGCCTGTCTCCTGATGTATAGACATATATTTTGAATGTGTACGCTATCCATACATGTTATCCAGGGATACGGTACCCTTTCTCACCTTTGTGCAATCACGTGCAAGCCATACTGGGCCTAACACCGTCTGAGCCTGCCTCCTGATGTATAGACATATATTTTGAATGTGTACGCTATCCATACATGTTATCCGGGGATACGGTACCCTTTCTCACCTTTGTGCAATCACGTGCAAGCCATACTGGGCCTAACACCGTCTGAGCCTGCCTCCTGATGTATAGACATATATTTTGAATGTGTACACTATGCTATCCATACATGTTATCTGGGGATACGGTACCCTTTCTCACCTTTGTGCAATCACGTGTAATCCATACTGGGCGTGAGAACGGCTGGCGAGCTGTTAAGCAAGCTACAGCACCTGTGGTTTGCACACGTAAGTTTTTCATTTTTTCAGGAATGACGGTTAGGCCTAATTCCGGAACTGCGGTTGACCTGCACTTACTGGGAAATCATTGTTCGCGGGTAATAATTGTAATCAGTGATCCCCATCACTAACGTTGTTCAGCGGGTTATCTGCACCTGTAAGCGACAAACGCTGGCCTTTTCAGCGTAGCGCACATGCAGCCACGGACATGTAAGGGCATGACACGCCAGTTATTGGCCAATCTCATGTGCCAGAGCCTCACGTGTCCCTCTAGTAAGCCGGACTCGGACCGCGGGGCATGACGGAGTCTCGTTTGTTAACGGAATTAAGCTTGCAATGTGTGCATCTTTTCTGTAGCTGGCATGGTTGAGGTTTCCCAGGTGGAGTCGAATTTAACCGTAGGCTCCACTCCTGGTGGTGCCCTTCTGGACATTCCTTTAAGCTTTGCAACCATACTGCCAACATAAAACAAACACTTTGCCTTCATGAACGCTGTTTGGAGGGTCATGACTCGTGGGAATAACGCCGCCCAATCAGTTAACCTGCTAGAGAGATCTTTTGTTGCTCCCAAGCATGACATCACACTCCCTAGGAGGAAGGTAATGCCACTGTGGCGACGGTACTCCTGGGGGCGACACAAGTGCACTGATGCCCAGCCACTGCTCGATGAATCTGCTGGTACATTGACCCAGACCACTACATTCCCCTCGCACGCTACACGGCCTGAATCTGACCCTGATGAAACTCAGGTTACCCTTCCCATATACAGTTCCATCTTACACGGTGACAAAGAGGAAGCTGCAGATGAAAGTGCAGGTTCGGCCCACCCGCCATCAGACACACCACCGTACTATCAGGGGCCCTGTGCCAGTGCCGTCGCCAACGAGTGGGCCCCCCCTGCTTGCTCAGGATCACAGCACTTGCAAGGTTGAAATACTGTGCAGTGAGATGGAAGATGGGGACAACGAGGAGTCCAGACTAGTACAGGGATTCCCTAGCGAGGAGACTTATTTGACTGTTTTCAATGTTGGGACAGCAATTTTTGGGGAGCACTATACTCTGGAAAATGATAGATGGGGCCCACCATACACTGGAACATTCCAAAGGTGGACATCAGACACTGGAGCAGCATTTACAGGGCCCATTATACACTAGAGCATTAGAAATGGGACCCATTATGTTTGGAGCATTATTTGGGCCCATAAGACAGTGGAGCTTCATCCATGGGGACCAACATATACTGTAGCATTATGTGGAGCTCATCATAAACTGTTTCAAACATTATATGGGACCAATGATTCTGTATGGAGAAATAGAGGGGCCTCGTCATGAGATGTAAAAAGTGAAGTATTTTTCATTGTACTATACCGCTATTTCTCTGCCGTATCGGAGCATGATGAGTTGTGGTATGTGTTAAACGGGCGTTCTTTCGCCCAGGGCACATGAAAACCTGGAGCCAGCCCTACCCCCCACAACTTTAGCCAAATAACCCTCATTTTTCAGTGCGTAACTTGTATTATGAAGTTAATTAAGGTTGACAAGCTTAAGTAAGAAGAATTGATGCTTTTGGCATTCAAATGGGCACTGTAGGTGTGTTTCCTGTCCTCCTCTCACTGCCGACTTTTATTCCCCATTGACTTACATTGGGTTTCGTGTTTCGGGACGACCCCGACTTTTCCCTATATTCGGCCGATCTTACTCGACCCGACTTTTGGAAAAGTCGGGTTTCACGAAACGAAGCTCGACCCTAAAAAACCAAAAGTCGCTCAACTCTACTATTCACCTCTATATGGAAGGCATTGCACTGTATTCAATCTGTCATTTAATTAACGATCTATCTTGTCCTTTGCTGCTTGGTAGGTACAGGTGTGATAAGCTGCAGTAATGTGTTTGGCTTTGGATAGCTACATTTCTGCACACTCACCTGCTGCAAGGCCTGCAGCCCCTTCCCCTCAGTACTTCCCCAGCCTTAATTCAAGCATTCAATTCCTACCACATCCCTCATACAATGATATGTCATTTCATTTTTGAAACATTGTCCCCCTCTTGTGGCCTTTCAACTTTGAAATTTACTGTTCAATTTTGAATGAATTCATATATGAATTAAATGGAAAAGCAACAATTTATCTGGCGAGTTATTTGAATGTTCGGCCTACGTCCACCTGTATGACAGACGGTATTCTAGTGGCTTGTAGCAGCAGCAGCAGCTAGGTGCGCTGCTTGCCTGCAGTAAATAGGATGTGTTCCATCCATGGAACACTATGATAGGATTCATTCCATTCATAGAACACAATGCTTGGATGTGTTCTATTCCTGGAACACTTTGGATCACAGGATCAATGGGACCACGTGTCACAATGGGCAACCCAGAGTCTGTAGCAGCTGCGCAGAAGTAGTCAGCTTCAGTCTGCTGAGGGAGCCTCAGCAGACAGGTGGGGGGGGATGCTCGCTCGCTCGCTCAGTATCGGCAGTTTCTCTGAGAATGGTGCACTCACTCTCTTAAGCGGTTTCCAAAGACAGATTGAATTGAAATCGGGATACACAAGTAGTGTTTTCAAAGCATTATTTGAATGCTTTTTTCAAATGTCGCTGCTCTGCAATTAGTTTTTCTTGGTCCAAGTTGCACATTTCCAATTCCTTAGCCTTGATTTAACTTGACCAACTCTTCTACTAAAGTAAGTGCTATTCACCTCTATATGGAAGGCATTGCACTGTATTCAATCTGTCATTTAATGAACAATCTATCTTGTCCTTTGCTGCTTGGTAGGTACAGGTGTGATAAGCTGCAGTAATGTGTTTGGCTTTGGATAGCTACATTTCTGCACACCCACCTGCTACAAGGCCTGCAGCCCCTTCCCCTCAGTACTTCCCCAGCCTTAATTCAAGCATTCAATTCCTACCACATCCCTCATGCAATGATATGTCATTTCATTTTTGAAACATTGTCCCCTCTTGTGGCCTTTCAACTTTGAAATTTACTGTTCAATTTTGAATGAATTCATATATGAATTAAATGGAAAAGCAACAATTTATCTGGCGAGTTATTTGAATGTTCGGCCTACGTCCACCTGTCTGACAGACGGTATTCTAGTGGCTTGTAGCAGCAGTAGCAGCTAGGTGTGCTGCTTTCCTGCAGTAAATAGGATGTGTTCCATCCATGGAACACTATGATAGGATTCATTCCATTCATAGAACATAATGCTTGGATGTGTTCTATTCCTGGAACACTTTGGATCACTGGAACAATGGGACCACGTGTCACAATGGGCAACCCAGTGTCATGTCGGACGCTATTCACACCACAGCGTCCGGCAGGCAGAGGTAGTTCCACCTCCGTCCACTATAGCCTCAGTGGCGCCGGCTTGATCTTCAGGCTCTCGGGGGTTAATCTTGCTGGAGACCAGGTTGGATGTTTAGTCACGCCCACGGTCTTTAAATAGTCATGCTGGCCTATGGGCGTCGCCGATTATAGCTTGTGTTTCATACCAAGTGGTTCCGGTCTGGAGTGGAGGTGTTGAAGAGAGAGAGATTCGTATCTGGTGGCGTATGATCTGGTGTTATCCTTTCTCCTTCCCATATTTGTGTTTAGTTGTGCCTTTTCACATTACTGTATATTCCTGTGTGCGTGCGGCGCAGTGCAGTTTAAGTTCTCCCTGTCTGTCATAATTTGTGTAGGGGCTTTGGTGGTGTGTCTCCTCACTGGGTGGAGGGTGGAGGGTTAAGTGCAGGGCCGAGCAGGAGATAAGGAAAGGTTGGAGGCTCAGGCATTTGCACCATCAGCAAAAACCCTGGGTTGAGGGTCAGACAGGGTTTTCCCTAGTTAAAGGGACATCACAGGGGCCCCGGGTATTTCAGCCTTAGTTGAACTAAGCCCCGCGTGACATTATAATCGGCCCACATTTTTTCAGGAGTCCATGGATCCATTAGATTCCATAACCCGCCAGTTGGCGGCGCTGTCCTTACAGGTCTCCAAGTTGAAAGGGGCTGTTCAGCAGCAGGGACTGGTAGTAGCAAAGGTGCAGATGGCAGCTGCAGGTATCGGTGCAGAGCCGAAGATCCCGCTGCCAGAACGATTTTCAGGGGATCGCAGCAAATTTGTCGTATTTCGTGTGTTTTTTCTGTGGAGATGCCTCGCAAATTATTTCTGTCTGTCCTAAACGAGAGAAACGCTTTGCACACACGTTTTCTGTTGTTGGTGTTCAACCTAAGTTTCTTCTGGCTATTACTCTGATCTGCTCCCTGTCCACATTTTCCGCCAAGGCTTTTGTGGATTCGGGAGCAGCCCTAAACCTAATGGACTTGGATTTTGCTAAACGTTGTGGATTTCCGATGACACCTCTGCAGACGCCTATCCCTTTGAGGGGGATTGATGCTACTCCTTTGGCTAAAAATAAACCTCAGTTTTGGACCCAGGTGGTAATGCGGGTCGCCCCAGACCATCAAGAAAATTGCAGATTTTTGGTGTTGCATAATCTGCATGATACTATTGTTCTGGGGTTTCCCTGGTTACAAATTCATAATCCAGTTTTGGATTGGAAATTTGTGTCTGTGGTGAGTTGGGGTTGTCATGTGTGCCTTTAGTGAGGCTCCGGTGTTTTCCACCTCTCCTCAGTCGCATGATGTTCCTGATTATTTGGCGGACTTTTATGATGTATTTAGTGAGAATGAGTCTGCGTCTCTGCCTCCTCACAGAAGTTATGACTGTGCAATTGAACTGAGCCCGGGGTGTAAATTTCCCAAGGGTCGGCTCTTCAATCTATCTGTACCCGAGCACGAGGCTATGCGATCCTATATTAAGGACGCTTTGGAGAAGGGTCATATTAGACCATCCTCGTCACCCTTAGGTGCCTTTTTTTTTTTTGCAGCCAAAAAGGATGGATCATTAAGGCCTTGTATTGATTATCGTGCCCTCAACAAAATTACTGTTAAATATCAGTATCCGTTACCCCTGATTTCTGATCTATTCTCCAGAGTTAAAGGTGCTTGCTGGTTTACCAAGCTTGACCTCAGTGGGGCGTATAATCTTGTTCGCATTAAGCATGGGGATGAATGGAAGACGGCGTTTAATACTCCGGAGGGACATTTTGAGTACCTGGTGATGCCTTTTGGGCTCACTAATGCCCCTTCTGTCTTCCAGTGCTTCATGAGCGATATTTTCCGAGATTTTGTCGATAAATTTTTGATTATCTATCTGGATGATATTTTGATCTTCTCCAAGGATTGGGATTCTCATGTGGAACATATTCGGACTGTGTTCCGGATCTTGAGGGAGAATTCCCTGTATGTCAAAGGATCTAAATGCCTTTTTGGAGTACAGAGGATTTCTTTTTTGGGATTTATTTTGTCCCCGTCAACTATTGAAATGGACCCGGCCAAGGTACAGGCCATTTATGATTGGGTTCAGCCCACTTCTTTGAAGGCCCTCCAGAAGTTTTTGGGTTTTGCTAATTTTTATCGGAAATTTATAGCAAAATTTTCTAGTGTTGCCAAGCGATTGACTGATTTGACTAAGAAGGGTGCTGATGTGTTAAATTGGTCTCCGGAGGCTGTTTCTTCCTTTCAGGAGCTGAAGCGAAGATTCACCTCCTCCCCGGTTTTGCGGCAACCTGATGTCTCACTTCCGTTCCAGGTAGAGGTGGATGCTTCTGAGATTGGTGCAGGAGCTGTTTTGTCCCAAAAGGATCCTGTAACATCTAAAATGAATCCCTGTGCTTTCTTTTCCCGAAAGTTCTCTCCATCTGAACATAACTATGATGTGGGGAATCAGGAACTATTGGCCATGAAATGGGCATTTGAGGAGTGGAGACATTGGTTGGAGGGAGCTAAGCATCAAGTCGTGGTCCTCACTGACCACAAGAATTTGATTTACCTAGAGTCGGCTAAGCTCTTGAACCCTAGACAGGCTAGGTGGGCCTTGTTTTTTACACGTTTTGATTTTGTGGTTTCTTTTTTTCCTGGAACTAAGAATGTCAAGGCAGACGCCCTCTCTAGGAGCTTCTTTGCTGATTCTCCTGTGGTGACCAAGCCTGCTACCATCTTAGGCGAAGGGGTAGTTCTTTCTGCCATCTCGCCCGATTTGAGACGTGCTCTGGAAGAGTTCCAGGAGGACAAACCTGAGCATTGTCCCAGTGGAAAGTTGTATGTTCCTGACCAGTGGAAGAAGAGAGTGATGTCTGAAGTTCATTGCTCTGCTTTGGCTGGTCATCCAGGTATTTTTGGTACTAGAGATCTGGTGAGTCGGTCTTTTTGGTGGCCCTCCTTGTCTCGTGATGTCAGGAATTTTGTGCAGTCCTGTGGGACGTGCTCCCGGTCTAAATCGTGTTCTCGCTCTAGTGGGTTGTTGATGCCTTTGCCTGTCCCCAAGAGGCCAAGGACCTATATTTCAATGGATTTCATCTCTGATATGCCTGTCTCTCCAAGGATGACTGTTATTTGGGTGATTTGTGATAGGTTCTCTAAGATGGTTCATCTTGTACCACTCCCTAAGTTGCCGTCTTCCTCTGAGTTGGTGCCCCTGTTTTTATAACAGGTGGTTCGCTTGCACGGGATTCCTGAGAACATTGGATCTGACAGAGGAGTCCAGTTCGTGTCTAGATTTTGGAGAACTTTCTGTTCCAAGCTGGGAATTCAGTTGTCCTTCTCCTCTGCTTTTCACCCTCAGAGCAATGGGCAGACAGAGAGAACAAACCAGACCTTGGATTCATATTTGAGATGTTTTATTTCTGCTGATCAGGATGATTGTGTTTCATTTTTGCCCTTGGCCGAATTTGCTTTAAATAATAGAGCTAGTTCTGCCACTTTGATGTCACCTTTTTTTTGTAACTTTGGGTTTCATCCTCGATTTTCTTCAGGGCAGGTGGAGCCCTCTGCCTGCCCAGGTGTTGACACTGTGGTGGAGAGAATGCACCAGATCTGGGACCAAGTGGTGGATAAGTTATCTCTCTCCCAGGAAAAGGCCCAGCGGTTTTCCAACCGACATAGGACCATTGGTCCCCAGTTTAAGGTTGGTGATATGGTGTGGTTATCATCAAAAAATATTGCTATGAAGGTGGCTTCTCCTAAGTTTAAGCCTAGATTTATTGGACCTTACAAGATTTTGGAGATTATTAATCCGGTTTCTTTTCGTTTGGCTCTTCCTGTCACATTTAAAATTCATAATGTGTTCCATAAATCTTTGTTGAAGAGGTTTGTTGAACCTGTTGTTCCGGGGGTGGCACCTCCAGACCCTGTATTGGTTGAAGGTAACATGGAATATGAGGTAGAGAAAGTGCTGGATTCCCGTCTGGCTAGACGGAGACTCCAGTATTTGGTTAAGTGGAAGGGTTATGGTCAGGAGGATAATTCGTGGGTCTCTGCCTCTGATATTCATGCCAAAAGATTGGTGCGTGCCTTTCATCGGGCTCACCCTGATCACCCTGGTGGCGTGAATGAGGGTTCGGTGACCCCTCCTCAAGGGGGAGGTACTGTTATGAGTTCATTTTCCCCTTCACCATTGAGGTCTGATGAACTCCCTCTTCTGGTGAAGGAAGGTAGTGAGGCTGATTACCAAGCACCTGAGCTGGGAGAGGATGACTGGGCGATGGGGATCTCTGACTGGATATAAGGCAGCCGACGCCCTTCTGCCTCGCTGGTGATTTCTCTGTGGGATCCTTGGAGACCAGTCTGAATTCCTGCTCCTCTAAAGCTAAGTTTTCTGCTCGGCCTTTTGCATTTGTGCTTAGACTTTGTTTTGCTTTGTTTTTCTGGATTTCTGCCATTCCCTGCTGGGGTGTGCTGAATTCCTTTAGCTCTGTCTTCTGAAAATACCTGAGTGCTGATTTAGTTTTTGAAGCCTAGCTGCTTCAGAGTCTTTTTCATATCAGCTTGTTGGCTTATGTCTTTGATAGGGTTTTGGCAGATTGCAGACAGCAACCTTCCTTTCCTGTTCTGTTTAGCTAGCTTGGGCCCCATCGTTTGCTCAGCCTATCTTTCTATCTGTGTGAGTGTTTTTTCATGTTGCTTCACCGTCATTATATGTTGGGGGCTGCCTTTTACTTTGGGGTCTGCTCTGGGGCAGTTTAGATTTCCTTTTCTGTCTTTAGGCTATTTAGCGCTCCGGCTGTGATTGAGGGGTCTAGGGCATCGTAGGAACCCCCCACGGCTACTGCTAGTTGTGTTGATAGGTTCAGGGGTCTGCAATCTGATAGTTGCCAACTTCTCTGGTTTTCTGGACGTAGCTTCTATTTTTGTGTCTGCCTCCTACGGTGACTCAATCATAACAGAAGGCATTGCACTGTATTCAATCTGTCATCTAATTAACGATCTATCTTGTCCTTTGCTGCTTGGTAGGTACAGGTGTGATAAGCTGCAGTAATGTGTTTGGCTTTGGATAGCTACATTTCTGCACACCCACCTGCTACAAGGCCTGCAGCCCCTTCCCCTCAGTACTTCCCCAGCCTTAATTCAAGCATTCAATTCCTACCACATCCCTCATGCAATGATATGTCATTTCATTTTTGAAACATTGTCCCCCTCTTGTGGCCTTTCAACTTTGAAATTTACTGTTCAATTTTGAATGAATTCATATATGAATTAAATAGAAAAGCAACAATTTATCTGGCGAGTTATTTGAATGTTCGGCCTACACCCACCTGTCTGACATACGGTATTCTAGTGGCTTGTAGCAGCAGCAGCAGCTAGGTGCGTTGCTTGCCTGCAGTAAATAGGATGTGTTCCTTACATGGACCACTATGATAGGATTCATTCCATTCATAGAACACAATGCTTGGATGTGTTCTATTCCTGGAACACTTTGGATCACTGGAACAATGGGACCACGTGTCACAATGGGCAACCCAGAGTCTGTAGCATCTGCGCAGTAGTAGTCAGCTTCAGTCTGCTGAGGGAGCCTCAGCAGACAAGTGGGGGGGGATGCTCGCTCGCTCGCTCAGTATCAGCCATTTCTCTGAGAATGGTGAACTCACTCTCTTAAGCGGTTTCCAAAGACAGATTGAATTGAAATCGGGATACACAAGTAGTGTTTTCAAAGCATTATTTGAATGCTTTTTTCACATGTCGCTGCTCTGCAATTAGTTTTTCTTGGTCCAAGTTGCACATTTCCAATTTCTTAGCCTTGATTTAACTTGACCAACTCTTCTACTACAGCAAGTGCTATTCACCTCTATATGGAAGGCATTGCTCTGTATTCAATCTGTCATTTAATTAACGATCTATCTTGTCCTTTGCTGCTTGGTAGGTACAGGTGTGATAAGCTGCAGTAATGTGTTTGGCTTTGGATAGCTACATTTCTGCACACCCACCTGCTACAAGGCCTGCAGCCCCTTCCCCTCAGTACTTCCCCAGCCTTAATTCAAGCATTCAATTCCTACCACATCCCTCATGCAATGATATGTCATTTCATTTTTGAAACATTGTCCACCTCTTGTGGCCTTTCAACTTTGAAATTTACTGTTCAATTTTGAATGAAGTCATACATGAATTAAATGGAAAAGCAACAATTTATCTGGCGACTTATTTGAATGTTCGGCCTACGTCCACCTGTCTGACAGACGGTATTCTAGTGGCTTGTAGCAGCAGTAGCAGCTAGGTGCGCTGCTTTCCTGCAGTAAATAGGATGTGTTCCATCCATGGAACACTATGATAGGATTCATTCCATTCATAGAACATAATGCTTGGATGTGTTCTATTCCTGGAACACTTTGGATCACTGGAACAATGGGACCACGTGTCACAATGGGCAACCCAGTGTCATGTCGGACGCTATTCACACCACAGCGTCCGGCAGGCAGAGGTAGTTCCACCTCCGTCCACTATAGCCTCAGTGGCGCCGGCTTGATCTTCAGGCTCTCGGGGGTTAATCTTGCTGGAGACCAGGTTGGATGTTTAGTCACGCCCACGGTCTTTAAATAGTCATGCTGGCCTATGGGCGTCGCCGATTATAGCTTGTGTTTCATACCAAGTGGTTCCGGTCTGGAGTGGAGGTGTTGAAGAGAGAGAGATTCGTATCTGGTGGCGTATGATCTGGTGTTATCCTTTCTCCTTCCCATATTTGTGTTTAGTTGTGCCTTGTTCACATTACTGTATATTCCTGTGTGCGTGCGGCGCAGTGCAGTTTAAGTTCTCCCTGTCTGTCATAATTTGTGTAGGGGCTTTGGTGGTGTGTCTCCTCACTGGGTAGCAGCAGGGACTGGTAGTAGCAAAGGTGCAGACGGCAGCTGCAGGTATCGGTGCAGAGCCGAAGATCCCGCTGCCAGAACAATTTTCAGGGGATCGCAGCAAATTTGTCGTATTTCGGGAGGCCTGCAAGTTATATTTCCGCATGCGCCCTATCTCCTCAGGTAATGAGGCCCACCGGGTAGGGCTCGTGTTGTCACTACTGAGTGGTGACCCCCAAGCATGGGCATTTTCCTTACCAGCGGACTCTGCTACATTTCATTCTGTCGATAATGTTTTTTCTGCCCTCGGGCTCATTTACGATGATCCTGACCGACTGGCTCTAGCGGAATCTAAAATCCGCGCCCTCCGCCAGGGGGAGCGCTTGGCAGAGGACTATTGTTCGGAATTTCGCCGTTGGGCCGTAGACACACAGTGGAATGACCCAGCACTGCGGAGCCAGTTTATTCATGGGGTATCAGGGAAGGTTAAACAAGCCCTCCTGATGTATGAGACTCTGGCATCGTTGGAGTCTGCCATGAGTTTGGTGATACGTATTGATCGCCGTTTTCGTCAGGGGGCACAGGAGACGCTACCTCTGGGGGATAGCAGAGGTGCAAGTGTGGTTGAAGTAGATGAGTCCACTGAACCTATGCAGATTGCTGGCGTGGCACAGGTTAAGCGTCGCGTTCCGGGATTCCGGAAGCCCGGAGCATGTTTCTACTGTGGTAAGGGAGGTCATTATGTTAACGTTTGCCCTGTACTACCTAAGAGGGTCACACCGGCGGAAAACTGTTAAGCTCAGAGGGTATGGAGGAGGCCCAACTGAGCGTATGCATATCCTCCATGATGGTATCTCAATGTATGCTCCCTGCCAAGGTTATTATCGTGGGCAGAGAGCTACCAATATCAGTGTTTGTGGATAGCGGTTCCGCCACCAATCTCATAGATGGGGAGTTTGCACACACCGCCGGGTTTAAGATCGAAAGACTTCCTCACCCCATACAGGTGGTTACCATTAATGCTGTTCCCCTCCCTCAAGGGGAGATTACGGAGTTTGTGGCAGAGGTGAAACTCCACATTGGGGTCCTACATTCTGAGTCGGTTACATGTAGGGTCCTCCGTAATCTCCCAGCACAAATGGTCCTGGGTTTTTCATGGTTGTCCAGGCACAACCCGGTAATTGATTGGAAAACTCAGGACATAGTACAATGGAGTGGTTTCTGCCAAGACAATTGCTTGGCCACATGTGTGTCCGCCGTGACGCCCACCCTGCCGGAGGCTTTGCAGGATTTCGCGGATGTTTTCTCTGAGAGGGGTTGCTCAGAACTGCCTCCACATCGAGCCTATGATTGTGCAATTAGGCTAAAACCCGGGGCCAAATTACCTAAGGCCAGGATGTTTAATATTTCTGGTCCTGAGAGACAAGCTCTGAAAGACTACATCGCGGAGAGTCTGAGCAAAGGACACATCCGGCCTTCGTCCTCGCCTGTAGCCGCGGGGTTCTTCTTCATTAAGAAGAAAGATGGGGGGCTACGCCCGTGTCTGGATTTCCGAGAGTTAAACCAGATTACTATCCGTGATCCCTACCCAATGCCGTTGATCCCGGATTTATTCAACCAGGTAGCGGGGGCGAAATGGTTTTCCAAGCTGGACCTCAGGGAGGCGTATAACCTCATAAGGGTCCGTCAGGGGGATGAGTGGAAGACGGCGTTTAACACTCCTGAGGGTCATTTTGAGAGTCTGGTTATGCCGTTTGGGTTGACAACCGCGCCGGCCGTTTTCCAACATTTTATTAATGATGTATTTGCTCATGTTCTGGGGAGATTTGTGATTGTATACCTGGATGATATCCTCATTTATTCTAGCGATCGGGACACTCATTTGGAGCATGTCAGGCAGGTGTTACAGTTGCTCCGGGAGAACCAGCTCTATGCTAAGCTGGAAAAATGTTTATTTTTTGTCCAGGAGTTGCCCTTTTTGGGATATATTGTGTCCCAGCTGGGTTTAAAATGGACACCGCTAAGGTGCAAGCGGTGCTGCAATGGGAGAGGCTGGAGAGTCTGAAAGCACTCCAGCGGTTCCTTGGGTTTGCGAATTATTATAGGAAATTTATAAAACACTTTTCGACTATCGCCAAACCGCTCACGGACATGACAAAAAAAGGTGCCGATCTGGCGAGCTGGCCTGAGGTGGCCATACGTGCATTTGAGCGTCTGAAGAATAGTTTTGCTTCAGCCCCCATTCTGGTGCAACCAGACGTGTCTAAACCTTTTGTGGTGGAGGTTGATGCGTCGGAGGTGGGAGTGGGGGCAGTACTGTCTCAAGGCTCGTCCTTGAGCGAGATGCATCCATGCGCCTACTTCTCCAAGAAGCTGTCGCCGGCCGAACGGAATTATGATATCGGCAACAGGGAGTTGTTGGCCATCAAATTGGCTTTTGAGGAATGGCGACACTTCTTGGAGGGGGCGGCTCACCAGGTCACAGTCATCACCGACCATAAGAATCTGCTCTATCTGGAGTCGGCCAAGCGTCTGTCTCCTAGGCAGGCCCGCTAGGCATTGTTTTTTACTCTTTTCAATTTCCTTGTGACTTACCGTCCCGGGGCTAAAAACACCAAGCGGATGCTTTGTTTAGGTGTTTTCCGGGGGGGGAGAACCTCGGGAAGAGCCGGTACCCATCCTCCAGGAAGGGGTGGTGGTCTCGGCTCTCACTACTGAGGTAGAGGCGGAGATTGCCGAGGCCCAAGAGGAGGTACCACCAGGACTTCCCGCCAACAAATCATTTGTACCCCTGCATCTTCGGCTTAAGGTGTTGAAGGAACACCACGACTCAGTACTGGCTGGTCATCCAGGGGTGAAGGGCACCTTAGAGCTGGTATCGCGTCGTTTCTGGTAGCCCAAAATCCGGCAGGACGTGGTCTCATACGTGGCAGCTTGCATCACGTGCGCTAGGGCCAAGTCGCCCCGAGCCCGTCCTGCTGGCACGCTACAGCCTCTGGGGGTACCCAATAGGCCATGGACAGAAATCTCCATGGATTTCATCACTGACTTGCCAGCCTCGGCGGGGAACACGGTCATCCTGGTGGTGGTTGACCGTTTTTCTAAGATGGCGCATTTTGTAGCATTGTCTTCATTGCCCAATGCAAAGACGTTGGCTCAGGTATTTGTGCAGGAGGTGGTCAGACTCCACGGAGTTCCGTCGGACATAGTATCTGATAGGGGTACGCAATTTGTGACGAGGTTTTGGAAAGCTTTTTGCTCACGTTTGGGGATCAAGTTGTCACATTCATCGGCGTTTCATCCACAGTCTAATGGACAAACTGAGCGCATGAACCAAAATCTAGAACAGTATTTACGATGCTTTGTGTCCGACAACCAGGAGGAGTGGTCTACTTTCCTTCCTCTGGCCGAATTCGCGTTAAATAATCACTGCCAAGAGTCATCGGGAGAGTCTCCGTTCTTTTGTGTTTACGGTCAACATCCTCAGTTTTGTACCTTACGTCAGGGTGACTCCGGGGGTGTCCCGGAGGAGGATCAGCTAGGAGCCCAATTGTCATCGGTCTGGAGGAGGGTGAAACAGCGTTTGTTGAGCATGAGTGCTAGGTACAAACGGGTGGCTGACAGTAGACGCGCGTCAGGTCCGGACCTGTGTGTGGGTGAATGGGTGTGGTTAGCTACAAAGAACATAAAACTCAAAATCCCATCTTTAAAACTGGGTCCAAGGTTTATTGGGCCTTTTAGGATTTCTGCCATCATTAACCCAGTGGCTTATCGGTTGGAATTTCCTGCGGTGTACTAGATACACAACGTGTTTCACAGGGCTTTATTGAAAAAGGTGGTAGGCTCTGTGGACACAACGCCGATGCCACCTCCAGTCATGGTGGATGGCAATTTAGAGTTTGAGGTCGCCAAGGTAGTGGACTCTCGAGTAGTACGCCGTACTCTTCAGTATTTGGTGCACTGGCGGGGGTATGGTCCGGAGGAGAGGTCTTGGGTTCCAGCCACAGACATACATGCGAATCAGCTGGTCAGTTCCTTTCACCGTCGTAATCCAGACAAGCCGGATCCTATGAGTCTTGAGGGTCCGGGGGTCCCTCGTAGAAGACGGGGTAATGTCATGTCGGACGCTATTCACACCACAGCGTCCGGCAGGCAGAGGTAGTTCCACCTCCGTCCACTATAGCCTCAGTGGCGCCGGCTTGATATTCAGGCTCTCGGGGGTTAATCTTGCTGGAGACCAGGTTGGATGCTTAGTCACGCCCACGGTCTTTAAATAGTCATGCTGGCCTATGGGCGTCGCCGATTATAGCTTGTGTTTCATACCAAGTGGTTCCGGTCTGGAGTGGAGGTGTTGAAGAGAGAGAGATTCGTATCTGGTGGCGTATGATCCGGTGTTATCCTTTCTCCTTCCCATATTTGTGTTTAGTTGTGCCTTGTTCACATTACTGTATATTCCTGTGTGCGTGCGGCGCAGTGCAGTTTAAGTTCTCCCTGTCTGTCATAATTTGTGTAGGGGCTTTGGTGGTGTGTCCCCTCACTGGGTGGAGGGTGGAGGGTTAAGTGCAGGGCCAAGCAGGAGATAAGGAAAGGTTGGAGGCTCAGGCATTTGCACCATCAGCAAAAACCCTGGGTTGAGGGTCAGACAGGGTTTTCCCTAGTTAAAGGGACATCACAGGGGCCCCGGGTATTTCAGCCTTAGTTGAACTAAGCCCCGCATGACACCCAGAGTCTGTAGCAGCTGCGCAGTAGTAGTCAGCTTCAGTCGGACCGCCCCCGACACATTACCCCCTTGCACACCGCGATCAAACATGATCGCGGTGTACCGGGGGTTAAAGGGAAGCATCGGCAGGGAGGGGGCTCCCTCCGTGCTTCCCTGAGCCCCCCATGGCAGCGCAATGTGCAGCGCTGCTGCGGGGGGCTCCTTTCCTGCAGGCCCCCGAATCCAAGATGGCGACGGGGGTCTTCGGGGGCCTGCAGGAAGCTGGCTTCCTCAGTGCCTGCAAAGCGCAGGCATGAGGAAGCCTTCTGCACTGCCTGTGACAGATCACCGATCTGTCACAGTGATCTGTGATGTGACAGATCAGCGATCTCTCACAGGACAGTGATGTCCCACCTGGGACTATTTAATAAAGTTAAAAAAAAGATTAAAAAAAAGTGTTAAAATAAATTTTAAAAAATCGCCAAATAAATTAGAAAAAAAAAAAAATATTCCCCCAAATTAATCCATTTTTTGGAAATAAAAAAAAACAAAACAATAAAAGTACACATATTAGGTATCGCCGCGTCCGTAAATACCCGCCCTATAAAACTGTCCCATTACTTAACCCATTTAGCGAACCCCTTAAAAATATAAAAATAAAAACGAACCAAAAAATAATGATTTATTATCATACTGCCAAACAAAAAGTGTAATAACGCGCGATCAAAAAGACGTATATAAATATCCATAGTACCGCTGAAAACGTCATCTTGTCCCACAAAAAACGAGCTGCCACACAGCATCATTAGCGAAAAAATAAAAAAGTTATAGCTCGCAGAATAAAGCGATGCAAAAATAATTATTTTTTATATAAAATAGTTTTCATTGCATAAAACCGACAAAACATAAAAAAACGACCTAAATGAGGTATCACTGTAACCGTACTGGCCCGAAGAATAAAACCGCTTTATCAATTTTATCGCACGCGGAACGGTGTAAACGCACCCCCCAAAAGAAATTCATGAAACGCTGGTTTTTGTTCATTCTGCGTCACAAAAATCGGAATAAAAAGCGATCAAAAAATGTCACGTGCCCGAATATGGTACCAATAGAAACGTTAACTCGTCCCGCAAAAAATAAGACCTCACATGACTCGGTGGGTCAAAATATGGAAAAGTTATAGCTCTCAATATGTGGTGATGCAAAAACTATTTTTACAATAAAAAGCGTCTTTTAGCGTGCGACAGCTGCCAAATATAAAAACCGCCATAAATAGTAAATCAACCCCCCTGTTATCACCCCCTTAGTTAGGGAAAAATAATAAAATAAAAAAAATGTATTTATTTCCATTTTTCCATTAGGGTTAGGGTTAGGGCTAGGGTTAGGGCTAGGGTTAGGGCTAGGGCTAGGGTTAGGGCTAGGGTTAGGGTTAGTGTTAGGGCTGAGATTAGGGTTAGGGGTAGAGTTGAGCGACTTTTGGCTTTTTAGGGTCGAGTTTCGTTTCGTGAAACCCGACTTTTCCAAAAGTCGGGTCGAGCAAGATCGTCCGATTATAGGGAAAAGTCGGGGTCGTCCCGAAACACGAAACCCAATGTAAGTCAATGGGGAATAAAAGTCGGCAGTGAGAGGAGGACAGGAAACACACCTACAGTGCCCATTTGAATGCCAAAAGCATCAATTCTTCTTACTTAAGCTTGTCAACCTTAATTAACTTCATAATACAAGTTACGCACTGAAAAATGGGGGTTATTTGGCTAAAGTTGTGGGGGGGAGGGCTGGCTGCAGGTTTTCATGTGCCCTGGGCGAAAGAGCGCCCCTTTAACACATACCACAACTCATCATGCTCCGATATGGCAGAGAAATAGCGGTATAGTACAATGAAAAATACTTCACTTTTTACATCTCATGACGAGGCCCATCTATTTCTCCATACAGAATCATTGGTCCCATATAATGTTTGAAACAGTATATGATGAGCTCCACATAATGCTACAGTATATGTTGGTTGGTCCCCATGGATGAAGCTCCACTGTCTTATGGGCCCAAATAATGCTCCAAACATAATGGGCCCCATTTCTAATGCTCTAGTGTATAATGGGCCCTGTAAATGCTGCTCCAGTGTCTGATGTCCACCTTTGGAATGTTCCAGTGTATGGTGGGCCCCATCTATCATTCTCCAGAGTATAGTGCTCCCCAAAAATTGCTGTCCCAACATTGAAAACAATCAAATAAGTCTCCTCGCTAGGGAATCCCTGTACTTGTCTGGACTCCTCGTCGTCCCCATCTTCCATCTCACTGCACAGTGTTTCAACTTTGCAAGTGCTGTGATCCTGAGCAAGCAGGGGGGGGCCCACTCGTTGGCGACGGCACTGGCACAGGGCCCCTGATAGTACGGTGGTGTGTCTGATGGCGGGTGGGCCGAACCTGCACTTTCATCTGCAGCTTCCTCTTTGTCACCGTGTAAGATGGAACTGTATATGGGAAGGGTAACCTGAGTTTCATCAGGGTCAGATTCAGGTCGTGTAGCGTGCGAGGGGAATGTAGTGGTCTGGGTCAATGTACCAGCAGATTCATCGAGCAGTGGCTGGGCATCAGTGCACTTGTGTCGCCCCCAGGAGTACGGTCGCCACAGTGGCATTACCTTCTTCCTAGGGAGTGTGATGTCATGCTTGGGAGCAACGAACGATCTCTCTAGCAGGTTAACTGATTGGGCGGCGCTATTCCCACGAGTCATGACCCTCCAAACAGCGTTCATGAAGGCAAAGTGTTTGTTTTACGTGGGCAGTATGGTTGCAAAGCTGAACCTTAAAGGAATGTCCAGAAGGGCACCACCAGGAGTGGAGCCTACGGTTAAATTCGACTCCACCTGGGAAACCTCAACCATGCCAGCTACAGAACAGATGCACACATTGCAAGCTTAATTCCGTTATCGAACGAGACTCCGTCATGCCCCGCGGTCCAAGTCCGGCTTACTAGAGGGACACGTGAGGCTATGGCACATGAGATTGGCCAATAACTGGTGTGTCATGCCCTTACATGTCCGTGGCTGCATGTGCACTACACTGAAAAGGCCAGCGTTTGTCGCTTACAGGTGCAGATAACCCGCTGAACAACGTTAGTGATGGGGATCACTGATTACAATTATTACCCGCGAACAATGATTTCCCAGTAAGTGCAGGTCAACCGCAGTTCCGGAATTAGGCCTAACCGTCATTCCTGAAAAAATGAAAAACTTACGTGTGCAAACCACAGGTGCTGTAGCTTGCTTAACAGCTCGCCAGCCGTTCTCACGCCCAGTATGGATTGCACGTGATTGCACAAAGGTTAGAAAGGGTACCGTTTCCCCGGATAACATGTATGGATAGCGTACACATTCAAAATATATGTCTATACATCAGGAGGCAGGCTCAGACGGTGTTAGGCCCAGTATGGATTGCACGTGATTGCACAAAGGTTAGAAAGGGTACCGTATCCCCAGATAACATGTATGGATAGCGTACACATTCAAAATATATGTCTATACATCAGGAGGCAGGCTCAGACGGTGTTAGGCCCAGTATGGATTGCACGTGATTGCACAAAGGTTAGAAAGGGTACCGTTTCCCCGGATAACATGTATGGATAGCGTACACATTCAAAATATATGTCTATACATCAGGAGGCAGGCTCAGACGGTGTTAGGCCCAGTATGGATTGCACGTGATTGCACAAAGGTTAGAAAGGGTACCGTTTCCCCGGATAACATGTATGGATAGCATACACATTCAAAATATATGTCTATACATCAGGAGGCAGGCTCAGACGGTGTTAGGCCCAGTATGGATTGCACGTGATTGCACAAAGGTTAGAAAGGGTACCGTATCCCCAGATAACATGTATGGATAGCGTACACATTCAAAATATATGTCTATACATCAGGAGGCAGGCTCAGACGGTGTTAGGCCCAGTATGGATTGCACGTGATTGCACAAAGGTTAGAAAGGGTACCGTATCCCCAGATAACATGTATGGATAGTGTACACATTCAAAATATATGTCTATACATCAGGAGGCAGGCTCAGACGGTGTTAGGCCCAGTATGGATTGCACGTGATTGCACAAAGGTTAGAAAGGGTACCGTATCCCCGGCTAACATGTATGGATAGCGTACACATTCAAAATATATGTCTATACATCAGGAGGCAGGCTCAGACGGTGTCAGGCACAGTATGGATTTGACGGCCCAGACTACACAGCGGAGGAGCAGGGAGAGGTAAAGATTGAAAATGCTGGTGCCCTGCCCATGCAAGGGGGGCCCACTCGTGGGCGTCGGTACTGGCACTGGGCCCCTCATAGTACGGCGGTGTGTCTGACAGCGGGTGTGCACCACCACGTCAGAGACACTTGATTGCACTATCAAGGACCCTGTGCCAGTGCCCGCGCCCAAGAGTCGGCCTACCCACCTGTCCAGGGCAACGGCACTCGCACGGTGTCGTGCGCTAGGTGGTGACCCCGGCCATGGGGGGGGGAGGCAGCACAGTTAGGGAGTTTTAAAAAGTGGCATATGTTGATGTTGGACATTCAGCTGATGCAAAAGGTGAAATAGGTCAAGTCCCAGGAAGAGGTGGACCAAAGCAAGCCATTTTTCTGTCACCCTATGTGTCATCAGGGGAAGGTGGGACAAAATCCTTGGAAACCCATGCGTGGTTCATTTTAATGAAGGTTAGATCATCCACATTTTGGGTTGACAGACGGGTCCTTTTTTCTGTCAGGATTGATCCAGCTGCACTGAAGACTCTTTCCGATAGCACACTTGCAGCTGGGCAAGCGAGCTCCTGTAAGGCATATTGGGCCAATTCAGGCCAGGTGTCCAGTTTAGCGGCCCAATAGTCAAAGGGGAATGACCTGTGTGGGAGAACATCGATATGGGAGGTAAAGTAGTTTGTAACCATAGTTGACAACTGCTGTCTCCTGTCACTTTCCATGGATGCAGTATTACCAGTTGTGTGAGCGGTACTTGAAAAATCAGTCCTCAACATTGTCATGAAACCCCTGTCTCCAACGCCACTTCTGCTGTGTGCACCACGAACACCTCTGCCAAGCTGCCCCCGGCCCGTACGGCTCGTGTGAGAACCATCACCGCTGCTGTGTGCTGGGAATGCCTCAAGCAACCGATTTACCAGAGTTGCTTGTTTATTAGCCAATATTAGGTCAAAGTTCTCCTGTGGCATGATGTTTTGTAATTTGCCTTTATAGCGTGGATCCAGGATGCTGGCCAACCAGTAGTCGTCATCGTTCATCATTTTGGCAATGCGGGGGTCCCTTTTTAGGATCTGCAAGGCATAATCTGACATGTGGGCCAATGTTCCTGGTGTCAATGATGCACTGCGAGTGCTGGTTGGAGGAGCACTTTCTGGCAAATCCACATCCCTCCAGTCACGCACAAACCCTGTACCAGACCTTGCCACGCCAACATTTTCACTTGCCCCACGAGATGCATCCTCCTCCCCTAAGTAATCATCCCCATCATCCTCCTCCTCTTCTTCCTCCACCTCGTCCAGGAGAGGTCCCTGAGCAGACAATGGCTGAATGTCATCAAGGATTCCCTCCTCCTCTTCCTCCTTATCAACATTGGCTGCAGAAGCCTGCTCCTTTTTTTTTTTTTTTTTTTTTTATCAATTAGTGTTTATTAAAGATTTTCAAAACAATACAGTGCCATCAAACAGTAATAACAGTAACAGAGGTTAACCAAAAATGACCAGAAATAAGTAAGGAAAAGAAAAAGAAGTAGGGGAGAGAAGCGGGAGGAGGGGGTAGGAACGGTAAGGGGAATAGGGGGAAGAGGAAAGGAGTATAGGCATTCACAAGGCACTGTCTAGCAGTTCAGTTATAGACAAGGGTTCCTGGCAAACTATGGCAAAATGAGAATATTATGTCAATGATGCTTACTTATTCCCACTCAAGTAAACGGTCAAACAAGGTGGAGCGGGTTAATAGAGGAATGACCACTATGTAACCAGGGGTGCCAAATATTCTGTCTTTTGGTTTTGGCAGTCATGGAGTGAGCCAAGGCGAGTTCATATTGGCAGTGGACATTAAGTTTATCAATTAATTCACTAATATTGGGAGAATTAGTGTCTTTCCATCTTGAGGCGACTAATAACCTGTCAGCTATTAGAATATGTGATAGTGTACCTCGAAGTATGTGTGGAATTTCCTCCAGGCCAATGTGAAGAATGGCCTGCCTAGGTGACAGATTCAGCTGGATCCCCAAGACCTGTGCAATTAAAAGGTCCATATCTCTCCACCAGGGCCGAAGAATTGGACACGACCACCAGGCGTGTTCCAGAGTTCCCCTGTGACCGCAACCCCTCCAACATTTGTCCGACCCGGCAGGGTCATAGTGAGCCATCTGAACCGGATATTGATACCATCTAAGGTGTACTTTTTTTAATTGTTCGAGATGATTGACGCAGGCAGATACCCGTAACACCTCACCCAGCCCCCCCTCCCAGTCTATCGGGTCAGATAGGAAGTTCAAATCCTGTTCCCACTTGATCATATATGGCAGTTTAACATCTTCTGCTGGGTCGTTTAAGGCTTTATATAATATTGAAATTCCCTTCGGGCCAGAGTCAGGCAACAAGAAATAACCATTAACCCTGTTATTTAAATGTGAGTTGAGAAAAGGCGAGTTTGGGGAATTATGAAGTAGATGACGTATTTGCAAGTATTGATAGAAATATCTTCGGATATTCGGGAAGTTAGAGGCCAAGTGGTCAAAGGGGACAAGGCCAGTGGCACCCAATATCTGCCCTAATGTTACGATTCCAGCATCAAACCAAGGCTGGAGATTAAGAAATGGGATGTGTGTCTCAAGGGCTTTTAGGGATAGGGAATCATGAGATAATTTAAACAGGGAAGGGACCAGTGCCCTCCAGTAGTGGAGCGCGGTTTTCATGGTTGGTAAGGTAGGGGAATAATCAGTGATTGCAATTGATTCAGCCTCAAGAATTGTGCGGGTAGATCTAGTTTTGGCATAGTAGTTCTCTATTTGGAGCCATCTATGGTCTTTGTCCGCCTGCCACCAATCTCTGAGTCCAGTTAGTATGGCCGCTCTATGGTACAGCAGGAGGTTCGGCATTCCCAGCCCTCCCCGTTTGAACGGATAGTACATCAAGGTCCTAGAGATTCTAGATTTTTTATGTGACCAAATAAAATTGTATGACATAGTTTGTAATTTCAAAATCAAACGTTTGGGGATTTTTAATGGGATACACCTAAGGAGATACAGTATTTTAGCCAGGATCATCATTTTGAAAACATTAATCCTTGCAATCCAGGACGTCATAACCATGTGAAAATGGTCAAGTTGTGACTTAACCTGTGTGATCAACTTAGAGAAATTCTTCTCGACAATCTGTTCAGAACCCGTCAATATAACTCCCAAGTACGGGATACCCTCTGTCATCCATGTAAATGGAAATTCTGCTTCCATTTTTGACTTGGCCGCGCATGGAACCGCCACCGGAAACAACAAGGACTTCGTGGGATTCAACCTGTAATATGACACATTACTGAATTCCCCGAGTTCCAAGATAATAGCTGTCAAGGATGTCTCCAAGTTGACACAGGACAGGACAACATCATCAGCATATAGGCCAATTCTGTGCTCCATCTGTCCAACCCTGATTCCGGTGATATTAATAGAAGTTCTTATGCGCTCAGCAAGCGGCTCCATGCACAGTGCAAAGATAATAGGAGAGAGTGGGCAACCTTGACGAGTGCCATTCGTGATCTGAAACGAACTAGATAAAAAACCGGACGTCAAGACCCTGGCACAAGGAGTCGTGTACATAGCACAGATTGCTGAGAATATGGGGCCTGACAGTCCAAACTTCTCCAATACTGCCCGAAGGTACCCCCAGTGCACCCTGTCAAAAGCCTTCTCAGCATCAAGTGACAGGAATGCACTGGGCAGGCCAGACAGCTCGGCTATTTTAATCAGATTCAGCATGCGCCGCACCCCATCTTTCGTCTCACGTCCAGCCACAAAACCCACTTGGTCCGGCGAAATTATAGTTGGAATGATAAGCTTTAGTCTGGACACTATAATTTTAGTGAATATTTTGACATCCGAATTGAGCAGAGCAATGGGTCTAAAGTCACTAGGGCGTGTGAGGGGTTTCCCAGGCTTGGGTATGGTAGATATGGTAGCCTCCAAACCAGGAGCCGTAACAGTACCCGAGTCTCTCCACACCGAGAATAATCTCTGCAAATATGGAGTCAACAGCAGATGAAAGGATTTATAATAATCATTCGTCAACCCGTCTGGACCTGGGGCCTTATGAGATTTAGTTTGTTTAATCGTCGAGTTAATTTCTAAATCAGTGAAGGGAGAATTAAGGTAGTTTAGCTGCTCAGATGTGATACGGGGTAATTTTATAGAGTCTAGATATTTATAGATAGATTGGTGATCCGGTTGGGGGGTAAAAGGGTCATCTTTTAAATTATACAAGCCGGTATAATATTCTGCAAAGGCCTGGACTATGTCTGAGGGTTTCTGAGGGCCTTCCCATTTCTATCTAAGATATGGTCCACTCTTGATTTAGCTTCCCTCTTGCGTACTCTGCGTGCCAGGAGTGCACCCGCCCTATCACCTACAGCATATAGATTAGTCTTGAATTTCTTCATGTTATGTGCATATCTAGCCAAGAGATTTTCTCTCAATTTAAACCTAGTTTGATAGATCTCCTCAGAGATGGAAGGCGTGGGAGCAGACTTGTTAATAGTGTCTAAATATTGCAGGCGGGAGAGTAATACCTCTCTGCCACTCTCCCTCCTCCGTTTCAGGTAGGAAGCTTGTTGGAGGAGCACACCTCTAATCACTACTTTATGTGCCGACCATAAGGTCTCATCAGAAACCTCTCCATTATCATTTATCTGAAAGTAATGTTCCAACTCCGAGGAGATTCTACCCAACACCTCCCTATTCAGCAGCAATGCGTCGTTTAATCGCCACCTAAAGGCTGTGTTAGCTTGGTGTGCCAAAGTAAGACTCAGAGTGATGGGAGCGTGATCAGACCATGTTATTAAGCCTATAGTTGCGGATCTACATCTGGACAGAGTTGCACTGTCTGTTAGAAAATAATCAATACGAGAGTATGTGGAATGCCTGGAAGAGTAAAAGGTATAATCCCTCTCAGATGCATGTGAATATCTCCAATAATCATGCAAGTGGAATTCGCCTGTGAGGAGAGTCAAGTCCCCTCTAGGTCGTCTGCTACCAGAAGAGCAATCAAGGTCCACATGCATGGGGAGATTGAAGTCACCACATATTATATTACTACCCTTCACATTCGTAGAGACTTCATGAAGGGTTGTTCTCAGGAATTTATGTTGTCCCTCATTGGGAGCGTAAAGATTTGTCAACGTGTGTAACTCACCATTCAGTAGGCACGTAATAGTTAAGCATCTACCCGTGGGGTCATTATTTTGCGCTATCAATTTAAAAGCGATTGTATTTTTCACCATGGTGCACACACCAGCCTTTTTGGTTGGGCCATTAGCAAATAGAATGTGCGGGAAGAGGGGATGACGAAGCCTGAAATTATCCTCGGCCAACAAATGGGTTTCCTGCAAGCAGATAATATCTGCTTTTGACCGCTTCACCTCCCTCCACATCATAGATCTCTTCTCAGAGGAGTTTAAACCCCTGACATTCAAAGAAAGAATTTGTAAACTCATGGTACCATTATACTAAAGTCTATACTGCCAGTATTATCCAGTGACCCCACCAATGGTGTACCGAAACTTACATACAAATAACTGCCAGTTCCATAATAGCAATCAAAAATCAATATAGACAGAGAATGCCCGGGGATTTGGAGAGAAAAAACCTGGAGAGAAGAAAGGGGAAGGGCAAGTATGTAGTCACATCGGGGGGGAGACTCTTAATGTATGCTGAACAGAGTAAAAAGAACCAAAAAATAAAAAGGAGTAAAAACAAAGGAAAAGAAAAAGAAAAAAACAAAAAAAACAAAACATAGGTAATCCTTGTAGGAACGTCGGGAACAGTCCAGACAATCCGCAGAACAAAATCTGCGTGGAGGGGTGGAAGAGAGAGGTTCACAATCCAAAGGCCCACTAAGGGGTGCAGTAGGAGAGCTCAGCAGTCCAGACACTGTCCATGTGACACTGTCAATCCGTTGACCAGTCCGAGGCTATTTTCCTTCCTGTATCCGCAGGTCTGGGAGCAAAGGGTATTTTCCAGGCCGTAAGCTTCTCCTCTGCCTGTTTGGGTGAGGAGAAGACGACTGTGCGTCCTTCGTATGTGATAATCAAACGCACAGGATTAAACCCCCATCGGTAACGTATGTTGGTGTCCCTCAGAGCTTTACAGACACGGGCATATTCTCTCCTTTTGGCCAGGGTAGCAGCTGACAAATCCGGGAAGATCTGGAGATCCCGGAATTCAGGGGGTAGATCGGGGGGGCTCCTTATCTGCCGCCGGAATGTCTCTTTAGTAGTGTACAGATGAATCCGTGCAAGGATATCTCTAGGAAGAGATGGATCTAGATGCTTGGGCTTGGGTGTTCTATGTACCCTATCCGTCAGTAGATCTCTAGAGGAAAGTGAGGGCAGGACAGCCTGCATAAAATTCTGGAGGAAAGCAGCTAAATCTTTATCTGCAACATCTTCAGGGATTCCTCTCACACGTATATTGTTCCTCCTGGATCTGTCCTCTAAGTCGTGCAGTTTATCAAACGCCCCTTCTAACTTGCCCTTTATAGCTTGGTTTTCATCCACCAGAGCGTTAATTACAGAGACATATTCGGACATTTTGTTTTCCAAATGATCCGTGCGGGCCCCTAAAGCGTTAATGTCTCCTCTTATCTCCTTCAACATATCCTGCATATCCTCTTTTAATGAGGCGCGTATAGATGTGAGGAATTCCTTCATATCCCCCCTGGTCAAAGGTGCGGAGCTGCTATATTGTGCTCCTGCCGAGGCCTCACCTCTTTCTGAGTCATGGGAGCCACGGGAGGAGTGTGAAGATCTGGAGGGAGAAGCCGCCGCCATTTTCCCTGCAGCATGTGCGGTCTGTGACCGCGGGAAGAAATCTGGCAGGCGAGGAGGAGAGGCCTTCTTTTGAGATCTACCTCGGGTCATCATGTGCCCAGTCGTGCTACGATGCCAGCAGTAAGCGCCTCAGCGGTCAGGAGAGTCAGTGAAAGCCGATATGAGCCGCTTTATGTCTAGTGGTGCCGGAGCTCGTCACCTCATTTTAGGTCCAGCATAACAAGGTTAGGTGTGGGACAAGCCCAGAACAGTGCACCCGAGAGTACAACCCAGTGATGATGTTGCAAAAGCAGGAACACAGTCAGGGCTGTGATATTAGTAGAGAGGAGAAACATGCAAAAAAGACGCTGTCTCTGATAAATGTCTTATTGTTCTACTGTGTGCTGTTACTGGAGAAAGGATGGGATTCTAAAGAAGTAGTTTATCTTCTTTTATGGAGGAGGGTGACAGTAGCACACACTCAGCTGTGCCCGCTCAGAGAAGAAAGATCTGTCCCAGCCCCCACACTGTGAGAACAGGTCTATTTTTGCAAGCGTGTGCAGGTAGTAATCACCACTCTGCTCAGGGGGAATCTCCTTAATCTGGCTGTGAGCAGGAAAGGATTAGGGAAACTTCTGGGAGATGATAAAAGCGCTGGCCTTTCTGCTGTTAGGTATTTGGGAAGCAAGGAGTGCAGGGAGCAAATCACAGGCCCTCGCTCTCAGGGGAAGCACAGGCCTGTCACACTCACCAGGCCTCCAGGCTCAGGTTCCAGAGATCCCTTCACAGTCTGTAAAATCTATTTTCTTGTGGTCCACCAGGCGCAGCACACTGTCATGGAGGCTTAGACGTTAAGACAAGATGATTTACAGCAACAGTGTGGCCGATGGATGTTGATTTCCAGGCTTGAGGTCAGGAGCCCCTGGAAGAAGCTTCCTCTCTTGATGGTGCCTATGCCACCAGAAGCCTGCTCCTTAAGGTGCGTCAAAGTTTGCATGAGCAGACGCATAAGTGGGATGCTCATGCTTAGGATGGCGTCGTCTGCACTTACCAGCCGTGTGCATTCCTCAAAACACTGAAGGACTTTACAGAGGTCTTTCAGCTTCGACCACTGCACACCGGTCAACTCCATGTCTGCTCTCAAAGTGCCTGGCCGTGTATCCTCCCACAAATGCATTATGGCCTGCCTCTGCTCGCACAGCCGCTCCACCATGTGCAGGGTGGAGTTCCACCTTGTTGCAATGTCGATAATGAGGCGGTGGTTGGGAAGGTGGAGCAATCTCTGCAGCTTCTGCATACGAACGGAGTGTACAGGCGACCGGCGGATGTGCGCGCACAGAGCAGGGCTGTTAACTCCGGATAATTTTTGAGGAAGCACTGCACCACCAGGTTCAAGGTGTGAGCCAAGCAAGGTATGTGGCTGAGTTTTGAAAGGGCTATGGCTGCCACAAAATTACGCCCGTTATCACTAACTACCTTGCCTGCCTCAAGATGTACACTGCCCAGCCATGACTCAGTTTGTCACTGAAAGTACTCGGCCAGCACCTCGGCGGTGTGTCTGTCGCCCAAACACATCATCTGCAACACTGCCTGCTGACGCTTTCCACTAGCTGCTCGATAGGGGGACACCTCGTGTGCAACAGTGGCAGCTGCAGATGGAGTGCTCGTACGACTGCGCTCTGTGGACGAGCTTTCGCTTCTGGAGGAGGAGGAGGAGGGTCGAACGCCTACAGCCAACTGTTTCCTATACCGTGGGCTAGGCAGCACTGTCCCACCACCGCTGTCCCCTGTGGACCCTGCATCCACCACATTAACCCAGTGCGCAGTGATGGACACGTAATGGCCCTGGCCATGCCGACTGGACCATGCATCAGTTGTGAGGTGCACCTTTCCGCTCACTGACTGCTTGAGTGCATGGACAATGCGGTCTTTCACATGATGGTGGAGGGCTGGGATGGCTTTGCGAGAGAAGAAGTGGCGACTGGGTAGGTCATAGCGTGGTACTGCATAGGTCATGAGTTTGCGGAAAGCTGCGCTTTCCACCAACCGAAAGGGCATCATCTCAAGCGAGATTAGTTTGGCAATGTGGGCGTTCAAACCCAGTGTACGCGGATGAGAGACTGAGTACTTTCTTGACCTACTCATAGTGTCTGGGAGGGTGAGCTGGACTTGAGAGCTGCATAAGGTGGAAGTAGCTTTGGACAGGGCGGACTGAGAGAGGGTTGATGATGGTGATGGAGTTGGTGTTCTTTCTGATGGCCTAGAATCAGTCTTTCGTTGATATAACAGTGGGATTCCCTGACTGCTGTGGCCTTGCAACGACACCTTAACATTTGCTGCTGTGCTAACCGGTGGGCTTACAGTGGGGGAAACAATGTAGCGTTGCTGACTACCTTCGTTGTGATCAGTTGCACATGTGGCACTTGAGGTTTGGTGTTGTGTCCACGCTTGCAAGTGCATGCTGGTTAAATGTCTAAGCATGCAACTGGTATTCAAATTTTTCAGATTTTTCCCTCGGCTAAAGGTCTTTGCGCACTTCTTACAGATAACCTTGGCCTGATCATGAGGATTTTGTTCAGAAAAGTGCCACACTGCACTCTTCCTACTTTGGCAGACATTTTGCAGCCTAGCACACTGTGATCTTTTGACCCTCTGGACAAGCTGTCCAGCAACTCTTTTGATGTTTGGAACCTGTCTTTGGAGTGCTCCGGGCCTGCCAGATAACAGCTGTTGCGATGTCGATGTCTGCTGTGGATGCTCCTCATCTGAGCTATTGGAAGCAGCACCCTCTTCCCCCAATGGATGCCAATCTGGGTCAACAACTGGGTCATCTATCACCTCCTCTTCTATGTCATGTGCACCTTCCTCTGTGTCACCGTGTATGGTGGTATAGTGTGCGGGAAGGGGCACCTGAGTCTCATCAGGGTCAGAATCTGGCTCTGTACACTGCGAGGACAATGTAGTGCTCTAAGTGAATGTACCAGCAGAATCATCCATCAGCGGCTGTGCATCAGTGCACTCCACGTCAGATTCATCTTGGCCTGGGTAATTCACCATTTCACTTGATAATCCAGGCATGGTATGTGAAAACAGCTCCATGGAGTAATCAGTAGTATGGCCTCCGTCATCCTTCAATCTTGGTTGGGGTGAAGGACCCAAGGAAAGGTGTGGTTCATGAACATGAGCCTCCAATGACGACTCAGTGCTTTTACTTTTTACAACTGAAGAAGAGGAGGCTATAGAGCTGGAGGCTGAGTCAGCAATGTAAGACAAAACTTTTTCCTGATGCTCTGGCTTTAAAAGCGGTTTGCCAACTCCTAGAAAACTAAGCCTTCGAGGCCTTATGTAGCCAGACGATGACGCAGGCTCAACACCTCCTGCATTCGGTCCTATTTTGCTCTTGCCACTACCATCAGATCCACCACCAACACCATCATTACCAGCTGCCAACCCCCGCCCAATTCCACGGCCTCTTCCCCCAGCCTTCCTCATTTTTGGTAGAAATGTAGACAAAATCCAACAAACTATATAGTAATGTAAAACAAGGTACAAGGTGTCTATAGGACAGGGGAGATTTTGAATTTCTGCAGACACTTGTGGACACTGGACACTTTTGGATTGTGTGAAGCCCAATGAATATCTGAGCGCTATGTGACAGGCTCGATGGCACAGCTGTGACAAAAGTGACGAGAGGATAAGGGAGATTTTGAATTTCTGCAGACACTTGTGGACACTGGACACTTTTGGATTGTGTGAGGCCCAATGAATATCTGAGCGCTATGTGACAGTCTCGATGGCACAGCTGTGACCAAAGTGACTAGAGGATAAGGGAGATTTTGAATTTCAGCAGACACTTGTGGACACTGGACACTTTTGGATTGTGTGAGGCCCAATGAATATCTGAGCGCTATGTGACAGGCTCGATGGCACAGCTGTGACCAAAGTGACTAGAGGATAAGGGAGATTTTGAATTTCTGCACACACTTGTGGACACTGGACACTTTTGGATTGTGTGAGGCCCAATGAATATCTGAGCGCTATGTGACAGGCTCGATGGCACAGCTGTGACCAAAGTGACTAGAGGATAAGGGAGATTTTGAATTTCTGCACACACTTGTGGACACTGGACACTTTTGGATTGTGTGAGGCCCAATGAATATCTGAGCGCTATGTGACAGGCTCGATGGCACAGCTGTGACCAAAGTGACTAGAGGATAAGGGAGATTTTGAATTTCTGCACACACTTGTGGACACTGGACACTTTTGGATTGTGTGAGGCCCAATGAATATCTGAGCGCTATGTGACAGGCTCGATGGCACAGCTGTGACCAAAGTGACTAGAGGATAAGGGAGATTTTGAATTTCTGCACACACTTGTGGACACTTTTGGATTGTGTGAGGCCCAATGAATATCTGAGCGCTATGTGACAGGCTCGATGGCATAGCTGTGACCAAAGTGACTAGAGAATAAGGGAGATTTTGAATTTCAGCAGACACTTGTGGACACTGGACACTTTTGGATTGTGTGAGGCCCAATGAATATCTGAGCGCTATGTGACAGGCTCGATGGCATAGCTGTGATCAAAGTGACTAGAGGATAAGGGAGATTTTGAATTTCTGCACACACTTGTGGACACTGGACACTTTTGGATTGTGTGAGGCCCAATGAATATCTGAGCGCTATGTGACAGGCTCGATGGCACAGCTGTGACCAAAGTGACTAGAGGATAAGGGAGATTTTGAATTTCTGCACACACTTGTGGACACTGGACACTTTTGGATTGTGTGAGGCCCAATGAATATCTGAGCGCTATGTGACAGGCTCGATGGCACAGCTGTGACCAAAGTGACTAGAGGATAAGGGAGATTTTGAGTTTCTGCACACACTTGTGGACACTGGACACTTTTGGATTGTGTGAGGCCCAATGAATATCTGAGCGCTATGTGACAGGCTCGATGGCACAGCTGTGACCAAAGTGACTAGAGGATAAGGGAGATTTTGAATTTCTGCACACACTTGTGGACACTGGACACTTTTGGATTGTGTGAGGCCCAATGAATATCACAGCGCTATGTCACAGGCAGAAATTGGCTAGTGTATCACAAACTACAAGGTGTATGTAGAATTGGGCAGAATAGGAATCTCCCTAGAGTGCAGATCTGTAAGAACGGAACATGTCCTCGTTTTATTCTCACAGAGTGACACACTGATAGCTTCACTGTGGCTGTGATAACAGCCGTTACACGGTACTGTGTGAGGAGCGTACACCGCTGTATGGTGTGAAAAAATGCACGCTCAGTACCTCAGCAGGACAAAAAATTGGGATTGCTTTTAAAAAAGCAGTTTGCGGAGCAGTGGGTAAACAGCAATGCAGGAATGTCAGGAAGCCTTAGAAGGCAGCCCAACAACCAACACCACTGATACACCACTATATAGCCTCCCCTTGCACTGCACACACAGTGACTGATGTGTTGTACAGGCAAAATCGCTAGCAGCAGAAGCAGTTTTTTTTTCTTCTCAGCAGGACAAAAAATTGGGATTGCTTTTAAAAAAGCAGTTTGCGGAGCAGTGGGTAAACAGCAATGCAGGAATGTCAGGAAGCCTTAGAAGGCAGCCCAACAACCAACACCACTGACACACCACTATATAGCCTCCCCTTGCACTGCACACACAGTGACTGATGTGTTGTACAGGCAAAATCGCTAGCAGCAGAAGCAGTTTTTTTTTCTTCTCAGCAGGACAAAAAATTGGGATTGCTTTTAAAAAAGCAGTTTGCGGAGCAGTGGGTAAACAGCAATGCAGGAATGTCAGGAAGCCTTAGAAGGCAGCCCAACAACCAACACCACTGATACACCACTATATAGCCTCCCCTTGCACTGCACACACAGTGACTGGTGTCTTGTACAGGCAAAATCGCTAGCAGCAGAAGCAGTTTTTGGTGTCTTCTTCCCTGCCTAACGCTCTCCCTACAAAATCATCATCAGCAGCAGCTCTCCCTATTCTGACATCAGCATGAGTAACATGGCGGTCGGCGTGCACGCCCTTTTATACCCCCTGTGACGCCCCCCAAAGCAAGCCAATCACTTGCATGCCCTTCTGAAAGATGGTGGTGACCCGTGCCTATGTCATCACGTTGCCCTCAGTGTCCGTGGATCCTGATTGGCTGAAAAAGAGCGCAAAACAAACTTTTGAAACGCGACTTTGGCGCGTAAGTCGCCGACCTCGTGGCCGACCTCATCCTAGGGTCGGGTTTCGTTTCATGAAATCCGACTTTGCCAAAAGTCGGCGACTTTTGAAATTTTTCGACCCGTTTCGCTCAACTCTAGTTAGGGGTGTGTTGGGGTTCGGGTTGGAGTTAGAATTGGGGGTTTCCACTGTTTGGGCACATCAGGGGCTCTCCAAATGCAACATGGCGTCTGATCTCAATTCCAGCCAATTCTGAGTTGAAAAAGTCAAATGGTGCTCCTTCCCTTCCTAGCTCTGCCATGCGCCCAAACAGTGTTTTACCCCCACATGTAGGGTATCAGCCTACTCAGGTCAAATTGCAAAACAATTTTTGGGGTCCAATTTCTCCTGTTACCCTTAGGAAAATAAAAAATTGGGGGCAAAAATATCATTTTTGTGGAAAAAAATGATTTTTTTATTTTCACGTCCGAGCATTATAAACTTCTGTGAAGCACTTGGGGGTTCAAAGTGCTCACCACACATCTAGATAAGTTCCGTGGGGGGTCTAGTGTCCAAAATGGGGTCACTTGTGGGGAGTTTCAATAGTTTAGGTACATCAGGGACTCTCCAAAGGCAACATGACGCCCGCAGAACATTCCCTCAAAGTCTGCATCCCAAAACGTCACTACTTCCCTTCCGAGCCCCGACGTGTGTCCATACAGTAGTTTTCTCCCACATATGGGGTATCAGCATACTCAGGACAAATTGGACAACAACTTTTGGGGTCCAATTTCTCCTGGTACCCTTGGGAAAATAAACAAAAGGTTACTAAAAGATCATGTTTGTGGAAAAAATACGAATTTTTTATTTTCACGCCCGGGCGTTATAAACTTCTGTGAAGCACTGAGGGGTTCAAGGTGCTCACCACACATCTAGATAAGTTCCTTGGGGGGTCTAGTTTACAAAATGGTGTCATTTGTGGGGGGTTTCCACTGTTTAGGTACATCAGGGGTTTTCCAATCGCGACATGGTGTCCGATTTCAATTCCAGCCAAAAACGTCAAATGGCGCTGCTTCCCTTCCGAGCTCTGCCATGCGCCCAAATAGTGGTTTACCCCCACATGTGGGGTATCAGCGTACTCAGGACAAATTGCACAATAACTTTTAGGGTCCTGTTACCCTTGGGAGAATAAACATTGGGGTGAAAAGATCATTTTTGTGGAAAAAATATGATTTTTTAATTGTACCGCTGTACATTATAAACTTCTGTAAAGCCCTTGTGGGTTCAAAGTTCTCATCACATATCTAGATAAGTTCCTTGGGGGGTCTAGTTTCCAAAATGGGGTCATTTGTCGGGGGTTTCCACTGTTTAGGTACATCAGGGACTCTCCAAACGTGACATGGCGTCCGATCTGAATTCCAGCCAATTTTACATTGAAAAAGTCAAACGGCGCTCCTTCCATTCTGAGCTCTGCCATGCGCAGAAATAGTCGTTCCCCCCCACATATCAGGTATCAGCTTACTCAGGACAAATTGCACAATAACTTTTGCAGTCCAATTTCTCCTGTTACCCTTGGTAAAATAAAAAAGATTGAACCTGAAGTATTTTTTTTGTGAATAAAAGTTAGATGTTCATTTTTTTTTAAATATTCAAAAAAATTCCTGTGACGCATCTGAAGGGTTAATAAACTTCTTGAATGTGGTTTTGAGCACCTTAAGGGGTGTAGTTTTTAGAATGATGTCACTTTTGGGTATTTTCTATCATATAGACCCCTAAAAGTGGCTTCAAATGTGATGTTTTCCTTAAAATAAAATGGTGTTGTAAAAATGAAAAATCACTGGTCAGCTTTTAACCCTTATAACTTCCTAACAAAAAAAAATTTTGATTCCAAAATTGTGCTGATGTAAAGTAAACATGTGGGAAATGTTAGTTATCAAGTTTTTTGTGTGCCGTATCTCTGAGATTTAAGGGCATAAAAATTCAAATTTGGAAAATTTTCAAAATTTTCGCTAAATTTCCATTTTTCTCACAAATAAACGCAAGTTATTTGAATGAAATTTTACCACTAACATGAAGTACAATATGTCACGAGAAAACAATGTCAGAATCACCGGGATCCATGTAAGCGTTCTAGAGTTATTACCTCATAAAGGGACAGTGGTCAGAATTGTAAAAATTGGCCCGGTCATGAACGTGCAAACCACCCTTGGGGGTGAAGGGGTTAATTAACGATCTATCTTGTCCTTTGCTGCTTGGTAGGTACAGGTGTGATAAGCTGCAGTAATGTGTTTGGCTTTCGATAACTACTTTCTGCACACCCACCTGCTACAAGGCCTGCAGCCCCTTCCCCTCAGTACTTCCCCAGCCTTAATTCAAGTATTCAACTCCTACCACATCCCTCATGCAATGATATGTCATTTCATTTTTGAAACATTGTCCCCCTCTTGTGGCCTTTCAACTTTGGAATTTACTGTTCAATTTTGAATGAATTCACATATGAATTAAATGGAAAAGCAACAATTTATCTGGCGAGTTATTTGAATGTTCGGCCTACATCCACCTGTCTGACAGACGGTATTCTAGTGGCTTGTAGCAGCAGCAGCAGCTAGGTGCGCTGCTTGCCTGCAGTAAATAGGATGTGTTCCATCCATGGAACACTATGATAGGATTCATTCCATTCATAGAACACAATGCTTGGATGTGTTCTATTCCTGGAACACTTTGGATCACTGGAACAATGGGACCATGCATCACAACGGGCAACCCAGAGTCTGTAGCAGCTGCGCAGTAGTAGTCAGCTTCAGTCTGCTGAGGGAGCCTCAGCAGACATGTGGGGGGGGATGCTCGCTCGCTCGCTCAGTATAGGCAGTTTCTCTGAGAATGGTGCACTCACTCTCTTAAGCGGTTTCCAAAGACAGGTTGAATTGAAATTGGGATACACAAGTAGTGTTTTCAAAGTATTATTTGAATGCTTTTTTCAAATGTCGCTGCTCTGCAATTAGTTTTTCTTGGTCCAAGTTGCACATTTCCAATTCCTTAGCCTTGATTTAACTTGACCAACTCTTCTACTACAGCAAGTGCTATTCACCTCTATATGGAAGGCATTGCACTGTATTCAATCTGTCATTTAATGATCGCGTACGGCCAATATGGGTTTTTCCCTTACCGAGAAACCATCTTATGCCCACCCTAAACGGTAGGCAACACCAAATTTACTTTTGAAATAACAGCACTACACAAAATAATATTTTTGGATAATTTTGGCCACAGCGGCCAGTTTATTAACAAACAAAACATAACCATGTTTAACAATAAATATTAAATATTAATATGTCATATGTAATGACATGAAGGGGAGGGTTCTTGGAGCCCATAAAATCTGGCTTAAAATATTTTGGCAAAAATTGTCCAACGATAACTCCAACCGCCAAGTTACCCCCAGCCGTACACCACCAGCTCGAGGGCACCATAAATCCCGTTCCGGGAAGGCCAACCACCAAACAGCTCCCAGGGTAAAACCCCCGTCCAGAGCCCATAACCAAAATGCCAGATCACTCACAGAATTTAACTGTCTGGAATTTTACCCAAAATTCCTTTTTACGCTGAATCAGCGTCAACTCCAAGAACCCCACCCCCCGCCACCTGCCACTGTGACAAAGTAACTTTCCCCACAGAATTTACCCAGACTACATTGCCCAGGCACCCCATTACGACTCAAACAAACCCCCCACCCCATCCCGCAAAAACGAGGGGGCCCAAAATAAAAAAGGGAGGGCGGGTGGGTCTTCCCTCGGCGTTCTCTTCTAGCCAGAATGCGGTTTTTCCCGCACTTTCTTCACCCCAGTATCATCTGTCCCTCCCCCATACTCCTCCCATCATCTGCCTCACCCAATCCCCTCCCAATCCACCCCTATTTCAAAAAACCCTGACCTGCCCAACGCAGTCATGGGGGGCCTCCATCTAGCTGGGCTTACTTCCAGCCCCCTCCTTGACTGCGTACGGCCAATATGGGTTTTTTCCTTACCGAGAAACCATCTTATGCCCACCCTAACCGGTAGGCAACACCAAATTTACCTTTAAAATAACAACACTACACAAAATAATATTTTTGGATAATTTTGGCCACAGCGGCCAGTTTATTAACAAACAAAACATAACCATGTTTAACAATAAATATTAAATATTAATATGTCATATGTAATGACATGAAGGGGAGGGTTCTTGGAGCCCATAAAATCTGGCTTAAAATATTTTGGCAAAAATTGTCCAACGATAACTCCAACCGCCAAGTTACCCCCAGCCGTACACCACCAGCTCGAGGGCACCATAAATCCCGTTCTGGGAAGGCCAACCACCAAACAGCTCCCAGGGTAAAACCCCCGTCCAGAGCCCGTAACCAAAATGCCAGATCACCCACAGAATTTAACTGTCCGGAATTTTACTTCCTTTTTACGCTGAATCAGCGTCAACTCCAAGAACCCCACCCCCCGCCACACACGAACAGCCCTGACCACCTCAGGCTCGTGAGTGCCCCAACACCGCCACAGCCCTCTCAATTCCTTCTTGCATTGCAAGTGACCACAAATCCATCCCTATCTCATTCAAATGAACCACATCATTTCTCCAAAAATTACCCACCCCAGCTTCCAATTCGAAATGTCGCACGCTTATACCCCCATTCCTTGAAACAAAACTCGACACAGCCCTATTCAACTTCACCCTAGCCCTATTGATACCCTTCACAGATCGGGCAGCTCTCCATGTCAGCCTTGGGACGATATCCGACCATACAGTAACGACCCCAGGAAAAGACGACCACAACCGAAGGAAGTCAAACCGGATATCCCTGATCAACTCCCTAACAGGTCTAACGCCTAAATCATTCCCTCCCAAATGCACCACCAAGATGTCGGGCGCTTTATCCAAATGAGCAAACTTGGCAAACTCAGGTAACGCCCTGCTCCACACCATCCCCCGAAAACCCAACCAACGAATGACGACCAGGTCCCTGTTAAAACCAAGCTGCCTGCCATCCGGCCTCACGTCTGCCCGAAGCGCACCCCAATGAACGAACGAGTGTCCAAGAATCCAAGCCAAGTAGGGTTGCTGACCTGAAATGCATAACCACAACAACATCGTTAAATCCCCCCAGTCCGAGCCATGCCGCTCCAATCAATGACGTACATATGTTCGGTAGCAGCCCGAACTCCAACGACCAATCCGCTTAATCGCAGCCTCCCCCATTCCAAGGCTATCAGCCTCAGATGCTGCCCCAATCCTAAAGGAATGTGATCCATACATGCCTGGTGGAAGGCCCAACTCTCCCAAACTCCTTTTTAGCAGCGCAATAAACTGAAAACGAGACAAGAACGCCCCGTCTTTGTGGCACAACAATGGGCCGACCCGACCCGGCCACAAACTCCAATACAATTCCAAACAGCTTTTTGGGCACATCAACGAACCCCCCACGCTCCCCAACACCACACGCTTCCCTTTCCCGAGCTGATCAGTTTTCGAACGCCGAATCCAAAAAGAAACACCTGACGACCCCAATTCAACATCCTCCGCAAACAGGCCACCTGCCCTGCCCCTACTGAGCGACACTAGTTCACCCAACCTCATCGCCCCAAAGAACGCCAGAGAAAAAGCTAATTTGAACAATGCCGACTCAAAAGTAGAACAGCAAACCACCTCCAGGACTCCACCTAATCGCTCCAAAATACTAAAAGAGATTGGTCGACGCCTATCAAAAACCCGGTTACACCTCCGAAAACCTTTGAGAGCCTGCTTGACCCGAAAATCCTTCGTCACATCCACCGAACCCTCCAACTTAAAGCTGAAAGCAAGGCCAGCCATAAATTTGTTAACCCTTGAAACAGACCACCGCAGTTCCTCTGCCCTACCAACCAAAAACAAAACCCCCGACGTCTTCTCCTCTACAGACCCCAAACCTCCCCAATGGGACTCCCAACTCCGCCATATTTTCCATGATGCCTCGTACGACGCCCAAGTCTGGCTTGTAACAGACTCCCGAATTAACTTTCCTGCTCCTCCGTAACAATCCGCCACAAGTGAGAAGGGCATTCCGTTCCGGAAATCTCCGCGCCTGGTGCCAGCTCCCGAAACCGCTCCCACTGTAAACGAGACAAAGCATCCGCTATAGAATTTTGCACTCCCAGCACATGCACAGCCGAAATCCACGCATTCAATGCCAGACACCGCAAAACGAATTCTCTCATGAGCTTAACAACCGGGGGGGAAGAGGCGGACAAAGTGTTGATTACTGACACCACACTCATATTGTCACAGTGAAACCTAACTCTGCGGTTCTCAAACATTTCACCCCATATTAATACCGCCACGACAATGGGGAACAACTCCAACAAAGCCAGATTTTTCGTGAAGCCTCTCTGCCGCCACCAATCCGGCCAGCTACCAACGCTCCAACGCCCCTTACAAAAAGCCCCGTAACCAACGCCACCTGCCGCGTCCGTATAGATTTCGCAATCAAAATCATTCAATATCTCTTGTTGAATCAGAGATCTACCATTGTAAGTCTCCAAAAATCGCTGCCACACCGCCAAATCATCCCGGTGCTCCTTTTTTAACCGGATAAAGTGTTACGCCGACCGAGCTCCCGCCGTCGCGCCCAACAACCGTAGGCAAAAAATCCGGCCCATGGGCATAATCCTGCAGGCAAAGTTCAACCTGCCTAGAAGTGACTGTAATTCTTTTAACGTCACTTTACGCAATCTCATGATTCGCCGCACCTCCAGCCTCAGCAACGACAATTTGTCCTCCGGTAACCGACACTCCATTTTTTCAGAGTCAATCAGTATACCCAAAAAACTTAAGACCGTGCAAGGACCCTCCGTCTTATCTCTCGCCAATGGTACCCCAAAAGACTCCGACACCCATTCCATTGCGGCCAACGTATTCTGACACAAAACCGAATCCGGTGGGCCTATGAACAAGAAATCGTCCAAATAATGAATCACGGACGAAACACCAGCAACGTCCTTAACCGCCCATTCCAAAAAAGTACTGAACGTCTCAAACAGTGAACACGAAATTGCACAACCCATTAGCAAACATCTATCCAAATAATAACCTCTGTTCCAAAAACATCCCAACAAGGGGATGCTATCCGGGTGTACCGGTAGCAGTCTGAAGGCAGACTCAATGTCAGTTTTTGCCAACAAGGCCCCCTTACCGTACCTGCGAACCCATTGCACCGCCGTGTCAAAGGAGGTATAAACAACCGAACATAACTCCTGATCAATGCCGTCATTTACCGACAACCCCTTTGGGTAAGACAGATGCTGAATCAACCTGAATTTATTCGGTTCCTTCTTGGGAACAACCCCCAATGGGGAAACAACCATTCCTTCCACAGGAACCTCCGTAAATGGACCTGCCATCCTACCCAATTCAACTTCTTTCAGTATTTTGGCACTCACCACCTCAGAATGCAGTTCAGCCGACCTCAAATTCTTAACCGAAAAGGGGACCGTATGGCTAGGAGAAGGGATTATAAAACCATCTGCAAAACCATCCCGTATCACACCAGCCTTTTCTTGATCAGGGTACCTACTTAGAAAGGGTGCCATCTTTTGAAGCCGCACCGGTGTCTCCCCCTTGACCGGCCGCCACTGCTGGCTTCCCCCTTGTTTTCCTAAAACATTTGGATGCTCCATGCGAACTACCGTTGCAATGGGAGCAAACATGCTTAAACTTGCAGGTACTGCCATACTTGCATTGACCGTCGTTAAACTGCCAGCACGCTCCTGATTTCTCTTTTCCCCCTGACTCCCCTTGACTACCGCTCCCTTGTGCGGCCTGCTGATTGCCACTCCCTCCGCCACCAAGAAAGGGCTGCCCATACCTAACCGGTGCCATCACCTTTAACCAAAGCCCGATATCCTTTTGGTCCCACCGAATCTCCGGCCGCACCGCCTTCCGCTGCCTAAATTGCTCATCATAACGCAGCCATGCCTGACCCCCATACGTATGGTGAGCCTCCTCAATCGCATCCAGATAGCAAAACAAGCCAGAACAATTGCCCGGAGACCTCTCTCCAATCACACTCGCCAATATCGCAAACGCCTGCAGCCAATTGACAAATGTCTGCGGGATCAACCGCCTTCTCCGCTTTTCGTCCTCCTCCTTCTTACTATCGTCCTTCTTTCCCTTATCCAAATTAAACTTTTCCAATGGAAGAAGGGAGAAAATCTCCACAAACTCATCTCGCCAGATCTTCTCTTTCACTTCTTTCTTCAAATGTGCACCCAAAGGCCCCTCAAAACACACATATACCTCCCCTTTCGCTCGGTCATCCAATCTCACCGAATCCCCTTTTTCCGTTTCTGTCTGGACCGACACAGATATACCCGCCACTGGTATTTGGCCGACTCCAACCGGCCTCCTTGCCTCGCTCGCCATGTGCGCCCCTGCCCCCATCCCCGGGATCCATGCCCCCGCTGGCGACACCGCGGACACGGGTATTCCCCCTGCAGCTGCTCGCACCCCTCCCACAGGCCCCAATGCGTCCCCCGCCAAGGCTGGGCCATGCCCCACCCCTGAGATCCCTGCTCCCGCTGGTGACATCCAAGACCCGCACACCATCACACTTTGCAGCCTCTCCAACATTTGCGACACGCTAAGCAAAAGATCCCGCAGGCCGGGCGCCTCCGCTCCATTCGCTCCCCCCATCCCCCTCACGCCCGATTCAAACCCCCGACTCACACCCGCTACATCAGATACAGCCTCTATGGGCGACAGACAAAACATGGACTCATACTCACCAAGCTGCGCGGGTGCTGTGTCCCCGCCAGCCGGACATCCGGAATCCTGCCGCTCTCCGTCCTGCCGTTGCTCGCTGTTGGAGTCAGAATCTTCCGTGCCGCTTGGCTGCCCCAGGCCTGCGCCCCTGGCCTCCTCGTCACCAGGGGGGACCGGAGCGCCCGCAGCACCACGCACCCCCGACCTCGACCCTGATCTTGAGCGAGTTCGCCCGCGAGACCCAGGCAGGTTTGCCTGGTCTGATCCACGACCCCTGCCAGACAGCACGTCCTTGCTGCCCGCCGCTCCCCCCGCCATCTGTTGAGCACCAGGGCCTGGCAGCAGGGCATCCCATTCCTGCTGCCCACCTGCCGAAGTCCTCCTCCCTGTGGTCCTCCTTGCAGGGCCCCCCCTACGGCCTCCACTAGGGGTGCCCGCTGCTCCCGGCCTGCACCGCCGCTGGTCCGTCCCTCCTCCTGGGAGCGCCGCGGGCCCGAGTCGCCGCCCGCCACGCTGCGACAGGCCGCACTTCCGGTGCAGCCCTCACTCCCTGCCCAGGCCGCACCGTGGTAACCCGCCGCCTCCGAGCGCCAGCCGGCCGGCTGGGCGGATTCCTGCCGGAGCTGGGACAGCGTGGAGAAGCCGCGCCGCTGCACCCAGCCTCCGCAGGGTCCCCGGAGGGGCTCCGGAGCCTGCGCCTGCCGCGCGTAGCTACCTCCGGGGAAAGACGCTCTGGGGGCCGCGTCCTTTTCCTGCCCGCGGTCTCCTGGGTCCCGGCCTCACGAAGCAGCGAGGACAGCTGCGCCTGCAGCCAGCCTCCCCTCCTGGACCTCGCCACGTCCTGCAGCCTGCCTACGAGCGCCTCCACCGACTCCATCAAGACCGGACGGCGAAGTGTGGGATCAGGATCCTCTGGTAGGTCTTCCCTCGGCGTTCTCTTCCAGCCAGAATGCGGTTTTTCCCGCACTTTCCTCACCCCAGTATCATCTGTCCCTCCCCCATACTCCTCCCATCATCTGCCTCACCCAATCCCCTCCCAATCCACCCCTATTTCAAAAAACCCTGACCTGCCCAACGCAGTCATGGGGGGCCTCCATCTAGCTGGGCTTACTTCCAGCCCCCTCCTTTAACGATCTATCTTGTCCTTTGCTGCTTGGTAGGTACAGGTGTGATAAGCTGCAGTAATGTGTTTGGCTTTGGATAGCTACATTTCTGCACACCCACCCGCTACACGGCCTGCAGCCCCTTCCCCTCAGTATCTCCCCAGCCTTAATTCAAGCATTCAATTCCTACCACATCCCTCATGCAATGATATGTCATTTCATTTTTGAAACATTGTCCCCCTCTTGTGGCCTTTCAACTTTGAAATTTACTGTTCAATTTTGAATGAATTCATATATGAATTAAATGGAAAAGCAACAATTTATCTGGTGAGCTATTTGAATGTTCGGCCTACGTCCACCTGTCTGACAGACGGTATTCTAGTGGCTTGTAGCAGCAGCTAGGTGTGCTGCTTGCCTGTAGTAAATAGGATGTGTTCCTTCCATGGAACACTATGATAGGATTCATTCCATTCATAGAACACAATGCTTGGATGTGTTCTATTCCTGGAACACTTTGGATCACTGGAACAATGGGACCACGTGTCACAATGGGCAACCCAGAGTCTGTAGCAGCTGCGCAGTAGTAGTCAGCTTCAGTCTGCTGAGGGAGCCTCTGCAGACAGGTGGGGGGGATGCTCGCTCAGTATCGGCAGTTTCTCTGAGAATGGTGCACACACTCTCTTAAGCGGTTTCCAGAGACAGATTGAATTGAAATCGGGATACACAAGTAGTGTTTTCAAAGCATTATTTGAATGCTTTTTTTAAATGTCGCTGCTCTGCAATTAGTTTTTCTTGGTCCAAGTTGCACATTTCCAATTCCTTAGCCTTGATTTAACTTGACCAACTCTTCTACTACAGCAAGTGCTATTCACCTCTATATGGAAGGCATTGCACTGTATTCAATCTGTCATTTAATTAACGATCTATCTTGTCCTTTGCTGCTTGGTAGGTACAGGTGTTATAATCTGCAGTAATGTATAATCACCAGCAGCGGATAGCATGTTGATTAAATGGTGGCATGGGCCCGAAAATGTTTAATTTTATGTGGTTTGTTTAATAGCTTGTGCTATTCGGCAGTGCTGAAGTCAGTGTGGGCATTTAAGGGTTAATGCCCTTCATGTGGTAACACGAGCAGGCTGATGTGATTGGTCAGCCTCCTGCGTTGTGTTTAATGGTGTAGCTATGGAAGATTAATTTTGGGGTTAATCTGCCCTCAGTGAGTAACGCGAGCAGGCTGTGTGATTGGACAGCCTGTTGCGCACCTATTTTTGATTTATGCTATTGGTGGAGAAAGAAAAAGCGCGGGAGCCTTACCTTTATAAGGAGCCAGCTGTGAGTCAACTGTGTCAGTGACAGTTGTGAAGCAAGAAGAATCCAGATGGAGTCCCTGCTGGAGCAGATGATGGCCCGGGTCGGCGCAGCAGACGGCGAGGAGTGGTTGAAGAAGTGTCTGGCGCCGGTGAATGAAGCCGCTGAAGTACCCCTGGTTCCAGCTCCGGCTCCCGCTGAGGTTTCTGCGCACATGGAAGAGCTGCTGCAGTCCGGGGATGGAGAAGATGTCCGGAGGTCCCTGCGGAAGAAGAAGAAGAAGAAGAACGAAGTATACTCACCGCCTGAATCCTGTTCCCAACGGTTCAGTGGAGGGAGGAAGAGGTCGGCGTCTGCTTGTGGTCGGCGCAGCTCCGGGAGGAAAGCGCCAGAAGCCTCTCGAGAGGCAGGAGTGGCAGCGAGAGGAGGGATCGTGACATCGCGAGATCGCACACGAAGCCGACGAGGCTTGGCCACGTCATCGGCACACGATTCACAGAATGCCCGGCAGGCGATTATCCCGGAAGTCGCCGCCGGGTATGCCGCATCAGCTGCTGTGGCCAGGCACAGCGCGAACGCGGCGCCGCTCACAGGCCTGCACGCGCCATCAGCCCCATTGCAAAAGAGCTCTGCTGGGGTTTTGGCGGCGGCGACACAGGTATGGAACACATCGGAGGAGTCAGAAGAAGACGTCGAGGCAAGTGGCGGTCGGCACCCCCTGCACGACGCAATGGACGGATCCAGGAACGAAGGACATGGTGAGAGCCCCCATGCTGGAGCACTTATTGTGGGTAGTGATTGTGTTAAGGACATTGTCTTTAGGACTTTGTCTGATCTGCTTGGGGGACAGGTCGTACCTCAGGCGCCTGCTGCTGAATTGTCTATTCAGGACAGGTTCCCTGGGGTGGCTGAGCCCCATTTAAAAGAAGCACTGACATGTGATGTTTCCCCTTTGGGCTTTCATCTCAGTGCTTCCATTAAAGAGAAGATATGGAAACAAGAGTATGTGGATATTTTTTCTCTGTTACCGGTTGCTAGGGAACTGCATCATAAAATGGAGAGGCCTGAGGGAAAACAGGAGGAATCAGATAGAAAGAAGAATTTTAAATCATTTTATTCATGGTTGCAGGCCTTCTCCATTTATGCGGCAGTTTTAGGGGAAAAGTTTCCAAAATTGTGTTCAGGTTTGTTTCAACACCAAGACTGTATTCTGGAGGCTTATCATAATTTCGGCAGTTTAGCCTGGCTGAATTATGACGAATCCTTCAGACAAAAATTGGCTGTTCACCCTTCTGTCAGGTGGGGTGGGAAAGATGTGGGGTTGTGGCTGAATTTAATGCTACCGCAGCGACAGAACCCCCATAGGCCGCAAGTAAATGTCATTGCGAAGAAGGGGGTGTGCTTTGCATTTAATGAGTCCTCGTGCAAGTGGCAGAATAACTGTCGCTTTCGCCACGAGTGCTCGTATTGTGGTGGGGCCCATCCCTTGTTTAAATGTTTTAAAAAGCATGGTCAGTCCACAGTACAGCCATCTGGTTTTAGGGAGCAGTTTTTCAAAGGCTCAGACTCCAGTGAGCCTGGAAAGAATGCTTCCCTGGCTAGGCCATTTTCCAGACAGGCTGAAAGCGGCGCTGATACATAAAGGTTTTCAGTCGGGTTTTCCTGTGCCTTCTTTTGAAGGTATAGGTTGTACTGTAACAAAGAACTTAAAATCAGTAGATTGTCACAGGGAGGTAGTCAGGGCACACATTGAAAAGGAACTGTTGTTAGGCAGAGTGTCTGGTCCTTTTGAATTTCCCCCATTTGCCAATTTTAGGATATCACCTTTGGGAGTTGTACCCGAGAAGGAGATTAATTCTTTTAGGATCATACATCACTTGTCGTATCCAACAGGTAGCTCACTGAATGATGCTATTGATCCCAATGCTTCTTCGGTGAATTACACGTCATTTGATCAGGCGGTGGATTTCTTGCGGAAGTTTGGCCGTGATTGTTTCATGGCCAAATCAGACATCAAGTCTGCTTTTCGGCTTTTACCAATTAACCCTTTGGGTTTTAATTCTTTGGTAGAGTTGAGCGACTTTTGGTTTTTTAGGGTCGCGTTTCGTTTCGTGAAACCCGACTTTTCCAAAAGTCGGGTCGAGCAAGATCGTCCGATTATAGGGAAAAGTCGGGGTCGTGCCGAAACACGAAACCCAATGTAAGTCAATGGGGAATAAAAGTCGGCAGTGAGAGGAGGACACGAAACACACCAACAGTGCCCATTTGAATGCCAAAAGCATCAATTCTTCTTACTTAAGCTTGTCAACCTTAATTAACTTCATAATACAAGTTACGCACTGAAAAATGGGGGTTATTTGGCTACAGACTGTGGGGGGGGGGAGGGCTGGCTCCAGGTTTTCATGTGCCCTGGGCGAAAGAGCGCCCCTTTAACACATACCACAACTCATCATGCTCCGATACGGCAGAGAAATAGCGGTATAGTACAATGAAAAATACCTCACTTTTTACATCTCATGACGAGGCCCAACTATTTCTCCATACAGAATCATTGGTCCCATATAATGTTTGAAACAGTATATGATGAGCTCCACAAAATGCTACAGTGTATGTTGGTCCCCATGGATGAAGCTCTACTGTCTTATGGGCCCAAATAATGCTCCAAACATAATGGGCCCCATTTCTAATGCTCTAGTGTATAATGGGCCCTGTAAATGCTGCTCCAGTGTCTGATGTCCACCTTTGGAATGTTCCAGTGTATGGTGGGCCCCATCTATCATTCTCAGACGGTGTTAGGCCCAGTATGGATTGCACGTGATTGCACAAAGGTTAGAAAGGGTACCGTATTCCCGGATAACATGTATGGATAGCGTACACATTCAAAATATATGTCTCAGGAGGCAGGCTCAGACGGTGTTAGGCCCAGTATGGATTTCACGTGATTGCGCAAGGGTTAGAAAGGGTACCGTTTCCCCGGATAACATGTATGGATAGCGTACACATTCAAAATATATGTCTCAGGAGGCAGGCTCAGACGGTGTTAGGCCCAGTATGGATTGCACGTGATTGCACAAAGGTTAGAAAGGGTACCGTTTCCCTGGATAACATGTATGGATAGCGTACACATTCAAAATATATGTCTCAGGAGGCAGGCTCAGACGGTGTTAGGCCCAGTATGGATTGCACGTGATTGCACAAAGGTTAGAAAGGGTACCGTATCCCCGGATAACATGTATGGATAGCGTACACATTCAAAATATATGTCTCAGGAGGCAGGCTCAGACGGTGTTAGGCCCAGTATGGATTGCACGTGATTGCACAAAGGTTAGAAAGGGTACCGTATCCCCGGATAACATGTATGGATAGCGTACACATTCAAAATATATGTCTCAGGAGGCAGGCTCAGACGGTGTTAGGCCCAGTATGGATTGCACGTGATTGCACAAAGGTTAGAAAGGGTACCGTATCCCCGGATAACATGTATGGATAGCGTACACATTCAAAATATATGTCTCAGGAGGCAGGCTCAGACGGTGTTAGGCCCAGTATGGATTGCACGTGATTGCACAAAGGTTAGAAAGGGTACCGTTTCCCCGGATAACATGTATGGATAGCGTACATATTCAAAATATATGTCTCAGGAGGCAGGCTCAGACGGTGTTAGGCCCAGTATGGATTGCACGTGATTGCACAAAGGTTAGAAAGGGTACCGTATCCCCGGATAACATGTATGGATAGCGTACACATTCAAAATATATGTCTCAGGAGGCAGGCTCAGACGGTGTTAGGCCCAGTATGGATTGCACGTGATTGCACAAAGGTTAGAAAGGGTACCGTATCCCCGGATAACATGTATGGATAGCGTACACATTCAAAATATATGTCTCAGGAGGCAGGCTCAGACGGTGTTAGGCCCAGTATGGATTGCACGTAATTGCACAAAGGTTAGAAAGGGTACCGTTTCCCCGGATAACATGTATGGATAGCGTACACATTCAAAATATATGTCTCAGGAGGCAGGCTCAGACGGTGTTAGGCCCAGTATGGATTGCACGTGATTGCACAAAGGTTAGAAAGGGTACCGTATCCCCGGATAACATGTATGGATAGCGTACACATTCAAAATATATATCTCAGGAGGCAGGCTCAGACGGTGTTAGGCCCAGTATGGATTGTACGTGATTGCACAAAGGTTAGAAAGGGTACCGTATCCCCGGATAACATGTATGGATAGCGTACACATTCAAAATATATGTCTCAGGAGGCAGGCTCAGACGGTGTTAGGCCCAGTATGGATTGCACGTGATTGCACAAAGGTTAGAAAGGGTACTGTTTCCCTGGATAACATGTATGGATAGCGTACACATTCAAAATATATGTCTCAGGAGGCAGGCTCAGACGGTGTTAGGCCGAGTATGGATTGCACATGATTGCACAAAGGTTAGAAAGGGTACCGTATCCCCGGATAACATGTATGGATAGCGTACATTCAAAATATATGTCTCATGAGGCAGGCTCAGACGGTGTTAGGCCCAGTATGGATTGCACGTGATTGCACAAAGGTTAGAAAGGGTACCGTTTCCCCGGATAACATGTATGGATAGCGTACACATTCAAAATATATGTCTCAGGAGGCAGGCTCAGACGGTGTTAGGCCCAGTATGGATTGCACGTGATTGCACAAAGGTTAGAAAGGGTACCGTATCCCCGGATAACATGTATGGATAGCGTACACATTCAAAATATATGTCTCAGGAGGCAGGCTCAGACGGTGTTAGGCCCAGTATGGATTGCACGTGATTGCACAAAGGTTAGAAAGGGTACCGTATCCCCGGATAACATGTATGGATAGCGTACACATTCAAAATATATGTCTCAGGAGGCAGGCTCAGACGGTGTTAGGCCCAGTATGGATTGCACGTGATTGCACAAAGGTTAGAAAGGGTACCGTTTCCCCGGATAACATGTATGGATAGCGTACACATTCAAAATATATGTCTCAGGAGGCAGGCTCAGACGGTGTTAGGCCCAGTATGGATTGCACGTGATTGCACAAAGGTTAGAAAGGGTACCGTATCCCCGGATAACATGTATGGATAGCGTACACATTCAAAATATATGTCTCAGGAGGCAGGCTCAGACGGTGTTAGGCCCAGTATGGATTGCACGGGATTGCACAAAGGTTAGAAAGGGTACCGTTTCCCCGGATAACATGTATGGATAGCGTACACATTCAAAATATATGTCTCAGGAGGCAGGCTCAGACGGTGTTAGGCCCAGTATGGATTGCACGTGATTGCACAAAGGTTAGAAAGGGTACCGTTTCCCCGGATAACATGTATGGATAGCGTACACATTCAAAATATATGTCTCAGGAGGCAGGCTCAGACGGTGTTAGGCCCAGTATGGATTGCACGTGATTGCACAAAGGTTAGAAAGGGTACCGTATCCCCGGATAACATGTATGGATAGCGTACACATTCAAAATATATGTCTCAGGAGGCAGGCTCAGATGGTGTTAGGCCCAGTATGGATTGCACGTGATTGCACAAAGGTTAGAAAGGGTACCGTATCCCCGGATAACATGTATGGATAGCGTACACATTCAAAATATATGTCTCAGGAGGCAGGCTCAGACGGTGTTAGGCCCAGTATGGATTGCACGTGATTGCACAAAGGTTAGAAAGGGTACCGTATCCACGGATAACATGTATGGATAGCGTACACATTCAAAATATATGTCTCAGGAGGCAGGCTCAGACGGTGTTAGGTCCAGTATGGATTGCACGTGATTGCACAAAGGTTAGAAAGGGTACCGTATCCCCGGATAACATGTATGGATAGCGTACACATTCAAAATATATGTCTCAGGAGGCAGGCTCAGACGGTGTTAGGCCCAGTATGGATTGCACGTGATTGCACAAAGGTTAGAAAGGGTACCGTATCCCTGGATAACATGTATGGATAGCGTACACATTCAAAATATATGTCTCAGGAGGCAGGCTCAGACGGTGTTAGGCCCAGTATGGATTGCACGTGATTGCACAAAGGTTAGAAAGGGTACCGTATCCCCGGATAACATGTATGGATAGCGTACACATTCAAAATATATGTCTCAGGAGGCAGGCTCAGATGGTGTTAGGCCCAGTATGGATTGCACGTGATTGCACAAAGGTTAGAAAGGGTACCGTATCCCCGGATAACATGTATGGATAGCGTACACATTCAAAATATATGTCTCAGGAGGCAGGCTCAGACGGTGTTAGGCCCAGTATGGATTGCACGTGATTGCACAAAGGTTAGAAAGGGTACCGTATCCCCGGATAACATGTATGGATAGCGTACACATTCAAAATATATGTCTATACATTAGGTGGCAGGCTCAGACGGTGTCAGACACAGTATGGATTTGACGGCCCAGATTACACAGCGGAGGAGCAGGGAGAGGTAAAGATTGCAAATGCTGGGGCCCTGCCCAAGCAAGGGGGGCCCACTCGTGGGCGTCGGTACTGGCACTGGGCCCCTCATAGTACAGCGGTGTGTCTGACGGCGGGTGTGCACCACCACCGTCAGAGACACTTGATTGCACTATGAGGGACCCTGTGCCAGTGCCCGCGCCCAAGAGTCGGCCTACCCACCTGTCCAGGGCAACGGCACTCGCACGGTGTCGTGCGCTAGGTGGTGACCCCGGCCATGGGGGGGGGGAGGCAGCACAGTTAGGGAGTTTTAGAAAGTGGCATATGTTGATGTTGGACATTCAGCTGATGCAAAAGGCGAAATAGGTGAAGTACCAGGAAGAGGTGGACCAAAGCAAGCCATTTTTCTGTCACCCTATGTGTCATCAAGGGAAGGTGGGACAAAATCCTTGGAAACCCATGCATGGTTCATTTTAATGAAGGTTAGATCATCCACATTTTGGGTTGACAGACGGGTCCTTTTTTCTGTCAGGATTGATCCAGCTGCAATGAAGACTCTTTCCGATAGCACACTTGCAGCTGGGTAAGCGAGCTCCTGTAAGGCATATTGGGCCAATTCAGGCCAGGTGTCCAGTTTAGCGGCCCAATAGTCAAAGGGGAATGACCTGTGTGGGAGAACATCGATATGGGAGGAAAAGTAGTTTGTAACCATAGTTGACAACTGCTGTCTCCTGTCATTTTCCATCGATGCAGTATTACCAGTTGTGTGAGCGGTATTTGAAAAATCAGTCCACAACATTGTCATGAAACCCCTGTCTCCAACGCCACTTCTGCTGTGTGCACCACGAACACCTCTGCCAAGCTGCCCCCGGCCCGTACGGCTCGTGTGAGAACCATCACCGCTGCTGTGTGCTGGGAATGCCTCAAGCAACCGATTTACCAGAGTTGCTTGTTTATTAGCCAATATTAGGTCAAGGTTCTCCTGTGGCATGATGTTTTGTAATTTGCCTTTATAGCGTGGATCCAGGATGCTGGCCAACCAGTAGTCGTCATCGTTCATCATTTTGGCAATGCGGGGGTCCCTTTTTAGGATCCGCAAGGCATAATCTGACATGTGGGCCAATGTTCCCGGTGTCAATGATGCACTGCGAGTGCTGGGTGGAGGGGCACTTTCTGGCAAATCCACATCCCTCCAGTCACGCACAAACCCTGTACCAGACCTTGCCACGCCAACATTTTCACTTGCCCCACGAGATGCATCCTCCTCCCCTAAGTAATCATCCCCATCATCATCCTCCTCCTCTTCTTCTTCCTCCACCTCGTCCAGGAGAGGTCCCTGAGCAGACAATGGCTGAATGTCATCAAGGATTCCCTCCTCCTCTTCTTCCTCATCAACATTGGCTGCAGACGCCTGCTCCTTAAGGTGCGTCAAAGTTTGCATGAGCAGACGCATAAGTGGGATGCTCATGCTTAGGATGGCGTCTGCGCTTACCAGCCGTGTGCATTCCTCAAAACACTGAAGGACTTTACAAAGGTCTTTCAGCTTCGACCACTGCACACCTGTCAACTCCATGTCTGCTCTCAAAGTGCCTGGCCGTGTATCCTCCCACAAATGCATTATGGCCTGCCTCTGCTCGCACAGCCGCTCCACCATGTGCAGGGTGGAGTTCCACCTTGTTGCAATGTCGATAATGAGGCGGTGGTTGGGAAGGTGGAGCAATCGCTGCAGCTTCTGCATACGAACGGAGTGTACAGGCGACCGGCGGATGTGCGCGCACAGTCTTCGCACCTTCTGGAGCAGGGCTGTTAACTCCGGATAATTTTTGAGGAAGCACTGCACCACCAGGTTCAAGGTGTGAGCCAAGCAAGGTATGTGGCTGAGTTTTGAAAGGGCTATGGCTGCCACAAAATGACGGCCGTTATCACTAACTACCTTGCCTGCCTCAAGATGTACACTGCCCAGCCATGACTCAGTTTGTCGCTTCAAGTACTCGGCCAGCACCTCGGCGGTGTGTCTGTCGCCCAAACACATCATCTGCAACACAGCCTGCTGACGCTTTCCACTAGCTGCTCGATAGGGGGACACATCGTGTGCAACAGTGGCAGCTGCAGATGGAGTGCTCGTACGACTGCGCTCTGTGGACGAGCTTTCGCTTCTGGAGGAGGAGGAGGAGGGTCGAACGCCTACAGCCAACTGTTTCCTATACCGTGGGCTAGGCAGCACTGTCCCACCACCGCTGTCCCCTGTGGACCCTGCATCCACCACATTAACCCAGTGCGCAGTGATGGACACGTAACGGCCCTGGCCATGCCGACTGGACCATGCACCAGTTGTGAGGTGCACCTTTCCGCTCACTGACTGAGTGCATGGACAATGTGGTCTTTCACATGATGGTGGAGGGCTGGGATGGCTTTGCGAGAGAAGAAGTGGCGACTGGGTAGGTCATAGCGTGGTACTGCATAGGCCATGAGTTCGCGGAAAGCTGCGCTTTCCACCAACCGAAAGGGCATCATCTCAAACGAGATTAGTTTGGCAATGTGGGCGTTCAAACCCAGTGTACGCGGATGAGAGACTGAGTACTTTCTTGACCTACTCATAGTGTCTGGGAGGGTGTGCTGGACTTGAGAGCTGCATATGGTGGAAGTAGCGGTGGACAGGGTGGACTGAGAGAGGGTTGATGATGGTGATGGAGTTGGTGTTCTTTCTGATGGCCTAGAATCAGTCTTTCGTTGATATAACAGTGGGATTCCCTGACTGCTGTGGCCTTGCAACGACACCTCAACATTTGCTGCTGTGCTAACCGGTGGGCTTACAGTGGGGGAAACAATGTAGCGTTGCTGACTACCTTCGTTGTGATCAGTTGCACATGTGGCACTTGAGGTTTGGTGTTGTGTCCACGCTTGCAAGTGCATGCTGGTTAAATGTCTAAGCATGCAACTGGTATTCAAATTTTTCAGATTTTTCCCTCGGCTAAAGGTCTTTGCGCACTTCTTACAGATAACCTTGGCCTGATCATGAGGATTTTGTTCAAAAAAGTGCCACACTGCACTCTTCCTACTTTGGCAGACATTTTGCGGCCTAGCACGCTGTGATCTTTTGACCCTCTGGACAAGCTGTCCAGCAACTCTTTTGATGTTTGGAACCTGTCTTTGGAGTGCTCCGGGCCTGCCAGATAACAGCTGTTGCGATGTCGATGTCTGCTGTGGATGCTCCTCATCTGAGCTATTGGAAGCAGCACCCTCTTCCCCCAATGGATGCCAATCTGGGTCAACAACTGGGTCATCATCACCTCCTCTTCTATGTCATGTGCACCTTCCTCTGTGTCACCGTGTATGGTGGTATAGTGTGCGGGAAGGGGCACCTGAGTCTCATCAGGGTCAGAATCTGGCTCTGTACACTGCGAGGACAATGTAGTGCTCTGAGTGAATGTACCAGCAGAATCATCCATCAGCGGCTGTGCATCAGTGCACTCCAGGTCAGATTCATCTTGGCCTGGGTAATTCTCCATTTCACTTGATAATCCAGGCATGGTATGTGAAAACAGCTCCATGGAGTAATCAGTAGTATGGCCTGCGTCATCCTTCAATCTTGGTTGGGGTGAAGGACACAAGGAAAGGTGTGGTTCATGAACATGAGCCTCCAATGACGACTCAGTGCTTTTACTTTTTACAACTGAAGAAGAGGAGGCGATAGAGCTGGAGGCTGAGTCAGCAATGTAAGGCAAAACTTTTTCCTGATGCTCTGGCTTTAAAAGCGGTTTGCCAACTCCTAGAAAACTAAGCGTTCGAGGCCTTATGTAGCCAGACGATGACGCAGGGTCAGCACCTCCTGCATTCTGTCCTATTTTGCTCTTGCCACTACCATCAGATCCACCACCAACACCATCATTACCAGCTGCCAACTCCCGCCCAATTCCACGGCCTCTTCCACCAGCCTTCCTCATTTTTGGTAGAAATGTAGACAAAATCCAATAAACTATATAGTAATGTAAAACAAGGTACAAGGTGTCTATAGGACAGGGGAGATTTTGAATTTCTGCAGACACTTGTGGACACTGGACACTTTTGGATTGTGTGAGGCCCACTGATATCTGAGCGCTATGTGACAGGCTCGATGGCACAGCTGTGACCAAAGTGACTAGAGGATAAGGGAGATTTTGAATCTCTGCACACACTTTTGGACACTGGACACTTTTGGATTGTGTGAGGCCCAATGAATATCTGAGCGCTATGTGACAGGCTCGATGGCACAGCTGTGACAAAAGTGACTAGAGGATAAGGGAGATTTTGAATCTCTGCACACACTTTTGGACACTGGACACTTTTGGATTGTGTGAGGCCCAATGAATATCTGAGCGCTATGTGACAGGCTCGATGGCACAGCTGTGACAAAAGTGACTAGAGGATAAGGGAGATTTTGAATCTCTGCACACACTTTTGGACACTGGATGGACACTTTTGGATTGTGTGAGGCCCACTGATATCTGAGCGCTATGTGACAGGCTCGATGGCACAGCTGTGACCAAAGTGACTAGAGGATAAGGGAGATTTTGAATCTCTGCACACACTTTTGGACACTGGATGGACACTTTTGGATTGTGTGAGGCCCAATGAATATCTGAGCGCTATGTGACAGGCTCGATGGCACAGCTGTGACAAAAGTGACTAGAGGATAAGGGAGATTTTGAATCTCTGCACACACTTTTGGACACTGGACACTTTTGGATTGTGTGAGGCCCAATGAATATCTGAGCGCTATGTGACAGGCTCGATGGCACAGCTGTGACAAAAGTGACTAGAGGATAAGGGAGATTTTGAATCTCTGCACACACTTTTGGACACTGGATGGACACTTTTGGATTGTGTGAGGCCCACTGATATCTGAGCGCTATGTGACAGGCTCGATGGCACAGCTGTGACCAAAGTGACTAGAGGATAAGGGAGATTTTGAATCTCTGCACACACTTTTGGACTCTGGACACGTTTGGATTGTGTGAGGCCCAATGAATATCTGAGCGCTATGTGACAGGCTCGATGGCACAGCTGTGACAAAAGTGACTAGAGGATAAGGGAGATTGGATTGCTTTTAAAAAAGCAGTTTGCGGAGCAGTGGGTAAACAGCAATGCAGGAATGTCAGGAAGCCTTAGAAGGCAGCCCAACAACCAACACCACTGATACACCACTATATAGCCTCCCCTTGCACTGCACACACAGTGACTGGTGTGTTGTGCAGGCCAAATTGCTAGCAGCAGAAGCAGTTTTTTTGTCTTCTCAGCAGGACAAAAAAAAAAAATTGGGATTGCTTTTAAAAAAGCAGTTTGCGGAGCAGTGGGTAAACAGCAATGCAGGAATGTCAGGAAGCCTTAGAAGGCAGCCCAACAACCAACACCACTGATACACCACTATATAGCCTCCCCTTGCACTGCACACACAGTGACTGGTGTGTTGTGCAGGCGAAATCGCTAGCAGCAGAAGCAGTTTTTTGTCTTCTTCCCTGCCTAACGCTCTCCCTACAGAATCAGCAGCAACCTCTCCCTATACTAAGATCGGCAGAAGTAAGATGGCGGTCGGCGTGCACGCCCTTTTATACCCCCTGTGACGCCCACCAAAGCAAGCCAATCACTTGCATGCCCTTCTGAAAGATGGTGGTGACCCGTGCCTATGTCATCACGTTGCCCACAGTGTCCGTGGATCATGATTGGCTGAAAAAGAGCGCAAAACAAACTTTTGAAACGCGACTTTGGCGCCTAAGTCGCCGACCTCGTGGCCGACCTCATCCTAGGGTCGGGTTTCGTTTCATGAAACCCGACTTTGCCAAAAGTCGGCGACTTTTGAATTTTTTCGACTCGTTTCGCTCAACTCTATTCTTTGGGTTTCTGTTTTGAAGGTTCGTTCTATTTTGATAGGTGTCTCCCTATGGGATTTTCATTGTCATGTTTTTATTTTTAGTCATTTTCCACGTTCTTGCATTGGGCGGTTCAGGATGGGTTTTTAGAAGGGGGTGTGTTACATTATCTGGATGATTTTTTTGTTTGTGGGTGGGCTGGGTCATTGTTTGAGGTTATTGAATAAATTTTTGAGTTTGATGGAATGGTTTGGGGTCCCGTTAGCCCATGACAAAACAGTTGCCCCTTGTAAAGAGCTTGAGGTTTTAGGGATTGTGTTAGACTCAGAAAAAATGGAATTGAGAGTCCCTTGCCAAAAGATTGTGAAGTTGAGGTATTGTATTGCGGGTTTTTTAGTGAGAAAGAAATGCACCCTTCGAGAGCTTCAATCTCTGTTGGGTTGTTTGAACTTTGCACTAAGAATTTTACCAATGGGGAGGGTCTTTTCTAGGCGTTTGTATGATGCAACTAAAGGTGTTAGGTGCTCTGGGTCACATATCAGAATTTCGTGGGAGATGAAAATGGATTTAAGAATTTGGGATGAATTTTTACGAAGTTTTAATGGCATTAGTTGCATTCAGCAAGATTTTGTATCGTCTCAGGATTTATTGTGGTTTACTGGGATAACTAGTGAGGTTGGTTTTGGTACAACTTTTCAAACGCATTGGTGTTTTTCTTCGTGGCCCTCGTCTTGGTCTGCTCAAGGTTTGTTAGACAAACAGGTTTTCTTGGAGCTCTTTACAGTTTTTGTTTCACTGCATATTTGGGGGGAGGAGTTAGCGAATAGGAGGGTTATGTTCGTATCTAGTTGCCAAGGTCTGGTTTTTGCTTTAAACACATTGGCGGTGAAATGCAGGTTTTTAGGCAGTGTTTTACGGAAATAAGGCTGGTTTCACATTTGCGTTTTTTAGCGCTGGAAAAAAACGCACATGTGCGCATGCGTTTTTTCCCCTATATTTAACATGGGTGCGCATACCTGCGCGCTTGTAAGCGCATGTATGCGATTTTCATGCGCTGCGTTTTTTTGGGGTGTGCGTTTGTATTTTCCAGACGCAGCATGTTGCATTTTTTGGCCCTGCAAAAAAGCGCATGCGCACATATGCGCACGTTTTGCGCTAAAAATTTCCATTATAGCCTATGGATGCGCATATGTGCGCACTGGCATGCTCATGTATGCGTTTTTTTGCATATGCGTTTTTTTTTTTTAAACAAGGAATTTAGGGGTTTGGGTTAGAGTTAGGGTTAGTTAAGGGGGTTTAGGGTTAGGGTTAGGGTCAGGGTCAGGGTTAGGGTTGGGGTTTGGGTCAGGGTTAGGGTTAAGTATGGTTTGGTTAAGGGTTAGGGTCAGGGTTAGGGTCAGGATTAGGGTTAAGTATGGTTTTGTTAAGGGTCAGGGTCAGGGTTAGGGTTAGGGTCAGGGTTAGGGTTAGGGTTAGGGTCAGGGTTAGTGTTAGGGTCAGGGTTAGGGTTAAGTATGGTTTTGTTAAGGGTTAGGGTCAGGGTTAGGGTCAGGATTAGGGTTTAGTATGGTTTTGTTAAGGGTTAGGGTCAGGGTTAGGGTCAGGATTAGGGTTAAGTATGGTTTTGTTAAGGGTTAGGGTCAGGGTTAGGGTCAGGATTAGGGTTAAGTATGGTTTTGTTAAGGGTTAGGGTCAGGGTTAGGGTTAGGGTCAGGGTTAGGGTCAGGATTAGGGTTAAGTATGGTTTGGTTAAGGGTTAGGGTTAGGGTCAGGGTTAGGGTTAGGGTCAGGGTTAGGGTTAAGTATGGTTTTGTTAAGGGTTAGGGTCAGGGTTAGGGTCAGGATTAGGGTTAAGTATGGTTTTGTTAAGGGTTAGGGTCAGGGTTAGGGTTAGGGTTAGGGTCAGGGTTAGGGTCAGGATTAGGGTTAAGTATGGTTTGGTTAAGGGTTAGGGTCAGGGTTAGGGTCAGGATTAGGGTTAAGTATGGTTTTGTTAAGGGTTAGGGTCAGGGTTAGGGTTAGGGTCAGGGTTAGGGTCAGGGTTAGGGTTAGGGTCAGGGTTAGGGTCAGGGTTAGGGTTAGGGTCAGGGTTAGGGTTAAGTATGGTTTTGTTAAGGATTAGGGTCAGGGTTAGGGTCAGGATTAGGGTTAAGTATGGTTTGGTTAAGGGTTAGGGTCAGGGTTAGGGTTAGGTTAGGGTCAGGGTTAGGGTTAGGGTCAGGGTTAGGGTTAGTAAAGTCATGGTTTGGGTAGTGTGAGGGGCCACCTAAAAATGTTGGAAAAAAACGCAAACGCGGTAAAAACGCACTAAAAACGCATACAAACGCATAAAAACGCTGCGTTTTTTTCATGCATGCTCATAAAAATGCTTGAAAAAAACGCAGCAGTTGTATGCTTTTGTATGCGTTTTTTCAATGCGTTTTTTTGCGGGAAAAACGCGCTGCAAAAAAAAGCAAGTGTGAAACTAGCCTTAGTCCTTTTGTGTTTGAAGTGGAACATTTGGTTGAAAGCTCGTTTTTCCCCGGAGTACAGTAATGCTTGTTTTTTATCTCTCTTCTCAGCGGTTAGAGGATTTCAAGAAAAGTACAAAAGAAATGGATCCCCTACCGACTGTCTGCCCGTCCCAATTATGGGAGGCAGTTTTGAATTAGTGTTCGAATCTATTAGAAACTCCCTTGCGCCAGGGACATGGAGAGCATACTCGGCTGCTTGGCTTACATGGAATCAATTTTGTGTTGCCAGGAATCTGCTTCCTTATAAGTGTGATGTTACTACAGCACTTGGTTTTTTTGAATTTATACATAGGTTTAGGTTATCGTTACACTTTTTTGTATAAATCGTTGTGTGGGGTCTCTTTTTTCTTACAATTGTATGGCGAAGAGTCTTTATTAAGCCTTTTTCCGGTTCGACAAGCTTTAAAAGGTTGTAAAAAAGGTTGGTCTGTGCCTGATAGCCGCAGGCCTATATCTGTAAATCTATTAGAGAGGTTATGGTCGGTGTTATACGAAGTTTGTTTTAATAATTTTGAGTTGTGTTTATTTCGGGCAGCTTTTGTTATTTGTTTCTTTGCAGCTCTTAGGATTAGCGAATTGCTGTCTCATTGTCGGTCCAACACCTCCGGCTTGTGTAGAAATGATGTTAGTTTATCCGATGCTCAGGCTATACTGTTTATCAATAGGTCTAAAATGGATCAGCTGGGTAAGGGGTGTGTTTTGAAGTTGCGATCTTTACAAGGTTCGTCTGTATGCCCTGTCACTAATTTGTTTAACTGGCTTTCTTTACGGGGGGATACTCCCGGTTTGTTATTTTTACATGAAGATGGTTCTCCTGCCACTAAGTTTCAGTTTAATGCCATATTAAAAAAAATGTATAGTCAAATTACAGTTGGATAGCTCTAATTTTTCATCACATTCCTTTCGTATTGGGGCTGCAACCGAGGCAGCAAGAGCAGGCCTTAATAGAAAAAGTATCTGTAAAATTGGTAGATGGGCGTCGAACCGATATCAGTTGTATATCCGTCCCAATTTATTATAATTAATTTATATTGTTTCTCTCCAATTCTAGGCCCAATGGTCATTTGGCTGGTAGGTCACTCATTTATACATTGGGCGCAGAGGAGAGCAGCTTGCAGAAGCTACACAGAGAACCTATCTTTTAAGTATGACATGGTTAACGTTTTTTGGTATGGTGTAAGAGGTCTGAAATTTTCAAATTTAGTGGCCAGCTTAAAAAGCATGCTGTTGACGCACCCATATCCTGATCTCATAATTGTTCATATTGGAGGTAATGATTTAGGAAAGATTAAAACATTGGAGTTATTAGCTAATTTCCGCAGGGATTTTGCCTTAATAAAGAACATTTTTCCTGATTCATCATTGATTTTCTCCGAAATTGTTCCGAGATTGGCCTGGAGTGGTACCCAGTTTGCCTTTTTGGAAAAAATAAGGAAACGGGTAAATCGGGAAATGGCAAAATTTTTTATTAATTTGGGTGATTTTTCATATCGCCATATTGACTTAGAAGGTTTCACAGCTGGCCTTTACAGAACGGATGGTGTGCATCTTTCTGATGTGGGTCTAGACATTTTTAATGTGGGTATTCAGAATATGATTGAGAAATGGCTGTGGTGTTTGGGGGGGGCCTCGTATTTTTAATACTCGGCCGTTTGGTGTAAAATCGCCCAACTATGTTGGGTGGATTGTGGTTTGTATATGTGTTTTGGTATTTATGAATTTTTATGGTTATTTATGATTTTAATAATATGGTGATTTATTCTAAATTATAAAGTTACCAATAATAAAACACCACGGCCATTTTTTATTCCAAAAATAACGTGTCTGAGTATTTATTTATTTAGTGACAGTAATTTAAAGGGTTATGGTGGGCTACCATGTATAATCACCAGCAGCGGATAGCATGGTGATTACATGGTGACATGGGCCCCTCAATGTTTAATTTTATGTGGTTTGTTTAATAGCTTGTGCTATTCGGCAGTGCTGAAGTCATTGTGGGCATTTAAGGGTTAATGCCCTTCATGTGGTAACACGAGCAGGCTGCTGTGATTGGTCAGCCTGCTGCGTTGTGTTTAATGGTGTAGCTATGGAAGATTAATTTTGGGGTTAATCTGCCCTCAGTGAGTAACGCGAGCAGGCTGTGTGATTGGAGAGCCTGTTGCGCGCCTATTTTTGATTTATGCTATTGGTGGAGAAAGAAAAAGTGCGGGAGCCTTACCTTTATAAGGAGCCAGCTGTGAGCCAACTGTGTCAGTGACAGTTGTGAAGCAAGAAGAATCCCCCGCCCACCCTCCCATTGTTAAGATTATGTTTTTTAACGTTTCTTATTTTTGTCGTGTTGTTTTATTAGTTGGGGTAAAATCGCCCAACTATGTTGGGTGGATTGTGGTTTGTATATGTGTTTTGGTATTTATGAATTTTTATGGTTATTTATGATTTTAATAATATGGTGATTTATTCTAAATTATAAAGTTACCAATAATAAAACACCACGGCCATTTTTCATTCCAAAAGTAACGTGTCTGAGTATTTATTTATTTAGTGACAGTAATTTAAAGGGTTATGGTGGGCTTTATGCTACCATGTGTTTGACTTTGGATAGCTACATTTCTGCACACCCACCTGCTACAAGGCCTGCAGCCCCTTCCCCTCAGTACTTCCCCAGCCTTAATTCAAGCATTCAATTCCTACCACATCCCTCATGCAATGATATGTCATTTCATTTTTGAAACATTGTCCTCCTCTTGTGGCCTTTCAACTTTGAAATTTACTGTTCAATTTTGAATGAATTCATATATGAATTAAATGGAAAAGCAACAATTCATCTGGCGAGTTATTTGAATGTTCGGCCTACGTCCACCTGTCTAACAAACGGTATTCTAGTGGCTTGTAGCAGCAGCAGCAGCTAGGTGCGCTGCTTGCCTGCAGTAAATAGGATGTGTTCCATCCATGGAACACTATGATAGGATTCATTCCATTCATAGAACACAATGCTTGGATGTGTTCTATTCCTGGAACACTTTGGATCACTGGAACAATGGGACCACGTGTCACAATGGGCAACCCAGAGTCTGTAGCAGCTGCGCAGTAGTAGTCAGCTTCAGTCTGCTGAGGGAGCCTCAGCAGACAGGTGGGGGGGATGCTCGCTCGCTCGCTCAGTATCGGCAGTTTCTCTGAGAATGGTGCACTCACTCTCTTAAGCGGTTTCCAAAGACAGATTGAATTGAAATCGGGATACACAAGTAGTGTTTTCAAAGCATTATTTGAATGCTTTTTTCAAATGTCGCTGCTCTGCAATTAGTTTTTCTTGGTCCAAGTTGCACATTTCCAATTCCTTAGCCTTGATTTAACTTGACCAACTCTTCTACTACAGCAAGTGCTATTCACCTCTATATGGAAGGCATTGCACTGTATTCAATCTGTCATTTAATTAACGATCTATCTTGTCCTTTGCTGCTTGGTAGGTACAGGTGTGATAAGCTGCAGTAATGTGTTTGGCTTTGGATAGCTACATTTCTGCACACCCACCTGCTACAAGGCCTGCAGCCCCTTCCCCTCAGTACTTCCCCAGCCTTAATTCAAGCATTCAATTCCTACCACATCCCTCATGCAATGATATGTCATTTCATTTTTGAAACATTGTCCCCCTCTTGTGGCGTTTCAACTTTCAAATTTACTGTTCAATTTTGAATGAATTCATATATGAATTAAATGGAAAAGCAACAATTTATCTGGTGAGTTATTTGAATGTTCGGCCTACGTCCACCTGTCTGACAGACGGTATTCTAGTGGCTTGTAGCAGCAGCAGCAGCTAGGTGCGCTGCTTGCCTGCAGTAAATAGGATGTGTTCCATCCATGGAACACTATGATAGGATTCATTCCATTCATAGAACACAATGCTTGGATGTGTTCTATTCCTGGAACACTTTGGATCACTGGAACAATGGGACCACGTGTCACAATGGGCAACCCAGAGTCTGTAGCAGCTGCGCAGAAGTAGTCAGCTTCCGTCTGCTGAGGGAGCCTCAGCAGACAGGTGGGGGGGATGCTCGCTCGCTCGCTCAGTATCGGCAGTTTCTCTGAGAATGGTGCACTCACTCTCTTAAGCGGTTTCCAAAGACAGATTAAATTGAAATCGGGATACACAAGTAGTGTTTTCAAAGCATTATTTGAATGCTTTTTTCAAATGTCGCTGCTCTGCAATTAGTTTTTCTTGGTCCAAGTTGCACATTTCCAATTCCTTAGCCTTGATTTAACCCCTTCATGACCAAGCCTATTTTGACCTTAATGACCAGGCCATTTTTTGCAATTCTGACCTGTGTCCCTTTATGAGGTAATAACTCAGGAACGCTTCAACGGATCCTAGCGATTCTGAGATTGTTTTTTCATGACATATTGGGCTTCATGTTAGTGGTAAATTTAGGTTGATAATTTTTGCGTTTATTTGTCAAAAAATCAGAAATTTGGTGAAAATTTAGAAAATTTTGCAATTTTCAAATTTTGAATTTTTATTCTGTTAAACCAGAGAGTTATGTGACACAAAATAGTTAATAAATAACATTTCCCATATGTCTACTTTACATCAGCACAATTTTGGAAATAAAATATTTTTTTGTTAGGAAGTTATAAGGGTTAAAAGTTGACCAGCGATTTCTCATTTTTACAATAAAATTTACAAAACCATTTTTTTTATGGACCACCTCACATTTGAAGTCACTTTGAGGGGTCTATATGGCAGAAAATACCCAAAAGTTACACCATTCTAAAAACTGCACCCTTCAAGCTACTCAAAACTACATTCAATAAAATTATTAAACCTTCAGGTGTTTCACAGGAACGAAAGCAATGTGGAAAGAAAAAATGGACATTTTAATTTTTCCAACAAAAATTTTCTTTTAGCATCAATTTTTTCATTTTCACATGGGAAACAGGATAAAATGGATCCTAAAATTTGTTGGGCAATTTCTCCTGAGTACAACGATACCTCATATGTGGTCATAAACCACTGTTTGGGCGCACGGCACGGCTCAGAAGGGAAGGAGCGCCATTTGACTTTTTGAATGGAAAATATGCTGGAATATTTAGCGGTTGCCATGTCGTGTTTGGAGAGCCCCTGTGTGCATAAACATTGGAGCTCCTCCACAAGTGACCCCATTTTGGAAACTAGACTCCCCAAGGAACTTATCTAGATGCATAGTGATCACTTTGAACCCCCAGGTACTTCACAAATTGATCTGTAAAAAAAAAAATACTTTTTTTTCACAAAAATTTTCTTTTAGCCTCAGTTTTTTCATTTTCACATGGGCAACAGGATAAACTAGATCCTAAAATTTGTTGAGCAATTTCTCCTGAGTGCACAGATACCTCATATGTGGTCATAAACCACTGTTTGGGCGCACGGCAGGGCCCGGAAGGCAAGGAGCACCATTTGACTTTTTGAATGGAAAATTAGCTCCAATCGTTATCGGACACCATGTCGCATTTGGAGAGCCCCTGTGCACCTAAACATTGGAGCTCCCCCACAAGTGACCCCATTTTGGAAACTAGACCCCCTAAGGAACTTATCTAGACGTGTAGGGAGCACTTTGAACCCCCAAGTGCTTCACAAAAGTTTATAACACAGAGCAGTGAAAATAAAAAATAATTTTTTTCCTCAAAAATGATTTTTAGCACACTATTTTTAATTTTCACAAGGCTAACAGGAGAAATTGGACCACAAATCTTGTTGTCCAGTTTGTCCTGAGTACGCTGGTACCCCATATGTGGGGGGGAACCACTGTTTGGGCACACGGCAGGGCTCAGAAGGGAAGGAGCGCCATTTGACATTTTGAAATGCAAATTACTTCCAATCGTTAGCGGACACCATGTCGTGTTTGGAGAGCCCCTGTGTGCCTAAACATTGGAGCTCCCCCACAAATGACTCCATTTTGGAAACTAGACCCCCTAAGGAACTTATCTAGATGTGTAGTGAGCACCTTGAACCCTCAAGTGCTTCACAAAAGTTTATGACGCAGAGCCGTGAAAATAAAAAAAAAATTTTTTCCCTCCAAAAATTATTTTTTAGTGCGCAATTTTTTATTTTCACAAGGGTACCAGGATAAATTAGACCCCAAAATTTGTTGTCCAGTTTGTCCTGAGTACGCTGGTACCCCACATGTGGGGGGAACCACTGTTTGGGCACACGTCGGGGCTCGGAAGGGAAGTAGTGACATTTTGAAATGCTGACTTTGATGGAATGGTCTGCGGGTGTCATGTTACATTTGCAGAACCCCTGATGTACCTAAACTGTGGAACCCCCCCACAAGTGACCCCATTTTGGAAACTAGACCCCCTAAGGAACTTATCTAGATGTGTGGTGAGCACCTTGAACCCCCAAGTGCTTCACAGAAGTTTATAACGCAGAGCCGTGAAAATAAAAAATATTTTTTTTTCCTCAAAAAAAATGATTTTTAGCTAGCAATTTTTTTTTTCACAAGGGTAGCAGGATAAATTGGACCCCAAAAGTTGTTGTCCAGTTTGTCCTGAGTACGCTGATACCCCATATGTGGGGGATGACCACTTTTTGGGTACACGTCGGGGCTCGGAAGGGAAGTAGTGACATTATGAAATGCTGACTTTGATGGAATGGTCTGCGGGCATCATGTTACATTTGCAGAACCCCTGATGTACCTAAACTGTGGAACCCCCCCACAAGTGACCCCATTTTGGAAACTAGACCCCCTAAGGAACTTATCTAGATGTGTGGTGAGCACCTTGAACCCCCAAGTGCTTCACAGAAGTTTATAACGCAGAGACGTGAAAATAAAAAATATTTTTTTTTCCTCAAAAAAAATGATTTTTAGCCATCAATTTTTTTTTTCACAAGGGTAGCAGGATAAATTGGACCCCAAAAGTTGTTGTACAGTTTGTCCTGAGTACGCTGGTGCCCCATATATGGGGGGGAACTATTGTTTGGGCACACGTAAGGGCTCGGAATGGAAGTAGTGGCGTTTTGAAATGCAGACTTTGATGGAATGGTCTGCGGTCGTCATTATGTTTGCAGAGCCCCTGATGTGCCTAAACAATAGAAACCCCCCACAAGTGACCCCATTTTGGAAACTAGACCTCCCAAGTAACTTATCTAGATGCCTGGTGAGCACTTTGGACCCCTAAGTGCTTCACAGAAGTTTATAACGCAGAGACGTGAAAATTAAAAAAAAATTTTTTCCACAAAAATATTTTTTTAGCCCCCAATTTTTTATTTTCCCAAGGGTACCAGGAGAAATTAGACCACCAAAGTTGTTGTGCAATTTTTCCTGAGTACGCTGATACCCCATATGTTGGGGTAAACCACTGTTTGGGCACACGTCGGGGCTTGGAAGGGAGGAAGCACCGTTTAACTTTTTGAACGCAAAATTGGCTGGAATCAATGGTTGCACCATGTCGCGTTTGGTGACCCCCTGATGTGCCTAAACAGTGGAAACCCCTCAATTCTAAATCCAGCCCTAATCCCAACACACCCCTAACCCTAATTCCAACCCTAACCATAACCCTAACTCCAACAGACCCCGAACCCTAATCCCAACCCTAACCATAACCCTAACCACAAGCCTAACCCTAATTCCAACCCTAACCCTAATTCCAACCCTAACCCTAATTCCAACCCTAACCCTCTTTCCAACCCTAACCCTCTTTCCAACCCTAACCCTCTTTCCAACCCTAACCCTCTTTCCAACCCTAACCCTCTTTCCAACCCTTACCCTCTTTCCAATCCTAACCCTAACCCTCTTTCCAACCCTAACCCTCTTTCCAACCCTAACCCTAACCCTCTTTTCAACCCTAACCCTTTTTTCAACCCTAACCCTAACCCTCTTTTTAACCCTAACCCTAACCCTAACCCTCTTTTCAACCCTAACCCTAACCCTCTTTTCAACCCTAACCCTCTTTTCAACCCTAACCCTAACCCTCTTTTCAACCCTAACCCTAACCCTAATGGAAAAATAAAAATAAAAATATTTTCTTTATTTTATTAGTTCTGCCTACCTATGGGGGTGATAATCGGGGGGTTTATTTACTTTTTCTTTCATTTTGATCACTGTGAGAGTGATCAAAATGAAAGAATGGAATCTGCAGCCGGCAGATTCGGGCGGGCGCACTGCGCATGCGCCCGCCATTTTCAAAGATGGCGGCGCCCATCATCCGGACCCGAGGGACACCGGGAGGGTCGGGGGGACTCAGGAGGTACCGGGGGGGTGAGGCGGGGATCGGAGGCTGGCGGGGAGCAGAGGGAATGGGAGGGGGGCAGATCATGACAGCGGCGGCAGATCGCCGCTGTCATTCAGTTGCGGGGGGGCGATCGCCGGTGGGGGTGGGGGTGGAATCGGTGTCTCCAGCCATGTCCGATGCTACAGCAGCGTCGGACATGGCTGGATTGTAATATTTCATCAATTTTCATTGATGAAATATTACTATCGCTCTGATTGGCTGTTTCACATTTAACAGCCAATCAGAGCGATCGTAGCCACGTGGGGGCAAAGCCACGCCCCCTGAGGTGAATTACAAAGCCCCCTGTATCTGCGGGTCGGGTGACCTTTCAGTGACCCCGGTCACCCGACCCGCAGGGGGGCTTTGAAGTCATGACGCCACATAGGCGTCACTGGTCAGATTTGAACCAGGTTTCATGACGCCTATGTGGCGTCAATGGTCGTGAAGGGGTTAAGTTGACCAACTCTTCTACTACAGCAAGTGCTATTCACCTCTATATGGAAGGCATTGCACTGTATTCAATCTGTCATTTAATTAACGATCTATCTTGTCCTTTGCTGCTTGGTAGGTACAGGTGTGATAAGCTGCAATAATGTGTTTGGCTTTGGATAGCTACATTTCTGCACACCTACCTGCTACAATGCCTGCAGCCCCTTCCCCTCAGTACTTCCCCAGCCTTAATTCAAGCATTCAATTCCTACCACATCCCTCATGCAATGATATGTCATTTCATTTTTGAAACATTGTCCCCCTCTTGTGGCCTTTCAACTTTGAAATTTACTGTTCAATTTTGAATGAATTCATATATGAATTAAATGGAAAAGCAACAATTTATCTGCCGAGTTATTTGAATGTTCGGCCTACGTCCACCTGTCTGACAGACGGTATTCTAGTGGCTTGTAGCAGCAGCAGCAGCTAGGCGCGCTGCTTGCCTGCAGTAAATAGGATGTGTTCCATCCATGGAACACTATGATAGGATTCATTCCATTCATAGAACACAATGCTTGGATGAAAAAGAGCAAATGTTGTTCCTATCTTCAAAAAGGGGAAGAAGGTGGACCCAGGCAACTATAGGCCGGTGAGTCTGACTTCTATACCAGGAAAGATCTTTGAACAAATTATTAAACTACATGTATGTCAGTACCTGGATAATAATGAAGTGATTAAACAGAGTCAGCATGGTTTTGTAACTAATAAGTCATGTCAGACTAACTTAATTTCCTTCTATGACGGTATCAATGATTGGGTGGATCAAGGAAATGCTGTAGATATAGTATATCTTGACTAAAGCAAAGCATTTGACAAAGTCTCTCATACAATCCTTATTGAAAAAATGACTAAGTATGGAATGGACAAGGCAACTGTTAGGTGGATTCATAACTGGCTTAGTGATCGGACCCAAAGAGTGGTCGTAAATGGCTGCACATCCAGTTGGAAGAATGTCTCAAGTGGGGTACTACAGGGCTCTGTCCTGGGCCCTGTATTGTTCAACATCTTTATCAACGATTTAGATGAAGGAATTGAGGGTAAACTGATTAAATTTGCTGATGACGCAAAGCTAGGAGGGATAGCTAATACTAGAGAAGAGAGAGAGAGGATTCAAAAAGATTTAAATAAACTGGAGAAGTGGGCAGTAACTAACAGAATGGTTTTTAACAGGGAGAAATGCAAAGTACTACATCTGGGCAATAAAAATGAAAAAAGCATATATAGAATGGGAGGAATAGGGCTAAGTGACAGCACATGTGAAAAAGACTTGGGTATACTAATAGATCACAGACTGAATATGAGTCAACAGTGTGATGCAGCAGCAAAAAAGGCAAATGCAATTCTAGGATGTATTAACAGAAGCATACAGTCTAGATCATGTGAAGTCATTATTTCCCTCTACTCCTCTTTGGTCAGACCTCATCTGGAATATTGTGTCCAGTTTTGGGCACCACATTTTAAAAAAGACATCAACAAACTGGAGCAAGTTCAGAAAAGAGCGACCAGAATGGTGACCGGTCTGCAAACCCTGTCTTATGAGGAAAGGTTGCAGGACTTGGAAATGTTTAGTTTGCAAAAGAGAAGACTGAGAGGAGACTTAATAGCTGTCTACAAATATCTAAAGGGCTGTCACATTGTAGAAGGATCAACTTTATTCTCATTTGCACAAGGAAAGACTAGAAGCAATGGGATGAAACTGAATGGGAGGAGACACAGATTAGATATTAGAAAAACCTTTTTGACAGTTAGAGTCATCAATGAGTGGAACAGGCTGCCACGAGAAGTGGTGAGTTCTCCTTCAATGGAAGTCTTCAAACAGAGGCTGGACAGACATCTGACTGGGATGATTTAGCGAATCCTGCTTTGAGCAGGGGGTTGGACCAGATGGCCCAGGAGGTCCCTTCCAACTCTATGATTCTATGATTCCTGGAACACTTTGGATCACTGGAACAATGGGACCACGTGTCACAATGGGAAACCCAGAGTCTGTAGCAGCTGCGCAGTAGTAGTCAGCTTCAGTCCAGGTGGGGGGGGATGCTCGCTCGCTCGCTCAGTATCGGCAGTTTCTCTGAGAATGGTGCACTCACTCTCTTAAGCCGATTCCAAAGACAGATTAAATTGAAATCGGAATACACAAGTAGTGTTTTCAAAGCATTATTTGAATGCTTTTTTCAAATGTCGCTGCTCTGCAATTAGTTTTTCTTGGTCCAAGTTGCACATTTCCAATTCCATAGCCTTGATTTAACTTGACCAACTCTTCTACTACAGCAACTGCTATTCACCTCTATGTGGAAGGCATTGCACTGTATTCAATCTGTCATTTAATTAACGATCTATCTTGTCCTTTGCTGCTTGGTAGGTACAGGTGTGATAAGCTGCAGTAATGTGTTTGGCTTTGGATAGCTACATTTCTGCACACCCACCTGCTACAAGGCCTGCAGCCCCTTCCCCTCAGTACTTCCCCAGCCTTAATTCAAGCATTCAATTCCTACCACATCCCTCATGCAATGATATGTCATTTCATTTTTGAAACATTGTCCCCCTCTTGTGGCCTTTCAACTTTCAAATTTACTGTTCAATTTTGAATGAATTCATATATGAATTAAATGGAAAAGCAACAATTTATCTGGCGAGTTATTTGAATGTTCGGCCTACGTCCACCTGTCTGACAGACGGTATTCTAGTGGCTTGTAGCAGCAGCAGCAGCTAGGTGCGCTGCTTGCATGCAGTAAATAGGATGTGTTCCATCCATGGAACACTATGATAGGATTCATTCCATTCATAGAACACAATGCTTGGATGTGTTCTATTCCTGGAACACTTTGGATCACTGGAACAATGGGACCAAGTGTCACAATGGGCAACCCAGAGTCTGTAGCAGCTGCGCAGTAGTAGTCAGCTTCAGTCTGCTGAGGGAGCCTCAGAGAATTAAGGCTGGGGAAGTACTGAGGGGAAGGGGCTGCAGGCCTTGTAGCAGGTGGGTGTGCAGAAATGTAGCTATTCAAAGACAAACACATTACTGCGGCTTATCACACCTGCACCTACCAAGCAGCAAAGGACAAGATAGATCATTAATTAAATGACAGATTGAATACAGTGCAATGCCTTCCATATAGAGGTGAATAGCACTTGCTGTAGTAGAAGAGTTGGTCAAGTTAAATCAAGGCTAAGGAATTGGAAATGTGCAACTTGAACCAAGGAAAACTAATTGCAGAGCAGCGACATTTGAAAAAAGCATTCAAATAATGCTTTGAAAACACTACTTGTGTATCCCGATTTCAATTCAATCTGTCTTTGGAAACCGCTTAAGAGAGTGAGTGCACCATTCTCAGAGAAACTGCCGATACTGAGCGAGCGAGCGAGCATCCCCCCCCACCTGTCTGCTGAGGCTCCCTCAGCAGACTGAAGCTGACTACTACTGCGCAGCTGCTACAGACTCTGGGTTGCCCATTGTGACAAGTGGTCCCATTGTTCCAGTGATCCAAAGTGTTCCAGGAATAGAACACATCCAAGCATTGTGTTCTATGAATGGAATGAATCCTATCATAGTGTTCCATGGATGGAACACATCCTATTTACTGCAGGCAAGCAGCGCACCTAGCTGCTGCTGCTGCTACAAGCCACTAGAATACCGTCTGTCAGACAGGTGGACGTAGGCCGAACATTCAAATAACTCGCCAGATAAATTGTTGCTTTTCCCTTTAATTCATATATGAATTCATTCAAAATTGAACAGTAAATTTCAAAGTTGAAAGGCCACAAGAGGGGGACAATGTTTCAAAAATGAAATGACATATCATTGCATGAGGGATGTGGTAGGAATTGAATGCTTGAATTAAGGCTGGGGAAGTACTGAGGGGAAGGGGCTGCAGGCCTTATAGCAGGTGGGTGTGCAGAAATGTAGCTATCCAAAGCCAAACACATTACTGCAGCTTATCACACCTGTACCTACCAAGCAGCAAAGGACAAGATAGATCGTTAATTAATTGACAGATTGAATACAGTGCAATGCCTTCCATATAAAGGTGAATAGCACTTGCTGTAGTAGAAGAGTTGGTCAAGTTAAATCAAGGCTAAGGAATTGGAAATGTGCAACTTGGACCAAGAAAAACTAATTGCAGATCAGCGACATTTGAAAAAAGCATTCAAATAATGCTTTGAAAACACTACTTGTGTATCCCGATTTCAATTCAATCTGTCTTTGGAAACTGCTTAAGAGAGTGAGTGCACCATTCTCAGAGAAACTGCCGATATGGAGCGAGCGAGTGAGCGAGCATCTCCCCTACCTGTCTGCTGAGGCTCCCTCAGCAGACTGAAGCTGGCTACTACTGCGCAGCTGCTACAGACTCTGGGTTGCCCATTGTGACACGTGGTCCCATTGTTCCAGTGATCCAAAGTGTTCCAGGAATAGAACACATCCAAGCATTGTGTTCTATGAATGGAATGAATCCTATCATAGTGTTCCATGGATGGAACACATCCTATTTACTGCAGGCAAGCAGCGCACCTAGCTGCTGCTGCTACAAGCCGCTAGAATACCGTCTGTCAGACAGGTGGACGTAGGCCGAACATTCAAATAACTCGACAGATAAATTGTTGCTTTTCCATTTAATTCATATATGAATTCATTCAAAATTGAACAGTAAATTTCAAAGTTGAAAGGCCACAAGAGGGGGACAATGTTTCAAAAATGAAATGACATATCATTGCATGAGGGATGTGGTAGGAATTGAATGCTTGAATTAAGGCTGGGGAAGTACTGAGGGGAAGGGGCTGCAGGCCTTGTAGCAGGTGGGTGTGCAGAAATGTAGCTATCCAAAGCCAAACACAATACTGCAGCTTATCACACCTGTACCTACCAAGCAGCAAAGGACAAGATAGATCGTTAATTAAATGACAGATTGAATACAGTGCAATGCCTTCCATATAGAGGTGAATAGCACTTGCTGTAGTAGAAGAGTTGGTCAAGTTAAATCAAGGCTAAGGAATTGGAAATGTGCAACTTGGACCAAGGAAAACTAATTGCAGAGCAGCGACATTTGAAAAAAGCATTCAAATAATGCTTTGAAAACACTACTTGTGTATCCCGATTTCAATTCAATCTGTCTTTGGAAACCGCTTAAGAGAGTGAGTGCACCATTCTCAGAGAAACTGCCGATACTGAGCAAGCGAGCGAGCATCCCCCCCACCTGTCTGCTGAGGCTCCCTCAGCAGACTGAAGCTGACTACTACTGCGCAGCTGCTACAGACTCTGGGTTGCCCATTGTGACAAGTGGTCCCATTGTTCCAGTGATCCAAAGTGTTCCAGGAATAGAACACATCCAAGCATTGTGTTCTATGAATGGAATGAATCCTATCATAGTGTTCCATGGATGGAACACATCCTATTTACTGCAGGCAAGCAGCGCACCTAGCTGCTGCTGCTACAAGCCGCTAGAATACCGTCTGTCAGACAGGTGGACGTAGGCCGAACATTCAAATAACTCGACAGATAAATTGTTGCTTTTCCATTTAATTCATATATGAATTCATTCAAAATTGAACAGTAAATTTCAAAGTTGAAAGGCCACAAGAGGGGGACAATGTTTCAAAAATGAAATGACATATCATTGCATGAGGGATGTGGTAGGAATTGAATGCTTGAATTAAGGCTGGGGAAGTACTGAGGGGAAGGGGCTGCAGGCCTTGTAGCAGGTGGGTGTGCAGAAATGTAGCTATTCAAAGACAAACACATTACTGCGGCTTATCACACCTGTACCTACCAAGCAACAAAGGACAAGATAGATCGTTAATTAAATGACAGATTGAATACAGAGCAATGCCTTCCATATAGAGGTGAATAGCACTTGCTGTAGTAGAAGAGTTGGTCAAGTTAAATCAAGGCTAAGGAATTGGAAATGTGCAACTTGAACCAAGGAAAACTAATTGCAGAGCAGCGACATTTGAAAAAAGCATTCAAATAATGCTTTGAAAACACTACTTCATGAAACGAAACCCGACCCTAGGATGAGGTCGGCCACGAGGTCGGCGACTTACGCGCCAAAGTCGCATTTCAAAAGTTTGTTTTGCGCTCTTTTTCAGCCAATCAGGATCCACGGACACTGTGGTCAACGTGATGACATAGGCAGGGGTCACCACCATCTTTCAGAAGGGCATGCAAGTGATTGGCTTGCTTTGGTGGGCGTCACAGGGGGTATAAAAGGGCGTGCACGCCGACCGCCATCTTACTTCTGCCGATCTTAGCATAGGGAGAGGTTGCTGCTGCTGATTCTGTAGGGAGAGCGTTAGGCAGGGAAGAAGAAAAAAAAACTGCTTCTGCTGCTAGCGATTTTGCCTGTATAACACACCAGTCACTGTGTGTGCAGTGCAAGGGGAGGCTATATTGTGGTGGATCAGCGGTGTTGGTTGTTTGGCTGCCTTCTAAGCCTTCCTGATAGCTGCATTGCTGTTTACCCACTGCTCTGCAAGCTGCTTTTTTAAAAGCAATCCCAATTTTTTTTTTTGTCCTGCTGAGGTACTGAGCGTGCATTTTTTCACACCATACAGCGGTGTACGCTCCTCACACAGTACCGTGTAACGGCTGTTATCACAGCCACAGTGAAGCTATCTGTGTGTCACTCTGTGAGAATAAGTCGAGGACATGTTCCGTTCTTACAGACCTGCACCTACTAGTTTTGTCTAGCTTTCAAACAGTTAAATATATTTGCTGTTTGATCACATTCAAAACTATAGAGAGACAGCGTGTGTCAGTCCGTATACTTAAATAACACGGAGCTTGACAATTTTATGTACACCGGACAGCCGTGTATGTGCACGCTCCTCTCAGTACCGTGTAACTGCTGTTATCACGGCCACAGTGAAGCTATCTGTGTGTCACTGTGGAAGGATAAGTGGAGGACTTGTTCCGTTCTTACAGACCTACACTCTAGGGAGATTCCTATTCTGCCCAATTCTACATACACCTTGTAGTTTGTGATACACTAGCCAATTTCTGCCTGTGACATTGCGCTCTGATATTCAGTGGACCTCACACAATCCAAAAGTGTCCAGTGTCCACTAGTGTGTGCATAAATTCAAAATCTCCCTTATCCTGTAGTCATTTTTTTCACACCTGTGCCATCGAGCCTGTGACATAGCGCTGTGATATTCAGTGGGCCTCACACAATCCATAAGTGTCCAGTATCCACAAGTGTGTGCAGAAATTCAAAATCTCTGTGATCCTGTAGTCACTTTTTTCACACCTGTGCCATCGAGCCTGTGACATAGCGCTGTGATATTCAGTGGGCCTCACACAATCCAAAAGTGTCCAGTGTCCACTAGTGTGTGCAGAAATTCAAAATCTCCCTTATCCTGTAGTCACTTTTTTCACACCTGTGCCATCGAGCCTGTGACATAGCGCTCTGATATTCAGTGGGCCTCACACAATCCATAAGTGTCCAGTGTCCACAAGTGTGTGCAGAAATTCAAAATCTCCCCTGTCCTATAGACACCTTGTACCTTGTTTTACATTACTATATAGTTTGTTGGATTTTGTCTACATTTCTACAAAAAATGAGGAAGGCTGGTGGAAGAGGCCGTGGAATTGGGCGGGGGTTGGCAGCTGGTAATGATGGTGTTGGTGGTGGATCTGATGGTAGTGGCAAGAGCAAAATAGGACCAAATGCAGGAGGTGTTGAGCCTGCGTCATCGTCTGGCTCCATAAGGCTTCGAAGGCTTAGTTTTCTAGGAGTTGGCAAACCGCTTTTAAAGCCAGAGCATCAGGAAAAAGTTTTGTCTTACATTGCTGACTCCAGCTCTATCGCCTCCTCTTCTGAAGTTGTAAAAAGTAAAAGCACTGAGTCGTCATTGGAGGCTCATGTTCATGAACCACACCTTTCCTTGTGTCCTTCACCCCAACCAAGATTGAAGGATGACGCAGGCCATACTACTGATTACTCCATGGAGCTGTTTTCACATACCATGCCTGGATTATCAAGTGAAATGGTGAATTACCCAGGCCAAGATGAATCTGACGTGGAGTGCACTGATGCACAGCCGCTGATAGATGATTCTGCTGGTACATTCACTCAGAGCACTACATTGTCCTCGCAGTGTACAGAGCCAGATTCTGACCCTGATGAGACTCAGGTGCCCCTTCCCGCACACTATACCACCATACACGGTGACACAGAGGAAGGTGCACATGACATTGAAGAGGAGGTGATGGATGACCCAGTTGTTGACCCAGATTGGCATCCATTGGGGGAAGAGGGTGCTGCGTCCAATAGCTCAGATGAGGAGCATCCACAGCAGACATCGACATCGCAACAGCTGTTATCTGGCAGGCCCGGAGCACTCCAAAGACAGGTTCCAAAAATCAAAAGAGTTGCTGGAAAGCTTGTCCAGAGGGTCAAAAGATCACAGCGTGCTAGGCCGCAAAATGTCTGCCAAAGTAGGAAGAGTGCAGTGTGGCACTTTTTTGAACAAAATCCTCATGATCAGGCCAAGGTTATCTGTAAGAAGTGCGCAAAGACCTTTAGCCGAGGAAAAATCTGAAAAATTTGAATACCAGTTGCATGCTTAGACATTTAACCACCATGCACTTGCAAGCGTGGACACAACACCAAACCTCAAGTGCCACATGTGCAACTGATCACAAAGAAGGTAGTCAGCAATGCTACATTATTTCCCCCACTGTAAGCCCACCGGTTAGCACAGCAGCAAATGTTGAGGTGTCATTGCAAGGCCACAACAGTCAGGGAATCCCACTGTTATATCAACGAAATACTGAATCTAGGCCATCAGAAAGAACACCAACTCCATCACCATCATCAACCCTCTCTCAGTCCACCCTGTCCACCGCTACTTCCACCATATGCAGCTCTCAAGTCCAGCTCACCCTCCCAGACACTATGAGTAGGTCAAGAAAGTACTCAGTCTCTCATCCGCGTACACTGGGTTTGAACGCCCACATTGCCAAACTAATCTCGTTTGAGATGATGCCCTTTCGGTTGGTGGAAAGCGCAGCTTTCCGCGAACTCATGGCCTATGCAGTACCACGCTATGACCTACCCAGTCACCACTTCTTCTCTCGCAAAGCCATCCCAGCCCTCCACCATCATGTAAAAGACCACATTGTCCATGCACTCAAGCAGTCAGTGAGTGGAAAGGTGCACCTCACAACTGATGCATGGTCCAGTCGGCATGGCCAGGGCCGTTACGTGTCCATCACTGCGCACTGGGTTAATGTGGTGGATGCAGGGTCCACAGGGGACAGCGGTGGTGGGACAGTGCTGCCTAGCACACGGTATAGGAAACAGTTGGCTGTAGGCGTTCGACCCTCCTCCTCCTCCTCCAGAAGCGAAAGCTCGTCCACAGAGCGCAGTCGTACGAGCACTCCATCTGCAGCTGCCACTGTTGCACACGAGGTGTCCCCCTATCGAGAAGCTAGTGGAAAGTGTCAGCAGGCTGTGTTGCAGATGATGTGTTTGGGCGACAGACACACCGCCGAGGTGCTGGCCGAGTACTTGAAGCGACAAACTGAGTCATGGCTGGGCAGTGTACATCTTGAGGCAGTCAAGGTAGTTAGTGATAACGGCCGTAATTTTGTGGCAGCCATAGCCCTTTCAAAACTCAGCCACATACCTTGCTTGGCTCACACCTTGAACCTGGTGGTGCAGTGCTTCCTCAAAAATTATCCAGAGTTAACAGCCCTGCTCCAGAAGGTGCGAAGACTGTGCGCGCACATCCGCCGGTCGCCTGTACACTCCGTTCGTATGCAGAAGCTGCAGCGATTGCTCCACCTTCCCAACCATCGCCTCATTATCGACATTGCAACAAGGTGGAACTCCACCCTGCACATGGTGGAGCGGCTGTGCGAGCAGAGGCAGGCCATAATGCATTTGTGGGAGGATACACGGCCAGGCACTTTGAGAGCAGACATGGAGTTGACAGGTGTGCAGTGGTCGAAGCTGAAAGACCTCTGTAAAGTCCTTCAGTGTTTTGAGAAATGCACACAGCTGGTAAACGCAGACGACGCCATCCTAAGCATGAGCATCCCACTTATGCGTCTGCTCATGCAAACTTTGACGCACCTTAAGGAGCAGGCGTCTGCAGCCAATGTTGACGAGGAGGGAATCCTTGATGACATTCAGCCATTGTCTGCTCAGGGACCTCTCCTGGACGAGGTGGAGGAAGAAGAGGAGGAGGAGGATGATGATGGGGATGATTACTTAGGGGAGGAGGATGCATCTCGTGGGGCAAGTGAAAATGTTGGCGTGGCAAGGTCTGGTACAGGGTTTGTGCGTGACTGGAGGGATGTGGATTTGCCAGAAAGTGCTCTTCCAACCAGCACTCGCAGTGCATCATTGACACCGGGAACATTGGCCCACATGTCAGATTATGCCTTGCAGATCCTAAAAAGGGACCCCCGCATTGCCAAAATGATGCACGATGACGACTACTGGTTGGCCAGCATCCTGGATCCACGCTTTAAAGGCAAATTACAAAACATCATGCCACAGGAGAACCTTGACCTAATATTGGCTAATAAACAAGCAACTCTGGTAAATCGGTTGCTTGAGGCATTCCCAGCACACAGCAGCGGTGATGGTTCTCACACGAGCCGTACGGGCCGGGGGCAGCTTGGCAGAGGTGTTCATGGTGCACACAGCAGAAGTGGCGTTGGAGACAGGGGTTTCATGACAATGTTGTGGACTGATTTTTCAAGTACTGCTCACACAACTGGTAATACTGCATCAATGGAAAGTGACAGGAGACAGCAGTTGTCAACTATGGTTACAAACTACTTTTCCTCCCATATCGATGTTCTCCCACACAGGTCATTCCCCTTTGACTATTGGGCCGCTAAACTGGACACCTGGCCTGAATTGGCCCAATATGCCTTACAGGAGCTCGCTTGCCCAGCTGCAAGTGTGCTATCGGAAAGAGTCTTCAGTGCAGCTGGATCAATCCTGACAGAAAAAAGGACCCGTCTGTCAACCCAAAATATGGATGATCTAACCTTCATTAAAATGAACCATGCATGGGTTTCCAAGGATTTTGTCCCACCTTCCCCTGATGACACATAGGTTGACAGAAAAATGGCTTGCTTTGGTCCACCTCTTCCTGGGACTTGACCTATTTTGCCTTTTGCATCAGCTGAATGTCCAACATCAACATATGCCACTTTCTAAAACTCCCTAACTGTGCTGCCTCCCCCCCCATGGCCGGGGTCACCACCTAGCGCACGACACCATGCGAGTGCCGTTGCCCTGGACAGGTGGGTAGGCCGACTCTTGGGCGCGGGCACTGGCACAGGGTCCCTCATAGTGCAATCAATTGTCTCTGACGGTGGTGGTGCACACCCGCCATCAGACACACCGCCGTACTATGAGGGGCCCAGTGCCAGTACCGACGCCCACGAGTGGGCCCCCTTGCTTTGGCAGGGCCCCAGCATTTGCAATCTTTACCTCTCCCTGCTCCCTGTGTAGTCTGGGCCGTCAAAAACACCGTCTGAGCCTGCCTCCTGATGTATAGACATATATTTTGAATGTGTACGCTATCCATACATGTTATCCGGGGATACGGTACCCTTTCTCACCTTTGTGCAATCACGTGCAAGCCATACTGGGCCTAACACCGTCTGAGCCTGCCTCCTGATGTATAGACATATATTTTGAATGTGTACGCTATCCATACATGTTATCCAGGGATACGGTACCCTTTCTCACCTTTGTGCAATCACGTGCAAGCCATACTGGGCCTAACACCGTCTGAGCCTGCCTCCTGATGTATAGACATATATTTTGAATGTGTACACTATGCTATCCATACATGTTATCTGGGGATACGGTACCCTTTCTCACCTTTGTGCAATCACGTGTAATCCATACTGGGCGTGAGAACGGCTGGCGAGCTGTTAAGCAAGCTACAGCACCTGTGGTTTGCACACCTAAGTTTTTCATTTTTTCAGGAATGACGGTTAGGCCTAATTCCGGAACTGCAGTTGACCTGCACTTACTGGGAAATCATCGTTCGCGGGTAATTGTAATCAGTGATCCCCATCACTAACGTTGTTCAGCGGGTTATCTGCACCTGTAAGCGACAAACGCTGGCCTTTTCAGTGTAGCGCACATGCAGCCACGGACATGTAAGGGCATGACACGCCAGTTATTGGCCAATCTCATGTGCCAGAGCCTCACGTGTCCCTCTAGTAAGCCGGACTCAGGCCGCGGGGCATGACAGAGTCTCGTTCGTTAACGGAATTAAGCTTGCAATGTGTGCATCTTTTCTGTAGCTGGCATGGTTGAGGTTTCCCAGGTGGAGTTGAATTTAACCGTAGGCTCCACTCCTGGTGGTGCCCTTCTGGACATTCCTTTAAGGTTCAGCTTTGCAACCATACTGCCCACGTAAAACAAACACTTTGCCTTCATGAACGCTGTTTGGAGGGTCATGACTCGTGGGAATAACGCCGCCCAATCAGTTAACCTGCTAGAGAGATCTTTTGTTGCTCCCAAGCATGACATCACACTCCCTAGGAGGAAGGTAATGCCACTGTGGCGACGGTACTCCTGGGGGCGACACAAGTGCACTGATGCCCAGCCACTGCTCGATGAATCTGCTGGTACATTGACCCAGACCACTACATTCCCCTCGCACGCTACACGGCCTGAATCTGACCCTGAATCTGACCTATAAACAGAAAGTTAGTGAGGAAACACTTAGCTAACCTAAATGAATTCAAGTCTCCAGGTCCAGATGAATTACACCCCAGAGTACTGAAGGAGATAGCAGAAGAAATTTCTGAACCACTCTCCATAATCTTTGAAAATTCTTGGAGAACAGGAGAAGTGCCAGAAGACTGGAGAAGAGCAAATGTTGTTCCTATCTTCAAAAAGGGGAAGAAGGTGGACCCAGGCAACTATAGGCCGGTGAGTCTGACTTCTATACCAGGAAAGATCTTTGAACAAATTATTAAACAACATGTAAGTCAATACCTGGATAAGAATGAAGTGATCAAACAGAGTCAGCATGGGTTTGTAACTAATAAGTCATGTCAGACTAACTTAATTTCCTTCTATGACGGTATCACTGATTGGGTGGATCAAGGAAATTCTGTAGATATAGTATATCTTGACTTTAGCAAAGCATTTGACAAAGTCTCTCATACAATCCTTATTGAAAAAATGACTAAGTATGGAATGGACAAGGCAACTGTTAGGTGGATTCATAGCTGGCTTAGTGATCGGACCCAAAGAGTGGTCGTAAATGGCTGCACATCCAGTTGGAAGAATGTCTCAAGTGGGGTACCACAGGGCTCTGTCCTGGGCCCTGTATTGTTCAACATCTTTATCAACGATTTAGATGAAGGAATTGAGGGTAAACTGATTAAATTTGCTGATGACACAAAGCTAGGAGGGATAGCTAATACTAGAGAAGAGAGAGAGAGGATTCAAAAAGATTTAAATAAACTGGAGAAGTGGGCAGTAACTAACAGAATGGTTTTTAACAGGGAGAAATGCAAAGTACTACATCTGGGCAATAAAAATGAAAAAAGCATATATAGAATGGGAGGAATAGGGCTAAGTGACAGCACATGTGAAAAAGACTTGGGTATACTAATAGATCACAGACTGAATATGAGTCAACAGTGTGATGCAGCAGCAAAAAAGGCAAATGCAGTTCTAGGATGTATTAACAGAAGCATACAGTCTAGATCACGTGAAGTCATTATTTCCCTCTACTCCTCTTTGGTCAGACCTCATCTGGAATATTGTGTCCAGTTTTGGGCACCACATTTTAAAAAAGACATCAACAAACTGGAGCAAGTTCAGAAAAGAGCGACCAGAATGGTGACCGGTCTGCAAACCCTGTCTTATGAGGAAAGGTTGCAGGATTTGGTAATGTTTAGTTTGCAAAAGAGAAGACTGAGAGGAGACTTAATTGCTGTCTACAAATATCTAAAGGGCTGTCACATTGTAGAAGGATCAACTTTATTCTCATTTGCACAAGGAAAGACTAGAAGCAATGGGATGAAACTGAATGGGAGGAGACACAGATTAGATATTAGAAAAAACTTTTTGACAGTTAGAGTCATCAATGAGTGGAACAGGCTGCCACGAGAAGTGGTGAGTTCTCCGTCAATGGAAGTCTTCAAACAGAGGCTGGACAGACATCTGACTGGGATGATTTAGCGAATCCTGCTTTGAGCAGGGGGTTGGACCAGATGGCCCAGGAGGTCCCTTCCAACTCTACGATTCTATGATTCTATGATTCTATGATTCTGATGAAACTCAGGTTACCCTTCCCATATACAGTTCCATCTTACACGGTGACAAAGAGGAAGCTGCAGATGAAAGTGCAGGTTCGGCCCACCCGCCATCAGACACACCACCATACTATCAGGGGCCCTGTGCCAGTGCCGTCGCCAACGAGTGGGCCCCCCCTGCTTGCTCAGGATCACAGCACTTGCAAGGTTGAAATACTGTGCAGTGAGATGGAAGATGGGGACGACGAGGAGTCCAGACTAGTACAGGGATTCCCTAGCGAGGAGACTTATTTGACTGTTTTCAATGTTGGGACAGCAATTTTTGGGGAGCACTATACTCTGGAGAATGATAGATGGGGCCCACCATACACTGGAACATTCCAAAGGTGGACATCAGACACTGGAGCAGCATTTACAGGGCCCATTATACACTAGAGCATTAGAAATGGGACACATTATGTTTGGAGCATTATTTGGGCCCATAAGACAGTGGAGCTTCATCCATGGGGACCAACATATACTGTAGCATTATGTGGAGCTCATCATAAACTGTTTCAAACATTATATGGGACCAATGATTCTGTATGGAGAAATAGATGGGCCTCGTCATGAGATATAAAAAGTGAAGTATTTTTCATTGTACTATACCGCTATTTCTCTGCCGTATCGGAGCATGATGAGTTGTGGTATGTGTTAAACGGGCGCTCTTTCGCCCAGGGCACATGAAAACCTGGAGCCAGCCCTACCCCCCCACAACTTTAGCCAAATAACCCTCATTTTTCAGTGCGTAACTTGTATTATGAAGTTAATTAAGGTTGACAAGCTTAAGTAAGAAGAATTGATGCTTTTGGCATTCAAATGGGCACTGTAGGTGTGTTTCCTGTCCTCCTCTCACTGCCGACTTTTATTCCCCATTGACTTACATTGGGTTTCGTGTTTCGGGACGACCCCGACTTTTCCCTATATTCGGCCGATCTTACTCGACCCGACTTTTGGAAAAGTCGGGTTTCACGAAACGAAACTCGACCCTAAAAAACCAAAAGTCGCTCAACTCTACTATTCACCTCTATATGGAAGGCATTGCACTGTATTCAATCTGTCATTTAATTAACGATCTATCTTGTCCTTTGCTGCTTGGTAGGTACAGGTGTGATAAGCTGCAGTAATGTGTTTGGCTTTGGATAGCTACATTTCTGCACACCCACCTGCTGCAAGGCCTGCAGCCCCTTCCCCTCAGTACTTCCCCAGCCTTAATTCAAGCATTCAATTCCTACCACATCCCTCATGCAATGATATGTCATTTCATTTTTGAAACATTGTCCCCCTCTTGTGGCCTTTCAACTTTGAAATTTACTGTTCAATTTTGAATGAATTCATATATGAATTAAATGGAAAAGCAACAATTTATCTGGCGAGTTATTTGAATGTTCGGCCTACGTCCACCTGTCTGACAGACGGTATTCTAGTGGCTTGTAGCAGCAGCAGCAGCTAGGTGCACTGCTTGCATGCAGTAAATAGGATGTGTTCCATCCATGGAACACTATGATAGGATTCATTCCATTCATAGAACACAATGCTTGGATGTGTTCTATTCCTGGAACACTTTGGATCACTGGAACAATGGGACCACGTGTCACAATGGGCAACCCAGAGTCTGTAGCAGCTGCGCAGTAGTAGTCAGCTTCAGTCTGCTGAGGGAGCCTCAGCAGACAGGTGGGGGGGTGCTCGCTCGCTTGCTCAGTATCGGCAGTTTCTCTGAGAATGGTGCACTCACTCTCTTAAGCGATTTCCAAAGACAGATTAAAATTGAAATCGGGATACATAAGTAGTGTTTTCAAAGCATTATTTGAATGCTTTTTTCAAATGTCGCTGCTCTGCAATTAGTTTTTCTTGGTCCAAGTTGCACATTTCCAATTCCTTAGCCTTGATTTAACTTGACCAACTCTTCTACTACAGCAAGTGCTATTCACCTCTATATGGAAGGCATTGCACTGTATTCAATCTGTCATTTAATGAACGATCTATCTTGTCCTTTGCTGCTTGGTAGGTACAGGTGTGATAAGCTGCAGTAATGTGTTTGGCTTTGGATAGCTACATTTCTGCACACCCACCTGCTACAAGGCCTGCAGCCAGGCTCGGACTGGCCCACCGAGGTACCGTTGGATCCCTCGGTGGGCCCGGCCCCCAAATGTCACTGTCACTCACGGCCCGCACCGGTATGCCATTACCAGCCCTGGCGAGGGAACAGACCTGTGGCTGCACACTGCGGGCACTACACAACAACTTGCTGTGACTAGCGGTTGCCATAAGAAAAGCGGTGCTGGGCGTGTGATGGCCGCTTATCCCATTGCTCACCACCCAAGTTCAATAGTGACTGCCTGCAGCACGCTCCGGTATATGCCCGCACAGGTGCCAGTGTGCACTCACTCTGCAGAGGGGCACGGCTCACCTGTCTGCCTCCAGCCCGTCCTCTGCCATCCCGGTCTCCGCAGTGATGACCTCCCGCCGATCTGTTCTCCGCAGCGCGGGGCACATGTCAGTGCCGGGCCTGTGACTCTGATAGCAACTGTTAATGCGGAGCTCGCCGGCGGCGGCTGCGAGGAATTGCAGGCAGCTCCTCCTTACCAGCATGTCAGTGCGGCCGCCCACTGACCGAGCAATGTGCACGACACCGAGCTGGGCCCCACCGGTAGTGGGAGAAGTCAGCACACCATGTTGGAACGACGGGCCGTAGTATATAGAACTTGCGTGGGCGCCGTTATCTGCCGCCTCAGACCAGGAGGGACACCGACCTGCGGTACCGTGCTTCAGGGACATGGCTCCTGGTCTGACTGTGCGGTACCGGCTGTGCTTCAGGGGCATAGCTCCTGGTCTAACTGTGCGGTACCGGCCATGCTTCAGGGACACAGCTCCTGCTGTAACTGTGCGGTACCCGCTGTGCTTCAGGGACATGGCTCCTATAGCTGTGCTGTACCGGCTGTGCTTCAGGGACATGGCTCCTGCTATAGCCATGCGGTATCGACTGTGCTTCAGAGACATGGCTCCTGGTCTGACTGTACGGTACCGGTTGTCCTTCAGGGACATGGCTCCTGCTATTGCCGTGCGGTACTGGCTGTGCTTCAGAGACATGGCTCCTGGTCTGACTGTACGGTAGCGGCTGTCCTTCAGAGACACGGCTCCTGCTGTAACTGCGGTACTGGCTGTGAGTCAGGGACATGGCTCTTTCTGTAACTATGCGGTACTGGCTGTACTTCAGGAACATGACTTCTATAGCTGTGCAGTACTTGCTGTGCTTCATGGACATGGCTCCTGCTGTAACTGAGGCACTGGCTGTACTTCATGAACATGACTCCTCCTATAGCTGTGCGGTACCAGCTGTGCTTCAGGGACATGGCTTCTACTATAGCTGTGCGTCAGGGACATGGCTCCTACTGTAACTGTGCGGTACCGGCTGTGCTTCAGCGACATGACTGCTACTATAGCTGTGCGGTACTAGCTGTTCTTCAGGAACATGGCTCCTGCTATAGCCGTGTGGTCAGGCTCGGACTGGCCCATAGGGGAACAGGGGAATCCCCCGGTGGGCCCCTTTGCAAATCAGGGCCCCCAACCTTACTGTATAGGCAGTACTTGTCATAATTTACTTGATTCTCTCTGTTCAGACAAAAAGCAGCATCTCAGACATTAATCAAACTACCCAGTTTATAATCATATAGAGATAGGTAAATTTGATAACCAGGGTCATGTAATATTTGTATACAGGTGAAAAGTGGGCCCCCAAAGTCAATGTTACTGGTGGGCCCTTGGCACCCCAGTCCGACACTGCCTGCAGCCCCATCCCCTCAGTACTTCCCCAGCCTTAATTCAAGCATTCAATTCCTACCACATCCCTCATGCAATGATATGTCATTTCATGTTTGAAACATTGTCCCCCTCTTGTGGCCTTTCAACTTTGAAATTTAATGTTCAGTTTTGAATGAATTCATATATGAATTAAATGGAAAAGCAACAATTTATCTGGCGAATTATTTGAATGTTCGGCCTACGTCCACCTGTCTGACAGACGGTATTCTAGTGGCTTGTAGCAGCAGCACCAGCTAGGTGCGCTGCTTGCCTGCAGTAAATAGGATGTGTTCCATCCATGGAACACTATGATAGGATTCATTCCATTCATAGAACACAATGCTTGGATGTGTTCTATTCCTGGAACACTTTGGATCCCTGGAACAATGGGACCACGTGTCACAATGGGCAACCCAGAGTCTGTAGCAGCTGCGCAGTAGTAGTCAGCTTCAGTCTGCTGAGGGAGCCTCAGCAGACAGGTGGTGGGGATCGCTCGCTCGCTCAGTATCGGCAGTTTCTCTGAGAATGGTGCACTCACTCTCTTAAGCGGTTTCCAAAGACAGATTGAATTGAAATCGGGATACACAAGTAGTGTTTTCTAAGCATTATTTGAATGTTTTTTCAAATGTCGCTGCTCTGCAATTAGTTTTTCTTGGTCCAAGTTTCACATTTCCAATTCCTTAGCCTTGATTTAACTTGACCAACTCTTCTACTACAGCAAGTGCTATTCACCTCTATATGGAAGGCATTGCACTGTATTCAATCTGTCATTTAATTAACGATCTATCTTGTCCTTTGCTGCTTGGTAGGTACAGGTGTGCTAAGCTGCAGTAATGTGTTTGGCTTTGGATAGCTACATTTCTGCACACCCACCTGCTACAAGGCCTGCAGCCCCTTCCCCTCAGTACTTCCCCAGCCTTAATTCAAGCATTCAATTCCTACCACATCCCTCATGCAATGATATGTCATTTCATTTTTGAAACATTGTCCCCCTCTTGTGGCCTTTCAACTTTGAAATTTACTGTTCAATTTTGAATGAATTCATATATGAATTAAATGGAAAAGCAACAATTTGTCTGGCGAGTTATTTGAATGTTCGGCCTACGTCCACCTGTCTTACAGACGGTATTCTAGTGGCTTGTAGCAGCAGCAGCAGCTAGGTGCGCTGCTCGCCTGCAGTAAATAGGATGTGTTCCATCCATGGAACACTATGATAGGATTCATTCCATTCATAGAAAACAATGCTTGGATGTGTTCTATTCCTGGAACACTTTGGATCACTGGAACAATGGGACCACGTGTCACAATGGGCAACCCAGAGTCTGTAGCAGCTGCGCAGAAGTAGTCAGCTTCAGTCTGCTGAGGGAGCCTCAGCAGACAGGTGGGGGGGGATGCTCGCTCGCTCACTCACTCGCTCAGTATCGGCAGTGTGATAAAACACTCCGGGGTCGGCTTTGCTGGGGTCAAAGGTCACGTGCGTTCAGCATGAAACTCAGGCGCAGAGCGGGGATTCGGGTGTAACTTACCCTGGGTCAGGTTTATTAACGGTGAAAGCAATGCAAAAGGAAATAAACCATAAAATAAATCCTTGCCTGTCCGGCACTAACTAAACAATGGACAACCTAACTACCAAGTGGCGGGCTTCTCCCGTCCAGCCAAACCACAGTTGCAGTGGGCACTGCTTTCACTCACGTGTGTCTCTCACACAGACAGGCTCTCTGTGTTCCCAGGCTGAGACACTCACACAACCACCTGGCATCCTTTTATATCCACCTCCCATTATTCATTAGCAAGCAGGTGTGATACTGACCAGACTAGGCCACATAGGAAAGGAATCTGTTCGAGATATACCTGCCCTCATCCACTATTCCCACATGATTTTATTTTAGCATCAGTTTTTTCATTTTCACATGGGTAACAGGATAAAATGTATCCTAAAATTTGTTGGGCAATTTCTCCTGAGTACACCGATACATCATATGTGGTTATAAACCACTGTTTGGGCACACGGCAGGGCTCAGAAGGCAAGGAGTGCCATTTTACTTTTTGAATGTAAAATATGCTTGAATATTTAGCGGTTGCCATGTCTTGTTTTAAGAGTACCTGTGTGCCTAAACATTGGAGCTCCCCCACAAGTGACCCCATTTTGGAAACTAGACCCTCCAAGGAACTTATCTAGATGCATAGTATGCACTTTGAACCCCCAGGTGCTTCACAAATTGATCTGTAAAAAAAAAAGTACTTTTTTTTCACACAAATTTTATTTAGCCTCAGTTTTTTCATTTTCACATGGGCAACAGGATAAAATGGATCCTAAAATTTGTTGGGCAATTTCTCCTGAGTACATCAATATCTCATATGTGGTCATAAACCACTGTTTGGGCGCACCGCAGGGCCCGGAAGGGAAGGAGCGCCAGGTGACTTTTTGATTGGAAAATTAGCTCCAATCGTTAGTGGACACCATGTCGCATTTGGAGAGCCCCTGTGTGCCTAAACATTGGAGCTCCCCCACAAGTGACCCCATTTTGGAAACTAGACCCCCAAAGGAACTTATCTAGATGTGTGGTGAGCACTTTGAACCCCCAAGTGCTTCACAGAAGTTTATAACGCAGAGCAGTGAAAATAAAAAATAATTTTCTTTTGCTCAAAAATGATGTTTTAGCCCGCTATTTTTTATTTTCACAAGGCTAACAGGAGAAATTGAACCACAAAAGTTGTTGTGCAATTTGTCTTGAGTACACTGATACCCCATATGTGGGGGGGAACCACTGTTTGGGAGCACGGGAGAGCTCAGAAGGCAAGGAGCGCCATTTTGGAGTGCAGACTTTGATGGAATGTTCTGCGGGCGTCATGTTGCGTTTGCAGAGCCCCTGTGTGCCTAAACAGTAGAAACCCACACAAGTGACCCCATTTTGGAAACTAGAACCCCCAAGGAGCTTATCTAGATGTGTCGTGAGCACTCTGAATCCCCAAGTGCTTCACAGAAGTTTATAAATGCAGAGCCATGAAAATAAAAAAATATTTTTTTTTCCTCAAAAATGATTTTTTAGCCCGCTATTTTTTATTTTCCCAAGGGTAACAGGATAAATTGGACCCCAAAAGTTGTTGTCCAGTTTGTCCTGAGTACACTGGTACCCCATATGTGGGGGGAAACCACTGTTTGAGTGCACGGCATGGCTCAGAAGGGAAGGAGCGTCATTTGACTTTTTGAATTGAAAATTAGCTCCAATCGTTAGCGGACACCATGTTGTGTTTGCAGAGCCCCTGTGTGCGTAAACTTTGGAGCTCCCCCACAAATGACCCCATTTTGGAAACTAGACCCCCTAAGGAACTTATCTAGATGCATAGTGAGCACTTTGAACCCCCAGGTGCTACACAGAAGTTTATAACGCAGAGCCGTTAAAATAAAAATATTTTTTTTCCCTCAAAAAATAAATTTTTAGCCTGCTATTTTTTATTTTCACAAAGGTAACAGGATAAATTGGACCCCAAAGGTTGTTGTTCAGCTTGTCCTGAGTATGCTGGTACCACATATGTGGGGGGACCACTGTTTGGGCACACGTTGGGGCTCGGAAGGGAAGTAGTGACGTTTTGAAATGCCGACTTGATGGAATGGTCTGTGGGCGTCATGTTACGTTTGCAGAGCCCCTGATGTACCTAAACAGTGGAAACCCCCCACAAGTGACCCCATTTTGGAAACTAGACCCCCCAAGGAACTTATCTAGATGTGTGGTGAGCACGTTGAACCCCCAAGTGCTTCACAGAAGTTTATAACGCAGAACCGTGAAAATAAAAAATCTTTTTTTTTCCACAAAAATAATTATTTTAGCCCCCATTTTTTTATTTTCCCAAGGGTAACAGGAGAAATTAGACCCCCAAAGTTGTTGTGCAATTTTTCCTGAGTACCCTGATACCCCATAAGTGGGGGTAAACCACTGTTTGGGCACACGTCGGGGCTCGAAATGGAGGGAGCACCGTTTGACTTTTTGAACGCAAAATTGGCTGGAATAAATGGTGGCTCCATGTCGCATTTGGAGACCCCCTGACATGCCTAAACAGTGGAAACCCCTCAATTCTATCTCCAACCCTAACCCCAACACACCCCTAACCCTAATCCCAACCCTAATCATAACCCTAACCACAACCCTAATCCCAACACACCCCTAACGAAATCCCAACTCTAACCCTAACCACAAGCCTAACCGTAATCCCATCCCCAACCCAACCCTAATCCCAATTCCAACCCTAACCCTAAGTTCAACCCTAACCCTAAGTTCAACCCTAACCCTTAGTCCAACCCTAACCCTTAGTCCAATCCTAACCCTATTTCTAACCCTAGCCCTAACCCTAGCCCTAACCCTAGCCCTAACCCTAACCCTAGCCCTAGCCCTAACCCTAACCCTAATGGAAAAAAAAAAAATTATTATTTGTCCCTACCTATGGGGGTGATAAGGGGGGCGGTGATTTACTTTTTTTTATTTTGATCACTATGAAAGTTTATCATAGTGATCAAAATAAATGACACTGGACGCCGGGACACCGGGACGGATAGCGGGAGGTCGGAGGCACAAAGGAGGGTGAGAGTGGGTGATCGGAGGGGTGATCGGAGGGCTGGGGGGGCAGAGGGAAGGAGGGGGGGCAGATTATGACGGCGGCTGCCGATCGGTGCCGTCAGACGGTGGCGGCAGCCGTTCAGCATCGGCCATGGCTGGATTGTAATATTTCACCAATTTTCATTGGTGAAATATTACAATCGCTCTGATTGGCAGTTTCACTTTTAACAGCCAATCAGAGCGATCGTAGGCACGTGGGGGCTAAGCCACACCCCCAGGTGTTAACTCTGAAGGGTCATTTGTGTGCGGGTCGGGTGACCTTTCAGTGACCCCGGTCACCCGACCCGCAGGGGGGCTATTTATAGCATGACGACTACTTAGGCGTCATAGGTCGTTTGGGCACTGCTTTTCATGACGCCTATGTAGGCGTCATAGGTCGTGAAGGGGTTAACTTGACCAACTCTTCTACTACAGCAAGTGCTATTCACCTCTATATGGAAGGCATTGCACAGTATTCAATCTGTCATTTAATTAACGATCTATCTTGTCCTTTGCTGCTTGGTAGGTACAGGTGTGATAAGCTGCAGTAATGTGTTTGGCTTTGGATAGCTACATTTCTGCACACCCACCTGCTACAAGGCCTGCAGCCCCTTCCCCTCAGTACTTCCTGAGCCTTAATTCAAGCATTCAATTCCTACCACATCCCTCATGCAATTATATGTCATTTCATTTTTGAAACATTGTCCCCCTCTTGTGGCCTTTCAACTTTGAAATTTACTGTTCAATTTTGAATGAATTCATATATGAATTAAATGGAAAAGCAACAATTTATCTGGCGAGTTATTTGAATGTTCGGTCTACGTCCACCTGTCTGACAGACGGTATTCTAGTGGCTTGTAGCAGCAGTAGCAGCTAGGTGCGCTGCTTGCCTGCAGTAAATAGGATGTGTTCCATCCATGGAACACTATGATAGGATTCATTCCATTCATAGAACACAATGCTTGGATGTGTTCTATTTCTGGCAATGGCGGATCTTAATAGGGGCGGATGGGGCGGTCGCCCCGGGCCCAAGGTTTTTTGGGGGCCCAGGGCAGTGGCGTATCCAGGGGGGGGCAGGCAGCAGGGGGGCGCAGTCGAGCCGCCCGGCCGCCTAATGCAGCGGTCCGCAGTATGCCAGTATCTCCCTCCCTCCCCCCGGCGGCTGTGTTCTGCCGCTACCAGTCCTGGGAGTCGGCGGTTCTCTGTGTCGGCTGTCAAGCTGACAGCCGACGCAGAGAAGGAGGCCGCGCCGACTCCCAGGCAGCAATTGTACTTGGCGTCTATAGACGCCAGTACAATTGAAGCTCTGACCGCCGGGTCAGAGCGACGTCAGCACCGTGATCAGGTCATGTGATCACGCTGCTGACGTCACTCCCGGCGCCCAGAGCGAACGCTGGTGGTAAGTGTGCTCCTCTGTGGAGCTGAAGAACCACCGAAGATGGGGATGGGGGTTAATGAGCGGAGATGGGGGTTAATGTGGGGGTGGGGGTTAATGAGTGGAGATGGGGGTTAATGAGTGGAGATGGGGGTTAATGAGTGGAGAGGGGGGTTAATGAGTGGAGATCAGATGGGGTTAATGAGTGGAGAGGGGGGTTAATGTGGGGGTGGGGGTTAATGAGTGGAGATGGGGGTTAATGAGTGGAGAGGGGGGTTAATGAGTGGAGATGGGGGTTAATGAGTGGAGATGAGGGTTAATGAGTGGAGATGGGATTTAATGAGTGGAGAGGGGGGTTAATGTGGGGGTGGGGGTTAATGAGTGGAGATGGGGATTAATGTGCGGGGGTTAATGAGTGGAGATGGGATTAATGTGGGGATGGGGGTTAATGAGTGGGGGGGTTAATGAGTGGGGATGGGGGTTAATGTGTGGGGGGGATTTGGAGTGGGGGTACATAATGTGTGGGGGGATTTGGAGTGGGGGTACATAATGTGTGGGGGGATTTGGAGTGGGGGTACATAATGTGTGGGGGGATTTGGGAGTAGGGACGAGGGGTTATTGAGTGGGGATGGGGGGTACTTAATGTGTGTGGGGGATTGGGGATGGGGTGGATTTGGAGTGGGCATGGTATTTAATGTATGTGGGGAGATTTGAGGACACAAAATGAAGAGTATGTATGAGGGCATGTATGAGGAAACAGTATGGGGGATGGGTGCAGACAGTAAGGGGTGCGAACGGGTGAATGCATGTGGACACAGTATGGGGAGTCGAGGATATGTGTGAGCAGACAGTATAGAGAGTGTGGGGGTAAATATATGAGGAGACAGTATGAGGAGGGAGGGGAATAGTGTGAGGAGACAGTATATTGCAGATATTTGTATTTAGGGGCATTATAATGACACTTCTATCTTTAAGGGGATCGTGTGGAGATTTGCTGCAGAAGACCGGAGAAGATGGAAGTCTGCAGAGACGAGATGTGGATGAGCAAACTCATCATGGGGTCTGGACAAGAAGAAGAAAAGGAGAACGACTCCAGAGATGACGTCATCTATAAGGTACCTGGATGTAAATATTATTTGTGATATTGACTAATTCTCATGTTTTTTATTTATGTCAGGAGCATTACAGGGGTTGTCCAGGTCTGTGCTGAGTCTGCAGACATTCTATTTGACTGCAGACTTCTGAATTCTCACAGTGCTCACTGAATGCTGTCAGGATTCTCTCGTGCTGGTAATTTACATACATGCGGTCACATGCTGACTAGACATGTGTGGCCTCACTCAATGAAAGTGAACGGAGCGAGGCCGGGCACGTCTAGTTGGAATGTGGCCAGAAGTATACAAATCACATACTTGTGTTGACATGACTGTATATCGGCAAGGGAGAATCCTAAATGTGTGCAGTGCATTCATTGTGAGAATTCAGAAGCTGCAATGTCAGGATTCAGCTCTGCAGGTTCCAGTACTCATCACATGGACACCTCACTCATATGCGATTTTCATAGTTATGGTCCTGTGACAACGAGCTTCTCTTCCTGCTTTTAGTTTTTTACTGAACATTGAGAGCATTAGGGAGAGCAGTTCGTGGGTACATGACTAACTGTGCAAGTCGCATATGTACTTGGGGGGGGGGCGCCGAACCAAATTCTTGCCCCGGGTGCCAGAAAGCCTAGATACGCCTCTGGCCCAGGGGCAGGGGCCCAGGGGCAGGGGCGGGCTGGGCCGGGTGGCAGAGAGGCAAATGCCCCCCGGACCGCTCCCCAGCACCTGTACAGGGCCGGCCGTGCCCTGTGCTGTGACGCCGCTGGCAGCAGACAGCCGCCCGCGTCACATTCTATGAGGGGCCGGGAGCTGTGCACGGCCGTCACCTTGACGGCTGCTCAGCTCCGGCTGTACTTCCGGGTCAGATGTCGGGCGTGCGCGATGACGTCATCGTGCACGCGCCGACATGTCCCGGAGGATGCTGAAAGCAGAGGCGCTGCTGGGGAGCGAGCCGGCTGTGAGGTAAGTATGGGGAACTTTTTTTATTTTTTTATTTATAAAATGAATTAAATGGGGGAGGGGGTGAGTGGGGGCTGTACACAATGAAGGGGGGGTGACTGGGGCCTGTATATGATGAAGGGGGGGTGACTGGGGCCTGTATATGATGAAGGAGGGGTGACTGGGGGCTGTATATGATGAAGGGGGGTGACTGGGGCCTGTATATGATGAAGGGGGGGTGACTGGGGCCTGTATATGATGAAGGGGGGTGACTGGGGGCTGTATATGATGAAGGGGGGGTGACTGGGGTTGTACAGGATGAAGGGGGTGAGTGGGGGCTTCACAGGATGAAGGAGGGATGAGTGGGGGCTTCACATGATGAAGGGGGGTGAGTGGGGCTGCACATGATGAAGGGGGGGTGGGTGGGGCTGCATATGATGAAGGGGGGGTGAGTGGGGCTGCACATGATGAATTGGGGGTAAGGGGGACTGCACATGATGTGGGGGTAAAATTAACTGCACATGATGATGGGGTAGTGGGGCTGCACATGAAGTTGGGGGGAAGGGGACTGCACATGATAAAATGGAAGGGGGGATAAGGGGCTGGAAATGATGAAGCGGCACTGCAGATGAAGTGAGTGGGTGATAGGGGACTGCAATGGATGAAGTAAGGGGACTTCAAATTAAAGTGGGGACATTAAAGTGGATCCCCTATGGCCAGGATCACGTTGGGCGATTTTGTGCGTATTGGCCGTAGGCCTACAGCTTATGTGCAACGTCTTTTTAGGCCATGTCCACACGTGGTGGAATGGTGGCGGGTTTTCCGTATGGACCCGCAGCAAACCAAGTGCTGCGGTCCGTACGGCTGTCAATTCCCGCACGGGGACCGCAGCGCTCAGGTGGGAAGGGGGGTACAGGGGCCAAGGTTTTATGAACAGCCCCGGGCCCATAGTCCACTTAATCCGCCACTGATTCCTGGAACACTTTGGATCACTGGAACAATGGGACCACGTGTCACAATGGGCAACCCAGAGTCTGTAGCAGCTGCGCAGTAGTAGTCAGCTTCAGTCTGCTGAGGGAGCCTCAGCAGACAGGTGGGGGGGATGCTCGCTCGCTCGCTCGCTCAGTATCGGCAGTTTCTCTGAGAATGGTGCACTCACTCTCTTAAGCGGTTTCCAAAGACAGATTGAATTGAAATCGGGATACACAAGTAGTGTTTTCAAAGCATTATTTGAATGCTTTTTTCAAATGTCGCTGCTCTGCAATTAGTTTTTCTTGGTCCAAGTTGCACATTTCCAATTCCTTAGCCTTGATTTAACTTGACCAACTCTTCTACTACAGCAAGTGCTATTCACCTCTATATGGAAGGCATTGCTCTGTATTCAATCTGTCATTTAATTAACGATCTATCTTGTCCTTTGCTGCTTGGTAGGTACAGGTGTGATAAGCTGCAGTAATGTGTTTGGCTTTGGATAGCTACATTTCTGCACACCCACCTGCTACAAGGCCTGCAGCCCCTTCCCTTCAGTACTTCCCCAGCCTTAATTCAAGCATTCAATTCCTACCACATCCCTCATGCAATGATATGTCATTTCATTTTTGAAACATTGTCCCCCTCTTGTAGCCTTTCAACTTTGAAATTTACTGTTCAATTTTGAATGAATTCATATATGAATTATATGGAAAAGCAACAATTTATCTGGCGAGTTATTTGATTGTTCGGCCTACGTCCACCTGTCTGACAGACGGTATTCTAGTGGCTTGTAGCAGCAGCAGCAGCTAGGTGCGCTGCTTGCCTGCAGTAAATAGGATGTGTTCCATCCATGGAACACTATGATAGGATTCATTCCATTCATAGAACACAATGCTTGGATGTGTTCTATTCCTGGAACTCTTTGGATCACTGGAACAATGGGACCACGTGTCACAATGGGCAACCCAGAGTCTGTAGCAGCTGCGCAGTAGTAGTCAGCTTCAGTCTGCTGAGGGAGCCTCAGCAGACAGATGGGGGGGATGCTCGCTCGCTCGCTCAGTATCGGCAGTTTCTCTGAGAATGGTGCACTCACTCTCTTAAGCGGTTTCCAAAGACAGATTGAATTGAAATCGGGATACACAAGTAGTGTTTTCAAAGCATTATTTGAATGCTTTTTTCAAATGTCGCTGCTCTGCAATTAGTTTTTCTTGGTCCAAGTTGCACATTTCCAATTCCTTAGCCTTGATTTAACTTGACCAACTCTTCTACTACAGCAAGTGCTATTCACCTCTATATGGAAGGCATTGCACTGTATTCAATCTGTCATTTAATTAACGATCTATCTTTTCCTTTGCTGCTTGGTAGGTACAGGTGTGATAAGCTGCAGTAATGTGTTTGGCTTTGGATAGCTACATTTCTGCACACCCACCTGCTACAAGGCCTGCAGCCCCTTCCCCTCAGTACTTCCCCAGCCTTAATTCAAGCATTCAATTCCTACCACATCCCTCATGCAATGATATGTCATTTAATTTTTGAAACATTGTCCCCCTCTTGTGGCCTTTCAACTTTGAAATTTACTGTTCAATTTTGAATGAATTCATATATGAATTAAATGGAAAAGCAACAATTTATCTGGCGAGTTATTTGATTGTTCGGCCTACGTCCACCTGTCTGACAGACGGTATTCTAGTGGCTTGTAGCAGCAGCAGCAGCTAGGTGCGCTGCTTGCCTGCAGTAAATAGGATGTGTTCCATCCATGGAACACTATGATAGGATTCATTCCATTCATAGAACACAATGCTTGGATGTGTTCTATTCCTGGAACACTTTGGATCACTTAAACAATGGGACCACGTGTCACAATGGGCAACCCAGAGTCTGTAGCAGCTGCGCAGTAGTAGTCAGCTTCAGTCTGCTGAGGGAGCCTCAGCAGACAGGTGGGGGGGATGCTCGCTCGCTCGCTCAGTATCGGCAGTTTCTCTGAGAATGGTGCACTCACTCTCTTAAGCGGTTTCCAAAGACAGATTGAATTGAAATCGGGATACACAAGTAGTGTTTTCAAAGCATTATTTGAATGCTTTTTTCAAATGTCGCTGCTCTGCAATTAGTTTTTCTTGGTCCAAGTTGCACATTTCCAATTCCTTAGCCTTGATTCAACTTGACCATGACAATGGGTAATCGCGATACCTATAGAATCCCCCATTTTCTTTATGATTGCCGAACCCATTAAATGATGACTCTCACACCTTTATTGGATAAATTGGCCACAGCAGCCTTTTATTAACATTTTAACAAAACATTTACAAAACAATGTTCCCAAAGGAGGGGCGGTCCTTGAGGCCCTAAAATTGTAACTGCCACAGGTCAATGACCCCATAAACCTTGTCCCCAGTACGAGTCCTGCCTCTAGTCGTGAAGCACCAGCTCAGAGACCCTAATAGACTCAACCGGACAATATCCGCCCGAAATACCAGCGAATTTCCGCTTCCATTCCTCAGTGTGACCATTATGTTCTGTTCCACATTAATCTGCCCAAGGGGAGTCCAGGACCTTACAGATCCCCCCCCTCCAAACCGCCGTTTCCTGGCACCACCAACCTCGAGGACCACTCCCGCCACGCCGAACTGCCATGACAAATATACAGAGATGCAAAACATTTGTTAGGAAATCAGAATTCTTATCCCACTATACACCCCATATCTATGGATCCTGTAGACAATTCCACCATAACCACATAAACACGGGCGGGTGGGAGCTTGTTCCTACTGTAATGGTGCACCTAAAATGGTTGCCCCCACTAAGATGGTGACCCCCTCTTATAGTCCCCCCCACCTCCCTCCTGTGCCCCTCCTACCCCTCCAAAGCCTCGTCCCCTTGTTATTATTCAAACCTTTAACCCTTTCTTTACATGTCACCTTCCTATAGTTCCCCTCAACCCTGTCATGTCGTCCTCCCTTTGATGGCCTGCGGCCCAGTACGGCCTCACTTGACAATGGGTATTCGCGATACCTATAGAATCCTCCATCTACTTTATGATTGCCGAACCCATTAAATGATGACTCGCACACCTTTATTGGATAAATTGGCGACAGCAGCCTTTTATTAACATTTTAACAAAACATTTACAAAACAATGTTCCCAAAGGAGGGGCGGTCCTCGAGGCCCTAAAATTGTAACTGCCTCAGGTCAATGACCCCATAAACCTTGTCCCCAGTACGAGTCCTGCCTCTAGCCGTGAAGCACCAGCTCAGAGACCCTAATAGACTCAACCGGACAATATCCGCCTGAAATACCAGCGTATTTCCGCTTCCATTCCTCAGTGTGACCATTATGTTCTGTTCCACATTAATCTGCCCAAGGGGAGTCCAGGACCTTACAGATCCCCCCCCTCCAAACCGCCGTTTCCTGGCACCACCAACCTCGAGGACCACTCCCGCCACGCCGAGCTGCCATGGGGATGCTCGCTCGCTCGCTCAGTATCAGCAGTTTCTCTGAGAATGGTGCACTCACTCTCTTAAGTGGTTTCCAAAGACAGATTGAATTGAAATCGGGATACACAAGTAGTGTTTTCAAAGCATTATTTGAATGCTTTTTTCAAATGTTGCTGCTCTGCAATTAGTATTCCTTGGTCCAAGTTGCACATTTCCAATTCCTTAGCCTTGATTTAACTTGACCAACTCTTCTACTACAGCAAGTGCTATTCACCTCTATATGGAAGGCATTGCACTGTATTCAATCTGTCATTTAATTAACGATCTATCTTGTCCTTTGCTGCTTGGTAGGTACAGGTGTGATAAGCTGCAGTAATGTGTTTGGCTTTGTATAGCTACATTTCTGCACACCCACCTGCTACAAGGCCTGCAGCCCCTTCCCCTCAGTACTTCCCCAGCCTTAATTCAAGCATTCAATTCCTACCACATCCCTCATGCAATGATATGTCATTTCATTTTTGAAACATTGTCCCCCTCTTGTGGCCTTTCAACTTTGAAATTTACTGTTCAATTTTGAATGAATTCATATATGAATTAAATGGAAAAGCAACAATTTATCTGTCGAGTTATTTGAATGTTCGGCCTACGTCCACCTGTATGACAGACGGTATTCTAGTGGCTTGTAGCAGCAGCAGCAGCTAGGTGCGCTGCTTGCCTGCAGTAAATAGGATGTGTTCCATCCATGGAACACTATGATAGGATTCATTCCATTCATAGAACACAATGCTTGGATGTGTTCTATTCCTGGAACACTTTGGATCACTGGAACAATGGGACCACATGTCACAATGGGCAACCCAGAGTCTGTAGCAGCTGCGCAGTAGTAGTCAGCTTCAGTCTGCTGAGGGAGCCTCAGCAGACAGGTGGGGGGGATGCTCGCTCGCTCAGTATCGGCAGTTTCTCTGAGAATGGTGCACTCACTCTCTTAAGCGGTTTCCAAAGACAGATTGAATTGAAATCGGGATACACAAGTAGTGTTTTCAAAGCATTATTTGAATGCTTTTTTCAAATGTCGCTGCTCTGCAATTTGTTTTTCTTGGTCCAAGTTGCACATTTCCAATTCCTTAGCCTTGATTTATCTTGACCATCTCTTCTACTACAGCAAGTGCTATTCACCTCTATATGGAAGGCATTGCACTGTATTCAATCTGTCATTTAATTAACGATCTATCTTGTCCTTTGCTGCTTGGTAGGTACAGGTGTGATAAGCTGCAGTAATGTGTTTGGCTTTGGATAGCTACATTTCTGCACACCCACCTGCTACAAGGCCTGCAGCCCCTTCCCCTTAGTACTTCCCCAGCCTTAATTCAAGCATTCAATTCCTACCACATCCCTCATGCAATGATATGTCATTTCATTTTTGAAACATTGTCCCCCTCTTGTGGCCTTTCAACTTTGAAATTTACTGTTCAATTTTGAATGAATTCATATATGAATTAAATGGAAAAGCAACAATTTGTCTGGCGAGTTATTTGAATGTTCGGCCTACGTCCACCTGTCTGACAGACGGTATTCTAGTGGCTTGTAGTAGTAGCAGCAGCTAAGTGCGCTGCTTGCCTGCAGTAAATAGGATGTGTTCCATCCATGGAACACTATGATAGGATTCATTCCATTCATAGAACACAATGCTTGGATGTGTTCTATTCCTGGAACACTTTGGATCACTGGAACAATGGGACCACGTGTCACAATGGGCAACCCAGAGTCTGTAGCAGCTGCGCAGAAGTAGTCAGCTTCAGTCTGCTGAGGGAGCCTCAGCAGACAGGTGGGGGGGGATGCTCGCTCGCTCACTCACTCGCTCAGTATCGACAGTGTGATAAAACACTCCGGGGTCGGCTTTGCTGGGGTCAAAGGTCACGTGCGTTCAGCATGAAACTCAGGCGCAGAGCGGGTATTCGGGTGTAACTTACCCTGGGTCAGGTTTATTAACGGTGAAAGCAATGCAAAAGGAAATAAACCATAAAATAAATCCTTGCCTGTCCGGCACTAACTAAACAATGGACAACCTAACTACCAAGTGGCGGGCTTCTCCCGTCCAGCCAAACCACAGTTGCAGTGGGCACTGCTTTCACTCACGTGTGTCTCTCACACAGACAGGCTCTCTGTGTTCCCAGGCTGAGACACTCACACAACCACCTGGCATCCTTTTATATCCACCTCCCATTATTCATTAGCAAGCAGGTGTGATACTGACCAGACTAGGCCACATAGGAAAGGAATCTGTTCGAGATATACCTGCCCTCATCCACTATTCCCACATGATTTTATTTTAGCATCAGTTTTTTCATTTTCACATGGGTAACAGGATAAAATGTATCCTAAAATTTGTTGGGCAATTTCTCCTGAGTACACCGATACATCATATGTGGTTATAAACCACTGTTTGGGCACACGGCAGGGCTCAGAAGGCAAGGAGTGCCATTTTACTTTTTGAATGTAAAATATGCTTGAATATTTAGCGGTTGCCATGTCTTGTTTTAAGAGTACCTGTGTGCCTAAACATTGGAGCTCCCCCACAAGTGACCCCATTTTGGAAACTAGACCCTCCAAGGAACTTATCTAGATGCATAGTATGCACTTTGAACCCCCAGGTGCTTCACAAATTGATCTGTAAAAAAAAAAGTACTTTTTTTTCACACAAATTTTATTTAGCCTCAGTTTTTTCATTTTCACATGGGCAACAGGATAAAATGGATCCTAAAATTTGTTGGGCAATTTCTCCTGAGTACATCAATATCTCATATGTGGTCATAAACCACTGTTTGGGCGCACCGCAGGGCCCGGAAGGGAAGGAGCGCCAGGTGACTTTTTGATTGGAAAATTAGCTCCAATCGTTAGTGGACACCATGTCGCATTTGGAGAGCCCCTGTGTGCCTAAACATTGGAGCTCCCCCACAAGTGACCCCATTTTGGAAACTAGACCCCCAAAGGAACTTATCTAGATGTGTGGTGAGCACTTTGAACCCCCAAGTGCTTCACAGAAGTTTATAACGCAGAGCAGTGAAAATAAAAAATAATTTTCTTTTGCTCAAAAATGATGTTTTAGCCCGCTATTTTTTATTTTCACAAGGCTAACAGGAGAAATTGAACCACAAAAGTTGTTGTGCAATTTGTCTTGAGTACACTGATACCCCATATGTGGGGGGGAACCACTGTTTGGGAGCACGGGAGAGCTCAGAAGGCAAGGAGCGCCATTTTGGAGTGCAGACTTTGATGGAATGTTCTGCGGGCGTCATGTTGCGTTTGCAGAGCCCCTGTGTGCCTAAACAGTAGAAACCCACACAAGTGACCCCATTTTGGAAACTAGAACCCCCAAGGAGCTTATCTAGATGTGTCGTGAGCACTCTGAATCCCCAAGTGCTTCACAGAAGTTTATAAATGCAGAGCCATGAAAATAAAAAAATATTTTTTTTTCCTCAAAAATGATTTTTTAGCCCGCTATTTTTTATTTTCCCAAGGGTAACAGGATAAATTGGACCCCAAAAGTTGTTGTCCAGTTTGTCCTGAGTACACTGGTACCCCATATGTGGGGGGAAACCACTGTTTGAGTGCACGGCATGGCTCAGAAGGGAAGGAGCGTCATTTGACTTTTTGAATTGAAAATTAGCTCCAATCGTTAGCGGACACCATGTTGTGTTTGCAGAGCCCCTGTGTGCGTAAACTTTGGAGCTCCCCCACAAATGACCCCATTTTGGAAACTAGACCCCCTAAGGAACTTATCTAGATGCATAGTGAGCACTTTGAACCCCCAGGTGCTACACAGAAGTTTATAACGCAGAGCCGTTAAAATAAAAATATTTTTTTTCCCTCAAAAAATAAATTTTTAGCCTGCTATTTTTTATTTTCACAAAGGTAACAGGATAAATTGGACCCCAAAGGTTGTTGTTCAGCTTGTCCTGAGTATGCTGGTACCACATATGTGGGGGGACCACTGTTTGGGCACACGTTGGGGCTCGGAAGGGAAGTAGTGACGTTTTGAAATGCCGACTTGATGGAATGGTCTGTGGGCGTCATGTTACGTTTGCAGAGCCCCTGATGTACCTAAACAGTGGAAACCCCCCACAAGTGACCCCATTTTGGAAACTAGACCCCCCAAGGAACTTATCTAGATGTGTGGTGAGCACGTTGAACCCCCAAGTGCTTCACAGAAGTTTATAACGCAGAACCGTGAAAATAAAAAATCTTTTTTTTTCCACAAAAATAATTATTTTAGCCCCCATTTTTTTATTTTCCCAAGGGTAACAGGAGAAATTAGACCCCCAAAGTTGTTGTGCAATTTTTCCTGAGTACCCTGATACCCCATAAGTGGGGGTAAACCACTGTTTGGGCACACGTCGGGGCTCGAAATGGAGGGAGCACCGTTTGACTTTTTGAACGCAAAATTGGCTGGAATAAATGGTGGCTCCATGTCGCATTTGGAGACCCCCTGACATGCCTAAACAGTGGAAACCCCTCAATTCTATCTCCAACCCTAACCCCAACACACCCCTAACCCTAATCCCAACCCTAATCATAACCCTAACCACAACCCTAATCCCAACACACCCCTAACGAAATCCCAACTCTAACCCTAACCACAAGCCTAACCGTAATCCCATCCCCAACCCAACCCTAATCCCAATTCCAACCCTAACCCTAAGTTCAACCCTAACCCTAAGTTCAACCCTAACCCTTAGTCCAACCCTAACCCTTAGTCCAATCCTAACCCTATTTCTAACCCTAGCCCTAACCCTAGCCCTAACCCTAGCCCTAACCCTAACCCTAGCCCTAGCCCTAACCCTAACCCTAATGGAAAAAAAAAAAATTATTATTTGTCCCTACCTATGGGGGTGATAAGGGGGGCGGTGATTTACTTTTTTTTATTTTGATCACTATGAAAGTTTATCATAGTGATCAAAATAAATGACACTGGACGCCGGGACACCGGGACGGATAGCGGGAGGTCGGAGGCACAAAGGAGGGTGAGAGTGGGTGATCGGAGGGGTGATCGGAGGGCTGGGGGGGCAGAGGGAAGGAGGGGGGGCAGATTATGACGGCGGCTGCCGATCGGTGCCGTCAGACGGTGGCGGCAGCCGTTCAGCATCGGCCATGGCTGGATTGTAATATTTCACCAATTTTCATTGGTGAAATATTACAATCGCTCTGATTGGCAGTTTCACTTTTAACAGCCAATCAGAGCGATCGTAGGCACGTGGGGGCTAAGCCACACCCCCAGGTGTTAACTCTGAAGGGTCATTTGTGTGCGGGTCGGGTGACCTTTCAGTGACCCCGGTCACCCGACCCGCAGGGGGGCTATTTATAGCATGACGACTACTTAGGCGTCATAGGTTGTTTGGGCACTGCTTTTCATGACGCCTATGTAGGCGTCATAGGTCGTGAAGGGGTTAACTTGACCAACTCTTCTACTACAGCAAGTGCTATTCACCTCTATATGGAAGGCATTGCACAGTATTCAATCTGTCATTTAATTAACGATCTATCTTGTCCTTTGCTGCTTGGTAGGTACAGGTGTGATAAGCTGCAGTAATGTGTTTGGCTTTGGATAGCTACATTTCTGCACACCCACCTGCTACAAGGCCTGCAGCCCCTTCCCCTCAGTACTTCCCGAGCCTTAATTCAAGCATTCAATTCCTACCACATCCCTCATGCAATTATATGTCATTTCATTTTTGAAACATTGTCCCCCTCTTGTGGCCTTTCAACTTTGAAATTTACTGTTCAATTTTGAATGAATTCATATATGAATTAAATGGAAAAGCAACAATTTATCTGGCGAGTTATTTGAATGTTCGGTCTACGTCCACCTGTCTGACAGACGGTATTCTAGTGGCTTGTAGCAGCAGTAGCAGATAGGTGCGCTGCTTGCCTGCAGTAAATAGGATGTGTTCCATCCATGGAACACTATGATAGGATTCATTCCATTCATAGAACACAATGCTTGGATGTGTTCTATTTCTGGCAATGGCGGATCTTAATAGGGGCGGATGGGGCGGTCGCCCCGGGCCCAAGGTTTTTTGGGGGCCCAGGGCAGTGGCGTATCCAGGGGGGGGCAGGCAGCAGGGGGGCGCAGTCGAGCCGCCCGGCCGCCTAATGCAGCGGTCCGCAGTATGCCAGTATCTCCCTCCCTCCCCCCGGCGGCTGTGTTCTGCCGCTACCAGTCCTGGGAGTCGGCGGTTCTCTGTGTCGGCTGTCAAGCTGACAGCCGACGCAGAGAAGGAGGCCGCGCCGACTCCCAGGCAGCAATTGTACTTGGCGTCTATAGACGCCAGTACAATTGAAGCTCTGACCGCCGGGTCAGAGCGACGTCAGCACCGTGATCAGGTCATGTGATCACGCTGCTGACGTCACTCCCGGCGCCCAGAGCGAACGCTGGTGGTAAGTGTGCTCCTCTGTGGAGCTGAAGAACCACCGAAGATGGGGATGGGGGTTAATGAGCGGAGATGGGGGTTAATGTGGGGGTGGGGGTTAATGAGTGGAGATGGGGGTTAATGAGTGGAGATGGGGGTTAATGAGTGGAGAGGGGGGTTAATGAGTGGAGATCAGATGGGGTTAATGAGTGGAGAGGGGGGTTAATGTGGGGGTGGGGGTTAATGAGTGGAGATGGGGGTTAATGAGTGGAGAGGGGGGTTAATGAGTGGAGATGGGGGTTAATGAGTGGAGATGAGGGTTAATGAGTGGAGATGGGATTTAATGAGTGGAGAGGGGGGTTAATGTGGGGGTGGGGGTTAATGAGTGGAGATGGGGGTTAATGAGTGGAGATGGGGATTAATGTGCGGGGGTTAATGAGTGGAGATGGGATTAATGTGGGGATGGGGGTTAATGAGTGGGGGGGTTAATGAGTGGGGATGGGGGTTAATGTGTGGGGGGGATTTGGAGTGGGGGTACATAATGTGTGGGGGGATTTGGAGTGGGGGTACATAATGTGTGGGGGGATTTGGAGTGGGGGTACATAATGTGTGGGGGGATTTGGGAGTAGGGACGAGGGGTTATTGAGTGGGGATGGGGGGTACTTAATGTGTGTGGGGGATTGGGGATGGGGTGGATTTGGAGTGGGCATGGTATTTAATGTATGTGGGGAGATTTGAGGACACAAAATGAAGAGTATGTATGAGGGCATGTATGAGGAAACAGTATGGGGGATGGGTGCAGACAGTAAGGGGTGCGAACGGGTGAATGCATGTGGACACAGTATGGGGAGTCGAGGATATGTGTGAGCAGACAGTATAGAGAGTGTGGGGGTAAATATATGAGGAGACAGTATGAGGAGGGAGGGGAATAGTGTGAGGAGACAGTATATTGCAGATATTTGTATTTAGGGGCATTATAATGACACTTCTATCTTTAAGGGGATCGTGTGGAGATTTGCTGCAGAAGACCGGAGAAGATGGAAGTCTGCAGAGACGAGATGTGGATGAGCAAACTCATCATGGGGTCTGGACAAGAAGAAGAAAAGGAGAACGACTCCAGAGATGACGTCATCTATAAGGTACCTGGATGTAAATATTATTTGTGATATTGACTAATTCTCATGTTTTTTATTTATGTCAGGAGCATTACAGGGGTTGTCCAGGTCTGTGCTGAGTCTGCAGACATTCTATTTGACTGCAGACTTCTGAATTCTCACAGTGCTCACTGAATGCTGTCAGGATTCTCTCGTGCTGGTAATTTACATACATGCGGTCACATGCTGACTAGACATGTGTGGCCTCACTCAATGAAAGTGAACGGAGCGAGGCCGGGCACGTCTAGTTGGAATGTGGCCAGAAGTATACAAATCACATACTTGTGTTGACATGACTGTATATCGGCAAGGGAGAATCCTAAATGTGTGCAGTGCATTCATTGTGAGAATTCAGAAGCTGCAATGTCAGGATTCAGCTCTGCAGGTTCCAGTACTCATCACATGGACACCTCACTCATATGCGATTTTCATAGTTATGGTCCTGTGACAACGAGCTTCTCTTCCTGCTTTTAGTTTTTTACTGAACATTGAGAGCATTAGGGAGAGCAGTTCGTGGGTACATGACTAACTGTGCAAGTCGCATATGTACTTGGGGGGGGGGGCGCCGAACCAAATTCTTGCCCCGGGTGCCAGAAAGCCTAGATACGCCTCTGGCCCAGGGGCAGGGGCCCAGGGGCAGGGGCGGGCTGGGCCGGGTGGCAGAGAGGCAAATGCCCCCCGGACCGCTCCCCAGCACCTGTACAGGGCCGGCCGTGCCCTGTGCTGTGACGCCGCTGGCAGCAGACAGCCGCCCGCGTCACATTCTATGAGGGGCCGGGAGCTGTGCACGGCCGTCACCTTGACGGCTGCTCAGCTCCGGCTGTACTTCCGGGTCAGATGTCGGGCGTGCGCGATGACGTCATCGTGCACGCGCCGACATGTCCCGGAGGATGCTGAAAGCAGAGGCGCTGCTGGGGAGCGAGCCGGCTGTGAGGTAAGTATGGGGAACTTTTTTTATTTTTTTATTTATAAAATGAATTAAATGGGGGAGGGGGTGAGTGGGGGCTGTACACAATGAAGGGGGGGTGACTGGGGCCTGTATATGATGAAGGGGGGGTGACTGGGGCCTGTATATGATGAAGGAGGGGTGACTGGGGGCTGTATATGATGAAGGGGGGTGACTGGGGCCTGTATATGATGAAGGGGGGGTGACTGGGGCCTGTATATGATGAAGGGGGGTGACTGGGGGCTGTATATGATGAAGGGGGGGTGACTGGGGTTGTACAGGATGAAGGGGGTGAGTGGGGGCTTCACAGGATGAAGGAGGGATGAGTGGGGGCTTCACATGATGAAGGGGGGTGAGTGGGGCTGCACATGATGAAGGGGGGGTGGGTGGGGCTGCATATGATGAAGGGGGGGTGAGTGGGGCTGCACATGATGAATTGGGGGTAAGGGGGACTGCACATGATGTGGGGGTAAAATTAACTGCACATGATGATGGGGTAGTGGGGCTGCACATGAAGTTGGGGGGAAGGGGACTGCACATGATAAAATGGAAGGGGGGATAAGGGGCTGGAAATGATGAAGCGGCACTGCAGATGAAGTGAGTGGGTGATAGGGGACTGCAATGGATGAAGTAAGGGGACTTCAAATTAAAGTGGGGACATTAAAGTGGATCCCCTATGGCCAGGATCACGTTGGGCGATTTTGTGCGTATTGGCCGTAGGCCTACAGCTTATGTGCAACGTCTTTTTAGGCCATGTCCACACGTGGTGGAATGGTGGCGGGTTTTCCGTATGGACCCGCAGCAAACCAAGTGCTGCGGTCCGTACGGCTGTCAATTCCCGCACGGGGACCGCAGCGCTCAGGTGGGAAGGGGGGTACAGGGGCCAAGGTTTTATGAACAGCCCCGGGCCCATAGTCCACTTAATCCGCCACTGATTCCTGGAACACTTTGGATCACTGGAACAATGGGACCACGTGTCACAATGGGCAACCCAGAGTCTGTAGCAGCTGCGCAGTAGTAGTCAGCTTCAGTCTGCTGAGGGAGCCTCAGCAGACAGGTGGGGGGGATGCTCGCTCGCTCGCTCGCTCAGTATCGGCAGTTTCTCTGAGAATGGTGCACTCACTCTCTTAAGCGGTTTCCAAAGACAGATTGAATTGAAATCGGGATACACAAGTAGTGTTTTCAAAGCATTATTTGAATGCTTTTTTCAAATGTCGCTGCTCTGCAATTAGTTTTTCTTGGTCCAAGTTGCACATTTCCAATTCCTTAGCCTTGATTTAACTTGACCAACTCTTCTACTACAGCAAGTGCTATTCACCTCTATATGGAAGGCATTGCTCTGTATTCAATCTGTCATTTAATTAACGATCTATCTTGTCCTTTGCTGCTTGGTAGGTACAGGTGTGATAAGCTGCAGTAATGTGTTTGGCTTTGGATAGCTACATTTCTGCACACCCACCTGCTACAAGGCCTGCAGCCCCTTCCCTTCAGTACTTCCCCAGCCTTAATTCAAGCATTCAATTCCTACCACATCCCTCATGCAATGATATGTCATTTCATTTTTGAAACATTGTCCCCCTCTTGTAGCCTTTCAACTTTGAAATTTACTGTTCAATTTTGAATGAATTCATATATGAATTATATGGAAAAGCAACAATTTATCTGGCGAGTTATTTGATTGTTCGGCCTACGTCCACCTGTCTGACAGACGGTATTCTAGTGGCTTGTAGCAGCAGCAGCAGCTAGGTGCGCTGCTTGCCTGCAGTAAATAGGATGTGTTCCATCCATGGAACACTATGATAGGATTCATTCCATTCATAGAACACAATGCTTGGATGTGTTCTATTCCTGGAACTCTTTGGATCACTGGAACAATGGGACCACGTGTCACAATGGGCAACCCAGAGTCTGTAGCAGCTGCGCAGTAGTAGTCAGCTTCAGTCTGCTGAGGGAGCCTCAGCAGACAGATGGGGGGGATGCTCGCTCGCTCGCTCAGTATCGGCAGTTTCTCTGAGAATGGTGCACTCACTCTCTTAAGCGGTTTCCAAAGACAGATTGAATTGAAATCGGGATACACAAGTAGTGTTTTCAAAGCATTATTTGAATGCTTTTTTCAAATGTCGCTGCTCTGCAATTAGTTTTTCTTGGTCCAAGTTGCACATTTCAAATTCCTTAGCCTTGATTTAACTTGACCAACTCTTCTACTACAGCAAGTGCTATTCACCTCTATATGGAAGGCATTGCACTGTATTCAATCTGTCATTTAATTAACGATCTATCTTTTCCTTTGCTGCTTGGTAGGTACAGGTGTGATAAGCTGCAGTAATGTGTTTGGCTTTGGATAGCTACATTTCTGCACACCCACCTGCTACAAGGCCTGCAGCCCCTTCCCCTCAGTACTTCCCCAGCCTTAATTCAAGCATTCAATTCCTACCACATCCCTCATGCAATGATATGTCATTTAATTTTTGAAACATTGTCCCCCTCTTGTGGCCTTTCAACTTTGAAATTTACTGTTCAATTTTGAATGAATTCATATATGAATTAAATGGAAAAGCAACAATTTATCTGGCGAGTTATTTGATTGTTCGGCCTACGTCCACCTGTCTGACAGACGGTATTCTAGTGGCTTGTAGCAGCAGCAGCAGCTAGGTGCGCTGCTTGCCTGCAGTAAATAGGATGTGTTCCATCCATGGAACACTATGATAGGATTTATTCCATTCATAGAACACAATGCTTGGATGTGTTCTATTCCTGGAACACTTTGGATCACTTAAACAATGGGACCACGTGTCACAATGGGCAACCCAGAGTCTGTAGCAGCTGCGCAGTAGTAGTCAGCTTCAGTCTGCTGAGGGAGCCTCAGCAGACAGGTGGGGGGGATGCTCGCTCGCTCGCTCAGTATCGGCAGTTTCTCTGAGAATGGTGCACTCACTCTCTTAAGCGGTTTCCAAAGACAGATTGAATTGAAATCGGGATACACAAGTAGTGTTTTCAAAGCATTATTTGAATGCTTTTTTCAAATGTCGCTGCTCTGCAATTAGTTTTTCTTGGTCCAAGTTGCACATTTCCAATTCCTTAGCCTTGATTCAACTTGACCATGACAATGGGTAATCGCGATACCTATAGAATCCCCCATTTTCTTTATGATTGCCGAACCCATTAAATGATGACTCGCACACCTTTATTGGATAAATTGGCCACAGCAGCCTTTTATTAACATTTTAACAAAACATTTACAAAACAATGTTCCCAAAGGAGGGGCGGTCCTTGAGGCCCTAAAATTGTAACTGCCACAGGTCAATGACCCCATAAACCTTGTCCCCAGTACGAGTCCTGCCTCTAGTCGTGAAGCACCAGCTCAGAGACCCTAATAGACTCAACCGGACAATATCCGCCCGAAATACCAGCGAATTTCCGCTTCCATTCCTCAGTGTGACCATTATGTTCTGTTCCACATTAATCTGCCCAAGGGGAGTCCAGGACCTTACAGATCCCCCCCCTCCAAACCGCCGTTTCCTGGCACCACCAACCTCGAGGACCACTCCCGCCACGCCGAGCTGCCATGACAAATATACAGAGATGCAAAACATTTGTTAGGAAATCAGAATTCTTATCCCACTATACACCCCATATCTATGGATCCTGTAGACAATTCCACCATAACCACATAAACACGGGCGGGTGGGAGCTTGTTCCTACTGTAATGGTGCACCTAAAATGGTTGCCCCCACTAAGATGGTGACCCCCTCTTATAGTCCCCCCCACCTCCCTCCTGTGCCCCTCCTACCCCTCCAAAGCCTCGTCCCCTTGTTATTATTCAAACCTTTAACCCTTTCTTTACATGTCACCTTCCTATAGTTCCCCTCAACCCTGTCATGTCGTCCTCCCTTTGATGGCCTGCGGCCCAGTACGGCCTCACTTGACAATGGGTATTCGCGATACCTATAGAATCCTCCATCTACTTTATGATTGCCGAACCCATTAAATGATGACTCGCACACCTTTATTGGATAAATTGGCGACAGCAGCCTTTTATTAACATTTTAACAAAACATTTACAAAACAATGTTCCCAAAGGAGGGGCGGTCCTCGAGGCCCTAAAATTGTAACTGCCTCAGGTCAATGACCCCATAAACCTTGTCCCCAGTACGAGTCCTGCCTCTAGCCGTGAAGCACCAGCTCAGAGACCCTAATAGACTCAACCGGACAATATCCGCCTGAAATACCAGCGTATTTCCGCTTCCATTCCTCAGTGTGACCATTATGTTCTGTTCCACATTAATCTGCCCAAGGGGAGTCCAGGACCTTACAGATCCCCCCCCTCCAAACCGCCGTTTCCTGGCACCACCAACCTCGAGGACCACTCCCGCCACGCCGAGCTGCCATGGGGATGCTCGCTCGCTCGCTCAGTATCAGCAGTTTCTCTGAGAATGGTGCACTCACTCTCTTAAGTGGTTTCCAAAGACAGATTGAATTGAAATCGGGATACACAAGTAGTGTTTTCAAAGCATTATTTGAATGCTTTTTTCAAATGTTGCTGCTCTGCAATTAGTATTCCTTGGTCCAAGTTGCACATTTCCAATTCCTTAGCCTTGATTTAACTTGACCAACTCTTCTACTACAGCAAGTGCTATTCACCTCTATATGGAAGGCATTGCACTGTATTCAATCTGTCATTTAATTAACGATCTATCTTGTCCTTTGCTGCTTGGTAGGTACAGGTGTGATAAGCTGCAGTAATGTGTTTGGCTTTGTATAGCTACATTTCTGCACACCCACCTGCTACAAGGCCTGCAGCCCCTTCCCCTCAGTACTTCCCCAGCCTTAATTCAAGCATTCAATTCCTACCACATCCCTCATGCAATGATATGTCATTTCATTTTTGAAACATTGTCCCCCTCTTGTGGCCTTTCAACTTTGAAATTTACTGTTCAATTTTGAATGAATTCATATATGAATTAAATGGAAAAGCAACAATTTATCTGTCGAGTTATTTGAATGTTCGGCCTACGTCCACCTGTATGACAGACGGTATTCTAGTGGCTTGTAGCAGCAGCAGCAGCTAGGTGCGCTGCTTGCCTGCAGTAAATAGGATGTGTTCCATCCATGGAACACTATGATAGGATTCATTCCATTCATAGAACACAATGCTTGGATGTGTTCTATTCCTGGAACACTTTGGATCACTGGAACAATGGGACCACATGTCACAATGGGCAACCCAGAGTCTGTAGCAGCTGCGCAGTAGTAGTCAGCTTCAGTCTGCTGAGGGAGCCTCAGCAGACAGGTGGGGGGGATGCTCGCTCGCTCAGTATCGGCAGTTTCTCTGAGAATGGTGCACTCACTCTCTTAAGCGGTTTCCAAAGACAGATTGAATTGAAATCGGGATACACAAGTAGTGTTTTCAAAGCATTATTTGAATGCTTTTTTCAAATGTCGCTGCTCTGCAATTTGTTTTTCTTGGTCCAAGTTGCACATTTCCAATTCCTTAGCCTTGATTTATCTTGACCATCTCTTCTACTACAGCAAGTGCTATTCACCTCTATATGGAAGGCATTGCACTGTATTCAATCTGTCATTTAATTAACGATCTATCTTGTCCTTTGCTGCTTGGTAGGTACAGGTGTGATAAGCTGCAGTAATGTGTTTGGCTTTGGATAGCTACATTTCTGCACACCCACCTGCTACAAGGCCTGCAGCCCCTTCCCCTTAGTACTTCCCCAGCCTTAATTCAAGCATTCAATTCCTACCACATCCCTCATGCAATGATATGTCATTTCATTTTTGAAACATTGTCCCCCTCTTGTGGCCTTTCAACTTTGAAATTTACTGTTCAATTTTGAATGAATTCATATATGAATTAAATGGAAAAGCAACAATTTGTCTGGCGAGTTATTTGAATGTTCGGCCTACGTCCACCTGTCTGACAGACGGTATTCTAGTGGCTTGTAGTAGCAGCAGCAGCTAAGTGCGCTGCTTGCCTGCAGTAAATAGGATGTGTTCCATCCATGGAACACTATGATAGGATTCATTCCATTCATAGAACACAATGCTTGGATGTGTTCTATTCCTGGAACACTTTGGATCACTGGAACAATGGGACCACGTGTCACAATGGGCAACCCAGAGTCTGTAGCAGCTGCGCAGAAGTAGTCAGCTTCAGTCTGCTGAGGGAGCCTCAGCAGACAGGTGGGGGGGGATGCTCGCTCGCTCACTCACTCGCTCAGTATCGGCAGTGTGATAAAACACTCCGGGGTCGGCTTTGCTGGGGTCAAAGGTCACGTGCGTTCAGCATGAAACTCAGGCGCAGAGCGGGTATTCGGGTGTAACTTACCCTGGGTCAGGTTTATTAACGGTGAAAGCAATGCAAAAGGAAATAAACCATAAAATAAATCCTTGCCTGTCCGGCACTAACTAAACAATGGACAACCTAACTACCAAGTGGCGGGCTTCTCCCGTCCAGCCAAACCACAGTTGCAGTGGGCACTGCTTTCACTCACGTGTGTCTCTCACACAGACAGGCTCTCTGTGTTCCCAGGCTGAGACACTCACACAACCACCTGGCATCCTTTTATATCCACCTCCCATTATTCATTAGCAAGCAGGTGTGATACTGACCAGACTAGGCCACATAGGAAAGGAATCTGTTCGAGATATACCTGCCCTCATCCACTATTCCCACATGATTTTATTTTAGCATCAGTTTTTTCATTTTCACATGGGTAACAGGATAAAATGTATCCTAAAATTTGTTGGGCAATTTCTCCTGAGTACACCGATACATCATATGTGGTTATAAACCACTGTTTGGGCACACGGCAGGGCTCAGAAGGCAAGGAGTGCCATTTTACTTTTTGAATGTAAAATATGCTTGAATATTTAGCGGTTGCCATGTCTTGTTTTAAGAGTACCTGTGTGCCTAAACATTGGAGCTCCCCCACAAGTGACCCCATTTTGGAAACTAGACCCTCCAAGGAACTTATCTAGATGCATAGTATGCACTTTGAACCCCCAGGTGCTTCACAAATTGATCTGTAAAAAAAAAAGTACTTTTTTTTCACACAAATTTTATTTAGCCTCAGTTTTTTCATTTTCACATGGGCAACAGGATAAAATGGATCCTAAAATTTGTTGGGCAATTTCTCCTGAGTACATCAATATCTCATATGTGGTCATAAACCACTGTTTGGGCGCACCGCAGGGCCCGGAAGGGAAGGAGCGCCAGGTGACTTTTTGATTGGAAAATTAGCTCCAATCGTTAGTGGACACCATGTCGCATTTGGAGAGCCCCTGTGTGCCTAAACATTGGAGCTCCCCCACAAGTGACCCCATTTTGGAAACTAGACCCCCAAAGGAACTTATCTAGATGTGTGGTGAGCACTTTGAACCCCCAAGTGCTTCACAGAAGTTTATAACGCAGAGCAGTGAAAATAAAAAATAATTTTCTTTTGCTCAAAAATGATGTTTTAGCCCGCTATTTTTTATTTTCACAAGGCTAACAGGAGAAATTGAACCACAAAAGTTGTTGTGCAATTTGTCTTGAGTACACTGATACCCCATATGTGGGGGGGAACCACTGTTTGGGAGCACGGGAGAGCTCAGAAGGCAAGGAGCGCCATTTTGGAGTGCAGACTTTGATGGAATGTTCTGCGGGCGTCATGTTGCGTTTGCAGAGCCCCTGTGTGCCTAAACAGTAGAAACCCACACAAGTGACCCCATTTTGGAAACTAGAACCCCCAAGGAGCTTATCTAGATGTGTCGTGAGCACTCTGAATCCCCAAGTGCTTCACAGAAGTTTATAAATGCAGAGCCATGAAAATAAAAAAATATTTTTTTTTCCTCAAAAATGATTTTTTAGCCCGCTATTTTTTATTTTCCCAAGGGTAACAGGATAAATTGGACCCCAAAAGTTGTTGTCCAGTTTGTCCTGAGTACACTGGTACCCCATATGTGGGGGGAAACCACTGTTTGAGTGCACGGCATGGCTCAGAAGGGAAGGAGCGTCATTTGACTTTTTGAATTGAAAATTAGCTCCAATCGTTAGCGGACACCATGTTGTGTTTGCAGAGCCCCTGTGTGCGTAAACTTTGGAGCTCCCCCACAAATGACCCCATTTTGGAAACTAGACCCCCTAAGGAACTTATCTAGATGCATAGTGAGCACTTTGAACCCCCAGGTGCTACACAGAAGTTTATAACGCAGAGCCGTTAAAATAAAAATATTTTTTTTCCCTCAAAAAATAAATTTTTAGCCTGCTATTTTTTATTTTCACAAAGGTAACAGGATAAATTGGACCCCAAAGGTTGTTGTTCAGCTTGTCCTGAGTATGCTGGTACCACATATGTGGGGGGACCACTGTTTGGGCACACGTTGGGGCTCGGAAGGGAAGTAGTGACGTTTTGAAATGCCGACTTGATGGAATGGTCTGTGGGCGTCATGTTACGTTTGCAGAGCCCCTGATGTACCTAAACAGTGGAAACCCCCCACAAGTGACCCCATTTTGGAAACTAGACCCCCCAAGGAACTTATCTAGATGTGTGGTGAGCACGTTGAACCCCCAAGTGCTTCACAGAAGTTTATAACGCAGAACCGTGAAAATAAAAAATCTTTTTTTTTCCACAAAAATAATTATTTTAGCCCCCATTTTTTTATTTTCCCAAGGGTAACAGGAGAAATTAGACCCCCAAAGTTGTTGTGCAATTTTTCCTGAGTACCCTGATACCCCATAAGTGGGGGTAAACCACTGTTTGGGCACACGTCGGGGCTCGAAATGGAGGGAGCACCGTTTGACTTTTTGAACGCAAAATTGGCTGGAATAAATGGTGGCTCCATGTCGCATTTGGAGACCCCCTGACATGCCTAAACAGTGGAAACCCCTCAATTCTATCTCCAACCCTAACCCCAACACACCCCTAACCCTAATCCCAACCCTAATCATAACCCTAACCACAACCCTAATCCCAACACACCCCTAACGAAATCCCAACTCTAACCCTAACCACAAGCCTAACCGTAATCCCATCCCCAACCCAACCCTAATCCCAATTCCAACCCTAACCCTAAGTTCAACCCTAACCCTAAGTTCAACCCTAACCCTTAGTCCAACCCTAACCCTTAGTCCAATCCTAACCCTATTTCTAACCCTAGCCCTAACCCTAGCCCTAACCCTAGCCCTAACCCTAACCCTAGCCCTAGCCCTAACCCTAACCCTAATGGAAAAAAAAAAAATTATTATTTGTCCCTACCTATGGGGGTGATAAGGGGGGCGGTGATTTACTTTTTTTTATTTTGATCACTATGAAAGTTTATCATAGTGATCAAAATAAATGACACTGGACGCCGGGACACCGGGACGGATAGCGGGAGGTCGGAGGCACAAAGGAGGGTGAGAGTGGGTGATCGGAGGGGTGATCGGAGGGCTGGGGGGGCAGAGGGAAGGAGGGGGGGCAGATTATGACGGCGGCTGCCGATCGGTGCCGTCAGACGGTGGCGGCAGCCGTTCAGCATCGGCCATGGCTGGATTGTAATATTTCACCAATTTTCATTGGTGAAATATTACAATCGCTCTGATTGGCAGTTTCACTTTTAACAGCCAATCAGAGCGATCGTAGGCACGTGGGGGCTAAGCCACACCCCCAGGTGTTAACTCTGAAGGGTCATTTGTGTGCGGGTCGGGTGACCTTTCAGTGACCCCGGTCACCCGACCCGCAGGGGGGCTATTTATAGCATGACGACTACTTAGGCGTCATAGGTCGTTTGGGCACTGCTTTTCATGACGCCTATGTAGGCGTCATAGGTCGTGAAGGGGTTAACTTGACCAACTCTTCTACTACAGCAAGTGCTATTCACCTCTATATGGAAGGCATTGCACAGTATTCAATCTGTCATTTAATTAACGATCTATCTTGTCCTTTGCTGCTTGGTAGGTACAGGTGTGATAAGCTGCAGTAATGTGTTTGGCTTTGGATAGCTACATTTCTGCACACCCACCTGCTACAAGGCCTGCAGCCCCTTCCCCTCAGTACTTCCCGAGCCTTAATTCAAGCATTCAATTCCTACCACATCCCTCATGCAATTATATGTCATTTCATTTTTGAAACATTGTCCCCCTCTTGTGGCCTTTCAACTTTGAAATTTACTGTTCAATTTTGAATGAATTCATATATGAATTAAATGGAAAAGCAACAATTTATCTGGCGAGTTATTTGAATGTTCGGTCTACGTCCACCTGTCTGACAGACGGTATTCTAGTGGCTTGTAGCAGCAGTAGCAGATAGGTGCGCTGCTTGCCTGCAGTAAATAGGATGTGTTCCATCCATGGAACACTATGATAGGATTCATTCCATTCATAGAACACAATGCTTGGATGTGTTCTATTTCTGGCAATGGCGGATCTTAATAGGGGCGGATGGGGCGGTCGCCCCGGGCCCAAGGTTTTTTGGGGGCCCAGGGCAGTGGCGTATCCAGGGGGGGGCAGGCAGCAGGGGGGCGCAGTCGAGCCGCCCGGCCGCCTAATGCAGCGGTCCGCAGTATGCCAGTATCTCCCTCCCTCCCCCCGGCGGCTGTGTTCTGCCGCTACCAGTCCTGGGAGTCGGCGGTTCTCTGTGTCGGCTGTCAAGCTGACAGCCGACGCAGAGAAGGAGGCCGCGCCGACTCCCAGGCAGCAATTGTACTTGGCGTCTATAGACGCCAGTACAATTGAAGCTCTGACCGCCGGGTCAGAGCGACGTCAGCACCGTGATCAGGTCATGTGATCACGCTGCTGACGTCACTCCCGGCGCCCAGAGCGAACGCTGGTGGTAAGTGTGCTCCTCTGTGGAGCTGAAGAACCACCGAAGATGGGGATGGGGGTTAATGAGCGGAGATGGGGGTTAATGTGGGGGTGGGGGTTAATGAGTGGAGATGGGGGTTAATGAGTGGAGATGGGGGTTAATGAGTGGAGAGGGGGGTTAATGAGTGGAGATCAGATGGGGTTAATGAGTGGAGAGGGGGGTTAATGTGGGGGTGGGGGTTAATGAGTGGAGATGGGGGTTAATGAGTGGAGAGGGGGGTTAATGAGTGGAGATGGGGGTTAATGAGTGGAGATGAGGGTTAATGAGTGGAGATGGGATTTAATGAGTGGAGAGGGGGGTTAATGTGGGGGTGGGGGTTAATGAGTGGAGATGGGGGTTAATGAGTGGAGATGGGGATTAATGTGCGGGGGTTAATGAGTGGAGATGGGATTAATGTGGGGATGGGGGTTAATGAGTGGGGGGGTTAATGAGTGGGGATGGGGGTTAATGTGTGGGGGGGATTTGGAGTGGGGGTACATAATGTGTGGGGGGATTTGGAGTGGGGGTACATAATGTGTGGGGGGATTTGGAGTGGGGGTACATAATGTGTGGGGGGATTTGGGAGTAGGGACGAGGGGTTATTGAGTGGGGATGGGGGGTACTTAATGTGTGTGGGGGATTGGGGATGGGGTGGATTTGGAGTGGGCATGGTATTTAATGTATGTGGGGAGATTTGAGGACACAAAATGAAGAGTATGTATGAGGGCATGTATGAGGAAACAGTATGGGGGATGGGTGCAGACAGTAAGGGGTGCGAACGGGTGAATGCATGTGGACACAGTATGGGGAGTCGAGGATATGTGTGAGCAGACAGTATAGAGAGTGTGGGGGTAAATATATGAGGAGACAGTATGAGGAGGGAGGGGAATAGTGTGAGGAGACAGTATATTGCAGATATTTGTATTTAGGGGCATTATAATGACACTTCTATCTTTAAGGGGATCGTGTGGAGATTTGCTGCAGAAGACCGGAGAAGATGGAAGTCTGCAGAGACGAGATGTGGATGAGCAAACTCATCATGGGGTCTGGACAAGAAGAAGAAAAGGAGAACGACTCCAGAGATGACGTCATCTATAAGGTACCTGGATGTAAATATTATTTGTGATATTGACTAATTCTCATGTTTTTTATTTATGTCAGGAGCATTACAGGGGTTGTCCAGGTCTGTGCTGAGTCTGCAGACATTCTATTTGACTGCAGACTTCTGAATTCTCACAGTGCTCACTGAATGCTGTCAGGATTCTCTCGTGCTGGTAATTTACATACATGCGGTCACATGCTGACTAGACATGTGTGGCCTCACTCAATGAAAGTGAACGGAGCGAGGCCGGGCACGTCTAGTTGGAATGTGGCCAGAAGTATACAAATCACATACTTGTGTTGACATGACTGTATATCGGCAAGGGAGAATCCTAAATGTGTGCAGTGCATTCATTGTGAGAATTCAGAAGCTGCAATGTCAGGATTCAGCTCTGCAGGTTCCAGTACTCATCACATGGACACCTCACTCATATGCGATTTTCATAGTTATGGTCCTGTGACAACGAGCTTCTCTTCCTGCTTTTAGTTTTTTACTGAACATTGAGAGCATTAGGGAGAGCAGTTCGTGGGTACATGACTAACTGTGCAAGTCGCATATGTACTTGGGGGGGGGGCGCCGAACCAAATTCTTGCCCCGGGTGCCAGAAAGCCTAGATACGCCTCTGGCCCAGGGGCAGGGGCCCAGGGGCAGGGGCGGGCTGGGCCGGGTGGCAGAGAGGCAAATGCCCCCCGGACCGCTCCCCAGCACCTGTACAGGGCCGGCCGTGCCCTGTGCTGTGACGCCGCTGGCAGCAGACAGCCGCCCGCGTCACATTCTATGAGGGGCCGGGAGCTGTGCACGGCCGTCACCTTGACGGCTGCTCAGCTCCGGCTGTACTTCCGGGTCAGATGTCGGGCGTGCGCGATGACGTCATCGTGCACGCGCCGACATGTCCCGGAGGATGCTGAAAGCAGAGGCGCTGCTGGGGAGCGAGCCGGCTGTGAGGTAAGTATGGGGAACTTTTTTTATTTTTTTATTTATAAAATGAATTAAATGGGGGAGGGGGTGAGTGGGGGCTGTACACAATGAAGGGGGGGTGACTGGGGCCTGTATATGATGAAGGGGGGGTGACTGGGGCCTGTATATGATGAAGGAGGGGTGACTGGGGGCTGTATATGATGAAGGGGGGTGACTGGGGCCTGTATATGATGAAGGGGGGGTGACTGGGGCCTGTATATGATGAAGGGGGGTGACTGGGGGCTGTATATGATGAAGGGGGGGTGACTGGGGTTGTACAGGATGAAGGGGGTGAGTGGGGGCTTCACAGGATGAAGGAGGGATGAGTGGGGGCTTCACATGATGAAGGGGGGTGAGTGGGGCTGCACATGATGAAGGGGGGGTGGGTGGGGCTGCATATGATGAAGGGGGGGTGAGTGGGGCTGCACATGATGAATTGGGGGTAAGGGGGACTGCACATGATGTGGGGGTAAAATTAACTGCACATGATGATGGGGTAGTGGGGCTGCACATGAAGTTGGGGGGAAGGGGACTGCACATGATAAAATGGAAGGGGGGATAAGGGGCTGGAAATGATGAAGCGGCACTGCAGATGAAGTGAGTGGGTGATAGGGGACTGCAATGGATGAAGTAAGGGGACTTCAAATTAAAGTGGGGACATTAAAGTGGATCCCCTATGGCCAGGATCACGTTGGGCGATTTTGTGCGTATTGGCCGTAGGCCTACAGCTTATGTGCAACGTCTTTTTAGGCCATGTCCACACGTGGTGGAATGGTGGCGGGTTTTCCGTATGGACCCGCAGCAAACCAAGTGCTGCGGTCCGTACGGCTGTCAATTCCCGCACGGGGACCGCAGCGCTCAGGTGGGAAGGGGGGTACAGGGGCCAAGGTTTTATGAACAGCCCCGGGCCCATAGTCCACTTAATCCGCCACTGATTCCTGGAACACTTTGGATCACTGGAACAATGGGACCACGTGTCACAATGGGCAACCCAGAGTCTGTAGCAGCTGCGCAGTAGTAGTCAGCTTCAGTCTGCTGAGGGAGCCTCAGCAGACAGGTGGGGGGGATGCTCGCTCGCTCGCTCGCTCAGTATCGGCAGTTTCTCTGAGAATGGTGCACTCACTCTCTTAAGCGGTTTCCAAAGACAGATTGAATTGAAATCGGGATACACAAGTAGTGTTTTCAAAGCATTATTTGAATGCTTTTTTCAAATGTCGCTGCTCTGCAATTAGTTTTTCTTGGTCCAAGTTGCACATTTCCAATTCCTTAGCCTTGATTTAACTTGACCAACTCTTCTACTACAGCAAGTGCTATTCACCTCTATATGGAAGGCATTGCTCTGTATTCAATCTGTCATTTAATTAACGATCTATCTTGTCCTTTGCTGCTTGGTAGGTACAGGTGTGATAAGCTGCAGTAATGTGTTTGGCTTTGGATAGCTACATTTCTGCACACCCACCTGCTACAAGGCCTGCAGCCCCTTCCCTTCAGTACTTCCCCAGCCTTAATTCAAGCATTCAATTCCTACCACATCCCTCATGCAATGATATGTCATTTCATTTTTGAAACATTGTCCCCCTCTTGTAGCCTTTCAACTTTGAAATTTACTGTTCAATTTTGAATGAATTCATATATGAATTATATGGAAAAGCAACAATTTATCTGGCGAGTTATTTGATTGTTCGGCCTACGTCCACCTGTCTGACAGACGGTATTCTAGTGGCTTGTAGCAGCAGCAGCAGCTAGGTGCGCTGCTTGCCTGCAGTAAATAGGATGTGTTCCATCCATGGAACACTATGATAGGATTCATTCCATTCATAGAACACAATGCTTGGATGTGTTCTATTCCTGGAACTCTTTGGATCACTGGAACAATGGGACCACGTGTCACAATGGGCAACCCAGAGTCTGTAGCAGCTGCGCAGTAGTAGTCAGCTTCAGTCTGCTGAGGGAGCCTCAGCAGACAGATGGGGGGGATGCTCGCTCGCTCGCTCAGTATCGGCAGTTTCTCTGAGAATGGTGCACTCACTCTCTTAAGCGGTTTCCAAAGACAGATTGAATTGAAATCGGGATACACAAGTAGTGTTTTCAAAGCATTATTTGAATGCTTTTTTCAAATGTCGCTGCTCTGCAATTAGTTTTTCTTGGTCCAAGTTGCACATTTCAAATTCCTTAGCCTTGATTTAACTTGACCAACTCTTCTACTACAGCAAGTGCTATTCACCTCTATATGGAAGGCATTGCACTGTATTCAATCTGTCATTTAATTAACGATCTATCTTTTCCTTTGCTGCTTGGTAGGTACAGGTGTGATAAGCTGCAGTAATGTGTTTGGCTTTGGATAGCTACATTTCTGCACACCCACCTGCTACAAGGCCTGCAGCCCCTTCCCCTCAGTACTTCCCCAGCCTTAATTCAAGCATTCAATTCCTACCACATCCCTCATGCAATGATATGTCATTTAATTTTTGAAACATTGTCCCCCTCTTGTGGCCTTTCAACTTTGAAATTTACTGTTCAATTTTGAATGAATTCATATATGAATTAAATGGAAAAGCAACAATTTATCTGGCGAGTTATTTGATTGTTCGGCCTACGTCCACCTGTCTGACAGACGGTATTCTAGTGGCTTGTAGCAGCAGCAGCAGCTAGGTGCGCTGCTTGCCTGCAGTAAATAGGATGTGTTCCATCCATGGAACACTATGATAGGATTTATTCCATTCATAGAACACAATGCTTGGATGTGTTCTATTCCTGGAACACTTTGGATCACTTAAACAATGGGACCACGTGTCACAATGGGCAACCCAGAGTCTGTAGCAGCTGCGCAGTAGTAGTCAGCTTCAGTCTGCTGAGGGAGCCTCAGCAGACAGGTGGGGGGGATGCTCGCTCGCTCGCTCAGTATCGGCAGTTTCTCTGAGAATGGTGCACTCACTCTCTTAAGCGGTTTCCAAAGACAGATTGAATTGAAATCGGGATACACAAGTAGTGTTTTCAAAGCATTATTTGAATGCTTTTTTCAAATGTCGCTGCTCTGCAATTAGTTTTTCTTGGTCCAAGTTGCACATTTCCAATTCCTTAGCCTTGATTCAACTTGACCATGACAATGGGTAATCGCGATACCTATAGAATCCCCCATTTTCTTTATGATTGCCGAACCCATTAAATGATGACTCGCACACCTTTATTGGATAAATTGGCCACAGCAGCCTTTTATTAACATTTTAACAAAACATTTACAAAACAATGTTCCCAAAGGAGGGGCGGTCCTTGAGGCCCTAAAATTGTAACTGCCACAGGTCAATGACCCCATAAACCTTGTCCCCAGTACGAGTCCTGCCTCTAGTCGTGAAGCACCAGCTCAGAGACCCTAATAGACTCAACCGGACAATATCCGCCCGAAATACCAGCGAATTTCCGCTTCCATTCCTCAGTGTGACCATTATGTTCTGTTCCACATTAATCTGCCCAAGGGGAGTCCAGGACCTTACAGATCCCCCCCCTCCAAACCGCCGTTTCCTGGCACCACCAACCTCGAGGACCACTCCCGCCACGCCGAGCTGCCATGACAAATATACAGAGATGCAAAACATTTGTTAGGAAATCAGAATTCTTATCCCACTATACACCCCATATCTATGGATCCTGTAGACAATTCCACCATAACCACATAAACACGGGCGGGTGGGAGCTTGTTCCTACTGTAATGGTGCACCTAAAATGGTTGCCCCCACTAAGATGGTGACCCCCTCTTATAGTCCCCCCCACCTCCCTCCTGTGCCCCTCCTACCCCTCCAAAGCCTCGTCCCCTTGTTATTATTCAAACCTTTAACCCTTTCTTTACATGTCACCTTCCTATAGTTCCCCTCAACCCTGTCATGTCGTCCTCCCTTTGATGGCCTGCGGCCCAGTACGGCCTCACTTGACAATGGGTATTCGCGATACCTATAGAATCCTCCATCTACTTTATGATTGCCGAACCCATTAAATGATGACTCGCACACCTTTATTGGATAAATTGGCGACAGCAGCCTTTTATTAACATTTTAACAAAACATTTACAAAACAATGTTCCCAAAGGAGGGGCGGTCCTCGAGGCCCTAAAATTGTAACTGCCTCAGGTCAATGACCCCATAAACCTTGTCCCCAGTACGAGTCCTGCCTCTAGCCGTGAAGCACCAGCTCAGAGACCCTAATAGACTCAACCGGACAATATCCGCCTGAAATACCAGCGTATTTCCGCTTCCATTCCTCAGTGTGACCATTATGTTCTGTTCCACATTAATCTGCCCAAGGGGAGTCCAGGACCTTACAGATCCCCCCCCTCCAAACCGCCGTTTCCTGGCACCACCAACCTCGAGGACCACTCCCGCCACGCCGAGCTGCCATGGGGATGCTCGCTCGCTCGCTCAGTATCAGCAGTTTCTCTGAGAATGGTGCACTCACTCTCTTAAGTGGTTTCCAAAGACAGATTGAATTGAAATCGGGATACACAAGTAGTGTTTTCAAAGCATTATTTGAATGCTTTTTTCAAATGTTGCTGCTCTGCAATTAGTATTCCTTGGTCCAAGTTGCACATTTCCAATTCCTTAGCCTTGATTTAACTTGACCAACTCTTCTACTACAGCAAGTGCTATTCACCTCTATATGGAAGGCATTGCACTGTATTCAATCTGTCATTTAATTAACGATCTATCTTGTCCTTTGCTGCTTGGTAGGTACAGGTGTGATAAGCTGCAGTAATGTGTTTGGCTTTGTATAGCTACATTTCTGCACACCCACCTGCTACAAGGCCTGCAGCCCCTTCCCCTCAGTACTTCCCCAGCCTTAATTCAAGCATTCAATTCCTACCACATCCCTCATGCAATGATATGTCATTTCATTTTTGAAACATTGTCCCCCTCTTGTGGCCTTTCAACTTTGAAATTTACTGTTCAATTTTGAATGAATTCATATATGAATTAAATGGAAAAGCAACAATTTATCTGTCGAGTTATTTGAATGTTCGGCCTACGTCCACCTGTATGACAGACGGTATTCTAGTGGCTTGTAGCAGCAGCAGCAGCTAGGTGCGCTGCTTGCCTGCAGTAAATAGGATGTGTTCCATCCATGGAACACTATGATAGGATTCATTCCATTCATAGAACACAATGCTTGGATGTGTTCTATTCCTGGAACACTTTGGATCACTGGAACAATGGGACCACATGTCACAATGGGCAACCCAGAGTCTGTAGCAGCTGCGCAGTAGTAGTCAGCTTCAGTCTGCTGAGGGAGCCTCAGCAGACAGGTGGGGGGGATGCTCGCTCGCTCAGTATCGGCAGTTTCTCTGAGAATGGTGCACTCACTCTCTTAAGCGGTTTCCAAAGACAGATTGAATTGAAATCGGGATACACAAGTAGTGTTTTCAAAGCATTATTTGAATGCTTTTTTCAAATGTCGCTGCTCTGCAATTTGTTTTTCTTGGTCCAAGTTGCACATTTCCAATTCCTTAGCCTTGATTTATCTTGACCATCTCTTCTACTACAGCAAGTGCTATTCACCTCTATATGGAAGGCATTGCACTGTATTCAATCTGTCATTTAATTAACGATCTATCTTGTCCTTTGCTGCTTGGTAGGTACAGGTGTGATAAGCTGCAGTAATGTGTTTGGCTTTGGATAGCTACATTTCTGCACACCCACCTGCTACAAGGCCTGCAGCCCCTTCCCCTTAGTACTTCCCCAGCCTTAATTCAAGCATTCAATTCCTACCACATCCCTCATGCAATGATATGTCATTTCATTTTTGAAACATTGTCCCCCTCTTGTGGCCTTTCAACTTTGAAATTTACTGTTCAATTTTGAATGAATTCATATATGAATTAAATGGAAAAGCAACAATTTATCTGGCGAGTTATTTGAATGTTCGGCCTACGTCCACCTGTCTGACAGACGGTATTCTAGTGGCTTGTAGTAGCAGCAGCAGCTAAGTGCGCTGCTTGCCTGCAGTAAATAGGATGTGTTCCATCCATGGAACACTATGATAGGATTCATTCCATTCATAGAACACAATGCTTGGATGTGTTCTATTCCTGGAACACTTTGGATCTCTGGAACAATGGGACCACGTGTCACAATGGGTAACCCAGAGTCTGTAGCATCTGCGCAGTAGTAGTCAGCTTCATTCTGCTGAGGGAGCCTCAGCAGACAGGTGGGGGGGATGCTCGCTCGCTCGCTCAGTATCGTTAGTTTCTCTTAGAATGGTGCACTCACTCTCTTAAGCGGTTTCCAAAGACAGATTGAATTGAAATCGGGATACACAAGTAGTGTTTTCAAAGCATTATTTGAATGCTTTTTTCAAATGTCGCTGCTCTGCAATTAGTTTTTCTTGGTCCAAGTTGCACATTTCCAATTCCTTAGCCTTGATTTAACTTGACCAACTCTTCTACTACAGCAAGTGCTATTCACCTCTATATGGAAGGCATTGCACTGTATTCAATCTGTCATTTAATTAACGATCTATCTTGTCCTTTGCTGCTTGGTAGGTACAGGTGTGATAAGCTGCAGTAATGTGTTTGGCTGTGGATAGCTACATTTCTGCACACCCACCTGCTACAAGGCCTGCAGCCCCTTCCCCTCAGTACTTCCCCAGCCTTAATTCAAGCATTCAATTCCTACCACATCCCTCATGCAATGATATGTCATTTCATTTTTGAAACATTGTCCCCCTCTTGTGGCCTTTCAACTTTGAAATTTACTGTTCAATTTTGAATGAATTCATATATGAATTAAATGGAAAAGCAACAATTTATCTGGCGAGTTATTTGAATGTTCGGCCTACGTCCACCTGTCTGACAGACGGCATTCTAGTGGCTTTTAGCAGCAGCAGCAGCTAGGTGCGCTGCTTGCCTGCAGTAAATAGGATGTGTTCCATCCATGGAACACTATGATAGGATTCATTCCATTCATAGAACACAATGCTTGGATGTGTTTTATTCCTGGAACACTTTGGATCACTGGAACAATGGGACCACGTGTCACAATGGGAAACCCAGAGTCTGTAGCAGCTGCGCAGTAGTAGTCAGCTTCAGTCTGCTGAGGGAGCCTCAGCGGACAGGTGGGGGGGATGCTCGCTCGCTCGCTCAGTATCGGCAGTTTCTCTGAGAATGGTGCACTCACTCTCTTAAGCGGTTTCCAAAGACAGATTGAATTGAAATCGGGATACACAAGTAGTGTTTTCAAAGCATTATTTGAATGCTTTTATCAAATGTCGCTGCTCTGCAATTTGTTTTTCTTGGTCCAAGTTGCACATTTCCAATTCCTTAGCCTTGATTTAACTTGACCAACTCTTCTACTACAGCAAGTGCTATTCACCTCTATATGGAAGGCATTGCACTGTTTTCAATCTGTCAATTAATTAACAATCGATCTTGTCCTTTGCTGCTTGGTAGGTACAGGTGTGATAAGCTGCAGTAATGTGTTTGGCTTTGAATAGCTACATTTCTGCACACCCATCTGCTACAAGGCCTGCAGCCCCTTCCCCTCAGTACTTCCCCAGCCTTAATTCAAGCATTGAATTCCTACCACATCCCTCATGCAATGATATGTCATTTCATTTTTGAAACATTGTCCCCCTCTTGTGGCCTTTCAACTTTGAAATTTACTGTTCAATTTTGAATGAATTCATATATGAATTAAATGGAAAATCAACAATTTCTCTGGCGAGTTATTTGAATGTTCGGCCTACGTCCACCTGTCTGACAGACGGTATTCTAGTGGCTTGTAGCAGCAGCAGCAGCTAGGTGCGCTGCTTGCCTGCAGTAAATAGGATGTGTTCCATCCATGGAACACTATGATAGGATTCATTCCATTCATAGAACACAATGCTTGCATGTGTTCTATTCCTGGAACACTTTGGATCACTGGAACAATGGGACCACGTGTCACAATGGGCAACCCAGAGTCTGGAGCAGCTGCGCAGTAGTAGTCAGCTTCAGTCTGCTGAGGGAGCCTCAGCAGACAGGTGGGGGGGATGCTCGCTCGCTCGCTCAGTATCGGCAGTTTCTCTGAGAATGGTGCACTCACTCTCTTAAGCGGTTTTCAAAGACAGATTGAATTGAAATCGGGATACACAAGTAGTGTTTTCAAAGCATTACTTGAATGCTTTTTTCAAATGTCGCTGCTCTGCAATTAGTTTTTCTTGGTCCAAGTTGCACATTTCCAATTCCTTAGCCTTGATTTAACTTGACCAACTCTTCTACTACAGCAAGTGCTATTCACCTCTATATGGAAGGCATTGCACTGTATTCAATCTGTCATTTAATTAACGATCTATCTTTTCCTTTGCTGCTTGGTAGGTACAGGTGTGATAAGCTGCAGTAATGTGTTTGGCTTTGGATAGCTACATTTCTGCACACCCACCTGCTACAAGGCCTGCAGCCCCTTCCCCTCAGTACTTCCCCAGCCTTAATTCAAGCATTCAATTCCTACCACATCCCTCATGCAATGATATGTCATTTCATTTTTGAAACTTTGTCCCCCTCTTGTGGCCTTTCAACTTTGAAATTTACTGTTCAATTTTGAATGAATTCATATATGAATTAAATGGAAAAGCAACAATTTATCTGGCGAGTTATTTGAATGTTCGGCCTACGACCACCTGTCTGACAGACGGTATTCTAGTGGCTTGTAGCAGCAGCAGCAGCAGCTAGGTGCGCTGCTTGCCTGCAGTAAATAGGATGTGTTCCATCCATGGAACACTATGATAGGATTCATTCCATTCATAGAACACAATGCTTGGATGTGTTCTATTCCTGGAACACTTTGGATCACTGGAACAATGGGACCACGTGTCACAATGGGCAACCCAGAGTCTGTTGCAGCTGCGCAGTAGTAGTCAGCTTCAGTCTGCTGAGGGAGCCTCAGCAGACAGGTGGGGGGGAATGCTCGCTCGCTCGATCAGTATCGGCAGTTTCTCTGAGAATGGTGCACTCACTCTCTTAAGCGGTTTCCAAAGACAGATTGAATTGAAATCGGGATACACAAGTAGTGTTTTTAAAGCATTATTTGAATGCTTTTTTCAAATGTCGCAGCTCTGCAATTAGTTTTTCTTGGTCCAAGTTGCACATTTCCAATTCCTTAGCCTTGATTTAACTTGACTAACTCTTCAACTACAGCAAGTGCTATTCACCTCTATATGGAAGGCATTGCACTGTATTCAATCTGTCATTTAATTAACGATCTATCTTGTCCTTTGCTGCTTGGTAGGTACAGGTGTGATAAGCTGCAGTAATGTGTTTGGCTTTGGATAGCTACATTTCTGCACACCCACCTGCTACAAGGCCTGCAGCCCCTTCCCTTCAGTACTTCCCCAGCCTTAATTCAAGCATTCAATTCCTACCACATCCCTCATGCAATGATATGTCATTTCATTTTTGAAACATTGTCCCCCTCTTGTGGCCTTTCAACTTTGAAATTTACTGTTCAATTTTGAATGAATTCATATATGAATTATATGGAAAAGCAACAATTTATCTGGCGAGTTATTTGAATGTTCGGCCTACGTCCTCCTGTCTGATAGACAGTATTCTAGTGGCTTGTAGCAGCAGCAGCAGCTAGGTGCGCTGCTTGCCTGCAGTAAATAGGATGTGTTCCATCCATGGAACACTATGATAGGATTCATTCCATTCATAGAACACAATGCTTGGATGTGTTCTATTCCTGGAACTCTTTGGATCACTGGAACAATGGGACCACGTGTCACAATGGGCAACCCAGAGTCTGTAGGAGCTGCGCAGTAGTAGTCAGCTTCATTCTGCTGAGGGAGCCTCAGCAGACAGGTGGTGGGGATGCTCGCTCGCTCGCTCGCTCAGTATCGGCAGTTTCTCTGAGAATGGTGCACTCACTCTCTTAAGCGGTTTCCAAAGACAGATTGAATTGAAATCGGGATACACAAGTAGTGTTTTCAAAGCATTATTTGAATGCTTTTTTCAAATGTCGCTGCTCTGCAATTAGTTTTTCTTGGTCCAAGTTGCACATTTCCAATTCCTTAGCCTTGATTTAACTTGACCAACTCTTCTACTACAGCAAGTGCTATTCACCTCTATATGGAAGGCATTGCTCTGTATTCAATCTGTCATTTAATTAACGATCTATCTTGTCCTTTGCTTCTTGGTAGGTACAGGTATGATAAGCTGCAATAATGTGTTTGGCTTTGGATAAGTACATTTCTGCACACCCACCTGCTACAAGGCCTGCAGCCCCTTCCCCTCAGTACTTCCCCAGTCTTAATTCAAGTAATCATTTCCAACCACATCCCTCATGCAATGATATGTCATTTCATTTTTGAAACATTGTCCCCCTCTTGTGGCCTTTCAACTTTGAAATTTATTGTTCAATTTTGAATGAATTCTTATATGAATTAAATGGAAAAGCAACAATTTATCTGGCGAGTTATTTGAATGTTCGGCCTAAGTCCACCTGTCTGACAGACGGTATTCTAGTGGCTTGTAGCAGCAGCAGCAGCAGCTAGGTGCGCTGCTTGCCTGCAGTCAGGGCTGCCACTAGGAATTTCGGGGCCCCATACTGGCAAAATTTATGGGGCCCCCCTTGAGACTCCGCCCAGGCTCCACCCCCAGCTCCTCCTCCACCCTAGCTCCTCCTCCACCATGCGAACCTTCCAAAATCCCTCCGCCCTTTCTTGGAAAAACTTCACTTCTACACCACACCCTCACCAATCTCACATCAACACCATATCACATACATAGCCATCAGCTTTAGTTTTGACCAAAAGATTTTTTAAGCCTGCCACCATGACAAGGTAGACTCTATTGACAGGGCCCTACTCTACTCTAACCTATTAAACATTTGGTATCTTTTTTTAACCATTATTGTGCATCCATCTTCAGACAATGACCAGATGATACTGAGTCAGTGCCCATCTAACTCTAACATACTCCAGCAAGGTGGCAAAGGCAGTACCTTATATTAGGTTGGTCACATATTAAGTCAATGTAATTGTACCCCCCATGAGACCCCCAGATTCTGTTCCCTCTCCCGTCATGGCTCTTTGGGCACCACCACCATGCCACCGGAGACGGAGACATCGGAGAGAGTCAGAGACAGACAGTCTACTCACCCTGCTCGCTCGCCGCCTCGTGACTGATCTGCCAGTGCCTACCGTCTGCGCCTCGCCATGCACCGTCCCGCTGCCATCCACGGTCACCATCTTCTGCTCCCAGCCTGGTCCCACCACGTGGCACGCTGGCACAGCCTATGGGTGATGGTCACACAAAATCCCTCATGCTCCATTCAAACATGGCTTTAGGACCCCAACTTCTCAGAAAAGGGCTTTTGGCTGCCAGCTATGTAAGGTGTATGTGCACCCCAAAACATGAGATCGCAGATATCAGCACTTCAGACCAGACATGCTTCTGTAGACACGGACTGTGCTAACAAATCGCCAGTGATCAGCACTGACACTGGTATCCGAGGTCCCAGCAGTCAAAGATGACAAGATGAGAATGGAGGGGCTGCCATGTCCCTGACTAATAATAATATAATAATAATAAATTTTATTTTTATAGCGCCGACATATTCCGCAGCACTTTACATTTCAGAGGGGATTTGTACAGACAATAGACATTACAGCATAACAATAATCACATACAGTAGATTATAACAAATACCAAGAGGAAAGAGGGCCCTGCTCGCAAGCTTACAGTCTATGAGGAAAGAGGGAGACACGAAAGGTGGGTGGTAACAGTTACCCTGATTGTATGGACCAGTCATAATGTTAAGTGTGTAACAGTACAGACACAGAGGGCTAATGGAGGCATAAAGCATGTGGGAACATGATGCGGGGAACCTGGTTATGGTAAAACTTTTGGCTCTGCCACACAGGGATAGATTAGGTTAATGTGTTGGAGTGGTAGGCCAGTCTGAATAAATGCGTTTTCAGGACATGCTTAAAATTGTGGGGATTAGGGACTAATCGCATTGACCTGGGAAGTGCATTCCAAAGAATTGGCGCGGCACGTGTAAAGTCTTGGAGACGGGAGTGGGAGGTTCTGACTATTGAGGATGCTAATCTCAGGTCATCAGCAGAACGGAGGGCGCGGGTAGGGTGGTATACTGAAACAAGGGAGGAGATGTAGGGTGGTGCTGAGCCATGGAGGGCTTTGTGAGTGAGGGTAATAAGTTTATACTGAATTCTGGAGTGGATGGGTAGCCAGTGTAATGACTGGCACAAGGTAGAGGCATCGGTGTAACGATTGGTGAGGAATATGATCCTGGCTGCAGCATTCAAGACAGATTGGAGGGGGGAGACTAATATGTCCCCACTGCTACAGATCTGATAGTGAACTGCCAATCAGATCAATTTACCTGAATGACATTGACATAGGGGAACTGGAAAATCCCCAATATTCAGCACTAGACCTGTAGTGAGGGTCAGCCCTAAGAGTAAGCGCACGAGCAGCACATTCAATGTGGACTTTCCTCAACAAAATCATGTGGCACGTGTGGATCTTGTCACATACAAGTGACACACTGTGGATTTTAAAATGCACATTTGAGTGGGAATCTCCCACTCATTTGTATTTCCTCACACATTTCCTGGAGGAATAGAAATGCATATTTATAAGTATCTAATGGTCCCAGGACTGCGCTTTATGTTACATTATCATCACAAATCTGTTCTGTCAAAACCCTGCAAAAGAGCCCTGACCCTAAAAATGGCACAGAGTGGACTGAGAACCAGTGGGACTATAAAGCCCCCAGTCAATTTTACACTGCAGACTTCTCCGCTGCCTTGCACATTGTGAGAATAGAGCAGGTGACTTTATAAGAGTTGTCAAAAGGTGACCCCAAAAAATCCCTGAGGTAAGAAAAGACTAGATAATATTACCCCCTCCCCTATGTCTGACTCTGAACCCTTCAGCTAGTGCAGGGGAGGGAGAGGACTGGGGGGCTTTATTTACTGTATTGGGAGTCATCTGGGGACAAGTGAAAGACCCCTAGAAGATGACATCTCATGCACATAGGGCAACCTGAAACAGTAGGGTAAGTGGGAAGAAGCCGGCTCTGCAGCAGAGAATATAGGGCAGGTGGGTGGGAGTCTGCCCCTGTGGGGTACAACACGGGGATGTACCCTAAGGCTCCCAACCCCACAATGGCACTGCAGCCCCTCAGGGGGAGACAGGTTTATTGAGCTGGACGGAACCGCTGCCCCACAGAGCCTTGCTCTCCCAGCATGAGAGCCGCAGTCATATCGCAGCTGCTGCAGAACTCCTATCTGAAGCGCGGTTTCCCTTATCCCCTTCACACGGCCATAAGCGCCCGCCGCCGACGTTGCATAATAACTTTCTAATGGGCCCCCCAATGCCAAAATGCACAAGCGGCTCTGTACACCTCGTACACACGGCTCCGCTCCGTACACCTCGTACACACGGCTCCGCTCTGTACACCTCGCACACACGCGGCTCCGCTCCGTACACCTCGTACACACGGCTCCGCTCCGTACACCTCGTACACACACAGCTCCGCTCTGTACACCTCGTACACACACGGCTCCGCTCCGTACTCCTCGTACACGCACGGCTCCTCTCCGCTCACCTCGTACACATGCGGCTCCGCTCCGTACACCTCATACACGCGATGCTCCGCTCCGTACACCTCGTACACACGGCTCCGCTCCGTACACCTCGTACACGCATGGCTCCTCTCCGTACTCGTCGTACACGCACGGCTCCTCTACGTACTCGTCGTACACGCACGGCTCCTCTCAACTCACACACGGCTCCGCTCCGTACTCCTCGTACACACGGCTCCGCTCCTTACTCCTCGTACACACGGCTCCGCTCCATACATCTCGTACACACGGCTCCGCTCCTTACTCCTCGTACACGCACGGGTCCTCTCCGTATTCGTCGTACACGCACGGCTCCTCTCTGTACTCGTCGTACACGAACGGCTCCTCTCTGTACTCGTCTTACACGCACGGCTCCTCTCCGTACTCGTCTTACACGCACGGCTCCTCTCCGTACTCGTCTTACACGCACGGCTCCTCTCCGCACAACTCATACACACGGCTCCGCTCCGTACATCTCGTACACACGGCTCCGCTCCTTACTCCTCATACACACACGGCTCCTCTCCGTACTCCTCGTACACACGCGGCTCCTCTCCGTACTCCTCGTACACGCGCGGCTCCTCTCCGTACTCCTCGTACACGCGCGGCTTCTCTCCGTACACCTCGTACACGCGCGGCTCCTCTCCGTACACCTCGTACACGCGCGGCTCCTCTCCGTACACCTTGTACACGCGCGGCTCCTCTCCGTACACCTTGTACACGCGCGGCTCGGCTCCGTACACCTCGTACACGCGTGGCTCCGCTCCGTACACCTCGTACACGCGCGGCTCCGCTCCGTACACCTCGTACACGCGCGGCTCCGCTCCGTACACCTCGTACACGCGCGGCTCCGCTCCGTACACCTCGTACACGCGCGGCTCCGCTCCGTACACCTCGTACACGTGCGGCTCCTCTCTGTACTCCTCTTACACGCGCGGCTCCTCTCCGTAAACCTCGTACGCGCGCGGCTCCGCTCCGTACACGTACGGCTCCGCTCCGTACTCCTCGTACACACACGGCTCCGCTCCGTACTCCTCGTACACACACGGCTCCGCTCCGTACACCTCGTACACACACAGCTCTGCTACATCCACCCTGTAAACCCCTCCTGAACCCACACAGAAACTTTACCTCATCCAGCAGTACACCATGACAACAAGCACAGCAGAGTCCTGCAGACATGAGGCCTCTGATCATGTGACCCCTGACTCCACCCCTCCTGTGACCTCATCACAGGTCCTGTGCGCACACAGCAGACGGAGCTGGAGGAGCCTGAACAAAACATAGGGGGGCCCGGGGCCGAGTGTGGACCGGGCTGCCATTGTTCTGAGGCGCCGGGCGGGCACCGGGCCCCCCTAATCACCAGGGTCCCCGCACAGAAACTTTACCTCATCCAGCAGTACACGACAACAAGCACAGCAGAGTCCTGAATACGTCCAGGGCCCTGATCATGTGACACTGGACTCCTCCCATCTTGTGACCTCATCACAGGTCCTGTGCGCACACAGCAGACAGAGCTCGGGCTGCCAGTGTGCTCGGGCGCCGAGCGGGCCCCCCCTAATCACTGGGGCCCCATACACTTGTAAGGGCTGTCATGCCCTGATGGCGGCCCTGCCTGCAGTAAATAGGATGTGTTCCATCCATGGAACACTATGATAGGATTCATTCCATTCATAGAACACAATGCTTGGATGTGTTCTATTCCTGGAACACTTTGGATCACTGGAACAATGGGACCACATGTCACAATGGGCAACCCAGAGTCTGTAGCAGCTGCGCAGTAGCAGTCAGCTTCATTCTGCTGAGGGAGCCTCAGCAGACAGGTGGAGGGGGATGCTCGCTCGCTCAGTATCGGCAGTTTCTCTGAGAATGGTGCACTCACTCTCTTAAGCGGTTTCCAAAGACAGATTGAATTGAAATCGGGATACACAAGTAGTATTTTCAAAGCATTATTTGAATGCTTTTTTCAAATGTCGCTGCTCTGCAATTAGTTTTTCTTGGTCCAAGTTGCACATTTCCAATTCCTTAGCCTTGATTTAACTTGACCAACTCTTCTACTACAGCAAGTGCTATTCACCTCTATATGGAAGGCATTGCACTGTATTCAATCTATCATTTAATTAACGATCTATCTTGTCCTTTGCTGCTTGGTAGGTACAGGTGTGATAAGCAGCAGTAATGTGTTTGGCTTTGGATAGCTACATTTCTGCACACCCACCTGCTACAAGGCCTGCAGCCCCTTCCCCTCAGTACTTCCCCAGCCTTAATTCAAGCATTCAATTCCTACCACATCCCTCATGCAATGATATGTCATTTCATTTTTGAAACATTGTCCCCCTCTTGTGGCCTTTCAACTTTGAAATTTACTGTTCAATTTTGAATGAATTCATATATGAATTAAATGGAAAAGCAACAATTTCTCTGGCGAGTTATTTGAATGTTCGGCCTACGTCCACCTGTCTGACAGACGGTATTCTAGTGGTTTGTAGCAGGAGCAGCAGCTAGGTGCGCTGCTTGCCTGCAGTAAATAGGATGTGTTCCATCCATGGAACACTCTGATAGGATTCATTCCATTCATAGAACACAATGCTTGGATGTGTTCTATTCCTGGAACACTTTGGATCACTGGAACAATGGGACCACGTGTCACAATGGGCAACCCAGAGTCTGTAGCAGCTGCGCAGTAGTAGTCAGCTTCAGTCTGCTGAGGGAGCCTCAGCAGACAGGTGGGGGGGGATGCTCGCTCGCGCGCTCAGTATCGGCAGTTTCTCTGAGAATGGTGCACTCACTCTCTTAAGCGGTTTCCAAAGACAGATTGAATTGAAATCGGGATACACAAGTAGTGTTTTCAAAGCATTATTTGAATGCTTTTTTCAAATGTCGCTGCTCTGCAATTAGTTTTTCTTGGTCCAAGTTGCACATTTCCAATTCCTTAGCCTTGATTCAACTTGACCATGACAATGGGTAATCGCGATACCTATAGAATCCCCCATCTTCTTTATGATTGCCGAACCCATTAAATGATGACTCGCACACCTTTATTGGATAAATTGGCCACAGCAGCCTTTTATTAACATTTTAACAAAACATTTACAAAACAATGTTCCCAAAGGAGGGGCGGTCCTCGAGGCCCTAAAATTGTAACTGCCACAGGTCAATGACCCCATAAACCTTGTCCCCAGTACGAGTCCTGCCTCTAGCCGTGAAGCACCAGCTCAGAGACCCTAATAGACTCAACCGGACAATATCCGCCCGAAATACCAGCGTATTTCCGCTTCCATTCCTCAGTGTGACCATTATGTTCTGTTCCACATTAATCCGCCCAAGGGGGAGTCCAGGACCTTACAGATTCCCCCCCTCCAAACCGCCGTTTCCTGGCACCACCAACCTCGAGGACCACTCCCGCCACGCCGAGCTGCCATGACAAATATACAGAGATGCAAAACATTTGTTAGGAAATCAGAATTCTTAGCCCACTATACACCCCATATCTATGGATCCTGTAGACAATTCCACCATAACCACATAAACACGGGCGGGTGGGAGCTTGTTCCTACTATAATGGGGCACCTAAAATGGTTGCCCCCACTAAGATGGTGACCCCCTCTTATAGTCCCCCCCACCTCCCTCCTGTGCCCCTGCTACCCCTCCAAAGCCTCGTCCCCTTGTTATTATTCAAACCTTTAACCCTTTCTTTACATGTCACCTTCCTATAGTTCCCCTCAACCCTGTCATGTCGTCCTCCCTTTGATGGCCTGCGGCCCAGTACGGCCTCACTTGACAATGGGTATTCGCGATACCTATAGAATCCTCCATCTACTTTATGATTGCCGAACCCATTAAATGATGACTCGCACACCTTTATTGGATAAATTGGCCACAGCAGCCTTTTATTAACATTTTAACAAAACATTTACAAAACAATGTTCCCAAAGGAGGGGCGGTCCTCGAGGCCCTAAAATTGTAACTGCCACAGGTCAATGACCCCATAAACCTTGTCCCCAGTACGAGTCCTGCCTCTAGCCGTGAAGCACCAGCTCAGAGACCCTAATAGACTCAACCGGACAATATCCACCCGAAATACCAGCGTATTTCCGCTTCCATTCCTCAGTGTGACCATTATGTTCTGTTCCACATTAATCTGCTCAAGGGGAGTCGAGGACCTTACAGATCCAACTCCTCCAAACCGCCGTTTCCTGGCACCACCAACCTCGAGGACCACTCCCGCCACGCCGAGCTACCATGGAGATGCTCGCTCGCTCGCTCAGTATCGGCAGTTTCTCTGAGAATGGTGCACTCACTCTCTTAAGCGGTTTCCAAAGACAGATTGAATTGAAATCGGGATACACAAGTAGTGTTTTCAAAGCATTATTTGAATGCTTTTTTCAAATGTTGCTGCTCTGGAATTAGTTTTCCTTGGTCCAAGTTGCACATTTCCAATTCCTTAGCCTTGATTTAACTTGACCAACTCTTCTACTACAGCAAGTGCTATTCACCTCTATATGGAAGGCATTGCACTGTATTCAATCTGTCATTTAATTAACGATCTATCTTGTCCTTTGCTGCTTGGTAGGTGCAGGTGTGATAATCTGCAGTAATGTGTTTGGGTTTGGATAGCTACATTTCTGCACACCCACCTGCTACAAGGCCTGCAGCCCCTTCCCCTCAGTACTTCCCCAGCCTTATTTCAAGCATTCAATTCCTACCACATCCCTCATGCAATGATATGTCATTTCATTTTTGAAACATTGTCCCCCTCTTGTGGCCTTTCAACTTTGAAATTTACTGTTCAATTTTGAATGAATTCATATATGAATTAAATGGAAAAGCAACAATTTATCTGGCGAGTTATTTGAATGTTCGGCCTACGTCCACCTGTCTGACAGATGGTATTCTCGTGGCTAGTAGCAGCAGCAGCAGCAGCTAGGTGCGCTGCTTGCCTGCAGTAAATAGGATGTGTTCCATCCATGGAACACTATGATAGGATTCATTCCATTCATAGAACACAATGCTTGGATGTGTTCTATTCCTGGAACACTTTGGATCACTGGAACAATGGGACCACGTGTCACAATGGGCAACCCAGAGTCTGTAGCAGCTGCGCAGTAGTAGTCCGCTTCAGTCTGCTGAGGGAGCCTCAGCAGACATGTGGTGGGGATGCTCGCTCGCTCGCTCGCTCAGTATCGGCAGTTTCTCTGAGAATGGTGCACTAACTCTCTTAAGCGGTTTCCAAAGACAGATTGAATTGAAATCGGGATACACAAGTAGTGTTTTCAAACCATTATTTGAATGCTTTTTTCAAATGTCGCTGCTCTGCAATTAGTTTTTCTTGGTCCAAGTTGCACATTTCCAATTCCTTAGCCTTGATTCAACTTGACCATGACAATGGGTAATCGCGATACCTATAGAATCCCCCATCTTCTTTATGATTGCCGAACCCATTAAATGATGACTCGCACACCTTTATTGGATAAATTGGCGACAGCAGCCTTTTATTAACATTTTAACAAAACATTTACAAAACAATGTTCCCAAAGGAGGGGCGGTCCTCGAGGCCCTAAAATTGTAACTGCCACAGGTCAATGACCCCATAAACCTTGTCCCCAGTACGAGTCCTGCCTCTAGCCGTGAAGCACCAGCTCAGAGACCCTAATAGACTCAACCGGACAATATCCGCCCGAAATACCAGCGTATTTCCGCTTCCATTCCTGTGTGACCATTATGTTCTGTTCCACATTAATCCGCCCAAGGGGGAGTCCAGGACCTTACAGATCCCCCCCCTCCAAACCGCCGTTTCCTGGCACCACCAACCTCGAGGACCACTCCCGCCACGCCGAGCTGCCATGACAAATATACAGAAATGCAAAACATTTGTTAGGAAATCAGAATTCTTAGCCCACTATACACCCCATATCTATGGATCCTGTAGACAATTCCACCATAACCACATAAACACGGGCGGGTGGGAGCTTGTTCCTACTGTAATGGGGCACCTAAAATGGTTGCCTCCACTAAGATGGTGACCCCCTCTTATAGTCCCCCCCACCTCCCTCCTGTGCCCCTCCTACCCCTCCAAAGCCTCGTCCCCTTGTTATTATTCAAACATTTAACCCTTTCTTTACATGTCACCTTCCTATAGTTCCCCTCAACCCTGTCATGTCGTCCTCCCTTTGATGGCCTGCGGCCCAGTACGGCCTCACTTGACAATGGGTATTCGCGATACCTATAGAATCCTCCATCTACTTTATGATTGCCGAACCCATTAAATGATGACTCGCACACCTTTATTGGATAAATTGGCCACAGCAGCCTTTTATTAACATTTTAACAAAACATTTACAAAACAATGTTCCCAAAGGAGGGGTGGTCCTCGAGGCCCTAAAATTGTAACTGCCACAGGTCAATGACCCCATAAACCTTGTCCCCAGTACGAGTCCTGCCTCTAGCCGTGAAGCACCAACTCGGAGACCCTAATAGACTCAACCGGACAATATCCGCCTGAAATACCAGCGTATTTCCGCTTCCATTCCTCAGTGTGACCATTATGTTCTGTTCCACATTAATCTGCCCAAGGGTAGTCCAGGACCTTACAGATCCCCCCCCTCCAAACCGCCGTTTCCTGGCACCACCAACCTCGAGGACCACTCCCGCCACGCCGAGCTGCCATGGGGATGCTCGCTCGCTCGCTTAGTATCAGCAGTTTCTCTGAGAATGGTGCACTCACTCTCTTAAGCGGTTTCCAAAGACAGATTGAATTGAAATCGGGATACACAGGTAGTGTTTTCAAAGCATTATTTGAATGCTTTTTTCAAATGTCGCTGCTCTGCAATTAGTTTTTCTTGGTCCAAGTTGCACATTTCCAATTCCTTAGCCTTGATTTAACTTGACCAACTCTTCTACTACAGCAAGTGCTATTCACCTCTATATGGAAGGCATTGCACTGTATTCAATCTGTCATTTAATTAACGATCTATCTTGTCCTTTGCTGCTTGGTAGGTACAGGTGTGATAAGCTGCAGTAATGTGTTTGGCTTTGGATAGCTACATTTCTGCACACCCACCTGCTACAAGGCCTGCAGCCCCTTCCCCTCAGTACTTCCCCAGCCTTATTTCAAGCATTCAATTCCTACCACATCCCTCATGCAATGATATGTCATTTCATTTTTGAAACATTGTCCCCCTCTTGTGGCCTTTCAACTTTGAAATTTACTGTTCAATTTTGAATGAATTCATATATGAATTAAATGGAAAAGCAACAATTTATCTGTCGAGTTATTTGAATGTTCGGCCTACGTCCACCTGTCTGACAGACGGTATTCTAGTGGCTTGTAGCAGCAGCAGCTATGTGCGCTGCTTGCCTGCAGTAAATAGGATGTGTTCCATCCATGAAACACTATGATAGGATTCATTCCATTCATAGAACACAATGCTTGGATGTGTTCTATTCCTGGAACACTTTGGATCACTGGAACAATGGGACCACGTGTCACAATGGGCAACCCAGAGTCTGTAGCAGCTGCGCAGTAGTAGTCAGCTTCAGTCTGCTGAGGGAGCCTCAGCAGACAGGTAGGGGAGATGCTCGCTCACGCGCTCGCTCCATATCGGCAGTTTCTCTGAGAATGGTGCACTCACTCTCAAGCAGTTTCCAAAGACAGATTGAATTGAAATCGGGATACACAAGTAGTGTTTTCAAAGCATTATTTGAATGCTTTTTTCAAATGTCGCTGCTCTGCAATTAGTTTTTCTTGGTCCAAGTTGCACATTTCCAATTCCTTAGCCTTGATTTAACTTGACCAACTCTTCTACTACAGCAAGTGCTATTCACCTCTATATGGAAGGCATTGCACTGTATTCAATCTGTCATTTAATTAACGATCTATCTTGTCCTTTGCTGCTTGGTAGGTACAGGTGTGATAAGCTGCAGTAATGTGTTTGGCTTTGGATAGCTACATTTCTGCACACCCACCTGCTACAAGGCCTGCAGCCCCTTCCCCTCAGTACTTCCCCAGCCTTAATTCAAGCATTCAATTCCTACCACATCCCTCATGCAATGATATGTCATTTCATTTTTGAAACATTGTCCCCCTCTTGTGGCCTTTCAAATTTGAAATTGACTGTTCAATTTTGAATGAATTCATATATGAATTAAATGGAAAAGCAACAATTTATCTGGCGATTTATTTGAATGTTCGGCCTACGTCCACCTGTCTGACAGACGGTATTCTAGTGGCTCGTAGCAGCAGCAGCAGCTAGGTGCGCTGCTTGCCTGCAGTAAATAGGATGTGTTCCATCCATGGAACACTATGATAGGATTCATTCCATTCATAGAACACAATGCTTGGATGTGTTCTATTCCTGGAACACTTTGGATCACTGGAACAATGGGACCACGTGTCACCATGGGCAACCCAGAGTCTGTAGCAGCTGGGCAGTAGTAGTCAGCTTCAGTCTGCTGAGGGAGCCTCAGCAGACAGGTGGGGGGGATGCTCGCTCGCTCGCTCAGTATCGGCAGTTTCTCTGAGAATGGTGCACTCACTCTCTTAAGCGGTTTCCAAAGACAGATTGAATTGAAATCGGGATACACAAGTAGTGTTTTCAAAGCATTATTTGAATACTTTTTTCAAATGTCGCTGCTCTGCAATTAGTTTTTCTCGGTCCAAGTTTCACATTTCCAATTCCTTAGCCTTGATTTAACTTGACCAACTCTTCTACTACAGCAAGTGCTATTCACCTCTATATGGAAGGCATTGAACTGTATTCAATCTGTCATTTAATTAACGATCTATCTTGTCCTTTGCTGCTTGGTAGGTACAGGTATGCTAAGCTGCAGTAATGTGTTTGGCTTTGGATAGCTACATTTCTGCACAACCACCTGCTACAAGGCCTGCAGCCCCTTCCCCTCAGTACTTCCCCAGCCTTAATTCAAGCATTCAATTCCTACCACATCCCTCATGCAATGATATGTCATTTCATTTTTGAAACATTGTCCCCCTCTTGTGGCCTTTCAACTTTGAAATTTACTGTTCAATTTTGAATTAATTCATATACAGTATGAATTAAATGGAAAAGCAACAATTTGTCTGGCGAGTTATTTGAATGTTCGGCCTACGTCCACCTGTCTGACAGACGGTATTCTAGTGGCTTGTAGCAGCAGCACCAGCTAGGTGCGCTGCTCGCCTGCAGTAAATAGGATGTGTTCCATCCATGGAACACTATGATAGGATTCATTCCATTCATAGAACACAATGCTTGGATGTGTTCTATTCCTGGAACACTTTGGATCACTGGAACAATGGGACCACGTGTCACAATGGGCAACCCAGAGTCTGTAGCAGCTGCGCAGTAGTAGTCAGCTTCTGTCTGCTGAGGGAGCCTCAGCAGACAGGTGGGGGGGGATGCTCGCTCGCTCACTCGCTCGCTCAGTATCGGCAGTGTGATAAAACACTCCGGGGTCGGCTTTGCTGGGGTCAAAGGTCACGTGCGTTCAGCATGAAACTCAGGCGCAGAGCGGGGATTCGGGTGTAACTGACCCTGGGTCAGGTTTATTAACGGTGAAAGCAATGCAAAAGGAAATAAACCATAAAATAAATCCTTGCCTGTCCGGCACTAACTAAACAATGGACAACCTAACTACCAACTGGCGGGCTTCTCCCTTCCAGCCAAACCACAGTTGCAGTGGGCACTGCTTTCACTCACGTGTGTCTCTCACACAGACAGGCTCTCTGTGTTCCCAGGCTGAGACACTCACACAACCACCTGGCATCCTTTTATATCCACCTCCCATTATTCATTAGCAAGCAGGTGTGATACTGACCAGACTAGGCCACATAGGAAAGGAATCTGGGCGAGATATACCTGCGCTCATCCACTATTCCCACATGATTCTCACATATCCCCCCCTCTGCTCAGACCACTTCGGTCGAGCAATGACACCCGCCAAACAGTGCACTCGGGACAGGGCATTGGCATTTCCCATCTATACCCCTGGGAGGTGCTCCACCGTAAAAGTGTAGGCCTGCAGGGCAAGGAACCACTGGGTCACCCGGCTATTCCGTTCCTTGTTCAAGTGCATCCACTTGAGAGGGGCATGGTCAGTGATCAGCCTGAACTTTCGGCCCACCAGGTAATATTTGAGGGCCTCTAGAGCCCACTTAATGGCGAGGCACTCTTTTTCTACGACTGCATACCTTTGCTCGTGTTTATTCAGCTTCCTGCTGAGATAGAGGACTGGGTGTTCCACTCCGTCCCTCACTTGTGAGAGTACGGCCCGGATACCGGTATCGGAGGCATCCGTTTGTACCACAAACTCGCTGCAGAAGTCCGGATTCACCAGTACGGGCTGAGAGCAAAGTGCCCGTTTTACGCTATGGAAGGCTTCTTCAGCCGCTAAACTCCATTTAATCATGACGGAGTCTTTCCCTTTTGTAAGATCCGTCAGGGGGGTAGCGATGGCTGCAAAATTGGGTATGAACCGGCGATAATAGCCAGCTATCCCCAGGAAGGCTTGCACCTGCTTCTTGTTGACAGGTTGTGGCCAGTCCTGAACCGCCTGAATCTTATCAACCTGGGGTTTAACAACACCCCTCCCAATTACATACTCCAAATACCGGGCTTCTTCTAGCCCGATGTGACATTTCTTGGAGTTCGCGGTTAGACCTGCCTCCCACAGGTCGTCAATCACAGCTTGTACTTTCTGGAGATGAGTCTCCCAGTCCAAGCTGTAAATGACAATGTCGTCCAAATAGGCCGAAGCGTACTGCCTATGTGGCCTCAGGACTCGATCCATCAGTCTCTGGAAGGCCGCCGGTGCTCCGTGCAGTCCAAACGGCATATACACATACTGAAATAGACCTTCTGGGGTAGCAAATGCCGTCTTTTCTCTGGCAGCCTCCGCCAGAGGGATCTGCCAATACCCCTTTGTTAGATCTAGGGTCGTAATATACCGGGCTTTTCCTAACCGATCTATTAACTCGTCGACCCGGGGCATAGGGTAGGCATCAAATTTTGAGACCGCATTCAGTTTCCTGAAGTCATTGCAGAACCGGATGGTGCCGTCCGGTTTAGGAATTAGCACAATCGGGCTGAACCAAGCACTGTGCGATTCCTCAATGACACCTAACTCTAACATTGCCTTCACTTCTCGGGAAACGCCTTCACGGTGCGCTTCCGGGATTCGGTAGGGCTTTACGTGAACTGTGACACCAGGTTCCGTTACGATGTCATGTTTCATTAACGTAGTCTGCCCGGGTTTTTCTGAGAAAAACTTTTGATTGTGAAGTAGAAACTGCCTGACCTCAGTCTTTTGGCACTCCGAGAGCATCTCTGCAAACCGTACCTCCGGTACGGTATGCGAGCAGACGGGACGGGCCAGCTCCGCTGACAAGGCAGACCGATCTTTCCAGGGTTTTATCAGATTTACATGATAAATCTGTTCAGGTTTCCGTTTACCTGCCTGGTATACTTTGTCGTTTACTTCACCAATTCTTTCCTTAATCTCAAAGTGGCCCTGCCACTTTGCCAGGAACTTACTGTCCACCGTGGGGACCAGGATCAACACCCTATCTCCGGGTGCAAACGTACGGATCTTGGCGCCCCTATCATAGATTCTTTTTTGGGCTCCTTGAGCCTGTATCATGTGTTCTTTGACGATAGGCATAACAGCCGCAATACGGTCCTGCATTTGTGTGACGTGATCTATCACTGTTTTAAACGGAGTGACCTGACCCTCCCAGGTTTCTTTTGCAACGTCTAACAGTCCGCGAGGACGTCGGGCGTACAATAACTCGAAAGGCGAGAATCCCGTGGAAGACTGGGGTACTTCCCTGATGGCAAAAAGCAAATACGGAAGTAAATAGTCCCAGTTCTTCCCATCCTTGTCTATCACCTTTCTCAGCATCTGCTTCAGAGTTTTATTGAACCGTTCGACCAACCCGTCTGTTTGAAGGTGATACACGGATGTGCGTAACGGTTCGATTTGTAACAATAGGCAGAGCTCCTTCATTACCCTGGACATAAAGGGGGTCCCCTGGTCGGTGAGTATCTGTTTTGGTATACCGACCCGACTAAACACATGCACCAGTTCCTTGGCAATCGTCTTGGTGGCCGTGTTACGCAAAGGGATGGCCTCCGGGTAACGAGTGGCATAATACAAGATGACCAGGATATGTTGGTGTCCACGTGCAGACCGTGGAAGGGTCCCAACTAAATCCATCCCAATCCTCTCAAACGGGACTTCAATTATAATAGGTAGGAGTACCAAAGGGCTACAGAACCGGGGCTTAGGTGCAGAGGCTTGGCAGTCAGGACAAGACTCACAATATACACGAATATCGTGATGCAAGCCTGGCCAAACAAAACAGTGTAATATCCTTTCGGTGGTTTTCTGGACTCCCAGATGACCTCCCATCACATGTCCGTGGGCCAGGTCCAGCACCTGCCGCCGGTAGGGTTTTGGCATGACTAATAGTTGCACCATATCTTCCCCCTTTTTCTCTATCTGATAGAGTAAATCATTCTCCAGAACCATGTAAGGATATGCCAGCCTAGAGCCATGCACACACGTTACAGAGAATTTGTCTGATGGTCCAGTCGGGGGCTGACACCAGACTGGCCTTCACCAGAGTCACCACACTTCCCGAGTCTAACAATGCCACCACATTTTTGCCTCAACAGTTAAATCACACAAGTGTTTTTCCACATCCTTTTGACCGGCATTCACACTCACTACCCGTGCAAGCATAAACATGCGGTTTTTAGAGTCTGTGACGTCGCACTGCATGGGTTCAGTAGTGACCGGACAGTTCGCAGCAATATGTCCCATCTCTTGGCAGCGGAAACACCTAACGGGCCCCTTGCTGAGACCATAGTTCGTTAGTCTCGGCCTCGCAGTGCGGGCAGTCCCGTTTTCCTCCCCCACTGTGTTAGGGACTTTTCCATCTCCCCTACTCCCTGGAACAGTCTTACCGGTTCCACGTGGAGATGATGAAGAACGAGGTGGGGTAGCGTCATCTCGGAGTCCTTCCGCCACGGAGTAACATTCAACCAGATCCACCAGTTGATCTGCCGTCGTAGGATTTCCATGGCTTACCCACTTCCTCAGGGCTGGCGGTAGAGCTCTCAGGTACTTGTCCATGACGACTCTCTGGATTATCTCTGGCGCTGTCAACACCTCGGGTTGTAGCCACTTCTTCGTCACGTGGATCAGGTCGAATATCTGTGACCGCGGTGGTTTATCCGGCTGATAAGTCCATTGATGCACTCTCTGTGCACGGACAGCGGTCGTCACTCCCAGCCGGGCCAAGATCTCGGCTTTCAATTTGTCAAAGTCCTGCGCAGCTTCAGGTTCCAAGCCATAATACGCCTTTTGGGCCTCACAGGAAAGAAACGGGGCAATCAGGCCGGCCCATCGTGCCTTCGGCCATTTTTCTTGCACCGCCGTCCGTTCAAACGTGGTCAGGTATGCCTCGACGTCATCTTCGGTCATCATCTTCTGCCAGTACCGACTCACGTGAATCACTCTCGACTCTGCTTCCAGGTTAACCTCAGGTAAGCTTGCCAGGCTCTGCGCCACCTACTGGAGAAGCGAACGATCGGTAGCTGTCATGTCCACCAAATCCTTCAGCTGGGCCATCATCACCCGATTAGCTTCTTGCTGGACGGCGGTGGACTGTACCAGCGCTTTCACCACATCCTCCATGCTCATGCTTGCAATGTGATGCCCGCGTTCTCCACCACAATGTGATAAAACACTCAGGGGTCGGCTTTACTGGGGTCAAAGGTCACGTGCGTTCAGCATGAAACTCAGGCGCAGAGCGGGGATTCGGGTGTAACTGACCCTGGGTCAGGTTTATTAACGGTGAAAGCAATGCAAAAGGAAATAAACCATAAAATAAATCCTTGCCTGTCCGGCATTAACTAAACAATGGACAACCTAACTACCAACTGGCGGGCTTCTCCCGTCCAGCCAAACCACAGTTGCAGTGGGCACTGCTTTCACTCACGTGTGTCTCTCACACAGACAGGCTCTCTGTGTTCCCAGGCTGAGACATTCACACAACCACCTGGCATCCTTTTATATCCACCTCTCATTATTCATTAGCAAGCAGGTGTGATACTGACCAGACTAGGCCACATAGGAAAGGAATCTGGGCGAGATATACCTGCCCTCATCCACTATTCCCACATGATTTTATTTTAGCATCAGTTTTTTCATTTTCACATGGGTAACAGGATAAAATGTATCCTAAAATTTGTTGGGCAATTTCTCCTGAGTACACCGATACATCATATGTGGTCATAAACCACTGTTTGGGCGCACGGCAGGGCTCAGAAGGCAAGGAGTGCCATTTTACTTTTTGAATGTAAAATTTGCTTGAATATTTAGCGGTTGCCATGTCTTGTTTTAAGAGTACCTGTGTGCCTAAACATTGGAGCTCCCCCACAAGTGACCCCATTTTGGAAACTAGACCCTCCAAGGAACTTAACTAGATGCATAGTATGCACTTTGAACCCCCAGGTGCTTCACAAATTGATCTGTAAAAAAAAAGTACTTTTTTTTTCACAAAAATTTTATTTAGCCTCAGTTTTTTCATTTTCACATGGGCAACAGGATAAAATGGATCCTAAAATTTGTTGGGCAATTTCTCCTGAGTACATCAATATCTCAAATGTGGTCATAAACCACTGTTTGGGCGCACCGCAGGGCCCGGAAGGGAAGGAGCGCCATGTGACTTTTTGATTGGAAAATTAGCTCCAATCGTTAGTGGACACCATGTCGCATTTGGAGAGCCCCTGTGTGCCTAAACATTGGAGCTCCCCCACAAGTGACCCCATTTTGGAAACTAGACCCCCAAAGGAACTTATCTAGATGTGTGGTGAGCACTTTGAACCCCCAAGTGCTTCACAGAAGTTTATAACGCAGAGCAGTGAAAATAAAAAATTATTTTCTTTTGCTCAAAAATGATGTTTTAGCCCGCTATTTTTTATTTTCACAAGGCTAACAGGAGAAATTGAACCACAAAAGTTGTTGTGCAATTTGTCTTGAGTACACTGATACCCCATATGTGGGGGTGAACCACTGTTTGGGAGCATGGGAGAGCTCAGAAGGCAAGGAGCGCCATTTTGGAGTGCAGACTTTGATGGAATGTTCTGCGGGCGTCATGTTGCGTTTGCAGAGCCCCTGTGTGCCTAAACAGTAGAAACCCACACAAGTGACCCCATTTTGGAAACTAGAACCCCCAAGGAGCTTATCTAGATGTGTCGTGAGCACTCTGAATCCCCAAGTGCTTCACAGAAGTTTATAAATGCAGAGCCATGAAAATAAAAAAATATTTTTTTTTCCTCAAAAATGATTTTTTAGCCCGCTATTTTTTATTTTCCCAAGGGTAACAGGATAAATTGGACCCCAAAAGTTGTTGTCCAGTTTGTCCTGAGTACACTGGTACCCCATATGTGGGGGGAAACCACTGTTTGAGTGCACGGCATGGCTCAGAAGGGAAGGAGCGTCATTTGACTTTTTGAATTGAAAATTAGCTCCAATCGTTAGCGGACACCATGTTGTGTTTGCAGAGCCCCTGTGTGCGTAAACTTTGGAGCTCCCCCACAAATGACCCCATTTTGGAAACTAGACCCCCTAAGGAACTTATCTAGATGCATAGTGAGCACTTTGAACCCCCAGGTGCTACACAGAAGTTTATAACGCAGAGCCGTTAAAATAAAAATATTTTTTTCCCTCAAAAAATAAATTTTTAGCCTGCTATTTTTTATTTTCACAAAGGTAACAGGATAAATTGGACCCCATTTTGGAAACTAGATCACCCAAGGAACTAATATAGATGTGTGGTGAGCACTTTGAACCCTCAAGTGCTTCACAGAAGTTTATAACGCAGAGCCGTGAAAATAAAAAAATATATTTTTTTCCTCAAAAAATGATTTTTAGTCCACTCTTTTTTATTTTCACAAGGGTAACAGGATAAATTGGACCCCAAAAGTTGTTGTCCAGTGTGTCCTGAGTACGCTGGTACCCCATAAGTGGGGGGGGACCACTGTTTGGGCACACGTTGGGGCTCGGAAGGGAAGTAGTGACGTTTTGAAATGCCGACTTGATGGAATGGTCTGTGGGCGTCATGTTACGTTTGCAGAGCCCCTGATGTACCTAAACAGTGGAAACCCCCCACAAGTGACCCCATTTTGGAAACTAGACCCCCCAAGGAACTTATCTAGATGTGTGGTGAGCACGTTGAACCCCCAAGTGCTTCACAGAAGTTTATAACGCAGAACCGTGAAAATAAAAAATCTTTTTTTTCCACAAAAATAATTATTTTAGCCCCCATTTTTTTATTTTCCCAAGGGTAACAGGAGAAATTAGACCCCCAAAGTTGTTGTGCAATTTTTCCTGAGTACCCTGATTACCCATAAGTGGGGGTAAACCACTGTTTGGGCACACATCCGGGCTCGAAATGGAGGGAGCACCGTTTGACTTTTTGAACGCAAAATTGGCTGGAATAAATGGTGGCTCCATGTCGCATTTGGAGACCCCCTGACATGCCTAAACAGTGGAAACCCCTCAATTCTATCTCCAACCCTAACCCCAACACACCCCTAACCCTAATCCCAACCCTAATCATAACCCTAACCACAACCCTAATCCCAACACACCCCTAACGAAATCCAAACTCTAACCCTAACCACAAGCCTAACCGTAATCCCATCCCCAACCCAACCCTAATCCCAATTCCAACCCTAACCCTAAGTTCAACCCTAACCCTAAGTTCAACCCTAACCCTTAGTACAACCCTAACCCTTAGTCCAACCCTAACCCTTAGTCCAATCCTAACCCTATTTCTAACCCTAGCCCTAACCCTAGCCCTAACCCTAGCCCTAACCCTAGCCCTAACCCTAGCCCTAACCCTAGCCCTAGCCCTAACCCTAACCCTAACCCTAGCCCTGGACCTAACCCTAATGGAAAAAAAAAAAAATTATTATTTGTCCCTACCTATGGGGGTGATAAGGGGGGCGGTGATTTACTTTTTTTTTATTTTGATCACTATGAAAGTTTATCATAGTGATCAAAATAAATGAATGAATCTGCAGCGTTGCAGATTCGATTCGGCGCACTGCGCATGCGCCCGCCATCTTGCAAGATGGCGGCGCCCATGACACTGGACGCCGGGACACCGGGACGGATAGCGGGAGGTCGGAGGCACAAATGAGGGTGAGAGTGGGTGATCGGAGGGGTGATCGGAGGGCTGGGGGGGCAGAGGGAAGGAGGGGGGCAGATTATGACGGCGGCTGCCGATCGGTGCCGCCAGACGGTGGCGGCAGCCGTTCAGCATCGGCCATGGCTGGATTGTAATATTTCACCAATTTTCATTGGTGAAATATTACAATCGCTCTGATTGGCAGTTTCACTTTTAACAGCCAATCAGAGCGATCGTAGGCACGTGGGGGCTAAGCCACACCCCCAGGTGTTAACTCTGAAGGGTCCTTTGTGTGCGGGTCGGGTGACCTTTCAGTGACCCCGGTCACCCGACCCGCAGGGGGGCTATTTATAGCATGACGACTACGTAGGCGTCATAGGTCGTTTGGGCACTGTTTTTCATGACGCCTATGTAGGCGTCATAGGTCGTGAAGGGGTTAACTTGACCAACTCTTCTACTACAGCAAGTGCTATTCACCTCTATATGGAAGGCATTGCACTGTATTCAATCTGTCATTTAATTAACGATCTATCTTGTCCTTTGCTGCTTGGTAGGTACAGGTGTGATAAGCTGCAGTAATGTGTTTGGCTTTGGATAGCTACATTTCTGCACACCCACCTGCTACAAGGCCTGCAGCCCCTTCCCCTCAGTACTTCCCCAGTCTTAATTCAAGCATTCAATTCCTACCACATCCCTCATGCAATGATATGTCATTTCATTTTTGAAACATTGTCCCCCTCTTGTGGCCTTTCAACTTTGAAATTTACTGTTCAATTTTGAATGAATTCATATACTGTATGAATTAAATGGAAAAGCAACAATTTATCTGGCGAGTTATTTGAATGTTCGGTCTACGTCCACCTGTCTGACAGACGGTATTCTAGTGGCTTGTAGCAGCAGTAGCAGCTAGGTGCGCTGCTTGCCTGCAGTAAATAGGATGTGTTCCATCCATGGAACACTATGATAGGATTCATTCCATTCATAGAACACAATGCTTGGATGTGTTCTATTCCTGGCAATGGCGGATCTTAATAGGGGCGGATGGGGCGGTCGCCCCGGGCCCAAGGTTTTTTGGGGGCCCAGGGCAGTGGCATATCCAGGGGGGGGCAGGCAGCAGGGGGGCGCAGTCGAGCCGCCCGGCCGCCTAATGCAGCGGTCCGCAGTATGCCAGTATCTCCCTCCCTCCCCCCGGCGGCTGTGTTCTGCCGCTACCAGTCCTGGGAGTCGGCGGTTCTCTGTGTCGGCTGTCAAGCTGACAGCCGACGCAGAGAAGGAGGCAGCGCCGACTCCCAGGCAGCAATTGTACTTGGCGTCTATAGACGCCAGTACAATTGAAGCTCTGACCGCCGGGTCAGAGCGACGTCAGCAGCGTGATCAGGTCATGTGATCACGCTGCTGACGTCACTCCCGGCGCCCAGAGCGAACGCTGGTGGTAAGTGTGCTCCTCTGTGGAGCTGAAGAACCACCGAAGATGGGGATGGGGGTTAATGAGCGGAGATGGGGGTTAATGAGTGGAGAGGGGGGTTAATGTGGGGGTGGGGGTTAATGAGTGGAGATGGGGGTTAATGAGTGGAGAGGGGGTTAATGAGTGGAGATCAGATGGGGTTAATGAGTGGAGAGGGGGGTTAATGTGGGGGTGGGGGTTAATGAGTGGAGATGGGGGTTAATGAGTGGAGAGGGGGGGTTAATGAGTGGAGATGGGGTTAATGAGTGGAGATGAGGGTTAATGAGTGGAGATGGGGTTAATTAGTGGAGAGGGGGGTTAATGTGGGGGTGGGGGTTAATGAGTGGAGATGGGGGTTAATGAGTGGAGATGGGGGTTAGTGAGTGGAGATGGGGATTAATGTGCGGGGGTTAATGAGTGGAGATGGGATTAATGTGGGGATGGGGGTTAATGAGTGGGGGGGTTAATGAGTGGGGATGGGGGTTAATGTGTGGGGGGGATTTGGAGTGGGGGTACATAATGTGTGGGGGGATTTGGAGTGGGGGTACATAATGTGTGGGGGGATTTGGAGTGGGGGTACATAATGTGTGGGGGGATTTGGGAGTAGGGACGAGGGGTTATTGAGTGGGGATGGGGGTACTTAATGTGTATGGGGGATTGGGGATGGGGTGGATTTGGAGTGGGGATGGTATTTAATGTATGTGGGGAGATTTGAGGACACAAAATGAAGAGTATGTATGAGGGCATGTATGAGGAAACAGTATGGGGGATGGGTGCAGACAGTAAGGGGTGCGAACGGGTGAATGCATGTGGACACAGTATGGGGAGTCGGGGATATGTGTGAGCAGACAGTATAGAGAGTGAGGGGGTAAATATATGAGGAGACAGTATGAGGAGGGAGGGGAATAGTGTGAGGAGACAGTATATTGCAGATATTTGTATTTAGGGGCATTATAATGACACTTCTATCTTTAAGGGGATCGTGTGGAGATTTGCTGCAGAAGACCGGAGAAGATGGAAGTCTGCAGAGACGAGATGTGGATGAGCAAACTCATCATGGGGTCTGGACAAGAAGAAGAAAAGGAGAATGACTCCAGAGATGACGTCATCTATAAGGTACCTGGATGTAAATATTATTTGTGATATTGACTAATTCTCATGTTTTTTATTTATGTCAGGAGCATTACAGGGGTTGTCCAGGTCTGTGCTGAGTCTGCAGACATTCTATGTGACTGCAGACTTCTGAATTCTCACAGTGCTCACTGAATGCTGTCAGGATTCTTTCGTGCTGGTAATTTACATACATGCGGTCACATGCTGACTAGACATGTGTGGCCTCACTCAATGAAAGTGAACGGAGCGAGGCCGGGCACGTCTAGTTGGAATGTGGCCAGAAGTATACAAATCACATACTTGTGTTGACATGACTGTATATCGGCAAGGGAGAATCCTAAATGTGTGCAGTGCATTCGTTGTGAGAATTCAGAAGCTGCAATGTCAGGATTCAGCTCTGCAGGTTCCAGTACTCATCACATGGACACCTCACTCATATGCGATTTTCATAGTTATGGTCCTGTGACAACAAGCTTCTCTTCCTGCTTTCAGTTTTTTACTGAACATTGAGAGCATTAGGGAGAGCAGTTCGTGGGTACATGACTAACTGTGCAAGTCGCATATGTACTTGGGGGGGGGGCGCCGAACCAAATTCTTGCCCCGGGTGCCAGAAAGCCTAGATATGCTTCTGGCCCAGGGGCAGGGGCCCAGGGGCAGGGGCGGGCTGGGTCGGGTGGCAGAGAGGCAAATGCCCCCCGGACCGCTCCCCCAGCACCTGTACAGGGCCGGCCATGCCCTGTGCTGTGACGCCGTCGGCAGCAGACAGCCGCCCGCGTCACATTCTATGTGGGGCCGGGAGCTGTGCACGGCCATCACCTTGACGGCTGCTCAGCTCCGGCTGTACTTCCGGGTCAGATGTCGGGCGTGCGCGATGACGTCATCGTGCACGCGCCGACATGTCCCGGAGGATGCTGAAAGCAGAGGCGCTGCTGGGGAGCGAGCCGGCTGTGAGGTAAGTATGGGGAACTTTTTTATTTTTTTTTATTTATAAAATGAATTAAATGGGGGAGGGGGTGAGTGGGGGCTGTACACAATGAAGGGGGGGTGACTGGGGCCTGTATATGATGAAGGGGGGGTGACTGGGGCCTGTATATGATGAAGGAGGGGTGACTGGGGCCTGTATATGATGAAGGGGGGTGACTGGGGGCTGTATATGATGAAGGGGGGTGACTGGGGCCTGTATATGATGAAGGGGGGTGACTGGGGGCTGTATATGATGAAGGGGGGGTGACTGGGGCCTGTATATGATGAAGGGGGGGTGACTGGGGCCTGTATATGATGAAGGGGGGGTGACTGGGGCCTGTATATGATGAAGGGGGGTGACTGGGGCCTGTATATGATGAAAGGGGGGTGACTGGGGGCTGTATATGATGAAGGGGGGGTGACTGGGGTTGTACAGGATGAAGGGGGTGAGTGGGGGCTTCACAGGATGAAGGGGGGATGAGTGGGGGCTTCACATGATGAAGGGGGGTGAGTGGGGCTGCACATGATGAAGGGGGGGTGGGTGGGGCTGCATATGATGAAGGGGGGGTGAGTGGGGCTGCACATGATGAATTGGGGGTAAGGGGGACTGCACATGATGTGGGGGTAAAATTAACTGCACATGATGATGGGGTAGTGGGGCTGCACATGAAGTTGGGGGGGAAGGGGACTGCACATGATAAAATGGAAGGGGGGATAAGGGGCTGGAAATGATGAAGCGGCACTGCAGATGAAGTGAGTGGGTGATAGGGGACTGCAATGGATGAAGTAAGGGGACTTCAAATTAAAGTGGGGACATTAAAGTGGATCCCCTATGGCCAGGATCACGTTGGGCGATTTTGTGCGTATTGGCCGTAGGCCTACAGCTTATGTGCAACGTCTTTTTAGGCCATGTCCACACGTGGTGGAATGGTGGCGGGTTTTCCGTATGGACCCGCAGCAAACCAAGTGCTGCGGTCCGTACGGCTGTCAATTCCCGCACGGGGACCGCAGCGCTCAGGTGGGAAGGGGGGTACAGGGGCCAAGGTTTTATGAACAGCCCCGGGCCCATAGTCCACTTAATCCGCCACTGATTCCTGGAACACTTTGGATCACTGGAACAATGGGACCACGTGTCACAATGGGCAACCCAGAGTCTGTAGCAGCTGCGCAGTAGTAGTCAGCTTCAGTCTGCTGAGGGAGCCTCAGCAGACAGGTGGGGGGGATGCTCGCTCGCTCGCTCAGTATCGGCAGTTTCTCTGAGAATGGTGCACTCACTCTCTTAAGCGGTTTCCAAAGACAGATTGAATTGAAATCGGGATACACAAGTAGTGTTTTCAAAGCATTATTTGAATGCTTTTTTCAAATGTCGCTGCTCTGCAATTAGTTTTTCTTGGTCCAAGTTGCACATTTCCAATTCCTTAGCCTTGATTTATCTTGACCATCTCTTCTTCTACAGCAAGTGCTATTCACCTCTGTATGGAAGGCATTGCACTGTATTCAATCTGTCATTTAATTAACGATCTATCTTGTCCTTTGCTGCTTGGTAGGTACAGGTGTGATAAGCTGCAGTAATGTGTTTGGCTTTGGATAGCTACATTTCTGCACACCCACCTGCTACAAGGCCTGCAGCCCCTTCCCCTCAGTACTTCCCCAGCCTTAATTCAAGCATTCAATTCCTACCACATCCCTCATGCAATGATATGTCATTTCATTTTTGAAACATTGTCCCCCTCTTGTGGCCTTTCAACTTTGAAATTTACTGTTCAATTTTGAATGAATTCATATATGAATTAAATGGAAAAGCAACAATTTATCTGGCGAGTTATTTGAATGTTCGGCCTACGTCCCCCTGTCTGACATACGGTATTCTAGTGGCTTGTAGCAGCAGCAGCAGCTAGGTGCGCTGCTTGCCTGCAGTAAATAGGATGTGTTCCATCCATGGAACACTATGATAGGATTCATTCCATTCATAGAACACAATGCTTGGATGTGTTCTATTCCTGGAACACTTTGGATCTCTGGAACAATGGGACCACGTGTCACAATGGGCAACCCAGAGTCTGTAGCATCTGCGCAGTAGTAGTCAGCTTCAGTCTGCTGAGGGAGCCTCAGCAGACAGGTCGGGGGGGATGCTCGCTCGCTCGCTCAGTATCGGCAGTTTCTCTGAGAATGGTGCACTAACTCTCTTAAGCGGTTTCCAAAGACAGATTGAATTGAAATCGGGATACACAAGTAGCGTGTTCAAAGCATTATTTGAATGATTTTTTCAAATGTCGCTGCTCTGCAATTAGTTTTTCTTGGTCCAAGTTGCACATTTCCAATTCCTTAGCCTTGATTTAACTTGACCAACTCTTCTACTACAGCAAGTGCTATTCACCTCTATATGGAAGGCATTGCACTGTATTCAATCTACCATTTAATTAACAATCTATCTTGTCCTTTGCTGCTTGGTAGGTACAGGTGTGATAAGCTGCAGTAATGTGTTTGGCTTTGGATAGCTACATTTCTGCACACCCACCTGCTACAAGGCCTGCAGCCCCTTCCCTTCAGTACTTCCCCAGCCTTAATTCAAGCATTCAATTCCTAATACATCCCTCATGCAATGATATGTCATTTCATTTTTGAAACATTGTCCCCCTCTTGTGGCCTTTCAACTTTGAAATTTACTGTTCAATTTTGAATGAATTCATATACAGTATGAATTAAATGGAAAAGCAACAATTTGTCTGGCGAGTTATTTGAATGTTCGGCCTACGTCCACCTGTCTGACAGACGGTATTCTAGTGGCTTGTAGCAGCAGCAGCAGCTAGGTGCGCTGCTCGCCTGCAGTAAATAGGATGTGTTCCATCCATGGAACACTATGATAGGATTCATTCCATTCATAGAACACAATGCTTGGATGTGTTCTATTCCTGGAACACTTTGGATCACTGGAACAATGGGACCACGTGTCACAATGGGCAACCCAGAGTCTGTAGTAGCTGCGCAGTAGTAGTCAGCTTCAGTCTGCTGAGGGAGCCTCAGCAGACAGGTGGGGGGGGATGCTCGCTCGCTCACTCGCTCGCTCAGTATCGGCAGTGTGATAAAACACTCCGGGGTCGGCTTTGCTGGGGTCAAAGGTCACGTGCGTTCAGCATGAAACTCAGGCGCAGAGCGGGGATTCGGGTGTAACTGACCCTGGGTCAGGTTTATTAACGGTGAAAGCAATGCAAAAGGAAATAAACCATAAAATAAATCCTTGCCTGTCCGGCACTAACTAAACAATGGACAACCTAACTACCAACTGGCGGGCTTCTCCCTTCCAGCCAAACCACAGTTGCAGTGGGCACTGCTTTCACTCACGTGTGTCTCTCACACAGACAGGCTCTCTGTGTTCCCAGGCTGAGACACTCACACAACCACCTGGCATCCTTTTATATCCACCTCCCATTATTCATTAGCAAGCAGGTGTGATACTGACCAGACTAGGCCACATAGGAAAGGAATCTGGGCGAGATATACCTGCCCTCATCCACTATTCCCACATGATTCTCACATATCCCCCCCCCTCTGCTCAGACCACTTCGGTCGAGCAATGACACCCGCCAAACAGTGCACTCGGGACAGGGCATTGGCATTTCCCATCTATACCCCTGGGAGGTGCTCCACCGTAAAAGTGTAGGCCTGCAGGGCAAGGAACCACTGGGTCACCCGGCTATTCCGTTCCTTGTTCAAGTGCATCCACTTGAGAGGGGCATGGTCAGTGATCAGCCTGAACTTTCGGCCCACCAGGTAATATTTGAGGGCCTCTAGAGCCCACTTAATGGCGAGGCACTCTTTTTCTACGACTGCATACCTTTGCTCGTGTTTATTCAGCTTCCTGCTGAGATAGAGGACTGGGTGTTCCACTCCGTCCCTCACTTGTGAGAGTACGGCCCCGATACCGGTATCAGAGGCATCCGTTTCTACCACAAACTCGCTGCAGAAGTCCGGATTCACCAGTACGGGCTGAGAGCAAAGTGCCCGTTTTACGCTATGGAAGGCTTCTTCAGCCGCTAAACTCCATTTAATCATGACGGAGTCTTTCCCTTTTGTAAGATCCGTCAGGGGGGTAGCGATGGCTGCAAAATTGGGTATGAACCGGCGATAATAGCCAGCGATCCCCAGGAAGGCTTGCACCTGCTTCTTGTTGACAGGCTGTGGCCAGTCCTGAACCGCCTGAATCTTATCAACCTGGGGTTTAACAACACCCCTCCCAATTACATACTCCAAATACCGGGCATCTTCTAGCCTGATGTGACATTTCTTGGAGTTCGCGGTTAGACCTGCCTCCCACAGGTCGTCAATCACAGCTTGTACTTTCTGGAGATGAGTCTCCCAGTCCAAGCTGTAAATGACAATGTCGTCCAAATAGGCCGAAGCGTACTGCCTATGTGGCCTCAGGACTCGATCCATCAGTCTCTGGAAGGCCGCCGGTGCTCCGTGCAGTCCAAACGGCATATACACATACTGAAATAGACCTTCTGGGGTAGCAAATGCCGTCTTTTCTCTGGCAGCCTCCGCCAGAGGGATCTGCCAATACCCCTTTGTTAGATCTAGGGTCGTAATATACCGGGCTTTTCCTAACCGATCTATTAACTCGTCGACCCGGGGCATAGGGTAGGCATCAAATTTTGAGACCGCATTCAGTTTCCTGAAGTCATTGCAGAACCGGATGGTGCCGTCCGGTTTAGGAATTAGCACAATCGGGCTGGACCAAGCACTGTGCGATTCCTCAATGACACCTAACTCTAACATTGCCTTCACTTCTCGGGAAACGGCTTCACGGTGCGCTTCCGGGATTCGGTAGGGCTTTACGTGAACTGTGACACCAGGTTCCGTTACGATGTCATGTTTCATTAACGTAGTCTGCCCGGGTTTTTCTGAGAAAAACTTTTGATTGTGAAGTAGAAACTGCCTGACCTCAGTCTTTTGCCGCTCCGAGAGCATCTCTGCAACCCGTACCTCCGGTACGGTATGCGAGCAGACGGGACGGGCCAGCTCCGCTGACAAGGCAGACCGATCTTTCCAGGGTTTTATCAGATTTACATGATAAATCTGTTCAGGTTTCCGTTTACCTGCCTGGTATACTTTGTAGTTTACTTCACCAACTCTTTCCTTAATCTCAAAGTGGCCCTGCCACTTTGCCAGGAACTTACTGTCCACCGTGGGGACCAGGATCAACACCCTATCTCCGGGTGCAAACGTACGGATCTTGGCGCCCCTATCATAGATTCTTTTTTGGGCTCCTTGAGCCTGTATCATGTGTTCTGTGACGATAGGCATAACAGCCGCAATACGGTCCTGCATTTGTGTGACGTGATCTATCACTGTTTTAAACGGAGTGACCTGACCCTCCCAGGTTTCTTTTGCAACGTCTAACAGTCCGCGAGGACGTCGGGCGTACAATAACTCGAAAGGCGAGAATCCCGTGGAAGACTGGGGTACTTCCCTGATGGCAAAAAGCAAATACGGAAGTAAATAGTCCCAGTTCTTCCCATCCTTGTCTATCACCTTTCTCAGCATCTGCTTCAGAGTTTTATTGAACCGTTCGACCAACCCGTCTGTTTGAGGGTGATACACGGATGTGCGTAACGGTTCGATTTGTAACAATAGGCAGAGCTCCTTCATTACCCTGGACATAAAGGGGGTCCCCTGGTCGGTGAGTATCTGTTTTGGTATACCGACCCGACTAAACACATGCACCAGTTCCTTGGCAATCGTCTTGGTGGCCGTGTTACGCAAAGGGATGGCCTCCGGGTAACGAGTGGCATAATCCAAGATGACCAGGATATGTTGGTGTCCACGTGCAGACCGTGGAAGGGGCCCAACTAAATCCATCCCAATCCTCTCAAACGTGACTTCAATTATAATAGGTAGGGGTACCAAAGGGCTACAGAACCGGGGCTTAGGTGCAGAGGCTTGGCAGTCAGGACAAGACTCACAATATACACGAATATCGTGATGCAAGCCTGGCCAAACAAAACAGTGTAATATCCTTTCGGTGGTTTTCTGGACTCCCAGATGACCTCCCATCACATGTCCGTGGGCCAGGTCCAGCACCTGCCGCCGGTAGGGTTTTGGCATGACTAATAGTTGCACCATATCTTCCCCCTTTTTCTCTATCTGATAGAGTAAATCATTCTCCAGAACCATGTAAGGATATGCCAGCCTAGAGCCATGCACACACGTTACAGAGAATTTGTCTGATGGTCCAGTCGGGGGCTGACACCAGACTGGCCTTCACCAGAGTCACCACACTTCCCGAGTCTAACAATGCCACCACATTTTTGCCTCAACAGTTAAATCACACAAGTGTTTTTCCACATCCTTTTGACCGGCATTCACACTCACTACCCGTGCAACCATAGACATGCGGTTTTTAGAGTCTGTGACGTCGCACTGCATGGGTTCAGTAGTGACCGGACAGTTCGCAGCAATATGTCCCATCTCTTGGCAGCGGAAACACCTAACGGGCCCCTTGCTGAGACCATAGTTCGTTAGTCTCGGCCTCGCAGTGCGGGCAGTCCCGTTTTCCTCCCCCACTGTCTTAGGGACTTTTCCATCTCCCCTACTCCCTGGAACAGTCTTACCGGTTCCACGTGGAGATGATGAAGAACGAGGTGGGGTAGCGTCGTCTCGGAGTCCTTCCGCCACGGAGTAACATTCAACCAGATCCACCAGTTGATCTGCCGTCGTAGGATTTCCATGGCTTACCCACTTCCTCAGGGCTGGCGGTAGAGCTCTCAGGTACTTGTCCATGACGACTCTCTGGATTATCTCTGGCGCTGTCAACACCTCGGGTTGTAGCCACTTCTTCGTCACGTGGATCAGGTCGAACATCTGTGACCGCGGTGGTTTATCCGGCTGATAAGTCCATTGATGCACTCTCTGTGCACGGACAGCGGTCGTCACTCCCAGCCGGTCCAAGATCTCGGCTTTCAATTTGTCAAAGTCCTGCGCAGCTTCAGTTTCCAAGCCATAATACGCCTTTTGGGCCTCACCGGAAAGAAACGGGGCAATCAGGCCGGCCCATCGTGCCTTCGGCCATTTTTCTCGCACCGCCGTCCATTCAAACGTGGTCAGGTATGCCTCGACGTCATCTTCGGTCGTCATCTTCTGCCAGTACCGACTCACGTGAATCACTCTCGACTCTGCTTCCAGGTTAACCTCAGGTAAGCTTGCCAGGCTCTGCGCCACCTACTGGAGAAGCGAACGATCGGTAGCTGTCATGTCCACCAAATCCTTCAGCTGGGCCATCATCACCCGATTAGCTTCTTGCTGGACGGCGGTGGACTGTACCAGCGCTTTCACCACATCCTCCATGCTCATGCTTGCAACGTGATGCCCGCGTTCTCCACCACAATGTGATAAAACACTCAGGGGTCGGCTTTGCTGGGGTCAAAGGTCACATTCGTTCAGCATGAAACTCAGGCGCAGAGCGGGGATTCGGGTGTAACTGACCCTGGGTCAGGTTTATTAACGGTGAAAGCAATGCAAAAGGAAATAAACCATAAAATAAATCCTTGCCTGTCCGGCATTAACTAAACAATGGACAACCTAACTACCAACTGGCGGGCTTCTCCCGTCCAGCCAAACCACAGTTGCAGTGGGCACTGCTTTCACTCACGTGTGTCTCTCACACAGACAGGCTCTCTGTGTTCCCAGGCTGAGACACTCACACAACCACCTGGCATCCTTTTATATCCACCTCTCATTATTCATTAGCAAGCAGGTGTGATACTGACCAGACTAGGCCACATAGGAAAGGAATCTGGGCGAGATATACCTGCCCTCATCCACTATTCCCACATGATTTTATTTTAGCATCAGTTTTTTCATTTTCACATGGGTAACAGGATAAAATGTATCCTAAAATTTGTTGGGCAATTTCTCCTGAGTACACCGATACATAATATGTGGTCATAAACCACTGTTTGGGCGCACGGCAGGGCTCAGAAGGCAAGGAGTGCCATTTTACTTTTTGAATGTAAAATATGCTTGAATATTTAGCGGTTGCCATGTCTTGTTTTAAGAGTACCTGTGTGCCTAAACATTGGAGCTCCCCCACAAGTGACCCCATTTTGGAAACTAGACCCTCCAAGGAACTTATCTAGATGCATAGTATGCACTTTGAACCCCCAGGTGCTTCACAAATTGATCTGTAAAAAAAAAGTACTTTTTTTCACAAAAATTTTATTTAGCCTCAGTTTTTTCATTTTCACATGGGCAACAGGATAAAATGGATCCTAAAATTTGTTGGGCAATTTCTCCTGAGTACATCAATATCTCATATGTGGTCATAAACCACTGTTTGGGCGCACCGCAGGGCCCGGAAGGGAAGGAGCGCCATGTGACTTTTTGATTGGAAAATTAGCTCCAATCGTTAGTGGACACCATGTCGCATATGGAGAGCCCCTGTGTGCCTAAACATTGGAGCTCCCCCACAAGTGACCCCATTTTGGAAACTAGACCCCCAAAGGAACTTATCTAGATGTGTGGTGAGCACTTTGAACCCCCAAGTGCTTCACAGAAGTTTATAACGCAGAGCAGTGAAAATAAAAAATAATTTTCTTTTGCTCAAAAATGATGTTTTAGCCCGCTATTTTTTATTTTCACAAGGCTAACAGGAGAAATTGAACCACAAAAGTTGTTGTGCAATTTGTCTTGAGTACACCGATACCCCATATGTGGGGGGGAACCACTGTTTGGGAGCACGGGAGAGCTCAGAAGGCAAGGAGCGCCATTTTGGAGTGCAGACTTTGATGGAATGTTCTGCGGGCGTCATGTTGCGTTTGCAGAGCCCCTGTGTGCCTAAACAGTAGAAACCCACACAAGTGACCCCATTTTGGAAACTAGAACCCCCAAGGAGCTTATCTAGATGTGTCGTGAGCACTCTGAATCCCCAAGTGCTTCACAGAAGTTTATAAATGCAGAGCCATGATAATAAAAAAATTTTTTTTTTTCCTCAAAAATGATTTTTTAGCCCGCTATTTTTTATTTTCCCAAGGGTAACAGGATAAATTGGACCCCAAAAGTTGTTGTCCAGTTTGTCCTGAGTACACTGGTACCCCATATGTGGGGGGAAACCACTGTTTGAGTGCACGGCATGGCTCAGAAGGGAAGGAGCGTCATTTGACTTTTTGAATTGAAAATTAGCTCCAATCGTTAGCGGACACCATGTTGTGTTTGCAGAGCCCCTGTGTGCGTAAACTTTGGAGCTCCCCCACAAATGACCCCATTTTGGAAACTAGACCCCCTAAGGAACTTATCTAGATGCATAGTGAGCACTTTGAACCCCCAGGTGCTACACAGAAGTTTATAACGCAGAGCCGTTAAAATAAAAATATTTTTTTTCCCTCAAAAAATAAATCTTTAGCCTGCTATTTTTTATTTTCACAAAGGTAACAGGATAAATTGGACCCCAAAAGTTGTTGTTCAGCTTGTCCTGAGTATGCTGGTACCACATATGTGGGGGGACCACTGTTTGGGCACACGTTGGGGCTCAGAAGGGAAGTAGTGACGTTTTGAAATGCCGACTTGATGGAATGGTCTGTGGGCATCATGTTACGTTTGCAGAGCCCCTGATGTACCTAAACAGTGCAAACCCCCCACAAATGACCCCATTTTGGAAACTAGATCACCCAAGGAACTAATATAGATGTGTGGTGAGCACTTTGAACCCTCAAGTGCTTCACAGAAGTTTATAACGCAGAGCCGTGAAAATAAAATAATATATTTTTTTCCTCAAAAAATGATTTTTAGTCCACTCTTTTTTATTTTCACAAGGGTAACAGGATAAATTGGACCCCAAAAGTTGTTGTCCAGTGTGTCCTGAGTACGCTGGTACCCCATAAGTGGGGGGGGACCACTGTTTGGGCACACGTTGGGGCTCGGAAGGGAAGTAGTGACGTTTTGAAATGCCGACTTGATGGAATGGTCTGTGGGCGTCATGTTACATTTGCAGAGCCCCTGATGTACCTAAACAGTGGAAACCCCCCACAAGTGACCCCATTTTGGAAACTAGACCCCCCAAGGAACTTATCTAGATGTGTGGTGAGCACGTTGAACCCCCAAGTGCTTCACAGAAGTTTATAACGCAGAACCGTGAAAATAAAAAATCTTTTTTTTCCACAAAAATAATTATTTTAGCCCCCATTTTTTTATTTTCCCAAGGGTAACAGGAGAAATTAGACCCCCAAAGTTGTTGTGCAATTTTTCCTGAGTACCCTGATACCCCATAAGTGGGGGTAAACCACTGTTTGGGCACACGTCGGGGCTCGAAATGGAGGGAGCACCGTTTGACTTTTTGAACGCAAAATTGGCTGGAATAAATGGTGGCTCCATGTCGCATTTGGAGACCCCCTGACATGCCTAAACAGTGGAAACCCCTCAATTCTATCTCCAACCCTAACCCCAACACACCCCTAACCCTAATCCCAACCCTAATCATAACCCTAACCACAACCCTAATCCCAACACACCCCTAACGAAATCCCAACTCTAACCCTAACCACAAGCCTAACCGTAATCCCATCCCCAACCCAACCCTAATCCCAATTCCAACCCTAACCCTAAGTTCAACCCTAACCCTAAGTTCAACCCTAACCCTTAGTACAACCCTAACCCTTAGTCCAACCCTAACCCTTAGTCCAATCCTAACCCTATTTCCAACCCTAGCCCAAACCCTAGTCCTAACCCTAGCCCTAGCACTAACCCTAGCCCTAACCCTAGCCCTAACCCTAACCCTAGCCCTAGCCCTAGCCCTAACCCTGGACCTAACCCTAATGGAAAAAAAAAAAATATTATTTGTCCCTACCTATGGGGGTGATAAGGGGTCGGTGATTTACGTTTTTTTTATTTTGATCACTATGAAAGTTTATCATAGTGATCAAAATAAATGAATGAATCTGCAGCGTTGCAGATTCGATTCGGCGCACTGCGCATGCGCCCGCCATCTTGCAAGATGGCGGCGCCCATGACACTGGACGCCGGGACACCGGGATGGATAGCGGGAGGTCGGAGGCACAAAGGAGGGTGAGAGTGGGTGATCGGAGGGCTGGGGGGGCAGAGGGAAGGAGGGGGGCAGATTATGACGGCGGCTGCCGATCGGTGCCGTCAGACGGTGGCGGCAGCCGTTCAGCATCGGCCATGGCTGGATTGTAATATTTCACCAATTTTCATTGGTGAAATATTACAATCGCTCTGATTGGCAGTTTCACTTTTAACAGCCAATCAGAGCGATCGTAGGCACGTGGGGCTAAGCCACACCCCCAGGTGTTAACTCTGAAGGGTCCTTTGTGTGCGGGTCGGGTGACCTTTCAGTGACCCCGGTCACCCGACCCGCAGGGGGGCTATTTATAGCATGACGACTACGTAGGCATCATAGGTCGTTTGGGCACTGCTTTTCATGACGCCTATGTAGGAGTCATAGGTCGTGAAGGGGTTAACTTGACCAACTCTTCTACTACAGCAAGTGCTATTCACCTCTATATGGAAGGCATTGCACTGTATTCAATCTGTCATTTAATTAATGATCTATCTTGTCCTTTGCTGCTTGGTAGGTACAGGTGTGATAAGCTGCAGTAATGTGTTTGGCTTTGGATAGCTACATTTCTGCACACCCACCTGCTACAAGGCCTGCAGCCCCTTCCCCTCAGTACTTCCCCAGTCTTAATTCAAGCATTCAATTCCTACCACATCCCTCATGCAATGACATGTCATTTCATTTTTGAAACATTGTCCCCCTCTTGTGGCCTTTCAACTTTGAAATTTACTGTTCAATTTTGAATGAATTCATATATGAATTAAATGGAAAAGCAACAATTTATCTGGCGAGTTATTTGAATGTTCGGTCTACGTCCACCTGTCTGACAGACAGTATTCTAGTGGCTTGTAGCAGCAGTAGCAGCTAGGTGCGCTGCTTGCCTGCAGTAAATAGGATGTGTTCCATCCATGGAACACTATGATAGGATTCATTCCATTCATAGAACACAATGCTTGGATGTGTTCTATTCCTGGCAATAGCGGATCTTAATAGGGGCGGATGGGGCGGTCGCCCCGGGCCCAAGGTTTTTTGGGGGTCCAGGGAAGTGGCGTATCCAGGGGGGGGCAGGCAGCAGGGGGGCGCAGTCGAGCCGCCCGGCCGCCTAATGCAGCGGTCCGCAGTATGCCAGTATCTCCCTCCCTCCCCCCGGCGGCTGTGTTCTGCCGCTACCAGTCCTGGGAGTCGGCGGTTCTCTGTGTCGGCTGTCAAGCTGACAGCCGACGCAGAGAAGGAGGCCGCGCCGACTCCCAGGCAGCAATTGTACTTGGCGTCTATAGACGCCAGTACAATTGAAGCTCTGACCGCCGGGTCAGAGCGACGTCAGCAGCGTGATCAGGTCATGTGATCACGCTGCTGACGTCACTCCCGGCACCCAGAGCAAACGCTGGTGGTAAGTGTGCTCCTCTGTGGAGCTGAAGAACCACCGAAGATGGGGATGGGGGTTAATGAGCGGAGATGGGGGTTAATGAGTGGAGAGGGGGGTTAATGTGGGGGTGGGGGTTAATGAGTGGAGATGGGGGTTAATGAGTGGAGAGGGGGGTTAATGAGTGGAGATCAGATGGGGGTTAATGAGTGGAGAGGGGGGTTAATGTGGGGGTGGGGGTTAATGAGTGGAGATGGGGTTAATGAGTGGAGAGGGGGGGTTAATGAGTGGAGATGGGGTTAATAAGTGGAGATGAGGGTTAATGAGTGTAGATGGGGGTTAATGAGTGGAGAGGGGGGTTAATGTGGGGGTGGGGGTTAATGAGTGGAGATGGGGGTTAATGAGTGGAGATGGGGATTAATGTGCGGGGGTTAATGAGTGGAGATGGGATTAATGTGGGGATGGGGGTTAATGAGTGGGGGGGTTAATGAGTGGGGATGGGGTTTAATGTGTGGGGGGGATTTGGAGTGGGGGTACATAATGTGTGGGGGGATTTGGAGTGGGGGTACATAATGTGTGGGGGGATTTGGAGTGGGGGTACATAATGTGTGGGGGGATTTGGGAGTAGGGACGAGGGGTTATTGAGTGGGGATGGGGGGTACTTAATGTGTGTGGGGGATTGGGGATGGGGTGGATTTGGAGTGGGGATGGTATTTAATGTATGTGGGGAGATTTGAGGACACAAAATGAAGAGTATGTATGAGGGCATGTATGAGGAAACAGTATGGGGATGGGTGCAGACAGTAAGGGGTGCGAACGGGTGAATGCATGTGGACACAGTATGGGGAGTCGGGGATATGTGTGAGCAGACAGTATAGAGAGTGAGGGGGTAAATATATGAGGAGACAGTATGAGGAGGGAGGGGAATAGTGTGAGGAGACAGTATATTGCAGATATTTGTATTTAGGGGCATTATAATGACACTTCTATCTTTAAGGGGATCGTGTGGAGATTTGCTGCAGAAGACCGGAGAAGATGGAAGTCTGCAGAGACGAGATGTGGATGAGCAAACTCATCATGGGGTCTGGACAAGAAGAAGAAAAGGAGAACGACTCCAGAGATGACGTCATCTATAAGGTACCTGGATGTAAATATTATTTGTGATATTGACTAATTCTCATGTTTTTTATTTATGTCAGGAGCATTACAGGGGTTGTCCAGGTCTGTGCTGAGTCTGCAGACATTCTATGTGACTGCAGACTTCTGAATTCTCACAGTGCTCACTGAATGCTGTCAGGATTCTTTCGTGCTGGTAATTTACATACATGCGGTCACATGCTGACTAGACATGTGTGGCCTCACTCAATGAAAGTGAACGGAGCGAGGCCGGGCACGTCTAGTTGGAATGTGGCCAGAAGTATACAAATCACATACTTGTGTTGACATGACTGTATATCGGCAAGGGAGAATCCTAAATGTGTGCAGTGCATTCGTTGTGAGAATTCAGAAGCTGCAATGTCAGGATTCAGCTCTGCAGGTTCCAGTACTCATCACATGGACACCTCACTCATATGCGATTTTCATAGTTATGGTCCTGTGACAACAAGCTTCTCTTCCTGCTTTCAGTTTTTTACTGAACATTGAGAGCATTAGGGAGAGCAGTTCGTGGGTACATGACTAACTGTGCAAGTCGCATATGTACTTGGGGGGGGGGCGCCGAACCAAATTCTTGCCGCGGGTGCCAGAAAGCCTAGATACGCCTCTGGCCCAGGGGCAGGGGCCCGGGGCAGGGGCGGGCTGGGCCGGGTGGCAGAGAGGCAAATGCCCCCCGGACCGCTCCCCCAGCACCTGTACAGGGCCGGCCATGCCCTGTGCTGTGACGCCGCCGGCAGCAGACAGCCGCCCGCGTCACATTCTATGAGGGGCCGGGAGCTGTGCACGGCCGTCACCTTGACGGCTGCTCAGCTCCGGCTGTACTTCCGGGTCAGATGTCGGGCGTGCGCGATGACGTCATCGTGCACGCGCCGACATGTCCCGGAGGATGCTGAAAGCAGAGGCGCTGCTGGGGAGCGAACCGGCTGTGAGGTAAGTATGGGGAACTTTTTTATTTTTTTTATTTATAAAATGAATTAAATGGGGGAGGGGGTGAGTGGGGGCTGTACACAATGAAGGGGGGGTGACTGGGGCCTGTATATGATGAAGGGGGGGGTGACTGGGGCCTGTATATGATGAAGGAGGGGTGACTGGGGCCTGTATATGATGAAGGGGGGGTGACTGGGGGCTGTATATGATGAAGGGGGGTGACTGGGGCCTGTATATGATGAAGGGGGGGTGACTGGGGGCTGTATATGATGAAGGGGGGGTGACTGGGGCCTGTATATGATGAAGGGGGGGTGACTGGGGCCTGTATATGATGAAGGGGGGGTGACTGGGGCCTGTATATGATGAAGGGGGGGTGACTGGGGCCTGTATATGATGAAAGGGGGGTGACTGGGGGCTGTATATGATGAAGGGGGGGTGACTGGGGTTGTACAGGATGAAGGGGGTGAGTGGGGGCTTCACAGGATGAAGGGGGGATGAGTGGGGGCTTAACATGATGAAGGGGGGTGAGTGGGGCTGCACATGATGAAGGGGGGGTGGGTGGGGCTGCATATGATGAAGAGGGGGTGAGTGGGGCTGCACATGATGAATTGGGGGTAAGGGGGACTGCACATGATGTGGGGGTAAAATTAATTGCACATGATGATGGGGTAGTGGGGCTGCACATGAAGTTGGGGGGGAAGGGCACTGCACATGATAAAATGGAAGGGGGGATAAGGGGCTGGAAATGATGAAGCGGCACTGCAGATGAAGTGAGTGGGTGATAGGGGACTGCAATGGATGAAGTAAGGGGATTTCAAATTAAAGTGGGGACATTAAAGTGGATCCCCTATGGCCAGGATCACGTTGGGCGATTTTGTGCGTATTGGCCGTAGGCCTACAGCTTATGTGCAACGTCTTTTTAGGCCATGTCCACACGTGGTGGAATGGTGGCGGGTTTTCCGTATGGACCCGCAGCAAACCAAGTGCTGCGGTCCGTACGGCTGTCAATTCCCGCACGGGGACCGCAGCGCTCAGGTGGGAAGGGGGGTACAGGGGCCAAGGTTTTATGAACAGCCCCGGGCCCATAGTCCACTTAATCCGCCACTGATTCCTGGAACACTTTGGATCACTGGAACAATGGGACCACGTGTCACAATGGGCAACCCAGAGTCTGTAGCAGCTGCGCAGTAGTAGTCAGCTTCAGTCTGCTGAGGGAGCCTCAGCAGACAGGTGGGGGGGATGCTCGCTCGCTCAGTATCGGCAGTTTCTCTGAGAATGGTGCACTCACTCTCTTAAGCGGTTTCCAAAGACAGATTGAATTGAAATCGGGATACACAAGTAGTGTTTTCAAAGCATTATTTGAATGCTTTTTTCAAATGTCGCTGCTCTGCAATTAGTTTTTCTTGGTCCAAGTTGCACATTTCCAATTCCTTAGCCTTGATTTAACTTGACCAACTCTTCTACTACAGCAAGTGCTATTCACCTCTATATGGAAGGCATTGCACTGTATTCAATCTGTCATGTAATTAACGATCTATCGTGTCCTTTGCTGCTTGGTAGGTACAGGTGTGATGAGCTGCAGTAATGTGTTTGGCTTTGGATAGCTACATTTCTGCACACCCACCTGCTACAAGGCCTGCAGCCCCTTCCCCTCAGTACTTCCCCAGCCTTAATTCAAGCATTCAATTCCTACCACATCCCTCATGCAATGATATGTCATTTCATTTTTGAAACATTGTCCCCCTCTTGTGGCCTTTCAACTTTGAAATTTACTGTTCAATTTTGAATGAATTCATATATGAATTAAATGGAAAAGCAACAATTTATCTGGCGAGTTATTTGAATGTTCGGCCTACGTCCACCTGTCTGACAGACGGTATTCTAGTGGTTTGTAGCAGGAGCAGCAGCTAGGTGCGCTGCTTGCCTGCAGTAAATAGGATGTGTTCCATCCATGGAACACTATGATAGGATTCATTCCATTCATAGAACACAATGCTTGGATGTGTTCTATTCCTGGAACACTTTGGATCACTGGAACAATGGGACCACGTGTCACAATGGGCAACCCAGAGTCTGTAGCAGCTGCGCAGTAGTAGTCAGCTTCAGTCTGCTGAGGGAGCCTCAGCAGACAGGTGGGGGGGGATGCTCGCTCGCTCAGTATCGGCAGTTTCTCTGAGAATGGTGCACTCACTCTCTTAAGCGGTTTCCAAAGACAGATTGAATTGAAATCGGGATACACAAGTAGTGTTTTCAAAGCATTATTTGAATGCTTTTTTCAAATGTCGCTGCTCTGCAATTAGTTTTTCTTGGTCCAAGTTGCACATTTCCAATTCCTTGGCCTTGATTTAACTTGACCAACTCTTCTACTACAGCAAGTGCTATTCACCTCTATATGGAAGGCATTGCACTGTATTCAATCTGTCATTTAATTAACGATCTATCTTGTCCTTTGCTGCTTGGTAGGTACAGGTGTGATAAACTGCAGTAATGTGTTTGGCTTTGGATAGCTACATTTCTGCACACCCAACTGCTACAAGGCCTGAAGCCCCTTCCCCTCAGTACTTCCCCAGCCTTAATTCAAGCATTCAATTCCTACCACATCCCTCATGCAATGATATGTCATTTCATTTTTGAAACATTGTCCCCCTCTGCCTTTCAACTTTGAAATTTACTGTTCAATTTTGATTGAATTCATATATGAATTAAATGGAAAAGCAACAATTTATCAGGCGAGTTATTTGAATGTTCCGCCTACGTCCACCTGTCTGACAGACGGTATTCTAGTGGCTTGTAGTAGCAGCAGCAGCTAGGTGCGCTGCTTGCCTGCAGTAAATAGGATGTGTTCCATCCATGGAACACTATGATAGGATTCATTCCATTCATAGAACACAATGCTTGGATGTGTTCTATTCCTGGAACACTTTGGATCACTGGAACAATGGGACCACGTGTCACAATGGGCAACCCAGAGTCTGTAGCAGCTGCGCAGTAGTAGTCAGCTTCAGTCTGCTGAGGGAGCCTCAGCGGACAGGTGGGGGGGATGCTCGCTCGCTCACTCGCTCAGTATTGGCAGTTTCTCTGAGAATGGTGCACTCACTCTCTTAAGCGGTTTCCAAAGACAGATTGAATTGAAATCGGGATACACAAGTAGTGTTTTCAAAGCATTATTTGAATGCTTTTATCAAATGTCGCTGCTCTGCAATTAGTTTTTCTTGGTCTAAGTTGCACATTTCCATTTCCTTAGCCTTGATTTAACTTGACCAACTCTTCTACTACAGCAAGTGCTATTCACCTCTATATGGAAGGCATTGCACTGTATTCAATCTGTCATTTAATTAACGATCTATCTTTTCCTTTGCTGCTTGGTAGGTACAGGTGTGATAAGCTGAAGTAATGTGTTTGGCTTTGGATAGCTACATTTCTGCACACCCACCTGCTACAAGGCCTGCAGCCCCTTCCCCTCAGTACTTCCCCAGCCTTAATTCAAGCATTCAATTCCTACCACATCCCTCATGCAATGATATGTCATTTCATTTTTGAAACATTGTCCCCCTCTTGTGGCCTTTCAACTTTGAAATTTACTGTTCAATTTTGAATGAATTCATATATGAATTAAATGGAAAAGCAACAATTTATCTGGCGAGTAATTTGAATGTTCGGCCTACGTCCACCTGTCTGACAGACGGTATTCTAGTGGCTTGTAGCAGCAGCAGCAGCTAGGTGCGCTGCTTGCCTGCAGTAAATAGGATGTGTTCCATCCATGGAACACTATGATAGGATTCATTCCATTCATAGAACACAATGCTTGGATGTGTTCTATTCCTGGAACACTTTGGATCACTGGAACAATGGGACCACGTGTCACAATGGGCAACCCAGAGTCTGTAGCAGCTGCGCAGTAGTAGTCAGCTTCAGTCTGCTGAGGGAGCCTCAGCGGACAGGTGGGGGGATGCTCGCTCGCTCGCTCAGTATCGGTAGTTTCTCTGAGAATGGTGCACTCACTCTCTTAAGCGGTTTCCAAAGACAGATTGAATTGAAATCGGGATACACAAGTAGTGTTTTCAAAGCATTATTTGAATGCTTTTATCAAATGTCGCTGCTCTGCAATTAGTTTTTCTGGGTCCAAGTTGCACATTTCCAATTCCATAGCCTTGATTTAACTTGACCAACTCTTCTACTACAGCAAGTGCTATTCACCTCTATATGGAAGGCATTGCACTGTATTCAATCTGTCAATTAATTAACAATCGATCTTGTCCTTTGCTGCTTGGTAGGTACAGGTGTGATAAGCTGCAGTAATGTGTTTGGCTTTGAATAGCTACATTTCTGCACACCCATCTGCTACAAGGCCTGCAGCCCCTTCCCCTCAGTACTTCCCCAGCCTTAATTCAAGCATTCAATTCCTACCACATCCCTCATGCAATGATATGTCATTTCATTTTTGAAACATTGTCCCCCTCTTGTGGCCTTTCAACTTTGAAATTTACTGTTCAATTTTGAATGAATTCATATATGAATTAAATGGAAAAGCAACAATTTCTCTGGCGAGTTATTTGAATGTTCGGCCTACATCCACCTGTCTGACAGACGGTATTCTAGTGGCTTGTAGCAGAAGCAGCAGCTAGGTGCGCTGCTTGCCTGCTTTAAATAGGATGTGTTCCATCCATTGAACACTATGATAGGATTCATTCCATTCATATAACACAATGCTTGGATGTGTTCTATTCCTGGAACACTTTGGATCACTGGAACAATGGGACCACGTGTCACAATGGGCAACCCAGAGTCTGTAGCAGCTGCGCAGTAGTAGTCAGCTTCAGTCTGCTGAGGGAGCCTCAGCAGACAGGTGGGGGGGGATGCTCGCTCGCTCGCTCAGTATCGGCAGTTTCTCTGAGAATGGTGCACTCACTCTCTTAAGCCGTTTCCAAAGACAGATTGAATTGAAATCGGGATACACAAGTAGTGTTTTCAAAGCATTATTTGAATGCTTTTTTCAAATGTCGCTGCTCTGCAATTAGTTTTTCTTGGTCCAAGTTGCACATTTCCAATTCCTTAGCCTTGATTCAACTTGACCATGACAATGGGTAATCGCGATACCTATAGAATCCCCCATCTTCTTTATGATTGCCGAACCCATTAAATGATGACTCGCACACCTTTATTGGATAAATTGGCCACAGCAGCCTTTTATTAACATTTTAACAAAACATTTACAAAACAATGTTCCCAAAGGAGGGGCGGTCCTCGAGGCCGTAAAATTGTAACTGCCACAGGTCAATGACCCCATAAACCTTGTCCCCAGTACGAGTCCTGCCTCTAGCCGTGAAGCACCAGCTCAGAGACCCTAATAGACTCAACCGGACAATATCCGCCCGAAATACCAGCGTATTTCCGCTTCCATTCCTCAGTGTGACCATTATGTTCTGTTCCACATTAATCCGCCCAAGGGGAGTCCAGGACCTTACAGATCCCCCCCTCCAAACCGCCGTTTCCTTGCACCACCAACCTCGAGGACCACTCCCGCCACGCCGAGCTGCCATGACAAATATACAGAGATGCAAAACATTTGTTAGGAAATCAGAATTCTTATCCCACTATACACCCCATATCTATGGATCCTGTAGACAATTCCACCATAACCACATAAACACGGGCGGGTGGGAGCTTGTTCCTACTGTAATGGGGCACCTAAAATGGTTGCCCCCACTAAGATGGTGACCCCCTCTTATAGTCCCCCCCACCTCCCTCCTGTGCCCCTCCTACCCCTCCAAAGCCTCGTCCCCTTGTTATTATTCAAACCTTTAACCCTTTCTTTACATGTCACCTTCCTATAGTTCCCCTCAACCCTGTCATGTCGTCCTCCCTTTGATGGCCTGCGGCCCAGTACGGCCTCACTTGACAATGGGTATTCGCGATACCTATAGAATCCTCCATCTACTTTATGATTGCCGAACCCATTAAATGATGACTCGCACACCTTTATTGGATAAATTGGCCACAGCAGCCTTTTATTAACATTTTAACAAAACATTTACAAAACAATGTTCCCAAAGGAGGGGCGGTCCTCGAGGCCCTAAAATTGTAACTGCCACAGGTCAATGACCCCATAAACCTTGTCCCCAGTACAAGTCCTGCCTCTAGCCGTGAAGCACCAGCTCAGAGACCCTAATAGACTCAACCGGACAATATCCGCCCGAAATACCAGCATATTTCCGCTTCCATTCCTCAGTGTGACCATTATGTTCTGTTCCACATTAATCTGCCCAAGGGGAGGCCAGGACCTTACAGATCCCCCCCCTCCAAACCGCCATTTCCTGGCACCACCAACCTCGAGGACCACTCCCGCCACGCCGAGCTGCCATGGGGATGCTCGCTCGCTCGCTCAGTATCGGCAGTTTCTCTGAGAATGGTGCACTCACTCTCTTAAGCTGTTTCCAAAGACAGATTGAATTGAAATCGGGATACACAAGTAGTGTTTTCAAAGCATTATTTGAATGCTTTTTTCAAATGTTGCTGCTCTGCAATTAGTTTTCCTTGGTCCAAGTTGCACATTTCCAATTCCTTAGCCTTGATTTAACTTGACCAACTCTTCTACTACAGCAAGTGCTATTCACCTCTATATGGAAGGCATTACACGGTATTCAATCTGTCGTTTAATTAACGATCTATCTTGTCCTTTGCTGCTTGGTAGGTGCAGGTGTGATAATCTGCAGTAATGTGTTTGGCTTTGGATAGCTACATTTCTGCACACCCACCTGCTACAAGGCCTGCAGCCCCTTCCCCTCAGTACTTCCCCAGCCTTAATTCAAGCATTCAATTCCTACCACATCCCTCATGCAATGATATGTCATTTCATTTTTGAAACATTGTCCCCCTCTTGTGGCCTTTCAACTTTGAAATTTACTGTTCAATTTTGAATGAATTCATATATGCATTAAATGGAAAAGCAACAATTTATCTGGCGAGTTATTTGAATGTTCGGCCTAGGTCCACCTGTCTGACAGACGGTATTCTAGTGGCTTGTAGCAGCAGCAGCAGCTAGGTGCGCTGCTTGCCTGCAGTAAATAGGATGTGTTCCATCCATGGAACACTATGAATGGATTCATTCCATTCACAGAACACAATGCTTGGATGTGTTCTATTCCTGGAACACTTTGGATCACTGGAACAATGGGACCACGTGTCACAATGGGCAACCCAGAGTCTGTAGCAGCTGCGCAGTAGTAGTCAGCTTCAGTCTGCTGAGTGAGCCTCAGCAGACAGGTGGGGGGGATGCTCGCTCGCTCGCTCAATATCGGCAGTTTCTCTGAGAATGGTGCACTCACTCTCTTAAGCGGTTTCCAAAGACAGATTGAATTGAAATCGGGATACACAAGTAGTGTTTTCAAAGCATTATTTGAATGCTTTTTTCAAATGTCGGTGCTCTGCAATTAGTTTTTCTTGGTCCAAGTTGCACATTTCCAATTCCTTAGCCTTGATTCAACTTGACCATGACAATGGGTAATCGCGATACCTATAGAATCCCCCATCTTCTTTATGATTGCCGAACCCATTAAATGATGACTCGCACACCTTTATTGGATAAATTGGCGACAGCAGCCTTTTATTAACATTTTAACAAAACATTTACAAAACAATGTTCCCAAAGGAGGGGCGGTCCTCGAGGCCCTAAAATTGTAACTGCCACAGGTCAATGACCCCATAAACCTTGTCCCCAGTACGAGTCCTGCCTCTAGCCATGAAGCACCAGCTCAGAGACCCTAATAGACTCAACCGGACAATATCCGCCCGAAATACCAGCGTATTTCCGCTTCCATTCCTCAGTGTGACCATTATGTTCTGTTCCACATTAATCCGCCCAAGGGGGAGTCCAGGACCTTACAGATCCCCTCCCTCCAAACCGCCGTTTCCTGGCACCACCAACCTCGAGGACCACTCCCGCCACGCCGAGCTGCCATGACAAATATACAGAAATGCAAAACATTTGTTAGGAAATCAGAATTCTTAGCCCACTATACACCCCATATCTATGGATCCTGTAGACAATTCCACCATAACCACATAAACACGGGCGGGTGGGAGCTTGTTCCTACTGTAATGGGGCACCTAAAATGGTTGCCCCCACTAAGATGGTGACCCCCTCTTATAGTCCCCCCCACCTCCCTCCTGTGCCCCTCCTACCCCTCCAAAGCCTCGTCCCCTTGTTATTATTCAAACATTTAACCCTTTCTTTACATGTCACCTTCCTATAGTTCCCCTCAACCCTGTCATGTCGTCCTCCCTTTGATGGCCTGCGGCCCAGTACGGCCTCACTTGACAATGGGTATTCGCGATACCTATAGAATCCTCCATCTACTGTATGATTGCCGAACCCATTAAATGATGACTCGCACACCTTTATTGGATAAATTGGCCACAGCAGCCTTTTATTAACATTTTAACAAAACATTTACAAAACAATGTTCCCAAAGGAGGGGCGGTCCTCGAGGCCCTAAAATTGTAACTGCCACAGGTCAATGACCCCATAAACCTTGTCCCCAGTACGAGTCCTGCCTCTAGCCGTGAAGCACCAGCTCAGAGACCCTAATAGACTCAACCGGACAATATCCGCCTGAAATACCAGCGTATTTCCGCTTCCATTCCTCAGTGTGACCATTATGTTCTGTTCCACATTAATCCGCCCAAGGGGAGTCCAGGACCTTACAGATCCCCCCCCTCCAAACCGCCGTTTCCTGGCACCACCAACCTCGAGGACCACTCCCGCCACGCCGAGCTGCCATGGGGATGCTCGCTCGCTCGCTCAGTATTGGCAGTTTCTCTGAGAATGGTGCACTCACTCTCTTAAGCGGTTTCCAAAGACAGACTGAATTGAAATCGGGATACACAAGTAGTGTTTTCAAAGCATTATTTGAATTCTTTTTTCAAATGTTGCTGCTCTGCAATTAGTTTTCCTTGGTCCAAGTTGCACATTTCCAATTCCTTAGCCTTGATTTAACTTGACCAATTCTTCTACTACAGCAAGTGCTATTCACCTCTATATGGAAGGCATTGCACTGTATTCAATCTGTCATTTAATTAACGATCTATTTTGTCCTTTGCTGCTTGGTAGGTACAGGTGTGATAAGCTGCAGTAATGTGTTTGGCTTTGGATAGCTACATTTCTGCACACCCACCTGCTACAAGGCCTGCAGCCCCTTCCCCTCAGTACTTCCCCAGCCTTAATTCATGCATTCAATTCCTACCACATCCCTCATGCAATGATATGTCATTTCATTTTTGAAACATTGTCCCCCTCTTGTGGCTTTTCAACTTTGAAATTTACTGTTCAATTTTGAATGAATTCATATATGAATTAAATGGAAAAGCAACAATTTATCTGTCGAGTTATTTGAATGTTCGGCCTACGTCCACCTGTCTGACAGACGGTATTCTAGTGGCTTGTAGCAGCAGCAGCTAGGTGCGCTGCTTGCCTGCAGTAAATAGGATGTGTTCCATCCATGGAACACTATGATAGGATTCATTCCATTCATAGAACACAATGCTTGGATGTGTTCTATTCCTGGAACACTTTGGATCACTGGAACAATGGGACCACGTGTCACAATGGGCAACCCAGAGTCTGTAGCAGCTGCGCAGTAGTAGTCAGCTTCAGTCTGCTGAGGGAGCCTCAGCAGACAGGTGGGGGGGATGCTCGCTCGCTCAGTATCGGCAGTTTCTCTGAGAATGGTGCACTCACTCTCTTAAGCGGTTTCCAAAGACAGATTGAATTGAAATCGGGATACACAATTAGTGTTTTCAAAGCATTATTTGATTGCTTCTTTCAAATGTCGCTGCTCTGCAATTAGTTTTTCTTGGTCCATGTTGCACAATTCCAATTCCTTAGCCTTGATTTAACTTGACCAACTCTTGTACTACAGCAAGTGCTATTCACCTCTATATGGAAGGCATTGCACTGTATTCAATCTGTCATTTAATTAACGATCTATATTGTCCTTTGCTGCTTGGTAGGTGCAGGTGTGATAAGCTGCAGTAATGTGTTTGGCTTTGGATAGCTACATTTCTGCACACCCACCTGCTACAAGGCCTGCAGCCCCTTCCCCTCAGTACTTCCCCAGCCTTAATTCAAGCATTCAATTCCTACCACATCCCTCATGCAATGATATGTCATTTCATTTTTGAAACATTGTCCCCCTCTTGTGGCCTTTCAACTTTGAAATTTAATGTTCAATTTTGAATGAATTCATATATGAATTAAATGGAAAAGCAACAATTTATCTGGCGAGTTATTTGAATGTTCGGCCTACGTCCACCTGTCTGACAGACGGTATTCTAGTGGCTTGTAGCAGCAGCAGCAGCAGCTAGGTGCGCTGCTTGCCTGCAGTAAATAGGATGTGTTCCATCCATGGAACACTATGATAGGATTCATTCCATTCATAGAACACAATGCTTGGATGTGTTCTATTCCTGGAACACTTTGGATCACTGGAACAATGGGACCACGTGTCACAATGGGCAACCCAGAGTCTGTAGCAGCTGCGCAGTAGTAGTCAGCTTCAGTCTGCTGAGGGAGCCTCAGCAGACAGGTGGGGGGGATGCTCGCTCGCTCGCTCAGTATCGGCAGTTTCTCTGAGAATGGTGCACTCACTCTCTTAAGCGGTTTCCAAAGACAGATTGAATTGAAATCGGGATACACAAGTAGTGTTTTCAAAGCATTATTTGAATGCTTTTTTCAAATGTCGCTGCTCTGCAATTAGTTTTTCTTGGTCCAAATTGCACATTTCCAATTCCTTAGCCTTGAATTAACTTGACCAACTCTTCTACTACAGCAAGTGCTATTCACCTCTATATAGAAGGCAGTGCACTGTATTCAGTCTGTCATTTAATTAACGATCTATCTTGTCCTTTGCTGCTTGGTAGGTACAGGTGTGATAAGCTGCAGTAATGTGTTTGGCTTTGGATAGCTACATTTCTGCACACCCACCTGCTACAAGGCCTGCAGCCCCTTCCCCTCAGTACTTCCCCAGCCTTAATTCAAGCATTCAATTCCTACCACATCCCTCATGCAATGATATGTCATTTCATTTTTGAAACATTGTCCCCCTCTTGTGGCCTTTCATCTTTGAAATTTACTGTTCAATTTTGAATGAATTCATATATGAATTAAATGGAAAAGCAACAATTTATCTGGCGAGTTATTTGAATGTTCGGCCTACATCCACCTGTCTGACAGACGGTATTCTAGTGGTTTGTAGCAGGAGCAGCAGCTAGGTGCGCTGCTTGCCTGCAGTAAATAGGATGTGTTCCATCCATGGAACACTATGATAGGATTCATTCCATTCATAGAACACAATGCTTGGATGTGTTCTATTCCTGGAACACTTTGGATCACTGGAACAATGGGACCACGTGTCACAATGGGCAACCCAGAGTCTGTAGCAGCTGCGCAGTAGTAGTCAGCTTCAGTCTGCTGAGGGAGCCTCAGCAGACAGGTGGGGGGGATGCTCGCTCGCTCGCTCAGTATCGGCAGTTTCTCTGAGAATGGTGCACTCACTCTCTTAAGCGGTTTCCAAAGACAGATTGAATTGAAATCGGGATACACAAGTAGTGTTTTCAAAGCATTATTTGAATGCTTTTTTCAAATGTCGCTGCTCTGCAATTAGTTTTTCTTGGTCCAAGTTGCACATTTCCAATTCCTTAGCCTTGATTTAACTTGACCAACTCTTCTACTACAGCAAGTGCTATTCACCTCTATATGGAAGGCATTGCACTGTATTCAATCTGTCATCGATTTAACGATCTATCTTGTACTTTGCTACTTGGTAGGTACAGGTGTGATAAGCTGCAGTAATGTGTTTGGCTGTGGATAGCTACATTTCTGCACACCCACCTGCTACAAGGCCTGCAGCCCCTTCCCCTCAGTACTTTCCCAGCCTTAATTCAAGCATTCAATTCCTACCACATCCCTCATGCAATGATATGTCATTTCATTTTTGAAACATTGTCCCCCTCTTGTGGCCTTTCAACTTTGAAATTTACTGTTCAATTTTGAATGAATTCATATATGAAATAAATGGAAAAGCAACAATTTATTTGGCGAGTTATTTGAATGTTCGGTCTACTTCCACCTGTCTGACACACGGTATTCTAGTGGCTTGTAGCAGCAGCAGCAGCTAGGCGCGCTGCTTGCCTGCAGTAAATAGGATGTGTTCCATCCATGGAACACTATGATAGGATTCATTCCATTCATAGAACACAATGCTTGGATGTGTTCTATTCCTGGAACACTTTGGATCACTGGAACAATGGGACCACGTGTCACAATGGGCAACCCAGAGTCTGTAGCAGCTGCGCAGTAGTAGTCAGCTTCAGTCTGCTGAGGAAGCCTCAGCAGACAGGTGGGGGAGATGCTCGCTCGCTCGCTTAGTATCGGCAGTTTCTCTGAGAATGATGCACTCACTCTCTTAAGCGGTTTCCAAAGACAGATTGAATTGAAATCGGGATACACAAGTAGTGTTTTCAAAGCATTATTTGAATGCTTTTTTCAAAAGTCGCTGCTCTGCAAATAGTTTTTCTTGGTCCAAGTTGCACATTTCCAATTCCTTAGCCTTGATTTAACTTGACCAACTCTTCTACTACAGCAAGTGCTATTCACCTCTATATGGAAGGCATTGCACTGTATTCAATCTGTCATTTAATTAACGATCTATCTTGTCCTTTGCTGCTTGGTAGGTACAGGTGTGATAAGCTGCAGCAAAGAAACCACTGGAGCCATAGGCGGAGGAGGACATGACTTGGGGATGGGTGGACCTTTACTCCTGCAGCTTTTTTGGTATAGTGGTGTAGATTTTTAAGCACGAGGGATGTTGCTTTAAGAGTAAGTAGCACAGTATGTCTGTGCCTGGTGGGTTACTGTGAGGAGGGGGGGCTTATATAGAGCAGGAAATCTGTGTCTCTCCCTCTTTCTTGCACAGGATGAACAGAAGGAAGCATGTCTGCAGTGTCAGGGAGTATAATACTGGGGTTATCACCTCACATGACAGATGATAGGAGCACATTCACCTCAGACATCATGTATCAGTGTAGTATCAGCTCCTACATTATGTATGGGACCAATATTACCTCAGCAATTCATGTAGCTGCCATGTCCCTCATGTGCATGCTACATTTTCCTCACAGACTGTGAGACAACTTCTGGGTGACCTCCCTGCAGACATGTTTGATATACTACTCTGCATTCACCTCAGACATTGTGTAGTGTGTACAGTATCAGCTCCTACATCATATCTGGGAGCAAGATTGCCTCAGAAATTCATGTAGCTGCCATGTTCCCTCACTTATTGCAGAGGCAGCTTTTGTGTGACCTCCCTGCAGACATTTCTGACATACCACATTACTGCTGTATTATACAGAGTCTTCATGAGTTCTGGGTTTATGTATGATAGGACAGAGCAGGGACACATCCAGTGTCTGCCATTACTATGGTGGAGCTGGGCAGTCACATGTATTAGAGACACTGGTGAGAGGAGCAGTCGGGGGATGGTATATGTATGATGATGAGAGGCTGCACTTCATGTCAGTGCACTGTATACTGACCCTGCTGTGTGCTGATTATCCCCCCTTCCCAGTTATGGAGTCTGATGATCTGTATGTGATCTCATCTCTGTTACATACTGTGTGGCTGGGTGTGCAGATCCAGTGTAACCAGGTTACTCACTATATGTGGTATATGTGTAAAGGCTCTATTCCTGTGCTGTATACTTAACCTGTACCACAGGCCTGTATACATGATATCACTCCTCACTCTGCTATATGCGGATCATGCTGGGTATAGACATCCTGTGTCTCCAGGTCATATTCCTGGCTGTACATATAATCTGGACATGACTTCCAGCTTAGTGCTTGATTTCTGTAGCTATTGCTGCCTTTAGTCCTCCCCCTCATATATTGCATGATCAGAGTATACCCACCAAGAGCTTTTTTCATATTACCTAAGATGGTGGATAGAACAGGCCTGAATGGATTATGTTTTATCATGTGTAAAATAAATAATCGGGGAGTAACTCGGCACATTTGAGTGGGCAGTAATAACTCTGCACATGGTGGGCAGTGAGTGGGCACTAATAACTCAGCACATGGCGGGCAGTGAGTGGGCACTCCTTGTGTGAGGCTGCAGTGCACACTGCTCTGGAGGGCACATGGGCCCACTTTTCAGCCCTGTCTCTCGTCTATTGTAAATATATGTAGAAGAGTGACTGGGATACAGAACTTGCAGTTTTCTGCACACACCTATGGCTGCAGGCAGCTTATATTAGACCTACATATTTCTTACCATTTATGTGCAGCTGGTGATCTGTCTGTAACTGCTGTAGAGGAGCAGGCAACTTCTCATTTATTGTGACAGCATATAACACAGCATTGCCCATCTCTGTCTATGTCTGGACCTTACGATGGGATATTTTCCATTGTTAACCTGTTGTATACCTTGGTGGTAAACCTGCATGGTTTTCACCCTCACTTATCCCACATCTTGTGCGGTTGGAGGGGTCCTTGAAGTTGGTTAAATATGGTCTTGGGGATCCATTGGGATATGGTTTCCTCCTTTTGGAATTCAATATGGTTCTGGATCTGGTGAAAGGTGGAGGGGAGTTTCGGCAAGGGTTTGTCGGATCCCTAGGAAATTGAAGTGAACATTGGAACCCTTGCGGTTATGGTGCTCCCAAGCTGGTGGGGTAACGGCTGGGAGTAATTGTTGGTACATTTCTTGTTCACTTTATGTTTGGTAATCACCAGATTTTTGGGAGCTTCAAGGACTCCTACCAGCGTGTTAATATTATTTATGCTTTGTTGTTTTATGGTATGTTTGTTTTAATAAAGGTGTGAATAATAATTATATATTAAAAAAAAAATAAAGGGATCAGTGTATACCCACCAAGTGCTTATTTTATATTACTTAAGATGGCGGATAGCACAGGCCTGAGTGGATTACCTGGAGCCTGGTGGTTGGGGGGGGTCCTTGAAGTTGTTTAGAAATTGGTCTTGGGGATCCATTGGGATATGGATTCCTCTTTTTGGAAGTTAATATGGTTCTGGACCTGGTGAAAGGTGGAGGGGAGTTTCGGCAAGAGTTTGTCGGATCCCCAGGAAATTCAAGTGAACATTGGAACCCTTGTGGCTATGGTGCTCCAGAGCCAGTGGGGTAACGGCTGGGAGTAATTGTTGGTACATTTTTATGTTTGGTAATCACCAGATTTGGGAGCTTCAAGGACTCCCCCCCCCCTCAGCGTGTTAATGTCATTTATGCTTTGATGTTTATTTTATGTTTATTTTAATAAGAACATGAATTGAAAAAAAAAAAAAGTTAATTGTTTTCATTTTAGTGGGTCCTTGGAAGTTATTTATAAATTGGTCAGTAGGGGTAACCATATTAAGTATGGACCTCTGGCGTGGGGTTCTTGGAGTTGACGCTGAATCAGCGACAAGGAATTGGAAGTTAAAATTCTGGATCTGGCTTTTGGTTACGGCTCTGGACGGGTAACTCTGGACGGGGTGTTACCCGGGAGCTTTTGGTGGTTGGACTTCCCGGAACGGGATGTTTGGTGCCCTCGAGCTGGTGGTTTACGGCTGAGGGTAATGTGGATTTTTAAGTTCTTGTGTTTTTGCCAAATATTTAGCCAGAATTTTTTGGGGCTCCAAGAACCCTCCCCTCATGTCAAATAAGATTGTGTATTTAATACTTATTGAAAATGTTTATGTTATTTGTTAATAAACTGGCCGCTGACCCCCCCATGGGTTTGGAAGGGTAACCATTTCAGGTATGGCACCCTGGTTTTGAGGGGTAATTATCTCAGGTATGGCCCCCTGGTGTGGAGGGTAACCATCTCGTGTATGGCTCCCCTGGTGTGGAGGGGGTAACCATCATGGTAAGGCCCCCTGGTCTCCAGAAGCATTTATATTTTATAGGACCCTGTTAGGGTAAAGTCCCTGGGGTCATGGCAATCATATTTTGCATGCCTACAGAATAAATTGGCTCCTCTGAGCCAGGAACAGTGGCTGGAGGGGAGAAGAGAACAAGGTTGTCGTCTGGACAATGCAGTTATCTAGTGCATGAAACTGAAGAGCAATGGACCTAATCTGTGTGCCCTTGAGTCAGTGGGAGTGACTAAGGGCAAAGTAATCAAGTGCATTAACATGAAGGGCGATATGCCTATTCCTGATGCCCTTGAGCTGGTGGGAGCGGCTAAGGGTATAATCAAGTGCATTAACACAAAGGGCAGTATGCCTACTCCCGGTGCCCTTGAGCCAGTGGGAGCGGCTAAGGATAAAGTAATCAAGTGCGTTAACACAAAGAGCAATATGCCTATTCCCAATGCCTTTGACCCAGTTGGAGAGGTCAACAGTAAATGTTATCAAGCGCATAAAAAACAATTAACAATGGCGTGGCAGTTTTATTAATAATGCCTTTGTAGACTTTTTCTGCTTTGGGTTTATTTAAATTACTACTTCCAGATATTCTGAACCTTATTTTATGGTCGGTTATAATGTTGTTATATTGTGTATAGTTTTTAATTACTCCCTATTTATAATATCTTTCTATTGATATGTTCATCACTTTTCGGGTAGTGATAGTAAGTGGGTTTAAGAAATTTTACTGCACAGCTACTGTAAATAATGGTGGTTTCTAGAACTAAAATCTGTGATTTGGTTATTAGAGCTGGCTACAATACGTGCGGTATAATAGTTTTTTGAGGCATAACAGATGTCATTATACAGGTATTCAGATTGTGGCTACGACCTTAATTATGGTTTACTTTCCACATTCCCCATTATGGGATCCTCATTGCAGGATGTTTAGCAACTGTTATTTTGCTGTAGTTACCGTATAATCGATCATAACTTGGTAGCATGGCATTGATAAAATTAATCTGTCAGAGCTCTGGAATTGTAATTTTATTACTTGTGTGCACAGACTTTCCATAGCATGTAGAAATGGTTGATGGCTTTGTTAGGCATGGTTGATGGGGGTCAAGTCCATTTAAGGTGTCAAATGGTCTCTCTGGTGGCGGTTTAGGAGTCAGGTGTAAGTTGCAGGCAAGTTAAGGTGGACTCATTTTAACTAATAGAGGATGTAAAACCTCATGGTGGTGAACAGGCTCGGCTTTGGTGGCCAGCCTCAAGGACGTTGTAATGGTAACGTCAGTCAGGGGCGGGCACAGTGGTTAAGCACAGAGGTGAGGATAATAGGGTCATTGGTGCCCTGAAAGTTTACTGGCTCTGCTTGAATGGCAAGCCAGCGCGTGCCACCCCTTTATGGCTGTCTGTCCTGGTTCTGTATGTCAGACAGCTGGGGATATCACAGTACTTGTGAATCCCAATGTACTAGCACTTCACCTGACTCCTACTGTGATTGTTTTAATCCTGTGATTTAAATAAAGCTGTGGCCATTTTGACAACCAAAATAATGTGTTGTGTATTTATTCTAGTGCCTAGGTTTACTGTAGTTATGGTGGTTTTAAGATGGAGTGGGGGTCCGTCCCATATCCATAAGTCAAGAAACCACTGGAGCCATAGGCGGAGGAGGACATGACTTGGGGATGGGTGGACCTTTACTCCTGCAGCTTTTTTTGGTATAGTGGTGTAGATTTTTAAGCACGAGGGATGTTGCTTTAAGAGTAAGAAGCACAGTATGTCTGTGCCTGGTGGGTTACTGTGAGGAGGGTGGGGCTTATATAGAGCAGGAAATCTGTGTCTCTCCCTCTTTCTTGCACAGGATGAACAGGAGGAAGCATTTCCCACCCACCCGCCCTGTTTATAATCATTGTCCTAAAACGTTTTAATTATTGCTTGTATGATGAATGCTTTATTGTATTTTTGAATTTACCATTGTATATTTTGTTCCAGGTTCAATTTTATCATGGCTATAAAGAGTTAACAGCATTAAACTTCTAAGCCCAAGGGAAGGGCCATCCATCAGCCATGGTTCCCTAGAGCTTTCCTCCACAGGGGGTTTTTCCTCTCCTGAGTGCTGTAGGATGACTCTTTGTGAGTCGGAGATTTGCCAAGTTAGTCCCCTTAATGCTTTTGCAGGGACTTCTAGTTTATAAGTTTACTAAAGTGATTTATTAAAAAAAAATAAAAAATGGTGTCAAATGTGAATTTATAACCCGTCACAGCTTTGCGGTTTAGGAGTCAGGCGTAAGTTGCAGGCAAGTTAAGGTGGACTCATTTTAACTAATAGAGGATGTAAAACCTCATGGTGGTGAACAGGCTCGGCTTTGGTTGCCAGCCTCAAGGACGTTGTAATGGTAACGTCAGTCAGGGGCGGGCACAGTGGTTAAGCACAGGAGTGAGGATAATAGGGTCATTGGTGCCCTGAAAGTTTACTGGATCTGCTTGAATGGCAAGCCAGTGCGTGCCGCCCCTTTATGGCTGTCTGTCCTGGTTCTGTATGTCAGACAGCTGGGGATATCACAGTACTTGTGAATCCCAATGTACTAGCACTTCACCTGACTCCTACTGTGATTGTTTTAATCCTGTGATTTAAATAAAGCTGTGGCCATTTTGACAACCAAAATAATGTGTTGTGTATTTATTCTAGTGCCTAGGTTTACTGTAGTTATGGTGGTTTTAAGATGGAGTGGGGGTCCGTCCCATATCCATAAGTCATGTGTTTGGCTTTGGATAGCTACATTTCTGCACACCCACCTGCTACAAGGCCTGCAGCCCCTTCCCTTCAGTACTTCCCCAGCCTTTATTCAAGCATTCAATTCCTACCACATCCCTCATGCAATGATATGTAATTTCATTTTTGAAACATTGTCCCCCTCTTGTGGCCTTTCAACTTTGAAATTTACTGTTCAATTTTGAATGAATTCATATATGAATTAAATGGAAAAGCAACAATTTATCTGGCGAGTTATTTGAATGTTCGGCCTACGTCCACCTGTCTGACAGACGGTATTCTAGTGGCTTGTAGCAGCAGCATCAGCCAGGTGCGCTGCTTGCCTGCAGTAAATAGGATGTGTTCCATCCATGGAACACTATGATAGGATTCATTCCATTCATAGAACACAATGCTTGGATGTGTTCTATTCCTGGAACACTTTGGATCACTGGAACAATGGGACCACGTGTCACAATGGGCAACCCAGAGTCTGTAGCAGCTGCGCAGTAGTAGTCAGCTTCAGTCTGCTGAGGGAGCCTCAGCAGACAGGTGGTGGGGATGCTCGCTCGCTCAGTATCGGCAGTTTCTCTGAGAATGGTGCACTCACTCTCTTAAGCGGTTTCCAAAGACAGATTGAATTGAAATCGGGATACACAAGTAGTGTTTTCAAAGCATTATTTTAATGCTTTTTTCAAATGTCGCTGCTCTGCAATTAGTTTTTTTTGGTCCAAGTTGCACATTTCCAATTCCTTAGCCTTGATTTAACTTGACCAACTCTTCTACTACAGCAAATGCTATTCACCTCTATATGGAAGGCATTGCACTGTATTCAATCTGTCATTTAATTAACGATCTATCTTGTCCTTTGCTGCTTGGTAGGTACAGGTGTGATAAGCTGCAGTAATGTGTTTGGCTTTGGATAGCTACATTTCTGCACACCCACCTGCTACAAGGCCTGCAGCCCCTTCCCCTCAGTACTTCCCCAGCCTTAATTCAAGCATGACGTTGGTATTGTCAAGTATTACCTCGTAAGGGGATATCAAGCGTCTTGACTTACCCCCAAAAACCCCACCGTGACCATAAAATGACCACCCCCACCTTGGCGCCCTCTAATACACAGACACCGGAATTTCTTTTGGAATTTTATGGCCACAGCAGCCTTTTATTATAACAATAAACAAACAATAAACACTGTATCATAAACAACATGAGTACAATGAATTTAACCCTGGAAGGAGAAGTCCTTGAAGCCACAAGATCGTGGTGAAATAGTCCAAATATTGTGAACAACCCCCGACCATTTGCTCCCAGCCGTTATCCCACAGGCTCGGGAGCACTAGCACACCAATAGATGTTGTCCTCAAACTCCTTGGGGATCCGCCCTCTTCCGACGGAAAACTCCCCATCCACCTTTCACCAGATCACGACCAGCATACCTTTAAATGAAGGAGACCCTACCCACAGAGTCTCCAAAACCAATTTCCACCGACTTCAAGGACTCCCCCTCCCCCAAAACCGCCATGACCCAAAATAGAATCACGTACTACTAACCCAAAAGAAAAAGGGAGGGAGGGTGGTACTGTTCAGGAGCTGGGAAAACAGGAACAGAGGGCGGGCACCCCCCAGACCCTGCCTTAAATACCACTTAGCTCCCCCTCCCCTTTAACCCTTCCCCTTCCCTCACTAACTTCCAACCCCCCGTCATGTTGGCCTCCGCCCACGCCTCCTCCAGGGGGTTGGGAGGCTCAATCCGGCCTATTTCTTGACGTTGGTATTGTCAAGTATTACCTCGTAAGGGGATATCAAGCGTCTTGACTTACCCCCAAAAACCCCACCGTGACCATAAAATGACCACCCCCACCTCGGCGCCCACTAATACACAGACACCGGTTATTTCTTTTGGAATTTTATGGCCAAAGCAGCCTTTTATTATAACAATAAACAAACAATAAACACTGTATCATAAACAACATGAGTACAATGAATTTAACCCTGGAAGGAGAAGTCCTTGAAGCCACAAGATCGTGGTGAAATAGTCCAAATATTGTGAACAACCCCCGACCATTTGCTCCCAGCCGTTACCCCACAGGCTCGGGAGCACCAGCACACCAATAGATGTTGTCCACAAACTCCTTGGGGATCCGCCCTCTTCCGACAGAAAACTCCCCATCCACCTTTCACAAGATCACGACCAGCATACCTTTAAACGAAGGAGACCCTACCCAGAGAGTCTCCAAAACCAATTTCCACCGACTTCAAGGACTCCCCATCCCCCAAAACCGCCACAACGATGGGCCTTTGAACACCTCAATGACCCGAGACCCCCACAACCCGCCAAGCGACAGCCTTCTCTATACCCTCCTGAAGGGTAAGGGCCCAAATATCGGAACCCACTGCATTCAAGTGAATCCCGTCCGCCAACCAGTAATCGCCCTCACCCTTCTCCAAATCAAAATGTCGCACGGCAACTCCCCCGTTTTTAACTATAAAAGCGGACACCGCTCTGTTGACCTTGATCCTGGCTCGGTTGACCTTTTCCAACGATCTCATGGACCGCCAACGCCTGCGTGGCACGATCTCCGACCACACAATCGTGACTTCCCGATAAGGCACCCACAACCGCAAACAATCTTGCTTAATATCCTTGATCAACTCCCGGAAGGGACGGACAGCCAGATCATTACCCCCAGCATGAATAACGAGAACATCTGGTGCCCGGTCCAAACGAACACACTCGTGAATTTCCGGCAACACCCGACGCCACACCAGGCCCCTAAAACCGATCCACCGCACCACCGCCGCCGATCTGGAAATTCCCAACTGTCTGCCGTCGGTCCTGACATCGGCTCTCACCGCTCCCCAGTAAACAAAGGAGTGACCAAATATCCAGACCAGCAGCGGTTCCGTACCTGAAACACAAAACGACACTCACAGAAACATATCGCAAAGAAAACGCTCCAATACTTGTAACATTTAATCTACCCCATGGACCACACCAACCGGGCACACCTTTTGCACACCTGAAGGCCGAACATAACTACGATAACGATTAGACCTCCACCCGCCGATGCGCTGTATGAAAGAGGGACCCAAACCACGCTCAGCTGCCTCAGTCGCCGCACCAATCCGAAAAGAATGAGAAGCAAACCTAGAATCATCCAATCCCAAACACCGAATTGACTTCTTAAACACTGCGCCAAACTGATATCGAGACAGACTTCCACCGTCTGCGTGACACAACAAAGATCCGCCCAGACTAGGACGAAGGTCCCAAAATCTACGCAAACACTGAGCCGGGCACATTCCGGAACCAGACACAACACCCAACACAACTCGACGGCCTTTTCCAGACTGGTCCGTTTTTGACCTATGTAGCCAAAATTCGACGCCCTGAGAAGTCAAAGTCACATCCCTGGCTAACAACCCGCCCACAGACTCTTTATTGTGAGACACGAGTTCCCCAATCCGCAGTGCCCCAAAAAATGCAAAGGAAAAAGCCAGATGAAACAACGCAACCTCATAACCATCCGCGCATACCGATCCCAGAACCAGTCCCAATTGCTCAAGCATATTAAATGACACGGGCCGCCTTAAATCACCCCCACCGAAAACGGTGAAAACCTTTCACCGCCTGTCTAACCAAAAAGGTTTTCGTCAAATCCCTGTACCCGCGCAACCGAAAACCGAAAGACAATCCGGCCAACAAACGTGTCACCTTTGCCCGAGACCAACCTTCGTTTGCGCCCTGCCCCAACCATGACAACAACAGACCCTCTTGCTCAAGCCTGACCCCACTGGTGGAGCCAGCCATAAGGATCTCTTCCCACGCACACCACACATTCCGGTAGGCCTCCCAGGTTTTTGGTGCCAAAGACGATACGATCAGTGACTCTGCGGCTTGTAAGCCACCCTCCACAATTCCTCCGGACAAATCAGACCCTCGAACTCTGCCTCCGGGGCCAAGGAACGAAAACGATCCCACTGTAAACGAGAGAGAGAGTCAGCTATCTCGTTCTTCACTCCAGGCACATGAGTCGCCGTCACATGCGCATTCAAAGACAAACATGCTAGCACCAACTTCTGCAAAACTCTGACCACTGGAGGGGACGATGCAGTAAGACCATTAATCGTGCTCACAACCCCCATGTTGTCGCAATTGAAACGAACGCGCCGATTCCGAAACTCCTGACCTCACAAATGAACAGCCACCAGAATCGGAAAAATCTCCAACAACGTGATGTTACGCACCAACCCCGCCGAAACCCAAGCAGCAGGCCACTGAGCGGCGCACCATTGCCCACCCAAATAGGCACCAAAACCGAATCCGCCTGCCGCATCCGTAAACAAATCCAAAGCATTGTTACAAACCACATCAGCCATTACCAACGAACGACCGTTGTACTTCTCCAAAAAGGACTCCCAAACCACCAAATCGGCCCTGAGCTCCGCCGACAATCTCACAAAATGATGAGGAGCCCGAACCCCCGAAGTAGCGCTAGCCAGCCTACGTGAAAAAACTCGACCCATCGGCATTACCCGACAAGCGAAGTTAAGCTTTCCCAACAGCGACTGAAGGTCCCGCAATGATATTTTCCGCAACCGACGTGCACGAACCACCTCAGACCTCAAATCATCAAGCTTGTCCTCCAGCAACCGAAATTCCCATTCAACAGTATCGATGACGATCCCCAGAAAACGCATACACTTACTGTGGCCCTCAGTTTTTCCGGGCGCCAGCGGAACCCCGAACCGATCCGCCACCCACTCAATCGCTTTCAAAATCCTGAGACAACGTGAAGAATCCGCTGGGCCAATGCACAAGAAATCGTCCAAATAATGAACTATCGAATCACAACCAGAGACGTCGCACACGACCCACTCAAGAAAAGAACTAAAAGCCTCAAAATACGCACAAGACAAGGAACAACCCATAGGTAAACACCTATCTACAAAAAACCTGTCTTCCCAGAAACAGCCCAACAACCTCACGCTGTCTGGGTGAACTGGAAGCACACGAAAAGCGGATTCAACATCAGTCTTAGCCATAAGGGCCCCGCGACCACATTTCCAGACCCAACTCGCCGCTTCATCAAATGAAGAGTATACCACTGAACAAATCTCCGGATCAATACCGTCGTTAACCGACCCGCCAACCCGCCACCCTGTGGCCCAACCCACGCTGCTACCGGTGACGACCCAACAAAACCCCGCTCCAAATGTAAAAGCAAGCTGCGCACATCCGCCAACATATCACATACTCCCCCGGCTGACCCTGAACTGCTCAAACCAGCCTCAACCCCACCACCCCCGGACTCTGCTAAGGGGCCCCCTACCACCACTGACGAAGACAAAAGCGGGTGACAAACAGGGGACATAGAAGCATACTCACCGGGCTGCGAGGGGGCTGTGTGCCCTCCAGCCGGAAATCCTGGATCTCCAGACGCCTCATGGACCTCGCGCCTCCCGGCGGCGAACTCACCGCCTCGTTGTTGCGGCCCGAACACCCGTGCAGACTGAGCCGGGGTAGGAGGCCTGAACCCCCTGACGGAACTGAGCCGCGGCACCCCCACAAATGAAGGCTCCTGCCTCCCCCCGCCGAGAGTCAATTCAGCCAAGCCATCGCGAGGCACCCGGTCGCTCAGGGCCCCCCACGGCAACTGGGAGCCCGACTGTGTCCTCCGCTCCAATCTTCTGGCAGCCGGACCCGACTCCGCCGGGCTGCCCTCCGGTCCCGCTGCAGCCATAGGGCTGTGGCACATTCTCGGGGGGTCAGTGGCAAGCGCTTCTGCAGGGGCACAGCAGCGTCACCCCATTCCAGCTAGTTCCCCCCACCGCTAAGGGACGCGACCCGACTCGGCCCTGCTGCCTGGCAGGCCGTCACTCTGCCAGCGGCCGAAGCGCCCGCCAAGGCAGGCCGCGTGGCACGTCCACCACCGCCGCGGCCCACGAAGGACCTGGTGCTGCCGGAAGTCAGGCGCGCGCCGGCCCCGCCCCCTTCCTGCCCCGGGGCGAAGGTCCAGATGCCGCCGCAGGGCCTCGCCACGTGAGAGGATTCCTCCCAGGCCGCGCACCCCCAGACGGGCAAGGCAGCGTCGCGCGGCCTGGAGGGTCCCGGGAGGGGCTCCGACGGCGACGCGAGGCCCGGGGAGCAGTGTCAGGGGATAGCCGCTCTGGAGGCCGCGCCCGCCAGGGCCTCCGTTCTCTCACCTCGGCCTGCCCCGGCGCTCGTTGAAGCAGGCCGGCCACCTGCACCTCCAGCCAACCAGGAGGCTGCCCTGCCGCTGCCGCCCGCAGTCTGTCCAGGGCCTGGTCCACTCCCGACATCCCGGTAAGTTGTGGGACTGTTCAGGAGCTGGGAAAACAGGAACAGAGGGCAGGCACCCCCAGACCCTGCTTTAAATACCCCTTAGCTCCCCCTCCCCTTTAACCCTTCCCCTTCCCTCACTAACTTCCAACCCCCTGTCATGTTGGCCTCCGCCCACGCCTCCTCCAGGGGGTTGGGAGGCTCACTCCGGCCATTTCTTTCAATTCCTACCACATCCCTATTGCAATGATATGTCATTTCAATTTTGAAACATTGTCCCCCTCTTGTGGCCTTTCAACTTTGAAATTTACTGTTCAATTTTGAATGAATTCATATATGAATTAAATGGAAAAGCAACAATTTTTCTGGCGAGTTATTTGAATGTTCGGCCTACGTCCACCCCTCTGACAGACGGTATTCTAGTGGCTTGTAGCAGCAGCACCAGCTAGGTGCGCTGCTTGCCTGCAGGAAATAGGATGTGTTCCATCCATGGAACACTATGATAGGATTCATTCCATTCATAGAACACAATACTTGGATGTTTTCTATTCCTGGAACACCTTGGATCACTGGAACAATGGGACCACGTGTCACAATAGGCAAGCCAGAGTGTGTAGCAGCTGCGCAGTAGTAGTCAGCTTCAGTCTGCTGAGGGAGCCTCAGCAGACAGGTGGGGGGGATGCTCACACACTCGCTCAGTATCGGCAGTTTCTCTGAGAATGGTGCACTCACTCTCTTAAGCGGTTTCCAAAGACAGATTGAATTGAAATCGGGATACACAAGTAGTGTTTTCAAAGCATTATTTGAATGCTTTTTTCAAATGTCGCTGCTCTGCAATTAGTTTTTCTTGGTCCAAGTTGCACATTTCCAATTCCTTAGCCTTGATTTAACTTGACCAACTCTTCTACTACAGCAAGTGCTATTCACCTCTATATGGAAGGCATTGCACTGTATTCAATCTGTCATTTAATTAACGATCTATCTTGTCCTTTGCTGTTGGTAGGTACAGGTGTGATAAGCTGCAGTAATGTGTTTGGCTTTGGATAGCTACATTTCTGCACACCCATCTGCTACAAGGCCTGCAGCCCCTTCCCCTCAGTACTTTCCCAGCCTTAATTCAAGCATTCAATTCCTACCACATCCCTCATGCAATGATATGTCATTTCATTTTTGAAACATTGTCCCCCTCTTGTGGCCTTTCAACTTTGAAATTTACTGTTCAATTTTGAATGAATTCATATATGAAATAAATGGAAAAGCAACAATTTATCTGGAAAGTTATTTGAATGTTCGGCTTACGTCCACCTGTCTGACAGACGGTATGCTAGTGGCTTGTAGCAGCAGCAGCAGCTAGGTGCACTGCTTGCCTGCAGTAAATAGGATGTGTTCCATAAATGGAACACTATGATAGGATTCATTCCATTCATAGAACACAATGCTTGGATGTGTTCTATTCCTGGAACACTTTGGATCACTGGAACAATGGGACCACGTGTCACAATGGGCAACCCATAGTCTGTAGCAGCTGCGCAGTAGTAGTCAGCTTCAGTCTGCTGAGGGAGCCTCAGCAGACAGGTGGGGGGGGGATGCTCGCTCGCTCGCTTAGTATCGGCAGTTTCTCTGAGAATGGTGCACTCACTCTCTTAAGCGGTTTCCAAAGACAGATTGAATTGAAATCGGGATACACAAGTAGTGGTTTCAAAGCATTATTTGAATGCTTTTTTCAAATGTCGCTGCTCTGCAATTAGTTTTTCTTGGTCCAAGTTGCACATTTCCAATTCCTTAGCCTTGATTTAACTTGACCAACTCTTCTACTACAGCAAGTGCTATTCACCTCTATATGGAAGGCATTGCACTGTATTCAATCTGTCAATTAACTAACGATCTATCTTGTCCTTTGCTGCTTGGTAGGTACAGGTGTGATAAGCTGCAGTAATGTGTTTGGCTTTGGATAGCTACATTTCTGTACACCCACCTGCTACAAGGCCTGCAGCCCCTTCCCCTCAGTACTTCCCCAGCCTTAATTCATTCATTCAATTCCTACCACATCCCTCATGCAATGATATGTCATTTCATTTTTGAAACATTGTCCCCCTCTTGTGGCGTTTCAACTTTGAAATTTACTGTTCAATTTTGAATGAATTCATATATGAATTAAATGGAAAAGCAACAATTTATCTGGCGAGTTATTTGAATGTTCGGCCTACATCCACCTGTCTGACAGACGGTATTCTAGTGGTTTGTAGCAGCAGCAGCAGCTAGGTGCGCTGCTTGCCTGCAGTAAATAGGATGTGTTCCATCCATGGAACACTATGATAGGATTCATTCCATTCATAGAACACAATGCTTGGATGTGTTCTATTCCTGGAACACTTTGGATCACTGGAACAATGGGACCACGTGTCACAATGGGCAACCCAGAGTCTGTAGCAGCTGCGCAGTAGTAGTCAGCTTCAGTCTGCTGAGGGAGCCTCAGCAGACAGGTGGGGGGATGCTCGCTCGCTTGCTCGCTCAGTATTGGCAGTTTCTCTGAGAATGGTGCACTCACTCTCTTAAGCGGTTTCCAAAGACAGATTGAATTGAAATCGGGATACACAAGTAGTGTTTTCAAAGCATTATTTGAATGCTTTTTTCAAATGTCGCTGCTCTGCAATTAGTTTTTCTTGGTCCAAGTTGCACATTTCCAATTCCTTAGCCTTGATTTAACTTGACCAACTCTTCTACTACAGCAAGTGCTATTCACCTCTATATGGAAGGCATTGCACTGTATTCAATCTGTCATTTAATTATCTATCTTGTCCTTTGCTGTTGGTAGGTACAGGTGTGATAAGCTGCAGTAATGTGTTTGGCTTTGGATAGCTACATTTCTGCACACCCACCTGCTACAAGGCCTGCAGCCCCTTCCCCTCAGTACTTTCCCAGCCTTAATTCAAGCATTCAATTCCTACCACATCCCTCATGCAATGATATGTCATTTCATTTTTGAAACATTGTCCCCCTCTTGTGGCCTTTCAACTTTGAAATTTACTGTTCAATTTTGAATGAATTCATATATGAAATAAATGGAAAAGCAACAATTTATCTGGAAAGTTATTTGAATGTTCGGCCTACGTCCACCTGTCTGACAGACGGTATGCTAGTGGCTTGTAGCAGCAGCAGCAGCTAGGTGCACTGCTTGCCTGCAGTAAATAGGATGTGTTCCATCCATGGAACACTATGATAGGATTCATTCCATTCATAGAACACAATGCTTGGATGTGTTCTATTCCTGGAACACTTTGGATCACTGGAACAATGGGACCACGTGTCACAATGGGCAACCCATAGTCTGTAGCAGCTGCGCAGTAGTAGTCAGCTTCAGTCTGCTGAGGGAGCCTCAGCAGACAGGTGGGGGGGGGATGCTCGCTCGCTCAGTATCGGCAGTTTCTCTGAGAATGGTGCACTCACTCTCTTAAGCGGTTTCCAAAGACAGATTGAATTGAAATCGGGATACACAAGTAGTGGTTTCAAAGCATTATTTGAATGCTTTTTTCAAATGTCGCTGCTCTGCAATTAGTTTTTCTTGGTCCAAGTTGCACATTTCCAATTCCTTAGCCTTGATTTAACTTGACCAACTCTTCTACTACAGCAAGTGCTATTCACCTCTATATGGAAGGCATTGCACTGTATTCAATCTGTCAATTAACTAACGATCTATCTTGTCCTTTGCTGCTTGGTAGGTACAGGTGTGATAAGCTGCAGTAATGTGTTTGGCTTTGGATAGCTACATTTCTGTACACCCACCTGCTACAAGGCCTGCAGCCCCTTCCCCTCAGTACTTCCCCAGCCTTAATTCATGCATTCAATTCCTACCACATCCCTCATGCAATGATATGTCATTTCATTTTTGAAACATTGTCCCCCTCTTGTGGCGTTTCAACTTTGAAATTTACTGTTCAGTTTTGAATGAATTCATATATGAATTAAATGGAAAAGCAACAATTTATCTGGCGAGTTATTTGAATGTTCGGCCTACATCCACCTGTCTGACAGACGGTATTCTAGTGGTTTGTAGCAGCAGCAGCAGCTAGGTGCGCTGCTTGCCTGCAGTAAATAGGATGTGTTCCATCCATGGAACACTATGATAGGATTCATTCCATTCATAGAACACAATGCTTGGATGTGTTCTATTCCTGGAACACTTTGGATCACTGGAACAATGGGACCACGTGTCACAATGGGCAACCCAGAGTCTGTAGCAGCTGCGCAGTAGTAGTCAGCTTCAGTCTGCTGAGGGAGCCTCAGCAGACAGGTGGGGGGATGCTCGCTCGCTTGCTCGCTCAGTATTGGCAGTTTCTCTGAGAATGGTGCACTCACTCTCTTAAGCGGTTTCCAAAGACAGATTGAATTGAAATCGGGATACACAAGTAGTGTTTTCAAAGCATTATTTGAATGCTTTTTTCAAATGTCGCTGCTCTGCAATTAGTTTTTCTTGGTCCAAGTTGCACATTTCCAATTCCTTAGCCTTGATTTAACTTGACTAACTCTTCTACTACAACAAGTGCTATTCACCTCTATATAGAAGGCATTGAACTGTATTCCATCTGTCATTTAATTAACGATCTATCTTGTCCTTTGCTGCTTGGAAGGTACAGGTGTGATAAGCTGCAGTAATGTGTTTGGCTTTGGATAGCTACATTTCTGTACACCCACCTGCTACAAGGCCTGCAGCCCCTTCCCCTCAGTACTTCCCCAGCCTTAATTCAAGCATTCAATTTCTACCACATCCCTCATGCAATGATATGTCATTTTATTTTTGAAACATTGTCCCCCTCTTGTGGCCTTTCAACTTTGAAATTTACTGTTCAATTTTGAATGAATTCATATATGAAATAAATGGAAAAGCAACAATTTATCTGTTGATTAATTTGAATTTTCGGTCTACTTCCACCTGTCTGACAGATGGTATTCTAGTGGCTTGTAGTAGCAGCAGCAGCTAGGTGCGCTGCTTGCCTGCAGTAAATAGGATATGTTCCATCCATGGAACACTATGATAGGATTCATTACATTCATAGAACACAATGCTTGGATGTGTTCTATTCCTGGAACACTTTGGATCACTGGAACAATGGGACCACGTGTCACAATGGGCAACCCAGAGTCTGTATCAGCTGCGCAGTAGTAGTCAGCTTCAGTCTGCTGAGGGAGCCTCAGCAGACAGGTGGGGGGGATGCTCGCTCGCTCGCTCAGTATCGGCAGTTTCTCTGAGAATGGTGCACTCACTCTCTTAAGCGGTTTCCAAAGACAGATTGAATTGAAATCGGGATAAACATGTAGTGTTTTCAAAGCATTATTTGAATTCCTTTTTCTAATGTCGCTGCTCTGCAATTAGTTTTTCTTGGTCCAAGTTGCACATTTCCAATTCTTTAGCCTTGATTTAACTTGACCAACTCTTCTACTACATCAAGTGCTATTCACCTCTATATGGAAGACATTGCACTGTATTCAATCTGTCATTTAATTAACGATCTACCTTGTCCTTTGCTGCTTGGTAGCTACAGGTGTGATAAGCTGCAGTAATGTGTTTGGCTTTGGATAGCTACATTTCTGCACACCCACCTGCTACAAAGCCTGCAGCCCCTTCCCCTCAGTACTTCCCCAGCCTTAAATCAAGCATTCAATTCCTACCACATCCCTCATGCAATGATATGTAATTTCATTTTTGAAAAATTGTCCCCCTCTTATGACCTTTCAACTTTGAAATTTACTATTCAATTTTGAATGAATTCATATATGAATTAAATGGAAAAGCAACAATTTATCTGGCGAGTTATTTGAATGTTCGGCCTACGTCCACCTGTCTGACAGACGGTATTCTAGTGGCTTGTAGCAGCAGCAGCAGCTAGGTGCGCTGCTTGCCTGCAGTAAATAGGATGTTTTCCATCCATGGAACACTATGATAGGATTCATTCCATTCATAGAACACAATGCTTGGATGTGTTCTACTCCTTGAACACTTTGGATCCCTGGAACAATGGGACCACGTGTCACAATGGGCAACCCAGAGTCTGTAGCAGCTGCGCTGTAGTAGTCAGCTTCAGTCTGCTGAGGGAGCCTCAGCAGACAGGTGGGGGGGATGCTCTCTCGCTCGCTCACTCAGTATCGGCAGTTTCTCTGAGAGTGGTGCACTCACTCTCTTAAGCGGTTTCCAAAGACAGATTGATTTGAAATCGGGATACACAAGTAGTGTTTTCAAAGCATTATTTGAATGCTTTTTTCAAATGTGGCTGCTCTGCAATTAGTTTTTCTTGGTCCACGTTGCACATTTCCAATTCCTTAGCTTTGATTTAACTTGACCAACTCTTCTACTACAGCAAGTGCTATTCACCTCTATATGGAAGGCATTGCACTGTATTCAATCTATAATTTAATTAACGATCTATCTTGTCCTTTGCTGCTTTGTAGGTACGGGTGTGATAAGCTGCAGTAATGTGTTTGGCTTTGGATAGCTACATTTCTGCACACCCTCCTGCTACAAGGCCTGCAGCCCCTTCCCCTCAGTACTTCCCCAGCCTTAATTCAAGCATTCAATTCCTACCACATCCCTCATGCAATGATATGTCATTTCATTTTTGAAACATTATCCCCCTCTTGTGGGCTTTCAACTTTGAAATTTACTGTTCAATTTTGAATGAATTCATATATGAATTAAATGGAAAAGCAACAATTTATCTGGCGAGTTATTTGAATGTTCGGTAGGATTCATTCCTGTAATGTATAATAATTAGATCTGTCTCTTTAAGCAAGCCAGACTTATGGGACTTGGAGGGTGGAGACAAGAGGGATGAGAAGGGAAGTTTCAGTTTCACTTCTGGTAGCATGGGAATGCAAGTGTTATGCTGTGTGCTGGAGGACGAAGAATAAAACATATCTAAAGTTTAATACCTTGAATTCTTCATAACGTGTGGATATTACAACTGGCGACGAGGATGGGATATAATCACCTACTGCTGTGAGTACGGACTCTATTTTACCGCTTCACACGCCAGCACCACTGAGAGACTCTATCATGGCTGACTACTTGCACACATTCCCACAGTTTGATATGACTGATGTCATTAATCTCTCCCATAACTGGAGAAAATGGCTAAACAGATTTGAGAATTTCCTAGAAGCCATGGACATAAAGGAGGAGAAAAGAAAGAGAGCTTTGCTCCTGCATTGTGCAGGCACAGGAGTTTATGACATATACAGTACGTTACCTGCAGCAGAAACAGACACATACAGCAACTGCACTAAAGCTCTCACTGGCTATTTCAACCCCAAACAGAATATCAGATATGAAAGATATAAATTCAGGATTGCCAAGCAGCTTCCAGAAGAGTCCATAGACACTTATGTCACACGGCTGAAAGAGTTAGCACATGGATGTGCCTTTACAGATGTAGATGATGAAATCCTAACTCAAATAATTGTCACCTGCTCGTCTAATAACCTAAGGCGTAAGGCTCTGCAGCAGGATATCTCTCTACATGATTTGCTCAAAATGGCCCGTGCTATAGAAATAGCAGATCATCAGGCTACCGTAATGAAGAATGGGGATAAATTACATGTGCATAATCTCAAACAGAAAAATTTACCAGACAAACAAGCCCAGAAACAGAAAAAATGTTATAGATGTGGACAGGATTTCCCTCACCACCAGAACAAATGTCCAGCTATGGGACAAACCTGCAGTAAATGTGAAAAAGGGAATCATTTTGCAGCTGTTTGCAAATCAGCGCACTACAAGCCTCCGCTGCCTATGACAAAATCTGCAGATGTAAAAGTGATAAATCAGGACACAGAAGAAATGTCTGCGACTGAGAACTATGTGTTCACTACCTCTGTCACTGGTTCAGTACAGTCTCCCTGTGTTACACTCTCAATCTGCAACACTGACATTACCTTTACAATAGATACAGGAGCTTCAGTGGATATCATAGATGGCACTACATATGAACAATTGAAAACAAGGCCAGTCTTACAACAAGTGCAGACTAAGATCTTTCCTTATGGATCTAAAACACCTCTAGCTATAATGGGACAATTTGATGCTGAAATTAGATATAAAGAAAACAGGCAGAAAACCACTTTCCACACATTACAAGGATCGGGAGGATGTCTTCTCAGCTATCACACTGCCTTGGAGCTAGGGCTCATCCAGATTATTCATACCATAACTGACCCTGCGGATATGGATGTACAAACTATGGTGAACAGCTTTCCCTCTCTATTTAGTGGTTTGGGAAAACTAAAGGACTCTCAAGTACACCTTCATGTGGATGACAATGTTCGTCCAGTAGCCCAGCCTCACAGGCGTATTCCATTTCACCTGAGACAGAAGGTAGAAAAGGAACTCCAATTGCTCATGGATGAGGACGTTATTGAAACTGTTACTGGTCCCACTCCGTGGGTCTCTCCACTTTTGGTAGTTCCAAAACCAAAGACTCCTGATCAAGTGAGACTGTGTGTTGACATGCGCTTGCCCAACACCGCTATCCAGAGGGAAAGACATATCTCACCTACGATTGATGACATTATTCATTTATTAAATGGAGCCACCGTCTTTTCAAAGCTCGACCTCAATAAGGGATATCATCAATTAGAACTGAGTCCAGAGTCCCGATATTTGACCACATTTTCCACCCATGTGGGCCTCAGAAGATACAAAAGATTGACTTTTGGAGTCTGCTCAGCAGCAGAAATTTTTCAGGATGCAATAAGGAGTGTCATTCAACACATCCCAAATGCCTTTAATTACAGTGATGACATATTGGTTTTTGGTAAAACTCAAGCTGAGCATAATCGTGCTCTATATGCTATCTTCGAATGCCTGCTTTTTGCTGGACTCACTTTAAACAAAGAGAAGTGCGAGTTTGACAAGGGTTCATTAGAATTCTATGGTCACATCTTCTCGGCAAAAGGAGTACAGCCAGACCCCAAGAAAGTGGAAGCTATCAGAACAGCCTCAATTCCACAGGATGCTAGTGAAGTGCGTTCTTTCCTTGGAATGGCAAGTTACTGTGCTAGATATATTCCGAATTTTTCAACAATCAGCAATCCACTACGGGAACTTACAAAACAAAGTTGTATTTTTCAATGGTCTCAAGGCTGTCAGGCCTCTTTTGAAACAATTAAAAATGAACTCTGCTCGACAACCACTATGGCTTATTTTGATCCAGCTCTTCGAACTGAACTGATTGTGGACGCCAGTCCCGTGGGACTGGGTGCTATTCTAGCGCAATACAAGGATAACAATCAAAATCCTCACATCATTTCTTATGCAAGTAAGAGCTTAACAAACACTGAAAGAAAATATTCTCAACCTGAAAAAGAAAGCTTGGCAGTTGTCTGGGGATGTGAACACTTTCACTTATTTCTCTATGGAGCTCCCTTCACCATTGTCACAGATCATCAAGCACTTCTTACAATTTTTGGAAATCCCAGAGCTAAAATGCCTGCACGAATTGAACGATGGGGCCTACGTCTACAGGACTACAACTATAAAATTGTTCACAAACCTGGAAAATACAGCAATCTGGCTGATTATCTTTCAAGACATCCTACTAATGATGATATACCTGTGCATTCCTCCATTGAAGAATACCTACGTTTTGTTACAGATCATGCCGTGCCAAAAGCACTTTCTCTTGATCAATTTATAAATGAAACAACAAAAGACAAGACAATCTGTGCCCTAATACAAATCATCCAAAATCGAAGGTGGCATGAAATTCAAGAAGAAAAATTTCCTGATTCTGAGATTGATCTGAAAGAGTTAAAACTATTCTCAAACGTACGTGAGGAATTATCAGTCACTGAAGAACACCTCATTCTTCGAGGTACCAAGCTAGTTGTACCTAAGACTTTGCGTAACTTAGTCATACAGATAGCACATGAAGGTCATTTAGGAATTGTTGGCACAAAGAAGTTACTCAGAGAAAAAGTGTGGTTCCCAAATATGGATCACTTGGTGGAAGAAAAGATTAGACACTGTTCTACTTGTCAATTAATCACTCCATCATCAAACTTAGAGCCATTACAAATGTCCCCGTTACCCACTGCTGTCTGGGAGGAAGTGGCAGTCGATATATATGGACCATTGACAAATGGCCAATACATTCTCGTAACAATTGATGAATATTCTCGATACCCTGTCATTTCATTTATCTCTTCAACATCTGCTAATAATGTCATACCAGAGCTGGACGACATTTTCTCGGCATATGGTATTCCAAAAGTGGTCAAAACAGACAATGGACCTCCATTCAATGGACATGTGTTTACACAATTTTCTGAATACTTGGGATTCAATCACAGGAAAATCACACCTTGCTGGCCGCAAGCCAATGGAATTGTGGAATGTTTTATGCGCACTCTGGGGAAACGTATCAAGGCAGCGAGTCTGGAGCACATCCCACTGAAACAGTCATTATACAAATTCATGCGTAATTACCGCAATACGCCACACTCCACTACTAATGCTGCTCCAGCTCATTTAATGTTCAGCAGAACCCTGCGTATACGTCTCCCTGATGTGACCAGCCATCCCCGACCGAGTGACTCCTCAGTGAGATCCACAGATTTCTCCAACAAACAAGCCATGAAACGTTATGCAGACAGAAGGCGAAGGACACAGTCAAGTGCCATCGAAAGAGGGGATGTCGTGGTGATACGTCAAAGACCAACCAACAAGACCTCAAGGTCCTGCAAAATATTATGTTACCAAAAGGAAAGGCAGCATGATCACAGCTGAACGAGATGGACACTCCATAACGCGAAATTCTTCATATTTTAAAGTCATACCGCAGAATGATGACAATGAACTCTCTTTGGTGGAAGATTTGGTATCCGATGGTGGAGAGGACCAACAAGAGGTAGCTGGTCCATCAACAATGAACTCTCTCAATGAGCCCAGACGTTATCCTACACGAGAGAGAAGAGCTCCATCGAGGCTTATTGAAGAAGTGTAACTACAGTTTTGTGTGTTTTTTTTTGTTGTTGTTTGTTTCTCTGGTTTTAGAATTGAACAAATAAGACAAAACGGACATATGATTTCTTTGGACGTTTTCATGTTGTTGCATTTATCAGTAATATAGATTATTTATAAAAAAAAAAAAAAGGGGATGATGTAATGTATAATAATTAGATCTGTCTCTTTAAGCAAGCCAGACTTATGGGACTTGGAGGGTGGAGACAAGAGGGATGAGAAGGGAAGTTTCAGTTTCACTTCTGGTAGCATGGGGAATGCAAGTGTTATGCTGTGTGCTGGAGGACGAAGAATAAAACATATCTAAAGTTTAATACCTTGAATTCTTCATAACGTGTGGATATTACAATTCCATTCATAGGACACAATGCTTGGATGTGTTCTATTCCTGGAACACTTTGTATCACTGGAACAATGGGACCACGTGTCACAATGGGCAACCCAGAGTCTGTAGCAGCTGCGCAGTAGTAGTCAGCTTCAGTCTGCTGAGGGAGCCTCAGCAGACAGGTGGGGGATGCTCGCTCGCTCGCTCGCTCAGTATCGGCAGTTTCTCTGAGAATGGTGCATTCACTCTCTTAACCCCTTCGCACCCGAGCCTGTTTTTGCCTTCGTGACTGGGCCAATTTTTTCAATTCTGACCAGTGTCACTTTATGAGGTCATAATTCTAGAACGCTTCAACGGATCCTACTGATTCTGACATTGTTTTCTCATGACATATTGTACTTCATGATGGTGGTAAAAATTTTTAGATATGATCTGCACTTATTTGTTAAAAAAATCAAAATTTGGCAAAAATTTAGAAAATTTTGCAATTTTCGAACTTTTAATTTTTTTGCCCTTAAATCAGAGAGTGATATCGCACAAAATAGTTAATAAATAACATTTCCCACATGTCTACTTTACATCTGCACAATTTTGGAAACATAATTTTTTTTTTTAGGAAGTTATAAGGGTTAAAAGTTGACCAGCGATTTCTCATTTTTACAACAAAATTTGCAACACCATTTTTTTTAGGGACCACCTCACATTTGAAGTGAGTTTGGGGGGTCAATATGACAGAAAATACCCAAAATTGACACCATTCTAAAAACTGCACCTCTCAATGTACTCAAAACCACATTCAAGAAGTTTATTAACCCTTCAGGTGCTTCACATGAATGAATGGAATATGGAAGGAAAAAATAAACATTTAACTTTTTTTCACAAACATTTTACTTCAAAACCATTTTTTTTTATTTTCACAAGTGTAAAAAGAGAAAATGAACCACTAAATTTTTTGTGCAATTTCTCCCGAATACGCCAATACCCCGTATGTGGGGCTAAACCACTGTTTGAGCACACGGCAGAGCTCAGAACGGAAGGAGTGCCGTTTGACTTTTTCAATGCAGAATTGGATGGAATTGAGATTGGATGCCATGTCGCATTTGGAGAGCCCCTGATGTACCTAAACAGTGGAAACCCCCCACAAGTGACCCCATTTTGGAAATTAGACCCCCCCAAGGGACTTATCTAGATGTGTGGTGAGCACTTTGAACCCCCAAGTGTTTCACTAAAGTTTATAATGTAGAGTCGTGAAAATAAAAAAAAAATCATTTTTTTTCCACAAAAATGATCTTTTAGCCCCCAATTTTTATTTTCACAAGGGTAACAGGAGAAATTGGACCCTAAGAGTTGTTGTCCAATTTGTCCTGAGTACGCTGGTACCCCATATGTTGGAGAAAACTACTGTTTGGGCACACGGTGGGGCTCGGAAGGGAAGTAGTGACGTTCTGAAATGCAGACTTTGATGGAATGGTCTGCGGGTGTCATGTCGCGTTTGCAGAGCCCCTGATGTACCTAAACAGTGGCAACCCCCCACAAGTGACCCCATTTTGGCAACTAGACCCCCCAAGGAACTTATATAGATGTGTGGTGAGCACTTTGAACCCCCAAGTGTTTCAGTAAAGTTTATAATGTAGAGGCGTGAAAATAAAAAAATCATTTTTTTTCCACAAAAATGATCTTTTAGCCCCCAATTTTTACTTTCACAAGGGTAACAGGAGAAATTGGACCCTAAGAGTTGTTGTCCAATTTGTCCTGAGTATGCTGGTACGCCATATGTTGGAGAAAACTACTGTTTGGGCACACGGTGGGGCTCTGAAGGGAAGTAGTGACGTTCTGAAATGCAGACTTTGATGGAATGGTCTGTGGGTGTCATGTCGCGTTTGCAGAGCCCCTGATGTACCTAAACAGTGGAAACCCCACACAAGTGACCCCATTTTGGAAACTAGACCCCCCAAGGAACTTATATAGATGTGTGGTGAGCACTTTGAACCCCCAAGTGTTTCAGTAAAGTTTATAATGTAGAGGCGTGAAAATAAAAAAATCATTTTTTTTCCACAAAAATGATCTTTTAGCCCCCAATTTTTATTTTCACAAGGGTAACAGGAGAAATTGGACCCTAAGCGTTGTTGTCCAATTCGTCCTGAGTATGCTGGTACGCCATATGTTGGAGAAAACTACTGTCTGGGCACACGGTGAGGCTCGGAAGGGAAGTAGTGACGTTCTGAAATGCAGACTTTGATGGAATGGTCTGTGGGTGTCATGTCGCATTTGCAGAGCCCCTGATGTACCTAAACAGTGGAAACCCCCCACAAGTGACCCCATTTTGGAAACTAGACCCCCAAGGAACTTATCTAGATGTGTGGTGAGCACTTTGAACCCCCAAGTGTTTCAGTAAAGTTTATAATGTAGAGGCGTGAAAATAAAAAAATCATTTTTTTTTCCACAAAAATGATCTTTTAGCCCCCAATTTTTATTTTCACAAGGGTAACAGGAGAAATTGGACCCTAAGTGTTGTTGTCCAATTTGTCCTGAGTACGCTGGTACGCCATATGTTGGAGAAAACTACTGTTTGGGCACATGGTGGGGCTCGGAAGGGAAGTAGTGACGTTCTGAAATGCAGACTTTGATGGAATGGTCTGTGGGTGTCATGTCGCGTTTGCAGAGCCCCTGATGTACCTAAACAGTGGAAACCCCCCACAAGTGACCCCATTTTGGAAACTAGACCCCCCAAGGAACTTATATAGATGTGTGGTGAGCACTTTGAACCCCCAAGTGTTTCAGTAAAGTTTATAATGTAGAGGCGTGAAAATAAAAAAATCATTTTTTTTCCACAAAAATGATCTTTTAGCCCCCAATTTTTATTTTCACAAGGGTAATGGGAGAAATTGGACCCTAAGAGTTGTTGTCCAATTTGTCCTGAGTCCTGAGTACGCTGGTACCCTATATGTGGGAGAAAACTACTGTTTGGGCACACGGTGGGGCTCGGAAGGGAAGTAGTGACGTTCTGAAATGCAGACTTTGATGGAATGGTCTGCGGGCGTCATATTGCATTTACAGAGCCCCTGATGTACCTAAACAGTGGAAACCCCCAATTCTAATTCCAACCCTAACCCCAGCACACCCCTAACTCTAATCTCAGCCCTAAATATAACCCTAACCACAAACCTAACACCAACACACCCATAACCTTAATCCCAGCCCTAGCCCTAACCCTAACCCCAACCCTAGCCCTAGCCCTAAGGCCTGTTTCACACTTCCGTTTTTTCAAATCCGTCAAAATCCGTTGGTTTCCGTAAAAAAACGGATCCGCCATTTTTTTTCAGGATCCGTTTTTTTTGTCCCATAGACTTCCATTAGCGGTTACCGCGGATCCGTCAAAAAAACGGATCCGTTTTTAAAAAAACGGATCCGTTTGCATCAGTTTCCGTCAAAAAAACGGAAACGGATCCGTTTGGCGGACACAAAAACGGAAGTGTGAAACAGGCCTAACCCTAGCCCTAGCCCTAGCCCCTGCATTTTTTTTTTTTTTACTTTTTTTTTTTTTGTCACAAGATCGCTGCCCTGCGATCTGATTCATAGTAACGCCACTTCACCTCTGATCATCTGTCAGTGTGAGATCAGAGTAGAAGCAGCGTTACTATGTGACAAGATCGCTGCCTGGCACATAATAACGCGACTTCTCCTCTGATCTCACAATGACAGATGATCAGAGGTGAAGCAGCGTTACTGTGTGACAAGATCGCTGCCTGGCACAGCTGTGCCAGGCAGCGATCAGCTGTGCCAGGCAGCGATCTAGTCACACAATAACGCTGCTTCACCTCTGATCAGCTGTCAGTGTTAGATCAGAGGGAGAAGCCGCGTTACAATGAGGGAGATCGCCGGGAAACAAGCAGCTTTCCCAGCGATCGCTCCGATTGGCTGCTGTGACGCTGACGTCATTGGGACCTGAACCAATCAGGTTTCGATGACGTCGGGGGTCCCAGCATGCATTGCGCACCGGGATCCCCGCGTTGTAAGGTATGTGGGGGTCCCGGGGGGCACAAAACCGCCGACAGTAGATAAACGTCGGCGCTGCACAAAGCCCAGCAAGCGCCAACGTTTATCTACTGTGGGCGGTCGTGAAGAGGTTAAGCGGTTTCCAAAGACAGATTGATTTGAAATCTGGATACTCAAGTAGTGTTTTCAAAGCATTATTTGAATGCTTTTTTCAAATGTCGCTGCTCTGCAATTAGTTTTTCTTGGTCCAAGTTGCACATTTCCAATTCCTTAGCCTTGATTTAACTTGACCAACTCTTCTACTACAGCAAGTGCTATTCACCTCTATATGGAAGGCATTGCACTGTATTCAATCTGTCATTTAATTAACGATCTATCTTGTCCTTTGCTGCTTGGTAGGTACAGGTGTGATAAGCTGCAGTAATGTGTTTGGCTTTGGATAGCTACATTTCTGCACACCCACCTGCTATAAGGCCTGCAGCCCCTTCCCCTCAGTACTTCCCCAGCCTTATTTCAAGCATTCAATTCCTACCACATCCCTCATGCAATGATATGTCATTTCATTTTTGAAACATTGTCCCCCTCTTGTGGCCTTTCAACTTTGAAATTTGCTGTTCAATTTTGAATGAATTCATATATGAATTAAATGGAAAAGCAACAATTCATCTGGCGAGTTATTTGAATGTTCGGCCTACGTCCACCTGTCTGACAGACGGTATTCTAGTGGCTTGTAGCAGCAGCAGCAGCTAGGTGCGCTGCTTGCCTGCAGTAAATAGGATGTGTTACATCCATGGAACACTATGATAGGATTCATTCCACTCATAGAACACAATGCTTGGATGTGTTCTATTCCTGGAACAATTTGGATCACTGGAACAATGTGACCACGTGTCACAATGGGCAACCCAGAGTCTGTAGCAGCTGCGCAGTAGTAGTCAGCTTCAGTCTGCTGAGGGAGCCTGAGCAGACAGGTGGGTGGGATGCTCGCTCGCTCGCTCTCTCAGTATTGGCAGTTTCTCTGAGAATGGTGCTCTCACTCTCTTAAGCGGTTTCCAAAGACAGATTGAATTGAAATCGGGATACACAAGTTGTGTTTTCAAAGCATTATTTGAATGCTTTTTTCAAATGTCGCTGCTCTGCAATTAGTTTTTCTTGGTCCAAGTTGCACATTTCCAATTCCTTAGCCTTGATTTAACTTGACCAACTCTTCTACTACAGCAAGTGCTATTCACCTCTATATGGAAGGCATTGCACTGTATTCAATCTGTCATTTAATTAACGATCTATCTTGTCATTTGCTGCTTGGTAGGTACAGGTGTGATAAGCTGCAGTAATGTGTTTGGCTTTGGATAGCTACATTTCTGCACACCCACCTGCTATAAGGCCTGCAGCCCCTTCCCCTCAGTACTTCCCCAGCCTTAATTCAAGCATTCAATTCCTACCACATCCCTCATGCAATGATATGTCATTTCATTTTTGAAACATTGTCCCCCTCTTGTGGCCTTTCAACTTTGAAATTTACTGTTCAATTTTGAATGAATTCATATATGAATTAAATGGAAAAGCAACAATTTATCTGGCGAGTTATTTGAATGTTCGGCCTACGTCCACCTGTCTGACAGACGGTATTCTAGTGGCTTGTATCATCAGCAGCAGCAGCTAGGTGCGCTGCTTGCCTGCAGTAAATAGGATGTGTTCCATCCATGGAACACTATTATAGGATTCATTCCATTCATAGAACACAATGCTTGGATGTGTTCTATTCCTGTAACACTTTGTATCACTGGAACAATGGGACTACGTGTCACAATGGGCAACCCAGAGTCTGTAGCAGCTGCGCTTTAGTAGTCAGCTTCAGTCTGCTGAGGGAGCCTCAGCAGACAGGTGGGTGGGATGCTCGCTCGCTCAGTATCGGCAGTTTCTCTGAGAATGGTGCACTCACTCTCTTAAGTGTTTTCCAAAGACAGATTGAATTGAAATTGGGATACACAAGTAGTGTTTTCAAAGCATTATTTGAATGCTTTTTTCAAATGTCACTGCTCTGCAATTAGTTTTTCTTGGTCCAAGTTGCACATTTCCAATTCCTTAGCCTTGATTTAACTTGACCAACTCTTCTACTACAGCAAGTGCTATTCACCTCTATATGGAAGGCATTGCACTATATTCAATCTGTCATTTAATTAACGATCTATCTTGTCCTTTGCTGCTTGGTAGGTATAGGTGTGATAAGCTGGAGTAATGTGTTTGGCTTTGGATAGCTGCATTTCTGCACACCCACCTGCTACAAGGCCTGCAGCCCCTTCCCCTCAGTACTTCCCCAGGCTTAATTCAAGCATTCAATTCCTACCACATCCCTCATGCAATGATATGTCATTTCATTTTTGAAACATTGTCCCCCTCTTGTGGTCTTTCAACTTTGAAATTTACTTTTCAAATTTGAATGAATTCATATATGAATTAAATGGAAAAGCAACAATTTATCTGGCGAGTTATTTGAATGTTCGGCCTACGTCCACCTGTCTGACAGACGGTATTCTAGTGGCTTGTAGCAGCAGCAGGAGCTAGGTGCGCTGTGTTATGAATTAGTCACCGTAGGAGGCAAAAACAGAAATGCTAGCTAAGTCCAGAAAACCAGAGAAGTTGGCAGCTATCGGACTTCAGACCCCTGAACCTATCAACACAACTAGCAGCAGCCGTGGGGGGTTCCTACGATGCCCTAGACCCCTCGATCACAGCCAGAGGACTATATAGCCTAAAGACAGAAAGGGAAATCTAAACTGCCCCAGAGCAGACCCCAAAGCAAAAGGCAGCCCCCAACATAAAATGACGGTGAAGCAAGAAGAAAGAACACTAACACAGACAGTAAGATAGACTGAGCAAAGACGGGGCCCAAGCTAACTAGATAGGAAAGGACAGGAAGGCTGTTGTCTGCAATCCGTGAAAAACCCTATGAAAATAAGAGCCAACAAACTGACAGTGAAAAAGGCCCTGAAGACGCTAGGCTTCAAAAAGCTATGTCAGTACTCAGGAATATTCTGAAGACAGAGCAACCGGCAAAAGGAGATTCAGCTCACCTCAGCAGGGAATGGCAGAATCCAGAAAAGCAAGGCAAACAAAAACAAAACACAAATGCTAACAGGCAAACCAGAAAACTTAGCTTTAGAGGAGCAGGAATCAGACTGGTCTCCTAGAAGTCCACAGAGAAATCACCCGCAGGGCAGAAGGGCGTCGGCAGCCTTATATCCAGTCTGTGACTCCACTCTTGCCAGTCATCATCATCAGGCTCAGGTGCCTGATAATCAGGCTCACTATCTTCCTCAACAGAATAGGGAGCTCACCAGACCTCAGTGACGAAGGGGAAAATGAACTCACAACAGTACCTCCCCCTTGAGGAGGGGTCACCGAACCCTCAACCACGCCACCAGGGCGATCAGGGTGAGCCCGATGAAAGGCACGCACCAATCTTTTGGCATGAATATCAGAGGCAGAGACCCAGGAATTATCCTCCTGACCATAACCCTTCCACTTAAGCAAATACTGGAGTCTCCGTCTAGCCAGACGGGAATCCAGTATTTTCTCTACCTCATATTCCATGTTACCTTCAACCAATACAGGGTCCGGAGGTGCCACCCCAGGAACAACTGGTTCAACAAACCTCTTCAACAAGGACTTATGGAACACATTATGGATCTTAAATGTGACAGGAAGAGCCAAACAAAAAGAGACCGGATTAATAATCTCCAAAATCTTGTAAGGTCCAATAAATCTAGGCTTAAACTTAGGAGAAGCCACCTTCATAGCAATATTTTTTGATGATAACCACACCATATCACCAATCTTAAACTGGGGACCAATGGTCCTATGTCGATTGGAAAACCGCTGGGCCTTTTCCTGGGAGAGAGATAACTTATCCACCACTTGGTCCCAGATCTGGTGCATTCTCTCCACCACAGTGTCAACACCTGGGCAGGCAGAAGGCTCCACCTGCCCTGAGGAAAATCGAGGATGAAACCCAAAGTTACAAAAAAAAGGTGACATCAAAGTGGCAGAACTAGCTCTATTATTTAAAGCAAATTCGGCCAAGGGCAAAAATGAAACCCAATCATCCTGATCAGCGGAAATAAAACATCTCAAATACGACTCCAAGGTCTGGTTTGTTCTCTCTGTCTGCCCATTGGTCTGAGGGTGAAAAGCAGAGGAGAAGGACAACTGAATTCCCAGCTTGGAACAGAAAGTCCTCCAAAATCTAGACACAAACTGAACTCCTCTGTCAGATACAATGTTCTCAGGAATCCCGTGCAAGCGAACCACCTGTTGCAAAAACAGGGGCACCAACTCAGAGGAAGACGGCAACTTAGAGAGTGGTACAAGATGAACCATCTTAGAGAACCTATCACAAATCACCCAAATAACAGTTATTCTTTGAGAGACCGGCATATCAGAGATAAACTCCATAGAAATATGGGTCCATGGCCTCCTGGGGACCGGCAAAGGCATCAACAACCCACTAGAGCGAGAACAAGATTTAGACCGGGAGCAAGTCCCACAGGACTGCACAAAATTCCTGACATCATGAGACAAGGTGGGCCACCAAAATGAGCGACTCACCAGATCTCTAGTACCAAAAATACCTGGATGACCAGCCAATGCAGAGCAGTGAACTTCAGACATCACTCTCTTCTTCCACTGGTCAGGAACATACAACTTTCCACTGGGACAACGCTCAGGCTTGTCCTCCTGGAACTCTTGCAGAGCAAATCTCAAATCGGGCGAGATGGCAGAAAGAACTACCCCTTCACCTAAGATGGTAGCAGGCTTGGTCACCACAGGAGAATCAGCAAAGAAGCTCCTAGAGAGGGCGTCTGCCTTGACATTCTTAGTTCCAGGAAGAAAAGAGACCACAAAATCAAAACGTGTAAAAAACAAGGCCCACCTAGCCTGTCTAGGGTTCAAGCGTTTAGCCGACTCTAGGCAAAACAAATTCTTGTGGTCAGTGAGGACCACAACTTGATGTTTAGCTCCCTCCAACCAATGTCTCCACTCCTCAAATGCCCATTTCATGGCCAACAGTTCCCGATTCCCCACATCATAGTTAGATGGAGAGAACTTTCGGGAAAAGAAAGCACAGGGATTCATCTTAGATGTCACAGGATCCTTTTGGGACAAAACAGCTCCTGCACCAATCTCAGAAGCATCCACCTCTACCTGGAACGGGAGTGAGACATCAGGTTGCCGCAAAACCGGGGCAGAGGTAAATCTTCGCTTCAGCTCCTGAAAGGAAGCAACAGCCTCCGGAGACCAATTCAACACATCAGCACCCTTCTTAGTCAGATCAGTCAATGGCTTGGCAATACTAGAAAATTTTGCTATAAATTTCCGATAAAAATTAGCAAAACCCAAAAACTTAAGGAGGGCCTTCAAATAAGTGGGCTGAACCCAATCATAAATGGCCTATACCTTGGCCAGGTCCATTTCAATAGTTGACGGAGACAAAATAAATCCCAAAAATGAAATCCTCTGTACTCCAAAAAGGCATTTCGATCCTTTGACATACAGGGAATTCTCCCTCAAGATCCAGAACACAGTCCGAACATGTTCCACATGAGAATCCCAATCCTTGGAGAAGATCAAAATATCATCCAGATAGATAATCAAAAATCTATAGACAAAGTCTCGGAAAATATTGTTCATGAAGCACTGGAAGACAGAAGGGGCATTAGTGAGCCCAAAAGGCATCACCAGGTACTCAAAATGTCCCTCCGGAGTATTAAACGCCGTCTTCCATTCATCCCCCTGCTTAATGCGGATAAGATTATACGCCCCCCTGAGGTCAAGCTTGGTAAACCAGCAAGCACCTCTAACTCTAGAGAATAGATCCGAAATCAGGGGTAACGGATACTGATATTTAATAGTAATTTTGTTGAGGGCACGATAATCAATACAAGGCCTTAAAGAACCATCCTTTTTGGCCACAAAAAAAAAAAAACGGCACCTAAGGGTGAAGAGGATGGTCTAATATGACCCTTCTCCAACGCCTCCTTAATATAGGATCGCATAGCCTCGTGCTCGGGCACAGATAAATTGAAGAGCCGACCCTTGGGAAATCTACACCCCGGGCTCAGTTCAATTGCACAGTCATAACTCCTATGAGGAGGCAAAGATGCAGACTCATTCTCACTAAATACATCATAAAAGTCCGCCAAATAGTCAGGAACATCATGCGACTGAGGAGAGGTGGATAAAACCGGAGCCTCACTAAAGGCACACCCGACAACCCCAACTCACCACAGATACAGATTTCCAATCCAAAACTGGATTATGAATTTGCAACCAGGGAAACCCCAGAACAACGGCATCATGCAGACCATGCAACACCAAAAATCTGCAATTTTCTTGATGGTCTGGGGCGACCCGCATGACCACCTGGGTCCAAAACTGAGGTTTTTTTTTCGCCAAAGGAGTAGCATCAATCCCCCTCAAAGGGATAGGCGTCTGAAGAGGTGTCATCGGAAATCCACAACGTTTATCAAAATCCAAGTCCATTAGGTTTAGCGCTGCTCCTGAATCCACAAAAGCCTTGGCGGAAAATGTGGACAGGGAGCAGATCAGAGTGCCGTAATTGCCAGAATAAACTTAGGTTGAACACCACCAACAGAAAACGTGTGTGCAAAGCGTTTCTCTCGTTTAGGACAAACAGAAATAATATGCGAGGCATCTCCACAGAAAAAACAACTTATTATGCCTTCTGAACTCCTGACGTTGCACCCTAGACAAAACCCTATCACATTGCATAGGTTCAGACGTCTGTTCAACCGGTGGCAACACCTCTCGTGCAATCCTGCGTTCACGTAAACGCCGATCAACCTGAATGGCTAATGACATAGAATCGTCCAGACCAGAGGGAACAGGAAATCCCACCATAGTATCTTTTACGGCTTCTGACAACCCTTCCGAAAGAGAGCAGCCAAGGCATTATCAATCCAGGTAGTAAGGACCGCCCACTTTCGGAACTTTTGACAGTACAACTCTGCAGAATCTCGACCCTGGTTCAATGCCAACAGGGTCTTTTCAGCCTGATCAATAGCATTAGGTTCGTCATACAACAACCCCAAGGCTTGAAAGAATGCGTTCACATTAGTCAGAATAGGATCATCTGGTTTCAAAGAAAATGCCCAATCCTGGGGATCGCCATGCAGCAAAGAGATGACAATTTTAACCTGCTGCGCGGAGCTCCCTGACGAGTTAGGCTTCAAGGCAAAAAATAATTTACAATTATTTTTGAAACTCAAAAATTTAGATCGATCCCCAAAAAATACATCAGGTGTAGGGATCTTTGGTTCAACAGCATGCGAACGAGCAAGGTAGGCGGAAATTCCCCGCACTTCCACAGCGAGCTGCTCCACATGATCAGACAATTCCTTTATCTCCATTGAGAGAAAAAAAAAAAATTCACCCTACGGCCTCAGAGATATAGAGGAAAGAATATACACACTCTTTTTTTTTTTTTTTAAACACAATTCTTTCCTGCTATTGAGTACCCTAGGATCTGCGGTATGGCGGGTGATTCTGTTATGAATGAGTCACCGTAGGAGGCAAAAACAGAAATGCTAGCTAGGTCCAGAAAACCAGAGAAGTTGGCAGCTATCGGACTGCAGACCCCTGAACCTATCAACACAACTAGCAGTAGCCGTGGGGTGTTCCTGCGATGCCCTAGACCCCTCGATCACAGCCGGAGGACTATATAGCCTAAAGACAGAAAGGGAAATCTAAACTGCCCCAGAGCAGACCCCAAAGCAAAAGGCAGCCCCCAACATATAATGACGGTGAAGCAAGAAGAAAGAACACTAACACAGACAGAAAGATAGACTGAGCAAAGACGGGGCCCAAGCTAACTAGATAGGAAAGGACAGGAAGGCTGCTGTCTGCAATCCGTGAAAAACCCTTTGAAAATAAGAGCCAACAAACTGACAGTGAAAAAGGCCCTGAAGACGCTAGGCTTCAAAAAGCTATGTCAGTACTCAGGAATATTCTGAAGACAGAGCAACCGGCAAAAGGAGATTCAGCTCACCCCAGCAGGGAATGGCAGAATCCAGAAAAGCAAGGCAAACAAAAACAAAACACAAATGCTAACAGGCAAAGCAGAAAACTTAGCTTTAGAGGAGCAGGAATCAGACTGGTCTCCTAGAAGTCCACAGAGAAATCACCCGTAGGGCCGTAGGGCATCGGCAGCCTTATATCCAGTCCGTGAGTCCACTCAGCCAGTCATCATCATCAGGCTCAGGTGCCTGATAATCAGGCTCACTACCTTTCTCCACCAGAATAGGGAGCTCACCAGACCTCAGTGACGAAGGGGAAAATGAACTGACAACAGCGCTGCTTGCCTGCAGTAAATAGGATGTGTTCCATCCATGGAACACTATGATAGGATTCATTCCATTCATAGAACACAATGCTTGGATGTGTTCTATTCCTGGAACACTTTGGATTACTGGAATAATGGGACCACGTGTCACAATGGGCAACCCAGAGTCTGTAGCAGCTGCGCAGTAGTAGTCAGCTTTAGTCTGCTGAGGGAGCCTCAGCAGACAGGTGGGGGGGATGCTCGCTCGCTCGCTCAGTATCGGCAGTTTCTCTGAGAATGGTGCACTCACTCTCTTAAGCGGTTTCCAAAGACAGATTGAATTGAAATCGGGATACACAAGTAGTGTTTTCAAAGCATTATTTGAATGCTTTTTTCAAATGTCGCTGCTCTGCAATTAGTTTTTCTTGGTCCAAGTTGCACATTTCCAATTCCTTAGCCTTGATTTAACTTGAACAACTCTTCTACTACAGCAAGTGCTATTCACCTCTATATGGAAGGCATTGCACTGTATTCAATCTGTCATTTAATTAACGATCTATCTTGTCCTTTGCTGCTTGGTAGGTACAGGTGTGATAAGCTGCAGTAATGTGTTTGGCTTTGGATAGCTACATTTCTGCACACCCACCTGCTACAAGGCCTGCAGCCCCTTCCCCTCAGTACTTCCCCAGCCTTAATTCAAGCATTCAATTCCTACCACATCCCTCATGCAATGATATGTCATTTCATTTTTGAAACATTGTCCCCCTCTTGTGGCCTTTCAACTTTGAAATTTACTGTTCAATTTTGAATGAATACCCGACATTGCCATTTCTGTGTGTGTTTCCACTATTACTCCCCAGCAACAGGCCCGCTGTCTTGGGGTCATACTTGATTCCGAGCTTTCCTTTGCCCCCCACATTCGATCACTGGCTCGCTCTTGTCATCTGCACCTCAAAAACATTTCTAGAATTCGACCTTTTCTTACCTTTGACTCTGCAAAAACTCTTACTGTTTCTCTTATTCATTCTCGTCTCGACTATTGTAACTCTCTTCTAATCGGTCTCCCTCTTACCAAACTCTCCCCTCTCCAATCTGTCTTGAATGCTGCAGCCAGGATCATATTCCTCACCAATCGTTAACCGATGCCTCTACCTTGTGCCAGTCATTACACTGGCTACCCATCCACTCCAGAATTCAGTATAAACTTATTACCCTCACTCACAAAGCCCTCCATGGCTCAGCACCACCCTACATCTCCTCCCTTGTTTCAGTATACCATCCTACCCGCACCCTCCGTTCTGCTGATGACCTGAGGTTAGTATCCTCAATAGTCAGAACCTCCCACTCCCGTCTCCAAGACTTTACACGTGCCGCGCCAATTCTTTGGAATGCACTTCCCAGGTCAATACGATTAGTCCCCAATCCCCACAATTTTAAACGTGTCCTGAAAACGCATTTATTCAGACTGGCCTACCACCTCAACACATTAACCTAATCTATCCCTGTGTGGCAGAGCCAAAAGTTTTACCATAACCAGGTTCCCCGCATCATTCTCCCACATGCTTTATGCATCCATTAGCCCTCTGTGTCCGTACTGTCACACACCTAACATTATGGCTGGTCCATACAATCAGGGCAACTGTTGCCACCCACCTTTCGTGTCTACCTCTTTCCTCATAGACTGTAAGCTTGCGAGCAGGGCCCTCTTTCCTCTTGGTATTTGTTATAATCTACTGTATGTGATTATTGTTATGCTGTAATGTCTATTGTCTGTACAAAACCCCTCTGAAATGTAAAGTGCTGCGGAATATGTCGGCACTATAAAAATAAAATTTATTATTATTATTATGGTTTCCAAAGAAAGAAGGTCGCACTCTGCGAGATAATAGTGAAGATTTATTGACACATAATTACATGTCACGTCGGGGATGTGATAACAAGAGTGTCAAGTGGCTGACAACGGCCGTTTCGCGTTTCAGTGGCTTACATTGAATAAAAAAATGGACAGTAAATTGTTACCGATGCAGGCAGAGATTAAATTAAGGAAACGAGACAAATTTTTACGTGATAAAAATGATTTTTTGAATGGTCAGATATTCAGCTGGAATAAGCAACGAATGAATGCACATACTGGACAATCAGGAAAAGGGAAATATAAGCGCCATTTCCACAAACAGAATCATGCACCAATTAGGAGAGATTATTTGACAACGGATTCTGATTCAAGCATGGGAGAAGGTGTTAGTTTATCCATGATTCCATCTGATCAGCAAGCATCAGCAGAGGCAGGTGCGTCTGGATCACACATCCCTTTAGGCGGAGGATCAGAAGAGGAAGGAGGAAGACCTTATGGACAAAATCGCAAGAGAAAACAGGTTTCATGGAGACCAAGACGTTAAGGGACACATCATTGCTTGCAGTAATTAATCTAACCGATCATGTGTTACAAGATTCTCATTATTCATTACTAGCTAAGGGTCTTAATTTTTGTATACCAGGTAATTTTGATTTGACAGAATTTAAGATTGATTTGTTTAAATCTATTAGGAAGATGCACCTACATAAGCATTTTTTATTCAAATCACCTACTGACACTCCATTATCAGGGGAGGTACAATGTGAAGTGGGTCCTTTGGGATTTATGGCAGGAGTAGGTACTTTGGCAGAAGTGCATGAAGACGCTGCATTATTGTTGAGCATTACTGAACCTGAGGGTGATTTTCCACAAATGATTAAAACCCCATTCTTAGGGGGTGTAACATCCCAATATATGCCCCCTGTCTCCCCAGGAAACCTAATCGATTTATTTGAGATGTTAGTCATTAAAGATGTAGAGGCATTAGTATATCCTATAGCACCTTCGAATTTAACAGTGGCAGAGAAGCAAGCAATGAGAGAAATCAGAGATTGGACGGACACAGTAGTGAGACCATCAGATAAAGGAGGGAATACTGTTTTTTTGCCCAGAGAAATGTATTTAGCAGAAGCCCATCGACAATTATCAGATACAGTAACATACACTAAATTGGTGGGAGATCCTACCCCTAAATATATGAGACTTGAGGTCTTTACTTAGGCAGTATGTTATAAAAAATACTATTTCTGAAAAAAAGGCAGAAAAATTATTACCTGAATTTCCCACACGTCCTCACTGGTACCACGTACCAAAATTACATAAATCCCTCTCTTGTCCTCCAGGTCGCCCCATTATTTCTGGGATAGGATCAGTGACGGAGGCACTTTCACAATATGTAGATTGGTTACTACGACCTCTGCTCACTCAGATCCCGTCTAACATAAGAGACACAAAAGCTTTTTTAGAAGTAATACATGAGTTTGGTTGGCAACCTGGCTTTTTCCTAACATCAATAGATGTAGAGAGTCTGTATACAAGGATTCCTCAACAATTGGGAGTTGACACTATTAGAGAGATATTAGGTACCATAGGGAAAGAACAAGGTTTTATTGATTTTGTCTGTGATGCATTGAGTTTTATTTTAACACACAATGCCTTCACTTTTGATTCAAAATGGTATTGTCAAAATGTGGGAACAGCGATGGGTACACCAGTATCTTGTACGTTTGCGAATCTGTTTTTGGGAGCTTTCGAGGAGAAATATATTTACAACATGCAAAAATATTTTAGACATATTAGACTATACCTCAGATATGTGGACGATGTGTTCATAATTTGGGACGGTACAGAAGATATATTTGTGGAATTTGTTAATTATCTCAATGATGTGAACCAAATGAATATGGTATTCACCCATAAATTTGGAGGTGTTAAATTAGAGTTTTTAGATGTCCTGTTGGAGATCAAAGATGATACTATTTGTACTTCGGTTTTTAGGAAACCTATAGCCACCAATTCCATATTGCGGTTTGATAGCTATCATCCCACACATACCGTTAATTCAGTACCATATAGTCAATTTTTGCGAATATTTCGTTTGAATAATACAGTGGAGGGTCGGGAACGACAATCCAGAGAACTATATGAGAGATTGAGGCAACGAGGATATCCTGACCATTTATTGGACACCACACTTCAACAAGTGAGATCACATTGGGATGACAGCAGGAGATGTGTAGTTTATCAACAGAGTAAAGAGAGTAAGAAGGAAAAGAGATTCACCTTTTGTTTCCGTTATGGTCCGATGGATAGGCAGATTAGATCGGTAATTAGGAAACACTGGCACATTTTGGAACAAGATAGAGAGCTGTTTGATATAGTGTCAAGAGGACCACTCATTTCTAGTAAACGTAGTACAAGGATTGGGGATGTTCTAGTGCAGAACCGGTTAATAACTCCACGTGATACATGGTTGAATCAAGGAATACCTAAGGGAAATTATAAATGTGGACAATGTCCTTATTGTAGATATCATTGCACTGACCATATACTACAAATAGGTGCGGTTACACATACAGTGTCCAGTCTACTTACATGTAAGACCGATCATGTGGTTTATGTCATCTTCTGTACATGTCGATTTTTTTACATAGGAAAGACAATACGTCCACTCTATGTTCGATTTCGGGAACACTTCAAGTCGATAACAACGGGAAAAGGAGTGCCACGTCTTATTGATCATGTTAGGACTGTACATGGGATGGATCCAGGTGTCCTTTCTTTTGCTGGTATTGAAAAAGTCATGTTACCCCCACAAGGAGGGAATTTGAATAAATTATTATTGAAGCGGGAATCCTAATGGATTATGGATACACGGGCAACTGGTCCCATAGGTTTCAATGATAAAATAGATATGGCCATTTTTTTGTGATAACTGATTTAAATAATGCATTTCTTTTTCCGTAAATACTGGCAGGTTATAAATTAAGGACAAATAGACAAATATCTAGGGGATAATGTAAATTATTGGTGTTAAGTAATACATATCTCATAAAAAAATATAATTAAAAAAATATATAGGTATTTCCTTAATTGGTTAGTTCTGAATCATGCGGTATAATTTGCCCTAAAATCGTTTTAACAAGGACAATACAATGGGCTTAGATCATCATTGTGACATAAATGGCCAAAAGATTGGTGTCAGTAATTTTTTATTTTAATTACTGGAGCCATGGTAAAATTGCATATATATATCTTGATTAGATCATAATGTATGGAAGCACACACTTCCTATGGATTTAGTATCATGCAGCTCTCGGATTTATACTAATAAGCTGTTTCCTTTGGAACAGATTACCCAGAAGGGTTAATTTGATAATAGGGGTCCTTTAGTTATGTTGATAATCACTCAATAGTCCTTGTAATATTTGTCTTTATATGTAAGATTATTGTTCCCGCTGCAGCGGTGAAATATGTGTGTTTTTTATATGTTTGCACTGAGCACCTGTCTGTTTTACTTGTTAGTTATACAGCGGCTGAGGTAGGAGGAGTGACTGGATGACATGATTTGCTTAAGAATCCGTCATTTCCCCCTGCACTTTGACCCGTGGAAGCGCTCGAGTAGCGCGAAACGGCCGTTGTCAGCCACTTGACACTCTTGTTATCACATCCCCGACGTGACATGTAATTATGTGTCAATAAATCTTCACTATTATCTCGCAGAGTGCGACCTTCTTTCTTTGGAAACCACAAGTGATTTGTTATGAGGTCAAGCACCCGGGAATCCTCCATGTGAGCTCACCGCCTGCTGCAAGCCACGGATCCTAGCACGGTAACAGCGGTGCCGCCCGCTTCTTCTTCTTTTTTATTATTATTATTATAATGAATTCATATATGAATTAAATGGAAAAGCAACAATTTATCTGGCGAGTTATTTGAATGTTTGGCCTACGTCCACCTGTCTGACAGACGGTATTCTAGTGGCTTGTAGCAGCTGCAGCAGCTAGGTGCGCTGCTTGCCTGCAGTAAATAGGATGTGTTCCATCCATGGAACACTATGATAGGATTCATTCCATTCATAGAACACAATGCTTGGATGTGTTCTATTCCTGGAATACTTTGGAACTTTGGATCACTGGAACAATGGGACCACGTGTCACAATGGGCAACCCAGAGTCTGTAGCAGCTGCGCAGTAGTAGTCAGCTTCAGTCTGCTGAGGGAGCCTCAGCAGACAGGTGGGGGGGATGCTCACTCGCTCAGTATCGGCAGTTTCTCTGAGAATGGTGCACTCACTCTCTTAAGCGGTTTCCAAAGACAGATTGAATTGAAATCGGGATACACAAGTAGTGTTTTCAAAGCATTATTTGAATGCTTTTTTCAAATGTCGCTGCTCTGCAATTAGTTTTTCTTGGTCCAAGTTGCACATTTCCATTTCCTTAGCCTTGATTTAACTTGACCAACTCTTCTACTACAGCAAGTGCTATTCACCTCTATATGGAAGGCATTGCACTGTATTCAATCTGTCATTTAATTAACTGTTATGCCGCACTCAGCAGGAGGCGGGGCTTAGGCCCCGACGTCACTCCCTCCGGTACAGCGGTCCCTTGGGGGTCCCCGTCAGGTGCGCACGCGCAGCTCTCGTCCCCTGGTCTCCTCCTCCATGTCACGTTTGCGCTTGCGCGCTCCTGTCAGTGCTGTATAGGGCTCGGTCCTCTCTATGGTAATGGAGGACCTGACCCGGAACCTGTAGTGGTCATGTGCTTTCTGGCTAGGTCCTGACCCGGAACCAGTAGTAGTCATGTGTTATATCAGATGACCTCCCCCTAGGGGAGGTGCCTGATTATTGTTGTGCTTCCTGGCTGGGTCAGCTGTGTCGCAGCCTGGCTGTGTGCTGTTCTCAGGTCCTCTGCCTGTCTGCTATTCTGTGGTGCTCCTAGCACTTGCTCTGAACCCTTGTTGCTTCATGCTCAGTTGTGCCTCCTGGCACATTCTCTCGTATTCTGTCCCTTGTATCTTGCTCAGTCGTGCCTCCTGGCATTCACTCTATTTCTGTTTTCTGTTACACCTCCTTGTACGACTGCTGTCTCATTCTGTACCCTGTCGTGCTCCTTTCACGCATCCTGCTTTGTTTACCTCCGGATGTGTTACTCGCTACACGCCTAATGTGCCCACGTGTACCCGTCTTGCACTATCCTGTATTCAGCGCACTCCTGTGTATTCTCCTGTGTTCCCTAGTATCCTGCACCCTCCAGTCACACAGTCTCGTTATCTCCTGTGAGCCGGCCGCCTGGTGCCAGCAGTCGTGGTATCGTATCCCCTGGGGCTTGCTCCTGACACTCCCTGTATACGGGGTGGTCCTCACTAGGCTAGCTCGCCCTGGGAGGGTTGGTGCCGCGACCCAGAGGGTCCACTCTAGGAGTCGCTAACACTCTAACACTCTAACAGTATAATCAGGCCATGGACCCTGCTGGTACTGCGGCTTCTGTCCAAAAGGAGCTAACTTTCCTCCGGGAAAACCAGATTAGGATTATGGCATTTCTCAAGTCCATGCAGTCTGGTTTATCTGCCTCTCAGTCCTCTGAGCCTGGGAATGGTGCCCAGTTGGCTAGTCTCCAGCAGGAACTTGCGCAGCAACGTGACTCCCAGGCTCAGATTCTCAACTATATAGCATCGGTAGATAATCGGCTCTTTTCCATACAATCTGCCCAGGCCATGCTTCCACACTCGCTTCCGCGCCTATGCAAGCCACCCCGGTATAGTGGTGACCCTGTATTGTGTCGCGGGTTCTTGAACCAATGTCGTTTGCATTTTGAGTTTTTGCCGCAGCATTACCCCACCGATCGTGCTAAAATAGCATTTATAGTTTCGCACTTAGAGGGTAAGGCGCTTGCGTGGGTGAATCCCCTTTGGGAGCGTGATGACCCGCTCGTCGCTCAGCTTTCCATCTTTTTGGACACTTTCCGTAAGGTGTTCGACGAGCCGGGTCGCCTTGCTTCCACCACTGAGTCCCTGTTTAATCTTCATCAAGGTTCTCTATCGGTTGGACAATACGCGATATGTTTTCGCACTTTGTCCTCTGAGCTAGGTTGGAATAATAATGCCCTCGTAGGGGCCTTTTGGCGTGGTCTGTCCGGTCGGATCAAAGACGAACTGGCGGGCCGAGATACCCCTACCAATTTGAAGGATCTTATCTCTCTCGCGACACGCATTGATTTGCGCTTCCAGGAGCGCACCCGCGAGTCAGCCAGAGAGAGGGTCCTCTCGCCTTTCTTCGTCCACTCGCAGTTTTTCTCAGCCGTTACCCGAGTTATCTTCGGCAGATCCGGTACCTGAGCCTATGCAGGTGGATCGCCTCCAGATAGCTCAACGGCGTCGTGTGAAAAGGCAGGCAAAAGGGCTCTGTTTCTATTGTGGGGATGCCTCCCACTTTCTACGCTCATGTCCCAAGAGACCGGGGAAGTCTCTCCGCCTGGGACTGTTAAGTGAGGTCTCCTCAAGCGTATGTGATTCCTCTCTACCCCTGACTGTGCCTCTTTCCCTGAATTTTGGTTTCGAGACTTTTACTGTGAAAGCTATTGTGGACTCTGGGGCAGTGGGTAACTTTATTAGTCTCGAGGCAGTTAAGAAGTTTCGTATTCCTGTCAGATCCCTGGAGTCTCCTAGGTCAGTAGTTCCTGTCGACGGTAAGCCCTTGCAGGACACCGTTAACCAGGTCACTGAGGAAGTTGAGTTGCAGATTGGCACATGTCATCGGGAGCGGATCTCCTTCCACGTATTGCCGACTTCGCCTCATACCCTTCTTCTTGGCCTTCCTTGGTTACGTGTTCATGGGCCGACCCTGGACTGGCAATCCGGTGACATACTTCGTTGGGGACCGTCCTGTCAAAAGAGTTGCCTGCTGTTCGTTCATCCGAAGAACCCTGCGTGCTCGTCTTCGACGGTTACAGGTCCGCCGTCCGCCACCCCGTCTGTGACTTGTGACATTGTCGAGAAGGAGGCTGAGAGTCAGTCTCCACATCCGTCAAGCAACCCGTCTGTGACTTGTGACATTGTCGAGAAGGAGGCTGAGAGTCAGTCTCCACATCCGTCAAGCAACCCGTCTGTGACTTGTGACATTGTCGAGAAGGAGGCTGAGAGTCAGTCTCCACATCCGTCAAGCAAACCGTCTGTGACTTGTGACATTGTCGAGAAGGAGGCTGAGAGTCAGTCTCCACCCCCGTCAAGTGACCGGCTCAAGGTAATTACCGTAGCTTCCGTCAAGTTGACGCCCCAGCGCCCAGGGGAGACCTTTGTGTCTAAAGGTAACCGTAAAGGTGTGTTATCCTGGGGACAGTCTTCTCCGGCTGCCGGCCATGTTGGTGCCAAGAGGACACTCTCCCGTTTATCCCACGATTACTGGTGGCCGTCTATTGCTCAGGACGTCAAAGACTTCGTGGCTGCTTGTCCATCGTGTGCCAAGAAGAGACTTCCCAAGCAACCATCCTCCGACAGCTCGCCTCTTAAGGATGAATTGACTTCCAATGACTGCACCACCGCTTCGGCCTACGACCATATCAGTGTGCCTCTGCCGGTTCGGCTTGTCTCGGGAATACCTGCCTCCGACTCTCTGTCCGTGGAGTTCTCCAGGGTATGGCAGGAGACCGAATTTTCTCGTATTGAGACTCTGGATCTGAGTGGTCCTCATGCAGTTAGGAAGTGTCTGGATCCCGCTCCTAGTGTCAAGGTGCTATTTTCCAGTTCTAGAGAGAGGGGGCTTAAAGGAGGGGGTACTGTTATGCCGCACTCACCAGGAGGCGGGACTTCGGCCCCGACATCACTCCCTCTGGTACGGCGGTCCCTCGGGGGTCCCCGTCGGGTGCGCACGCGCAGCTCTCGTCCCCGGGTCTCCTCCTCCATGTCACATTTGCGCTTGCGCGCTCCTGTCAGTGCTGTATAGGGCTCGGTCCTCTCTATGGTAATGGAGGACCTGACCCGGAACCTGTAGTGGTCATGTGCTTTCTGGCTAGGTCCTGACCCGGAACCAGTAGTAGTCATGTGCTATATCAGACGACCTCCCCCTATGGGAGGTAACTGATTATTGTTGTGCTTCCTGGCTGGGTCAGCTGTGTCCCAGCCTAGCTGTGCGCTGTTCTCAGGTCCTCTGCCTGTCTGCTATTCTGTGGTGCTCCTAGCACTTGCTCTGAACCCTTGTTGCTTCATGCTCAGTTGTGCCTCCTGGCACATTCTCTCGTATTCTGTCCCTTGTATCTTGCTCAGTCGTGCCTCCTGGCATTCACTCTATTTCTGTGTTCTGTTACACCTCCTTGTACGACTGCTGTCTCATTCTGTACCCTGTCGTGCTCCTTTCACGCATCCTGCTTTGTTTACCTCCGGATGTGTTACTCGCTACACGCCTAATGTGCCCACGTGTACCCGTCTTGCACTATCCTGTATTCAGCGCACTCCCGTGTATTCTCCTGTGTTCCCTAGTATCCTGCACCCTCCAGTCACACAGTCTCGTTATCTCCTGTGAGCCGGCTGCCTGGTGCCAGCAGTCGTGGTATCGTATCCCCTGGGGCTTGCTCCTGACACTCCCTGTATAGGGGGTGGTCCTCACTAGGATAGCTCGCCCTGGGAGGGTTGGTGACACGACCCAGAGGGTCCACTCTAGGAGTCGCTAACACTATAACACTCTAATATTAACGATCTATCTTGTCCTTTGCTGCTTGGTAGGTACAAGTGTGATAAGCTGCAGTAATGTGTTTGGCTTTGGATAGCTACATTTCTGCACACCCACCTGCTACAAGGCCTGCAGCCCCTTCCCCTCAGTACTTCCCCAGCCTTAATTCAAGCATTCAATTCCTGCCACATCCCTCATGCAATGATATGTCATTTCATTTTTGAAACATTGTCCCCCTCTTGTGGCCTTTCAACTTTGAAATTTACTGTTCAATTTTGAATGAATTCATATATGAATTATATGGAAAAGCAACAATTTATCTGGCAAGTTATTTGAATGTTCGGAGAACGTCCACCTGTCTGACAGACGGTATTCTAGTGGCTTATAGCAGCAGCAGCTAGGTGCGTTGCTTGCCTGCAATAAATAGGATGTGTTCCATCCATGGAACACTATGATAGGATTCATTCCATTCATAGAACACAATGCTTGGATGTGTTCTATTCCTGGAACACTTTGGATCACTGGAGCAATGGGACCACGTGTCACAATGGGCAACCCAGAGTCTGTAGCAGCTGCGCAGTAGTAGTCAGCTTCAGTCTGCTGAGGGAGCCTCAGCAGACAGGTGGGGGGGATGCTCGCTCGCTCAGTATCGGCAGTTTCTCTGAGAATGGTGCACTCACTCTCTTAAGCGGTTTCCAAAGACAGATTGAATTGAAATCGGGATACATAAGTAGTGTTTTCAAAGCATTATTTGAATGCTTTTTTCAAATGTCGCTGCTCTGCAATTAGTTTTTCTTGGTCCAAGTTGCACATTTCCAATTCCGTAGCCTTGATTTAACTTGACCAACTCTTCTACTACAGCAAGTGCTATTCACCTCTATATGGAAGGCATTGCACTGTATTCAATCTGTCATTTAATTAACGATCTATCTTGTTCTTTGCTGCTTGGTAGGTACAGGTGTGATAAGCTGCAGTAATGTGTTTGGCTTTGGATAGCTACATTTCTGCACACCCACCTGCTACAAGGCCTGCAGCCCCTTCCCCTCAGTACTTCCCCAGCCTTAATTCAAGCATTCAATTCCTACCACATCCCTATTGCAATGATATGTCATTTCATTTTTGAAACATTGTCCCCCTCTTGTGGCCTTTCAACTTTGAAATTTACTGTTCAATTTTGAATGAATTCATATATGAATTAAATGGAAAAGCAACAATTTATCTGGCGAGTTATTTGAATGTTCAGTCTACGTCCACCTATCTAACAAACGGTATTCTAGTGGCTTGTAGCAGCAGCAGCAGCTAGGTGCGCTGCTTGCCTGCAGTAAATAGGATGTGTTCCATCCATGGAACACTGTGATAGGATTCATTCCATTCATAGAACACAATGCTTTGATGTGTTCTATTCCTGGAACACTTTGGATCACTGGAGCAATGGGACCACGTGTCACAATGGGCAACCCAGAGTCTGTAGCAGCTGCGCAGTAGTAGTCAGCTTCAGTCTGCTGAGGGAGCCTCAGCAGACAGGTGGGGGGGGATGCTCGCTCGCTCGCTCGCTCAGTATCGGCAGTTTCTCTGAGAATGGTGCACTCACTCTCTTAAGCGGTTTCCAAAGACAGATTGAATTGAAATCGGGATACACAAGTAGTGTTTTCAAAGCATTACTTGAATGCTTTTTTCAAATGTCGCTTCTCTGCAATTAGTTTTTCTTGTTCCAAGTTGCACATTTCCAATTCCTTAGCCTTGATTTAACTTGACCAACTCTTCTACTATAGCAAGTGCTATTCACCTCTATATGGAAGGCATTGCACTGTATTCAATCTGTCATTTAATTAACGATGTACAGTTGTGGCCAAAAGTATTGACACCCCTGCAATTCTGTCAGATAATACTCAGTTTCTTCCTGAAAATGATTGCAAACACAAATTCTTTGGTATTATTATCTTCATTTAATTTGTCTTAAATGAAAAACACAAAAGAGATAATGAAGCAAAAAGCAAAACATTGATCATTTCACACAAAACTCCAAAAATGGGCCAGACAAAAGTATTGGCACCCTCAGCCTAATACTTGGTTGCACAACCTTTAGCCAAAATAACTGCGACCAACCACCTCCGGTAACCATCATTGAGTTTCTTACAATGCTCTGCTGGAATTTTAGACCATTCTTCTTTGGCAAACTGCTCCAGGTCCCTGATATTTGAAGGCTGCCTTCTCCAAACTGCCATTTTTAGATCTCTCCACAGGTGTTCTATGGGATTCAGTCTGGACTCATTGCTGGCCACCTTAGAAGTCTCCAGTGCTTTCTCTCAAACCATTTTCTAGTTCTTTTTGTAGTGTGTTTTGGGTCATTGTCCTGCTGGAAGACCCATGACCTCTGAGGGAGACCAAGCTTTCTCACACTGGGCCCTACATTATGCTGCAAAATTTGTTGGTAGTCTTCAGACTTCATAATGCCATGCACATGGTCAAGCAGTCCAGTGCCAGAGGCAGCAAAGCAACCCCAAAACATCAGGGAACCTCTGCCATGTTTGACTGTAGGGACGTGTTTTTTTCTTTGAATGCCTCTTTTTTTCTCCTGTAAACTCTATGTTGATGCTTTTGCCCAAAAAACTCTACTTTTGTCTCATCTGACCAGAGAACATTCTTCCAAAACGTTTTAGGTTTTTTCAGGTAAGTTTTGGCAAACTCCAGCCTGGGTTTTTTATGTCTCAGGGTAAGAAGTGGGGTCTTCCTGGGTCTCCTACCATACAGTCCCTTTTCATTCAGACGCTGACGGATAGTACGGGTTGACACTGTTGTACCCTCGGACTGCAGGGCAGCTTGAACTTGTTTGGATGTTAGTCGAGTTTCTTTATCCAACATCCGCACAATCTTGCGTTGAAATCTCTTGTCAATTTTTCTTTTCTGTCCACATCTAGGGAGGTTAGCCACAGTGCCATGGGCTTTAAACTTGTTGATGACACTGCACACGGTAGACACAGGAACATTCTGGTCTTTGGAGATGGACTTGTAGCCTTGAAATTGCTCATGCTTCCTCACAATTTGGTTTCTCAAGTCCTCAGACAGTTCTTTGGTCTTCTTTCTTTTCTCCATGCTCAATGTGGTACACACAAGGACACAGGACAGAGGTTGAGTCAACTTTATTCCATGTCAACTGGCTTCAAGTGTGATTTAGTTATTGCCAACACCTGTTAGGTGCCACAGGTAAGTTACAGGTGTTGTTAATTACACAAATTAGAGAAGCATCACATGATTTTTCGAACAGTGCCAATACTTTTGTCCACCCTCTTTTTTATGTTTGGTGTGGAATTATATCCAATTTGGCTTTAGGACAATTCTTTTTGTGTTTTTTCATTTAAGACAAATTAAATGAAGATAATAATACCAAAGAATTTGTGTTTGCAATCATTTTCAGGAAGAAACTGAGTATTATCTGACAGAATTTCAGGGGTGTCAATACTTTTGGCCACAACTGTATCTTGTCCTTTGCTGCTTGGTAGGTACAGGTGTGATAAGCTGCAGTAATGTGTTTGGCTTTGGATAGCTACATTTCTGCACACCCACCTGCTACAAGGCCTGCAGCCCCTTCCCCTCAGTACTTCCCCAGCCTTAATTCAAGCATTCAATTCCTACCACATCCCTCATGCAATGATATGTCATTTCGTTTTTGAAACATTGTCCCCCTCTTGTGGCCTTTCAACTTTGAAATTTACTGTTGAATTTTGAATGAATTCATATATGAATTATATGGGAAAGCAACAATTTATCTGGCGAGTTATTTGAATGTTCGGCCTACGTCCACCTGTCTGACAGACGGTATTCCAGTGGCTTGTAGCAGCAGCAGCAGCTAGGTGCGCTGCTGGCCTGCAGTAAATAGGATGTGTTCCATCCATGGAACACTATGATAGGATTCATTCCATTCATAGAACACAATGCTTGGATGTGTTCTATTCCTGGAACACTTTGGATCCCTGGAACAATGGGACCACGTGTCACAATGGGCAACCCAGAGTCTGTAGCAGCTGCGCAGTAGTAGTCAGCTTCAGTCTGCTGAGGGAGCCTCAGTAGACAGGTGAGGGGGATGCTCGCTCGCTCGCTCAGTATCGGCAGTTTCTCTGACAATGGCGCACTCACTCTCTTAAGCGGTTTCCAAAGACAGATTGAATTGAAATCGGGATACACAGGTAGTGTTTTCAAAGCATTATTTGAATGCTTTTTTCAAATGTCTCTGCTCTGCAATTAGTTTTTCTTGGTCCAAGTTGCACATTTCCAATTCCTTAGCCTTGATTTAAGTTGACCAACTCTTCTACTACAGCAAGTGCTATTCACCTCTATATGGAAGGCATTGCACTGTATTCAATCTGTCATTTAATTAACGATCTATCTTGTCCTTTGCTGCTTGGTAGGTACAGGTGTGATAAGCTGCAGTAATGTGTTTGGCTTTGGATAGCTACATTTCTGCACTCCCACCTGCTACAAGGCCTGCAGCCCCTTCCCCTCAGTACTTCCCCAGCCTTAATTCAAGCATTCAATTCCTACCACATCCCTCATGCAATGATATGTCATTTCATTTTTGAAATATTGCCCCCCTCTTGTGGCCTTTCAACTTTGAAATTTTCTGTTCAGTTTTGAATGAATTCATATATGAATTAAATGGAAAAGCAACAATTTATCTGGCGAGTTATTTGAATGTTCGGCCTACGTCCACCTGTCTGACAGACGGTATGCTAGTGGCTTGTAGCAGCAGCAGCAGCTAGGTGCGCTGCTTGCCTGCAGTAAATAGGATGTGTTCCATCCATGGAACACTATGATAGGATTCATTCCATTCATAGAACACAATGCTTGGATGTGTTCTATTCCTGGAACACTTTGGATCCCTGGAACAATGGGACCACGTGTCACAATGGGCAACTCAGAGTCTGTAGCAGCTGCGCAGTAGTAGTCAGCTTCAGTCTGCTGAGGGAGCCTCAGCAGACAGGTGGGGGGGATGCTCGCTCGCTCGCTCAGTATCGGCAGTTTCTCTGAGAATGGTGCACTCACTCTCTTAAGCGGTTTCCAAAGACAGATTGAATTGAAATCGGGATACACAAGTAGTGTTTTCAAAGCATTATTTTAATGCTTTTTTCAAATGTCGCTGCTCTGCAATTAGTTTTTCTTGGTCCAAGTTTCACATTTCCAATTCCTTAGCCTTGATTTAACTTGACCAACTCTTCTGCTACAGCAAGTGCTATTCACCTCTATATGGAAGGCATTGCACTGTATTCAATCTGTCATTTAACTAACGATCTATCTTGTCCTTTGCTGCTTGGTAGGTACAGGTGTGATAAGCTGCAGTAATGTGTTTGCCTTTGGATAGCTACATTTCTGCACTCCCACCTGCTACAAGGCCTGCAGCCCCTACCCCTCAGTACTTCCCCAGCCTTAATTCAAGCATTCAATTCCTACCACATCCCTCATGCAAGGATATGTCATTTCATTTTTGAAACATTGCCCCCTTCTTGTGGCCTTTCAACTTTGAAATTTACTGTTCAGTTTTGAATGAATTCATATATGAATTAAATGGAAAAGCAACAATTTATCTGGCGAGTTATTTGAATGTTCGGCCTACGTCCACCTGTCTGACAGACGGTATTCTAGTGGCTTGTAGCAGCAGCAGCAGCTAGGTGCGCTGCTTGCCGGCACTAAATAGGATGTGTTCCATCCATGGAACACTATGATAGGATTCATTCCATTCATAGAACACAATGCTTGGATGTGTTCTATTCCTGGAACACTTTGGATCACTGGAACAATGGGACCACGTGTCACAGTGGGCAACCCAGAGTCTGTAGCAGCTGCGCAGTAGTAGTCAGCTTCAGTCTGCTGAGGGAGCCTCAGCAGACAGGTGGGGGGGATGATCGCTCGCTCGCTCGCTCAGTATCGGCAGTTTCTCTGAGAATGGTGCACTCACTCTCTTAAGCGGTTTCCAAAGACAGATTAAATTGAAATCGGGATACACAAGTAGTGTTTTCAAAGCATTATTTGAATGCTTTTTTCAAATGTCGCTGCTCTGCAATTAGTTTTTCTTGGTCCAAGTTGCACATTTCCAATTTCTTAGCCTTGATTTAACTTGACCAACTCTTCTACTACAGCAAGTGCTATTCAACTCTATATGGAAGGCATTGCACTGTATTCAATCTGTCATTTAATTAACGATCTATCTTGTCCTTTGCTGCTTGGTAGGTACAGGTGTGATAAGCTGCAGTAATGTGTTTGGCTTTGGATAGCTACATTTCTGCACACTCACCTGCTATAAGGCCTGCAGCCCCTTCCCCTCAGTACTTCCCCAGCCTTAATTCAAGCATTCAATTCCTACCACATCCCTCATGCAATGATATGTCATTTCATTTTTGAAACATTGTCCCCCTCTTGTGGCCTTTCAACTTTGAAATTTACTGTTCAATTTTGAATGAATTCATATATGAATTAAATGGAAAAGCAACAATTTATCTGGCGAGTTATTTGAATGTTCGGCCTACGTCCACCTGTCTGACAGACGGTATTCTAGTGGCTTGTAGCAGCAGCAGCAGCTAGGCGCGCTGCTTGCCTGCAGTAAATAGGATGTGTTCCATCCATGGAACACTATGATAGGATTCATTCCATTCATAGAACACAATGCTTGGATGAAAAAGAGCAAATGTTGTTCCTATCTTCAAAAAGGGGAAGAACGTGGACCCAGGCAACTATAGGCCGGTGAGTCTGACTTCTATACCAGGAAAGATCTTTGAACAAATTATTAAACTACATGTATGTCAGTACCTGGATAATAATGAAGTGATTAAACAGAGTCAGCATGGTTTTGTAACTAATAAGTCATGTCAGACTAACTTAATTTCCTTCTATGACGGTATCACTGATTGGGTGGATCAAGGAAATGCTGTAGATATAGTATATCTTGACTTCAGCAAAGCATTTGACAAAGTCTCTCATACAATCCTTATTGAAAAAATGACTAAGTATGGAATGGACAAGGCAACTGTTAGGTGGATTCATAACTGGCTTAGTGATCGGACCCAAAGAGTGGTCGTAAATGGCTGCACATCCAGTTGGAAGAATGTCTCAAGTGGGGTACCACAGGGCTCTGTCCTGGGCCCTGTATTGTTCAACATCTTTATCAACGATTTAGATGAAGGAATTGAGGGTAAACTGATTAAATTTGCTGATGACGCAAAGCTAGGAGGGATAGCTAATATTAGAGAAGAGAGAGAGAGGATTCAAAAAGATTTAAATAAACTGGAGAAGTGGGCAGCAACTAACAGAATGGTTTTTAACAGGGAGAAATGCAAAGTACTACATCTGGGCAATAAAAATGAAAAAAGCATATATAGAATGGGAGGAATAGGGCTAAGTGACAGCACATGTGAAAAAGACTTGGGTATACTAATAGATCACAGACTGAATATGAGTCAACAGTGTGATGCAGCAGCAAAAAAGGCAAATGCAATTCTAGGATGTATTAACAGAAGCATACAGTCTAGATCACGTGAAGTCATTATTTCCCTCTACTCCTCTTTGGTCAGACCTCATCTGGAATATTGTGTCCAGTTTTGGGCACCACATTTTAAAAAAGACATCAACAAACTGGAGCAAGTTCAGAAAAGAGCGACCAGAATGGTGACCGGTCTGCAAACCCTGTCTTATGAGGAAAGGTTGCAGGATTTGGGAATGTTTAGTTTGCAAAAGAGAAGACTGAGAGGAGACTTAATAGCTGTCTACAAATATCTAAAGGGCTGTCACATTGTAGAAGGATCAACTTTATTCTCATTTGCACAAGGAAAGACTAGAAGCAATGGGATGAAACTGAATGGGAGGAGACACAGATTAGATATTAGAAAAACCTTTTTGACAGTTAGAGTGATCAATGAGTGGAACAGGCTGCCACGAGAAGTGGTGAGTTCTCCTTCAATGGAAGTCTTCAAACAGAGGCTGGACAGACATCTGACTGGGATGATTTAGCGAATCCTGCTTTGAGCAGGGGGTTGGACCAGATGGCCCAGGAGGTCCCTTCCAACTCTATGATTCTATGATTCCTGGAACACTTTGGATCACTGGAACAATGGGACCACGTGTCACAATGGGCAACCCAGAGTCTGTAGCAGCTGCGCAGTAGTAGTCAGCTTCAGTCCAGGTGGGGGGGATGCTCGCTCGCTCGCTCAGTATCGGCAGTTTCTCTGAGAATGGTGCACTCACTCTCTTAAGCCGATTCCAAAGACAGATTAAATTGAAATCGGAATACACAAGTAGTGTTTTCAAAGCATTATTTGAATGCTTTTTTCAAATGTCGCTGCTCTGCAATTAGTTTTTCTTGGTCCAAGTTGCACATTTCCAATTCCATAGCCTTGATTTAACTTGACCAACTCTTCTACTACAGCAACTGCTATTCACCTCTATATGGAAGGCATTGCACTGTATTCAATCTGTCATTTAATTAACGATCTATCTTGTCCTTTGCTGCTTGGTAGGTACACGTGTGATAAGCTGCAGTAATATGTTTGGCTTTGGATAGCTACATTTCTGCACACCCACCTGCTACAAGGCCTGCAGCCCCTTCCCCTCAGTACTTCCCCAGCCTTAATTCAAGCATTCAATTCCTACCACATCCCTCATGCAATGATATGTCATTTCATTTTTGAAACATTGTCCCCCTCTTGTAGCCTTTCAACTTTGAAATTTACTGTTCAATTTTGAATGAATTCATATATGAATTAAATGGAAAAGCAACAATTTATCTGGCGAGTTATTTGAATGTTCGGCCTACGTCCACCTGTCTGACAGACGGTATTCTAGTGGCTTGTAGCAGCAGCAGCAGCTAGGTGCGCTGCTTGCCTGCAGTAAATAGGATGTGTTCCATCCATGGAACACTATGATAGGATTCATTCCATTCATAGAACACAATGCTTGGATGTGTTCTATTCCTGGAACACTTTGGATCACTGGAACAATGGGACCACGTGTCACAATGGGCAACCCAGAGTCTGTAGCAGCTGCGCAGTAGTAGTCAGCTTCAGTCTGCTGAGGGAGCCTCAGCAGACAGGTGGGGAGGGATGCTCGCTTGCTCGCTGGCTCGCTCAGTATCGGCAGTTTCTCTGAGAATGGTGCACTCACTCTCTTAAGCGGTTTCCAAAGACAGATTGAATTGAAATCGGGATACACAAGTAGTGTTTTCAAAGCATTATTTGAATGCTTTTTTCAAATGTCGCTGCTCTGCAATTAGTTTTTCTTGGTCCAAGTTGCACATTTCCAATTCCTTAACCTTGATTTAAGTTGACCAACTCTTCTACTACAGCAAGTGCTATTCACCTCTATATGGAAGGCATTGCACTGTATTCAATCTGTCATTTAATTAACGATCTATCTTGTCCTTTGCTGCTTGGTAGGTACAGGTGTGATAAGCTGCAGTAATGTGTTTGGCTTTGGATAGCTACATTTCTGCATACCCACCTGCTACAAGGCCTGCAGCCCCTTCCCCTCAGTACTTCCCCAGCCTTAATTCAAGCATTCAATTCCTACCACATCCCTCATGCAATGATATGTCATTTCATTTTTGAAACATTGTCCCCCTCTTGTGGCCTTTCAACTTTGAAATTTACTGTTCAATTTTGAATGAATTCATATATGAATTAAATGGAAAAGCAACAATTTATCTGCCGAGTTATTTGAATGTTCGGCCTACGTCCACCTGTCTGACAGACGGTATTCTAGTGGCTTGTAGCAGCAGCAGCAGCTAGGCGCGCTGCTTGCCTGCAGTAAATAGGATGTGTTCCATCCATGGAACACTATGATAGGATTCATTCCATTCATAGAACACAATGCTTGGATGAAAAAGAGCAAATGTTGTTCCTATCTTCAAAAAGGGGAAGAAGGTGGATCCAGGCAACTATAGGCCGGTGAGTCTGACTTCTATACCAGGAAAGATCTTTGAACAAATTATTAAACTACATGTATGTCAGTACCTGGATAATAATGAAGTGATTAAACAGAGTCAGCATGGTTTTGTAACTAATAAGTCATGTCAGACTAACTTAATCTCCTTCTATGACGGTATCACTGATTGGGTGGATCAAGGAAATGCTGTAGATATAGTATATCTTGACTTCAGCAAAGCATTTGACAAAGTCTCTCATACAATCCTTATTGAAAAAATGACTAAGTATGGAATGGACAAGGCAACTGTTAGGTGGATTCATAACTGGCTTAGTGATCGGACCCAAAGAGTGGTCGTAAATGGCTGCACATCCAGTTGGAAGAATGTCTCAAGTGGGGTACCACAGGGCTCTGTCCTGGGCCCTGTATTGTTCAACATCTTTATCAACGATTTAGATGAAGGAATTGAGGGTAAACTGATTAAATTTGCTGATGACGCAAAGCTAGGAGGGATAGCTAATACTAGAGAAGAGAGAGAGAGGATTCAAAAAGATTTAAATAAACTGGAGAAGTGGGCAGCAACTAACAGAATGGTTTTTAACAGGGAGAAATGCAAAGTACTACATCTGGGCAATAAAAATGAAAAAAGCATATATAGAATGGGAGGAATAGGGCTAAGTGACAGCACATGTGAAAAAGACTTGGGTATACTAATAGATCACAGACTGAATATGAGTCAACAGTGTGATGCAGCAGCAAAAAAGGCAAATGCAATTCTAGGATGTATTAACAGAAGCATACAGTCTAGATCACGTGAAGTCATTATTTCCCTCTACTCCTCTTTGGTCAGACCTCATCTGGAATATTGTGTCCAGTTTTGGGCACCACATTTTAAAAAAGACATCAACAAACTGGAGCAAGTTCAGAAAAGAGCGACCAGAATGGTGACCGGTCTGCAAACCCTGTCTTATGAGGAAAGGTTGCAGGATTTGGGAATGTTTAGTTTGCAAAAGAGAAGACTGAGAGGAGACTTAATAGCTGTCTACAAATATCTAAAGGGCTGTCACATTGTAGAAGGATCAACTTTATTCTCATTTGCACAAGGAAAGACTAGAAGCAATGGGATGAAACTGAATGGGAGGAGACACAGATTAGATATTAGAAAAACCTTTTTGACAGTTAGAGTGATCAATGAGTGGAACAGGCTGCCACGAGAAGTGGTGAGTTCTCCTTCAATGGAAGTCTTCAAACAGAGGCTGGACAGACATCTGACTGGGATGATTTAGCGAATCCTGCTTTGAGCAGGGGGTTGGACCAGATGGCCCAGGAGGTCCCTTCCAACTCTATGATTCTATGATTCCTGGAACACTTTGGATCACTGGAACAATGGGACCACGTGTCACAATGGGCAACCCAGAGTCTGTAGCAGCTGCGCAGTAGTAGTCAGCTTCAGTCTGCTGAGGGAGCCTCAGCAGACAGGTGGGGGGGATGCTCGCTTGCTCCCTGGCTCGCTCAGTATCGGCAGTTTCTCTGAGAATGGTGCACTCACTCTCTTAAGCGGTTTCCAAAGACAGATTGAATTGAAATCGGGATACACAAGTAGTGTTTTCAAAGCATTATTTGAATGCTTTTTTCAAATGTCGCTGCTCTTCAATTAGTTTTTCTTGGTCCAAGTTGCACATTTCCAATTCCTTACCCTTGATTTAACTTGACCAACTCTTCTACTACAGCAAGTGCTATTCACCTCTATATGGAGGCATTGCACTGTATTCAATCTGTCATTTAATTAACGATCTATCTTGTCCTTTGCTGCTTGGTAGGTACAGGTGTGATAAGCTGCAGTAATGTGTTTGGCTTTGGATAGCTACATTTCTGCACACCCACCTGCTACAAGGCCTGCAGCCCCTTCCCCTCAGTACTTCCCCAGCCTTAATACAAGCATTCAATTCCTACCACATCCCTCATGCAATGATATGTCATTTCATTTTTGAAACATTGTCCCCCTCTTGTGGCCTTTCAACTTTGAAATTTACTGTTCAATTTTAAATGAATTCATATATGAATTAAATGGAAAAGCAACAATTTATCTGGCGAGTTATTTGAATGTTGGGCCTACGTCCACCTGTCTGACAGACGGTATTCTAGTGGCTTGTAGCAGCAGCAGCAGCTAGGTGCGCTGCTTGCCTGCAGTAAATAGGATGTGTTCCATCCATGGAACACTGTGATAGGATTCATTCCATTCATAGAACACAATGCTTGGATGTGTTCTATTCCTGGAACACTTTGGATCACTGGAACAATGGGACCACGTGTCACAATGGGCAACCCAGAGTCTGTAGCAGCTGCGCAGTAGTAGTCAGCTTCAGTCCAGGTGGGGGGGATGCTCGCTCGCTCGCTCGCTCGCTCAGTATCGGCAGTTTCTCTGAGAATGTTGCACTCACTCTCTTAAGCGGTTTCCAAAGACAGATTGAATTGAAATCGCGATACACAAGTAGTGTTTTCAAAGCATTATTTGAAAGCTTTTTTCAAATGTCGCTGCTCTGCAATTAGTTTTTCTTGGTCCAAGTTGCACATTTCCAATTCCTTACCCTTGATTTAACTTGACCAACTCTTCTACTACAGCAAGTGCTATTCACCTCTATATGGAGGCATTGCACTGTATTCAATCTGTCATTTAATTAACGATCTATCTTGTCCTTTGCTGCTTGGTAGGTACAGGTGTGATAAGCTGCAGTAATGTGTTTGGCTTTGGATAGCTACATTTCTGCATACCCACCTGCTACAAGGCCTGCAGCCCCTTCCCCTCAGTACTTCCCCAGCCTTAATTCAAGCATTCAATTCCTACCACATCCCTCATGCAATGATATGTCATTTCATTTTTGAAACATTGTCCCCCTCTTGTGGCCTTTCAACTTTGAAATTTACTGTTCAATTTTGAATGAATTCATATATGAATTAAATGGAAAAGCAACAATTTATCTGCCGAGTTATTTGAATGTTCGGCCTACGTCCACCTGTCTGACAGACGGTATTCTAGTGGCTTGTAGCAGCAGCAACAGCTAGGCGCGCTGCTTGCCTGCAGTAAATAGGATGTGTTCCATCCATGGAACACTATGATAGGATTCATTCCATTCATAGAACACAATGCTTGGATGAAAAAGAGCAAATGTTGTTCCTATCTTCAAAAAGGGGAAGAAGGTGGACCCAGGCAACTATAGGCCGGTGAGTCTGACTTCTATACCAGGAAAGATCTTTGAACAAATTATTAAACTACATGTATGTCAGTACCTGGATAATAATGAAGTGATTAAACAGAGTCAGCATGGTTTTGTAACTAATAAGTCATGTCAGACTAACTTAATCTCCTTCTATGACGGTATCACTGATTGGGTGGATCAAGAAAATGCTGTAGATATAGTATATCTTGACTTCAGCAAAGCATATGACAAAGTCTCTCATACAATCCTTATTGAAAAAATGACTAAGTATGGAATGGACAAGGCAACTGTTAGGTGGATTCATAACTGGCTTAGTGATCGGACCCAAAGAGTGGTCGTAAATGGCTGCACATCCAGTTGGAAGAATGTCTCAAGTGGGGTACCACAGGGCTCTGTCCTGGGCCCTGTATTGTTCAACATCTTTATCAACGATTTAGATGAAGGAATTGAGGGTAAACTGATTAAATTTGCTGATGACGCAAAGCTAGGAGGGATAGCTAATACTAGAGAAGAGAGAGAGAGGATTCAAAAAGATTTAAATAAACTGGAGAAGTGGGCAGCAACTAACAGAATGGTTTTTAACAGGGAGAAATGCAAAGTACTACATCTGGGCAATAAAAATGAAAAAAGCATATATAGAATGGGAGGAATAGGGCTAAGTGACAGCACATGTGAAAAAGACTTGGGTATACTAATAGATCACAGACTGAATATGAGTCAACAGTGTGATGCAGCAGCAAAAAAGGCAAATGCAATTCTAGGATGTATTAACAGAAGCATACAGTCTAGATCACGTGAAGTCATTATTTCCCTCTACTTCTCTTTGGTCAGACCTCATCTGGAATATTGTGTCCAGTTTTGGGCACCACATTTTAAAAAAGACATCAACAAACTGGAGCAAGTTCAGAAAAGAGCGACCAGAATGGTGACCGGTCTGCAAACCCTGTCTTATGAGGAAAGGTTGCAGGATTTGGGAATGTTTAGTTTGCAAAAGAGAAGACTGAGAGGAGACTTAATAGCTGTCTACAAATATCTAAAGGGCTGTCACATTGTAGAAGGATCAACTTTATTCTCATTTGCACAAGGAAAGACTAGAAGCAATGGGATGAAACTGAATGGGAGGAGACACAGATTAGATATTAGAAAAACCTTTTTGACAGTTATAGTGATCAATGAGTGGAACAGGCTGCCACGAGAAGTGGTGAGTTCTCCTTCAATGGAAGTCTTCAAACAGAGGCTGGACAGACATCTGACTGGGATGATTTAGCGAATCCTGCTTTGAGCAGGGGGTTGGACCAGATGGCCCAGGAGGTCCCTTCCAACTCTATGATTCTATGATTCCTGGAACACTTTGGATCACTGGAACAATGGGACCACGTGTCACAATGGGCAACCCAGAGTCTGTAGCAGCTGCGCAGTAGTAGTCAGCTTCAGTCTGCTGAGGGAGCCTCAGCGGACAGGTGGGGGGGATGCTCGCTCGCTCGCTCAGTATCAGCAGTTTCTCTGAGAATGGTGCACTCACTCTCTTAAGCGGTTTCCAAAGACAGATTGAATTGAAATCGGAATACACAAGTAGTGTTTTCAAAGAATTATTTGAATGCTTTTTTCAAATGTCGCTGCTCTTCAATTAGTTTTTCTTGGTCCAAGTTGCACATTTCCAATTCCTTACCCTTGATTTAACTTGACCAACTCTTCTACTACAGCAAGTGCTATTCACCTCTATATGGAGGCATTGCACTGTATTCAATCTGTCATTTAATTAACGATCTATCTTGTCCTTTGCTGCTTGGTAGGTACAGGTGTGATAAGCTGCAGTAATGTGTTTGGCTTTGGATAGCTACATTTCTGCACACCCACCTGCTACAAGGCCTGCAGCCCCTTCCCCTCAGTACTTCCCCAACCTTAATTCAAGCATTCAATTCCTACCACATCCCTCATGCAATGATATGTCATTTCATTTTTGAAACATTGTCCTCCTCTTGTGGCCTTTCAACTTTGAAATTTACTGTTCAATTTTAAATGAATTCATATATGAATTAAATGGAAAAGCAACAATTTATCTGGCGAGTTATTTGAATGTTGGGCCTACGTCCACCTGTCTGACAGACGGTATTCTAGTGGCTTGTAGCAGCAGCAGCAGCTAGGTGCGCTGCTTGCCTGCAGTAAATAGGATGTGTTCCATCCATGGAACACTATGATAGGATTCATTCCATTCATAGAACACAATGCTTGGATGTGTTCTATTCCTGGAACACTTTGGATCACTGGAACAATGGGACCACGTGTCACAATGGGCAACCCAGAGTCTGTAGCAGCTGCGCAGTAGTAGTCAGCTTCAGTCCAGGTGGGGGGGATGCTCGCTCGCTCGCTCAGTATTGGCAGTTTCTCTGAGAATGGTGCACTCACTCTCTTAAGCAGTTTCCAAAGACAGATTGAATTGAAATCGGGATACACAAGTAGTGTTTTCAAAGCATTATTTGAATGCTTTTTTCAAATGTCGCTGCTCTGCAATTAGTTTTTCTTGGTCCAAGTTGCACATTTCCAATTCCATAGCCTTGATTTAACTTGACCAACTCTTCTACTACAGCAAGTGCTATTCACCTCTATATGGAAGGCATTGCACTGTATTCAATCTGTCATTTAATTAACGATCTATCTTGTCCTTTGCTGCTTGGTAGGTACAGGTGTGATAAGCTGCAGTAATGTGTTTGGCTTTGGATAGCTATATTTCTGCACACTCACCTGCTACAAGGCCTGCAGCCCCTTCCCCTCAGTACTTCCCCAGCCTTAATTCAAGCATTCAATTCCTACCACATCCCTCATGCAATGATATGTCATTTTATTTTTGAAACATTTTCCCCCTCTTGTGGCCTTTCAACTTTGAAATTTACTGTTCAATTTTGAATGAATTCATATATGAAATAAATGGAAAAGCAACAATTTATCTGGCGAGTTATTTGAATGTTCGGCCTACGTCCACCTGTCTGACAGACGGTATGCTAGTGGCTTGTAGTAGCAGCAGCAGCTAGGTGCGCTGCTTGCCTGCAGTAAATAGGATGTGTTCCATCCATGGAACACTATGATAGGATTCATTACATTCATAGAACACAATGCTTGGATGTGTTCTATTCCTGGAACACTTTGGATCACTGGAACAATGGGACCACGTGTCACAATGGGCAACCCAGAGTCTGTAGCAGCTGCGCAGTAGTAGTCAGCTTCAGTCTGCTGAGGGAGCCTCAGCAGACAGGTGGGGGGGATGCTCGCTCGCTCGCTCAGTATCAGCAGTTTCTCTGAGAATGGTGCACTCTCTCTCTTAAGCGGTTTCCAAAGACAGATTGAATTGAAATCGGGATACACAAGTAGTGTTTTCAAAGCATTATTTGAATGCTTTTTTCAAATGTCGCTGCTCTGCAATTAGTTTTTCTTGGTCCAAGTTGCACATTTCCAATTCTTTAGCCTTGATTTAACTTGACCAACTCTTCTACTACAGCAAGTGCTATTCACCTCTATATGGAAGACATTGCACTGTATTCAATCTCTCATTTAATTAACGATCTACCTTGTCCTTTGCTGCTTGGTTGCTACAGGTGTGATAAGCTGCAGTAATGTGTTTGGCTTTGGATAGCTACATTTCTGCACACCCACCTGCTACAAAGCCTGCAGCCCCTTCCCCTCAGTACTTCCCCAGCCTTAAATCAAGCATTCAATTCCTACCACATCCCTCATGCAATGATATGTCATTTCATTTTTGAAAAATTGTCCCCCTCTTATGACCTTTCAACTTTGAAATTTACTGTTCAATTTTGAATGAATTCATATATGAATTAAATGGAAAAGCAACAATTTATCTGGCGAGTTATTTGAATGTTCGGCCTACGTCCACCTGTCTGACAGACAGTATTCTAGTGGCTTGTAGCAGCAGCAGCAGCTAGGTGCGCTGCTTGCCTGCAGTAAATAGGATGTGTTCCATCCATGGAACACTATGATAGGATTCATTCCATTCATAGAACACAATGCTTGGATGTGTTCTACTGCTTGAACACTTTGGATCACTGGAACAATGGAACCACGTGTCACAATGGGCAACCCAGAGTCTGTAGCAGCTGCGCAGTAGTAGTCAGCTTCAGTCTGCTGAGGGAGCCTCAGCAGACAGGTGGGGGGGATGCTCGCTCGCTCGCTCGCTCAGTATCGGCAGTTTCTCTGAGAGTGGTGCACTCACTCTCTTAAGCGGTTTCCAAAGACAGATTGAATTGAAATCGGGATACGCAAGTAGTGTTTTCAAAGCATTATTTGAATGCTTTTTTCAAATGTCGCTGCTCTGCAATTAGTTTTTCTTGGTCCACGTTGCACATTTCCAATTCCTTAGCTTTGATTTAACTTGACCAACTCTTCTACTACAGCAAGTGCTATTCACCTCTATATGGAAGGCATTGCACTGTATTCAATCTGTAATTTAATTAACGATCTATCTTGTCCTTTGCTGCTTTGTATGTATGGGTGTGATAAGCTGCAGTAATGTGTTTGGCTTTGGATAGCTACATTTCTGCACACCCTCCTGCTACAAGGCCTGCAGCCCCTTCCCCTCAGTACTTCCCCAGCCTTAATTCAAGCATTCAATTCCTACCACATCCCTCATGCAATGATATGTCATTTCATTTTTGAAACATTATCTCCCTCTTGTGGGCTTTCAACTTTGAAATTTACTGTTCAATTTTGAATGAATTCATATATGAATTAAATGGAAAAGCAACAATTTATCTGGCGAGTTATTTGAATTTTCGGTCTACGTCCACCTGTCTGACAGACGGTATTCTAGTGGCTTGTAGCAGCAGCAGCAGCAGCTAGGTGCGCTGCTTGCCTGCAGTAAATAGGATGTGTACCATCCATGGAGCACTATGATAGGATTCATTCCATTCATGAACACAATGCTTGGATGTGTTCTATTCCTTGAACACTTTGGATCACTGGAACAATGGGACCACGTGTCACAATGGGCAACCCAGAGTCTGTAGCAGATGCGCAGTAGTAGTCAGCTTCAGTCTGCTGAGGGAGCCTCAGCAGACAGGTTGGGGGGATGCTCGCTCGCTCGCTCAGTATCGGCAGTTTCTCTGAGAATGGTGCACTCACTCTCTTAAGCGGTTTCCAAAGACAGATTGAATTGAAATCGGGATACACAAGTAGTGTTTTCAAAGCATTATTTGAATGCTTTTTTCAAATGTCGCTGCTCTGCAATTAGTTTTTCTTGGTCCAAGTTGCACATTTCCAATTCCATAGCCTTGATTTAACTTGACCAACTCTTCTACTACAGCAAGTGGTATTCACCTCTATATGGAAGGCATTGCACTGTATTCAATCTGTCATTTAATTAACGATCTATCTTGTCCTTTGCTGCTTGGTAGGTACAGGTGTGATAAGCTGCAGTAATGTGTTTTTTGGCTTTGGATAGCTACATTTCTGCACACCCACCTGCTACAAGGCCTGCAGCCCCTTCCCCTCACTACTTCCCCAGCCTTAATTTAAGCATTCAATTCCTACCACATCCCTCATGCAATGATATGTCATTTCATTTTTGAAACATTGTCCCCCTCTTGTGGCATTTCAACTTTGAAATTTACTGTTCAATTTTGAATGAATTCATATATGAATTAAATGGAAAAGCAACAATTTATCTGGCGAGTTATTTGAATGTTCGGCCTACGTCCACCTGTCTGACAGACGGTATTCTAGTGGCTTGTAGCAGCAGCAGCAGCAGCAGCTAGGTGCTCTGCTTGCCTGCAGTAAATAGGATGTGTTCCATCCATGGAACACTATGATAGGATTCATTCCTTTCTTAGAACACAATGCTTGGATGTGTTCTATTCCTGGAACACTTTGGATCACTGGAACAATGGGACCACGTGTCACAATGGGCAACCCAGAGTCTGTAGCAGCTGCGCAGTAGTAGTTAGCTTCAGTCTGCTGAGGGAGCCTCAGCAGACAGGTGGGAGGGGATGATCGCTCGCTCGCTCAGTATCGGCAGTTTCTCTGAGAATGGTGCACTCACTCTCTTAAGCGGTTATCAAAGACAGATTGAATTGAAATCGGGATACACAAGTAGTGTTTTCAAAGCATTATTTGAATGCTTTTTTCAAATGTCGCTGCTCTGCAATTAGTTTTTCTTGGTCCAAGTTGCACATTTCCAATTCCTTAGCCTTGATTTAACTTGACCAACTCTTCTACTACAGCAAGTGCTATTCACCTCTATATGGAAGGCATTGCACTGTTTTCAATCTGTCATCTATTTAACGATCTATCTTGTCCTTTGCTACTTGGTAGGTACAGGTGTGATAAGCTGCAGTAATGTGTTTTGCTTTGGATAGCTACATTTCTGCACACCCACCTGCTACAAGGCCTGCAGCCCCTTCCCCTCAGTACTTCCCTAGCCTTAATGCAAGCATTCAATTCCTACCACATCCCTCATGCAATGATATGTCATTTCATTTTTGAAACATTTTCCCCTTTTGTGGCCTTTCAACTTTGAAATTTACTGTTCAATTTTGAATGAATTCATATATGAAATAAATGGAAAAGCAACAATTTATCTGGGGAATTATTTGAATGTTCGGTCTACTTCCACCTGTCTGACAGACGGTATTCTAGTGGCTTGTAGCAGCAGCAGCAGCAGCAGCAGCTAGGTGCTCTGCTTGCCTGCAGTAAATAGGATGTGTTCCATCCATGGAACACTATGACAGGATTCATTCCATTCATAGAACACAATGCTTGGATGTGTTCTATTCCTGGAACACTTTGGATCACTGGAACAATGGGACCACGTGTCACAATGGGCAACCCAGAGTCTGTAGCAGCTGCGCAGTAGTAGTCAGCTTCAGTCTGCTGAGGGAGCCTCAGCAGACAGGTGGGGTGGATGCTCGCTCGCTCAGTATCGGCAGTTTCTCTGAGAATGGTGCACTCACTCTCTTAAGCGGTTTCCAAAGACAGATTGAATTGAGATCAGGATACACAAGTAGTGTTTTCAAAGCATTATTTGAATGCTTTTTTCAAATGTCGCTGCTCTGCAATTAGTTTTTCTTGGTCCAAGTTGCACATTTCCAATTCCTTAGCCTTGATTTAACTTGACCAACTCTTCTACTACAGCAAGTGCTATTCACCTCTATATGGAAGGCATTGCACTGTATTCAATCTGTCATTTAATTAACGATCTATCTTGTCCTTTGCTGCTTGGTAGGTACAGGTGTGATAAGCTGCAGTAATGTGTTTGGCTTTGGATAGCTGCATTTCTGCACACCCACCTGCTACAAGGCCTGCAGCCCCTTCCCCTCAGTACTTCCCCAGCCTTAATTCAAGCATTCAATTCCTACCACATCCCTCATGCAATGATATGTCATTTCATTTTTGAAACATTGTCCCCCTCTTGTGGCCTTTCAACTTTGAAATTTACTGTTGAATTTTGAATAAATTCATATATGAATTTAATGGAAAAGCTACAATTTATCTGCCGAGTTATTTGAATGTTCGGCCTACGTCCACCTGTCTGACAGACGGTATTCTAGTGGCTTGTAGCAGCAGCAGCAGCTAGGTGCGCTGCTTGCCTGCAGTAAATAGGATGTGTTCCATCCATGTAACACTATGATAGGATTCATTCCATTCTTAGAACACAATGTTTGGATGTGTTCTATTCCTGGAACACTTTGGATCAATGGAACAATGGGACCACGTGTCACAATGGGTAACCCAGAGTCTGTAGCAGCTGCGCAGTAGTAGTTAGCTTCAGTCTGCTGAGGGAGCCTTAGCAGACAGGTGGGGGGGGATGATTGCTCGCTCGCTCAGTTTCGGCAGTTTCTCTGAGAATGGTGCACTCACTCTCTTAAGCGGTTATCAAAGACAGATTGAATTGAAATCGGGATACACAAGTGGTGTTTTCAAAGCATTATTTGAATGGTTTTTTCAAATGTCGCTGCTCTGCAATTAGTTTTTCTTGGTCCAAGTTGCACATTTCCAATTCCTTAGCCTTGATTTAACTTGACCAACTCTTCTACTATAGCAAGTGCTATTCACCTCTATATGGAAGGCATTGCACTGTATTCAATCTGTCATCTATTTAGCGATCTATCTTGTCCTTTGCTACTTGTTAGGTACAGGTGTGATAAGCTGCAGTAATGTATTTTGCTTTGGATAGCTACATTTCTGCACACCCACCTGCTACACGACCTGCAGCCCCTTCCCCTCAGTACTTCCCCAGCCTTAATGCAAGCATTCAATTCCTACCAAATCCCTCATGCAATGATATGTCATTTCATTTTTGAAACATTTTCCCCTCTTGTGGCCTTTCAACTTTGAAATTTACTGTTCAATTTTGAATGAATTCATATATGAAATAAATGGAAAAGCAACAATTTATCTGGCGAGTTATTTGAATGTTCGGTCTACTTCCACCTGTCTGACAGACGGTATTCTAGTGGCTTGTAGCAGCAGCAGCAGCTAGGTGCGCTGCTTGCCTGCAGTAAATAGGATGTGTTCCATCCATGTAACACTATGATAGGATTCATTCCATTCATAGAACACAATGCTTGGATGTGTTCTATTCCTGGAACACTTTGGATCACTGGAACAATGGGACCACGTGTCACAATGGGCAACCCAGAGTCTGTAGCAGCTGCGCAGTAGAAGTCAGCTTCAGTCTGCTGAGGGAGCCTCAGCAGACAGGTGGGGGGGTGCTCGCTCGCTCGCTCGCTCAGTATCGGCAGTTTCTCTGAGAATGGTGCACTCACTCTCTTAAGCAGTTTCCAAAGACAGATTGAATTGAATTCGGGATACACAAGTAGTGTTTTCAAAGCATTATTTGAATGCTTTTTTCAAATGTCGCTGCTCTGCAATTAGTTTTTCTTGGTTCCAAGTTGCACATTTCCAATTCCTTAGCCTTGATTTAACTTGACCAACTCTTCTACTATAGCAAGTGCTATTCACCTCTATATGGAAGGCATTGCACTGTATTCAATCTGTCATCTATTTAGCGATCTATCTTGTCCTTTGCTACTTGTTAGGTACAGGTGTGATAAGCTGCAGTAATGTATTTTGCTTTGGATAGCTACATTTCTGCACACCCACCTGCTACACGACCTGCAGCCCCTTCCCCTCAGTACTTCCCCAGCCTTAATGCAAGCATTCAATTCCTACCAAATCCCTCATGCAATGATATGTCATTTCATTTTTGAAACATTTTCCCCTCTTGTGGCCTTTCAACTTTGAAATTTACTGTTCAATTTTGAATGAATTCATATATGAAATAAATGGAAAAGCAACAATTTATCTGGCGAGTTATTTGAATGTTCGGTCTACTTCCACCTGTCTGACAGACGGTATTCTAGTGGCTTGTAGCAGCAGCAGCAGCTAGGTGCGCTGCTTGCCTGCAGTAAATAGGATGTGTTCCATCCATGGAACACTATGATAGGATTCATTGCATTCATAGAACACAATGCTTGGATGTGTTCTATTCCTGGAACACTTTGGATCACTGGAACAATGGGACCACGTGTCACAATGGGCAACCCAGAGTCTGTAGCAGCTGCGCAGTAGAAGTCATCTTCAGTCTGCTGAGGGAGCCTCAGCAGACAGGTGGGGGGGGATGCTAGCTCGCTCACTCAGTATCGGCAGTTTCTCTGAGAATGGTGCACTCACTCTCTTAAGCGGTTTCCAAAGACAGATTGAATTGAATTCGGGATACACTAGTAGTGTTTTCAAAGCATTATTTGAATGCTTTTTTCAAATGTCGCTGCTCTGCAATTAGTTTTTCTTGGTCCAAGTTGCACATTTCCAATTCCTTAGCCTTGATTTAACTTGACCAACTCTTCTACTACAGCAAGTGCTATTCACCTCTATATGGAAGGCATTGCACTGTATTCAATCTGTCATTTAATTAACGATCTATCTTGTCCTTTGCTGCTTGGTAGGTACAGGTGTGATGAGCTGCAGTAATGTGTTTGGCTTTGGATAGCTACATTTCTGCACACCCACCTGCTACAAGGCCTGCAGCCCCTTCCCCTCAGTACTTCCCCAGCCTTAATTTAAGCATTCAATTCCTACCACATCCCTCATGCAATGATATGTCATTTCATTTTTGAAACATTGTCCCCCTCTTGTGGCCTTTCAACTTTGAAATTTACTGTTCAATTTTGAATGAATTCATATATGAAATAAATGGAAAAGCAACAATTTATCTGGCGAGTTATTTGAATGTTCGGCCTACGTCCACCTGTCTGACAGACGGTATTCTAGTGGCTTGTAGCAGCAGCAGCAGCTAGGTGCGCTGCTTGCCTGCAGTAAATAGGATGTGTTCCATCCATGGAACACTATGATAGGATTTATTCCTGTAATGTATAATAATTAGATCTGTCTCTTTAAGCAAGCCAGACTTATGGGACTTGGAGGGTGGAGACAAGAGGGATGAGAAGGGAAGTTTCAGTTTCACTTCTGGTAGCATGGGAATGCAAGTGTTATGCTGTGTGCTGGAGGACGAAGAATAAAACATATCTAAAGTTTAATACCTTGAATTCTTCATAACGTGTGGATATTACAACTGGCGACGAGGATGGGATATAATCACCTACTGCTGTGAGTACGGACTCTATTTTACCGCTTCACACGCCAGCACCACTGAGAGACTCTATCATGGCTGACTACTTGCACACATTCCCACAGTTTGATATGACTGATGTCATTAATCTCTCCCATAACTGGAGAAAATGGCTAAACAGATTTGAGAATTTCCTAGAAGCCATGGACATAAAGGAGGAGAAAAGAAAGAGAGCTTTGCTCCTGCATTGTGCAGGCACAGGAGTCTATGACATATACAGTACGTTACCTGCAGCAGAAACAGACACATACAGCAACTGCACTAAAGCTCTCACTGGCTATTTCAACCCCAAACAGAATATCAGATATGAAAGATATAAATTCAGGATTGCCAAGCAGCTTCCAGAAGAGTCCATAGACACTTATGTCACACGGCTGAAAGAGTTAGCACATGGATGTGCCTTTACAGATGTAGATGATGAAATCCTAACTCAAATAATTGTCACCTGCTCGTCTAATAACCTAAGGCGTAAGGCTCTGCAGCAGGATATCTCTCTACATGATTTGCTCAAAATGGCCCGTGCTATAGAAATAGCAGATCATCAGGCTACCGTAATGGAGAATGGGGATAAATTACATGTGCATAATCTCAAACAGAAAAATTTACCAGACAAACAAGCCCAGAAACAGAAAAAATGTTATAGATGTGGACAGGATTTCCCTCACCACCAGAACAAATGTCCAGCTATGGGACAAACCTGCAGTAAATGTGAAAAAGGGAATCATTTTGCAGCTGTTTGCAAATCAGCGCACTACAAGCCTCCGCTGCCTATGACAAAATCTGCAGATGTAAAAGTGATAAATCAGGACACAGAAGAAATGTCTGCGACTGAGAACTATGTGTTCACTACCTCTGTCACTGGTTCAGTACAGTCTCCCTGTGTTACACTCTCAATCTGCAACACTGACATTACCTTTACAATAGATACAGGAGCTTCAGTGGATATCATAGATGGCACTACATATGAACAATTGAAAACGAGGCCAGTCTTACAACAAGTGCAGACTAAAATCTTTCCTTATGGATCTAAAACACCTCTAGCTATAATGGGACAATTTGATGCTGAAATTAGATATAAAGAAAACAGGCAGAAAACCACTTTCCACACATTACAAGGATCGGGAGGATGTCTTCTCAGCTATCACACTGCCTTGGAGCTAGGGCTCATCCAGATTATTCATACCATAACTGACCCTGCAGATATGGATGTACAAACTATGGTGAACAGCTTTCCCTCCCTATTTAGTGGTTTGGGAAAACTAAAGGACTCTCAAGTACACCTTCATGTGGATGACAATGTTCGTCCAGTAGCCCAGCCTCACAGGCGTATTCCATTTCACCTGAGACAGAAGGTAGAAAAGGAACTCCAATTGCTCATGGATGAGGACGTTATTGAAACTGTTACTGGTCCCACTCCGTGGGTCTCTCCACTTGTGGTAGTTCCAAAACCAAAGACTCCTGATCAAGTGAGACTGTGTGTTGACATGCGCTTGCCCAACACCGCTATCCAGAGGGAAAGACATATCTCACCTACGATTGATGACATTATTCATTTATTAAATGGAGCCACCGTCTTTTCAAAGCTCGACCTCAATAAGGGATATCATCAATTAGAACTGAGTCCAGAGTCCCGATATTTGACCACATTTTCCACCCATGTGGGCCTCAGAAGATACAAAAGATTGACTTTTGGAGTCTGCTCAGCAGCAGAAATTTTTCAGGATGCAATAAGGAGTGTCATTCAGCACATCCCAAATGCCTTTAATTACAGTGATGACATATTGGTTTTTGGTAAAACTCAAGCTGAGCATAATCGTGCTCTATATGCTATCTTCGAATGCCTGCTTTCTGCTGGACTCACTTTAAACAAAGAGAAGTGCGAGTTTGACAAGGGTTCATTAGAATTCTATGGTCACATCTTCTCGGCAAAAGGAGTACAGCCAGACCCCAAGAAAGTGGAAGCTATCAGAACAGCCTCAATTCCACAGGATGCTAGTGAAGTGCGTTCTTTCCTTGGAATGGCAAGTTACTGTGCTAGATATATTCCGAATTTTTCAACAATCAGCAATCCACTACGGGAACTTACAAAACAAAGTTGTATTTTTCAATGGTCTCAAGGCTGTCAGGCCTCTTTTGAAACAATTAAAAATGAACTCTGCTCGACAACCACTATGGCTTATTTTGATCCAGCTCTTCGAACTGAACTGATTGTGGACGCCAGTCCCGTGGGACTGGGTGCTATTCTAGCGCAATACAAGGATAACAATCAAAATCCTCACATCATTTCTTATGCAAGTAAGAGCTTAACAAACACTGAAAGAAAATATTCTCAACCTGAAAAAGAAAGCTTGGCAGTTGTCTGGGGATGTGAACACTTTCACTTATTTCTCTATGGAGCTCCCTTCACCATTGTCACAGATCATCAAGCACTTCTTACAATTTTTGGAAATCCCAGAGCTAAAATGCCTGCACGAATTGAACGATGGGGCCTACGTCTACAGGACTACAACTATAAAATTGTTCACAAACCTGGAAAATACAGCAATCTGGCTGATTATCTTTCAAGACATCCTACTAATGATGATATACCTGTGCATTCCTCCATTGAAGAATACCTACGTTTTGTTACAGATCATGCCGTGCCAAAAGCACTTTCTCTTGATCAATTTATAAATGAAACAACAAAAGACAAGACACTCTGTGCCCTAATACAAATCATCCAAAATCGAAGGTGGCATGAAATTCAAAAAGAAAAATTTCCTGATTCTGAGATTGATCTGAAAGAGTTAAAACTATTCTCAAACGTACGTGAGGAATTATCAGTCACTGAAGAACACCTCATTCTTCGAGGTACCAAACTAGTTGTACCTAAGACTTTGCGTAACTTAGTCATACAGATAGCACATGAAGGTCATTTAGGAATTGTTGGCACAAAGAAGTTACTCAGAGAAAAAGTGTGGTTCCCAAATATGGATCACTTGGTGGAAGAAAAGATTAGACGCTCTTCTACTTGTCAATTAATCACTCCATCATCAAACTTAGAGCCATTACAAATGTCCCCGTTACCCACTGCTGTCTGGGAGGAAGTGGCAGTCGATATATATGGACCATTGCCAAATGGCCAATACATTCTCGTAACAATTGATGAATATTCTCGATACCCTGTCATTTCATTTATCTCTTCAACATCTGCTAATAATGTCATACCAGAGCTGGACGACATTTTCTCGGCATATGGTATTCCAAAAGTGGTCAAAACAGACAATGGACCTCCATTCAATGGACATGTGTTTACACAATTTTCTGAATACTTGGGATTCAATCACAGGAAAATCACACCTTGCTGGCCGCAAGCCAATGGAATTGTGGAACGTTTTATGCGCACTCTGGGGAAACGTATCAAGGCAGCGAGTCTGGAGCACATCCCACTGAAACAGTCATTATACAAATTCATGCGTAATTACCGCAATACGCCACACTCCACTACTAATGCTGCTCCAGCTCATTTAATGTTCAGCAGAACCCTGCGTATACGTCTCCCTGATGTGACCAGCCATCCCCGACCGAGTGACTCCTCCGTGAGATCCACAGATTTCTCCAACAAACAAGCCATGAAACGTTATGCAGACAGAAGGCGAAGGACACAGTCAAGTGCCATCGAAAGAGGGGATGTCGTGGTGATACGTCAAAGACCAACCAACAAGACCTCACCTGTATATGGTCCTGCAAAATATTATGTTACCAAAAGGAAAGGCAGCATGATCACAGCTGAACGAGATGGACACTCCATAACGCGAAATTCTTCATATTTTAAAGTCATACCGCAGAATGATGACAATGAACTCTCTTTGGTGGAAGATTTGGTATCCGATGGTGGAGAGGACCAACAAGAGGTAGCTGGTCCATCAACAATGAACTCTCTCAATGAGCCCAGACGTTATCCTACACGAGAGAGAAGAGCTCCATCGAGGCTTATTGAAGAAGTGTAACTACAGTTTTGTGTGTTTTTTTTTTTTTGTTGTTTGTTTCTCTGGTTTTAGAATTGAACAAATAAGACAAAACGGACATATGATTTCTTTGGACGTTTTCATGTTGTTGCATTTATCAGTAATATAGATTATTTATGAAAAAAAAAAAAAAAAGGGGATGATGTAATGTATAATAATTAGATCTGTCTCTTTAAGCAAGCCAGACTTATGGGACTTGGAGGGTGGAGACAAGAGGGATGAGAAGGGAAGTTTCAGTTTCACTTCTGGTAGCATGGGGAATGCAAGTGTTATGCTGTGTGCTGGAGGACGAAGAATAAAACATATCTAAAGTTTAATACCTTGAATTCTTCATAACGTGTGGATATTACAATTCCATTCATAGAACACAATGCTTGGATGTGTTCTATTCCTGGAACACTTTGTATCACTGGAACAATGGGACCACGTGTCACAATGGGCAACCCAGAGTCTGTAGCAGCTGCGCAGTAGTAGTCAGCTTCAGTCTGCTGAGGGAGCCTCAGCAGACAGGTGGGGGGATGCTCGCTCGCTCGCTCGCTCAGTATCGGCAGTTTCTCTGAGAATGGTGCATTCACTCTCTTAACCCCTTCGCACCCGAGCCTGTTTTTGCCTTCATGACCGGGCCAATTTTTTCAATTCTGACCAGTGTCACTTTATGAGGTCATAACTCTAGAACGCTTCAACGGATCCTACTGATTCTGACATTGTTTTCTCATGACATATTGTACTTCATGATGTTGGTACAAATTTTTAGATATGATCTGCACTTATTTGTTAAAAAAATCAAAATTTGGCAAAAATTTAGAAAATTTTGCAATTTTCGAACTTTTAATTTTTATGCCCTTAAATCAGAGAGTGATATCGCACAAAATAGTTAATAAATAACATTTCCCACATGTCTACTTTACATCTGCACAATTTTGGAAACATAATTTTTTTTTTTAGGAAGTTATAAGGGTTAAAAGTTGACCAGCGATTTCTCATTTTTACAACAAAATTTGCAACACCATTTTTTTTAGGGACCACCTCACATTTGAAGTGAGTTTGGGGGGTCAATATGACAGAAAATACCCAAAATTGACACCATTCTAAAAACTGCACCTTTCAATGTACTCAAAACCACATTCAAGAAGTTTATTAACCCTTCAGGTGCTTCACATGAATGAATGGAATATGGAAGGAAAAAATAAACATTTAACTTTTTTTCACAAACATTTTACTTCAAAACCATTTTTTTTTATTTTCACAAGTGTAAAAAGAGAAAATGAACCACTAAATTTTTTGTGCAATTTCTCCCGAATACGCCAATACCCCGTATGTGGGGCTAAACCACTGTTTGAGCACATGGCAGAGCTCAGAACGGAAGGAGTGCCGTTTGACTTTTTCAATGCAGAATTGGATGGAATTGAGATCGGATGCCATGCCGCATTTGGAGAGCCCCTGATGTACCTAAACAGTGGAAACCCCCCACAAGTGACCCCATTTTGGAAATTAGACCCCCCCAAGGGACTTATCTAGATGTGTGGTGAGCACTTTGAACCCCCAAGTGTTTCACTAAAGTTTATAATGTAGAGTCGTGAAAATAAAAAAAAATCATTTTTTTTCCACAAAAATGATCTTTTAGCCCCCAATTTTTATTTTCACAAGGGTAACAGGAGAAATTGGACCCTAAGAGTTGTTGTCCAATTTGTCCTGAGTACGCTGGTATGCCATATGTTGGAGAAAACTACTGTTTGGGCACACGGTGGGGCTCGGAAGGGAAGTAGTGACGTTCTGAAACGCAGACTTTGATGGAATGGTCTGCGGGTGTCATGTCGCGTTTGCAGAGCCCCTGATGTACCTAAACAGTGGCAACCCCCCACAAGTGACCCCATTTTGGAAACTAGACCCCCCAAGGAACTTATATAGATGTGTGGTGAGCACTTTGAACCCCCAAGTGTTTCAGTAAAGTTTATAATGTAGAGGCGTGAAAATAAAAAAATCATTTTTTTTCCACAAAAATGATCTTTTAGCCCCCAATTTTTATTTTCACAAGGGTAACAGGAGAAATTGGACCCTAAGAGTTGTTGTCCAATTTGTCCTGAGTATGCTGGTATGCCATATGTTGGAGAAAACTACTGTTTGGGCACACGGTGGGGCTCGGAAGGGAAGTAGTGACGTTCTGAAATGCAGACTTTGATGGAATGGTCTGTGGGTGTCATGTCGCGTTTGCAGAGCCCCTGATGTACGTAAACAGTGGAAACCCCACACAAGTGACCCCATTTTGGAAACTAGACCCCCCAAGGAACTTATATAGATGTGTGGTGAGCACTTTGAACCCCCAAGTGTTTCAGTAAAGTTTATAATGTAGAGGCGTGAAAATAAAAAAATCATTTTTTTTCCACAAAAATGATCTTTTAGCCCCCAATTTTTATTTTTACAAGGGTAACAGGAGAAATTGGACCCTAAGAGTTGTTGTCCAATTCGTCCTGAGTATGCTGGTACGCCATATGTTGGAGAAAACTACTGTTTGGGCACACGGTGAGGCTCGGAAGGGAAGTAGTGACGTTCTGAAATGCAGACTTTGATGGAATGGTCTGTGGGTGTCATGTCGCATTTGCAGAGCCCCTGATGTACCTAAACAGTGGAAACCCCACACAAGTGACCCCATTTTGGAAACTAGACCCCCCAAGGAACTTATCTAGATGTGTTGTGAGCACTTTGAACCCCCAAGTGTTTCAGTAAAGTTTATAATGTAGAGGCGTGAAAATAAAAAAAACATTTTTTTTTCCACAAAAATGATCTTTTAGCCCCCAATTTTTATTTTCACAAGGGTAACAGGAGAAATTGGACCCTAAGTTTTGTTGTCCAATTTGTCCTGAGTACGCTGGTACGCCATATGTTGGAGAAAACTACTGTTTGGGCACACGGTGAGGCTCGGAAGGGAAGTAGTGACGTTCTGAAATGCAGACTTTGATGGAATGGTCTGTGGGTGTCATGTCGCATTTGCAGAGCCCCTGATGTACCTAAACAGTGGAAACCCCACACAAGTGACCCCATTTTGGAAACTAGACCCCCCAAGGAACTTATCTAGATGTGTGGTGAGCACTTTGAACCCCCAAGTGTTTCAGTAAAGTTTATAATGTAGAGGCGTGAAAATAAAAAAATCATTTTTTTTTCCACAAAAATGATCTTTTAGCCCCCAATTTTTATTTTCACAAGGGTAACAGGAGAAATTGGACCCTAAGTGTTGTTGTCCAATTTGTCCTGAGTACGCTGGTATGCCATATGTTGGAGAAAACTACTGTTTGGGCACATGGTGGGGCTCGGAAGGGAAGTAGTGATGTTCTGAAATGCAGACTTTGATGGAATGGTCTGTGGGTGTCATGTCGTGTTTGCAGAGCCCCTGATGTACCTAAACAGTGGAAACCCCCCACAAGTGACCCCATTTTGGAAACTAGACCCCCCAAGGAACTTATATAGATGTGTGGTGAGCACTTTGAACCCCCAAGTGTTTCAGTAAAGTTTATAATGTAGAGGCGTGAAAATAAAAAAATCATTTTTTTTCCACAAAAATGATCTTTTAGCCCCCAATTTTTATTTTCACAAGGGTAACGGGAGAAATTGGACCCTAAGAGTTGTTGTCCAATTTGTCCTGAGTCCTGAGTACGCTGGTACCCTATATGTGGGAGAAAACTACTGTTTGGGCACACGGTGGGGCTCGGAAGGGAAGTAGTGACGTTCTGAAATGCAGACTTTGATGGAATGGTCTGCGGGCGTCATATTGCATTTACAGAGCCCCTGATGTACCTAAACAGTGGAAACCCCCAATTCTAATTCCAACCCTAACCCCAGCACACCCCTAACCCTAATCTCAGCCCTAACCATAACCCTAACCACAAACCTAACACCAACACACCCATAACCTTAATCCCAGCCCTAGCCCTAGCCCTAACCCTAACCCCAACCCTAGCCCTAGCCCTAACCCTAGCCCTAGCCCTAACCCTAGCCCTAGCCCTAGCCCCTGCATTTTTTTTTTTTTCACTTTTTTTTATTTTTGTCACAAGATCGCTGCCCTGCGATCTGATTCATAGTAACGCCACTTCACCTCTGATCATCTGTCAGTGTGAGATCAGAGGAGAAGCAGCGTTACTATGTGACAAGATCGCTGCCTGGCACATAATAACGCGACTTCAACTCTGATCTCACAATGACAGATGATCAGAGGTGAAGCAGCGTTACTGTGTGACAAGATCGCTGCCTGGCACAGCTGTGCCAGGCAGCGATCAGCTGTGCCAGGCAGCGATCTAGTCACACAATAACGCTGCTTCACCTCTGATCAGCTGTCAGTGTTAGATCAGAGGGAGAAGCCGCGTTACAATGAGGGAGATCGCCGGGAAACAAGCAGCTTTCCCAGCGATCGCTCCGATTGGCTGCTGTGACGCTGACGTCTTCGGGACCTGAACCAATCAGGTTTCGATGACGTCGGGGGTCCCAGCATGCATTGCGCACCGGGATCCCCGCGTTGTAAGGTATGTGGGGGTCCCGGGGGGCACAAAACCGCCGACAGTAGATAAACGTCGGCGCTGCACAAAGCCCAGCAAGCGCCAACGTTTATCTACTGTGGGTGGTCGTGAAGAGGTTAAGCGGTTTCCAAAGACAGATTGATTTGAAATCGGGATACTCAAGTAGTGTTTACAAAGCAATATTTGAATGCTTTTTTCAAATGTCGCTGCTCTGCAATTAGTTTTTCTTGGTCCAAGTTGCACATTTCCAATTCCTTAGCCTTGATTTAACTTGACCAACTCTTCTACTACAGCAAGTGCTATTCACCTCTATATGGAAGGCATTGCACTGTATTCAATCTGTCATTTAATTAACGATCTATCTTGTCCTTTGCTGCTTGGTAGGTACAGGTGTGATAAGCTGCAGTAATGTGTTTGGCTTTGGATAGCTACATTTCTGCACACCCACCTGCTACAAGGCCTGCAGCCCCTTCCCCTCAGTACTTCCCCAGCCTTAATTCAAGCATTCAATTCCTACCACATCCCTCATGCAATGATATGTCATTTCATTTTTGAAACATTGTCCCCCTCTTGTGGCCTTTCAACTTTGAAATTTACTGTTCAATTTTGAATGAATTCATATATGAATTAAATGGAAAAGCAACAAATCATCTGGCGAGTTATTTGAATGTTCGGCCTACGTCCACCTGTCTGACAGACGGTATTCTAGTGGTTTGTAGCAGCAGTAGCAGCTAGGTGCGCTGCTTGCCTGCAGTAAATAGGATGTGTTCCATCCATGGAACACTATGATAGGATTCATTCCATTCATAGAACACAATGCTTGGATGTGTTCTATTCCTGGAACACTTTGGATCACTGGAACAATGGGACCACGTGTCACAATGGGCAACCCAGAGTCTGTAGCAGCTGCGCAGTAGTAGTCAGCTTCAGTCTGCTGAGGGAGCCTCAGCAGACAGGTGGGGGGGGATGCTCGCTCGCTCGCTCGCTCAGTCTCAGCAGTTTCTCTGAGAATGGTGCACTCACTCTCTTAAGCGGTTTCCAAAGACAGATTGAATTGAAATCGGGATACACAAGTAGTGTTTTCAAAGCATTATTTGAATGCTTTTTTCAAATGTCGCTGCTCTGCAATTAGTTTTTCTTGGTCCAAGTTGCACATTTCCAATTCCTTAGCCTTGATTTAACCCCTTCATGACCAAGCCTATTTTGACCTTAATGACCAGGCCATTTTTTGCAATTCTGACCTGTGTCCCTTTATGAGGTAATAACTCAGGAACGCTTCAACGGATCCTAGCGATTCTGAGATTGTTTTTTCGTGACATATTGGGCTTCATGTTAGTGGTAAATTTAGGTTGATAATTTTTGCGTTTATTTGTCAAAAAATCAGAAATTTGGTGAAAATTTAGAAAATTTTGCAATTTTCAAATTTTGAATTTTTATTCTGTTAAACCAGAGAGTTATGTGACACAAAATAGTTAATAAATAACATTTCCCATATGTCTACTTTACATCAGCACAATTTTGGAAATAAAATATTTTTTTGTTAGGAAGTTATAAGGGTTAAAAGTTGACCAGCGATTTCTCATTTTTACAATAAAATTTACAAAACCATTTTTTTTAGGGACCACCTCACATTTGAAGTCACTTTGAGGGGTCTATATGGCAGAAAATACCCAAAAGTTACACCATTCTAAAAACTGCACCCCTCAAGCTACTCAAAACTACATTCAATAAGATTATTAACCCTTCAGGTGTTTCACAGGAACTAAAGCAATGTGGAAAGAAAAAATGGACATTTTAATTTTTCCAACAAAAATTTTCTTTTAGCCTCAGTTTTTTCGTTTTTACATGGGCAACAGGATAAAATGGATCCTAAAATTTGTTGAGCAATTTCTCCTGAGTGCACAGATACCTCATATGTGGTCATAAACCACTGTGTGGGCGCACGGCAGGGCCCGGAAGGCAAGGAGCACCATTTGACTTTTTGAATGGAAAATTAGCTCCAATCGTTATCGGACACCATGTCGCATTTGGAGAGCCCCTGTGCACCTAAACATTGGAGCTCCCCCACAAGTGACCCCATTTTGGAAACTAGACCCCCTAAGGAACTTATCTAGATGTGTAGTGAGCACCTTGAACCCTCAAGTGCTTCACAAAAGTTTATGACGCAGAGCCGTGAAAATAAAAAAAAATTTTTTTCCCTCCAAAAATTATTTTTTAGTGCGCAATTTTTTATTTTCACAAGGGTACCAGGATAAATTAGACCCCAAAATTTGTTGTCCAGTTTGTCCTGAGTACGCTGGTACCCCACATGTTGGGGGGAACCACTGTTTGGGCACACATCGGGGCTCGGAAGGGAAGTAGTGACATTTTGAAATGCTGACTTTGATGGAATGGTCTGCGGGTGTCATGTTACATTTGCAGAGCCCCTGATGTACCTAAACTGTGGAACCCCCCCACAAGTGACCCCATTTTGGAGACTAGACCCCCCAAGGAACTTATCTAGATGTGTGGTGAGCACCTTGAACCCCCAAGCGCTTCACAGAAGTTTATAACGCAGAGCCGTGAAAATAAAAAATATTTTTTTTTCCACAAAAAAAATGATTTTTAGCCAGCAATTTTTTTTTCACAGGGGTAGCAGGATAAATTGGCCCCAAAAGTTGTTGTCCAGTTTGTCCTGAGTACGCTGGTACCCCATATGTGGGGGGACCACTGTTTGGGTACACGTCGGGGCTCGGAAGGGAAGTAGTGACATTATGAAATGCTGACTTTGATGGAATGGTCTGCGGGCATCATGTTACATTTGCAGAACCCCTGATGTACCTAAACTGTGGAACCCCCCCACAAGTGACCCCATTTTGGAAACTAGACCCCCTAAGGAACTTATCTAGATGTGTGGTGAGCACCTTGAACCCCCAAGTGCTTCACAGAAGTTTATAACGCAGAGACGTGAAAATAAAAAATATTTTTTTTTCCTCAAAAAAAATGATTTTTAGCTAGCAATTTTTTTTTTCACAGGGGTAGCAGGATAAATTGGACCCCAAAAGTTGTTGTCCAGTTTGTCCTGAGTATGCTGATACCCCATATGTGGGGGATGACCACTTTTTGGGTACATGTCGGGGCTCGGAAGGGAAGTAGTGACATTATGAAATGCTGACTTTGATGGAATGGTCTGCGGGCATCATGTTACATTTGCAGAACCCCTGATGTACCTAAACTGTGGAACCCCCCCACAAGTGACCCCATTTTGGAAACTAGACCCCCTAAGGAACTTATCTAGATGTGTGGTGAGCACCTTGAACCCCCAAGTGCTTCACAGAAGTTTATAACGCAGAGACGTGAAAATAAAAAATATTTTTTTTTCCTCAAAAAAAATGATTTTTAGCCATCAATTTTTTTTTTCACAAGGGTAGCAGGATAAATTGGACCCCAAAAGTTGTTGTACAGTTTGTCCTGAGTACGCTGGTGCCCCATATATGGGGGGGAACTATTGTTTGGGCACACGTAAGGGCTCGGAATGGAAGTAGTGGCGTTTTGAAATGCAGACTTTGATGGAATGGTCTGCGGTCGTCATTACGTTTGCAGAGCCCCTGATGTGCCTAAACAATAGAAACCCCCCACAAGTGACCCCATTTTGGAAACTAGACCTCCCAAGTAACTTATCTAGATGCCTGGTGAGCACTTTGGACCCCTAAGTGCTTCACAGAAGTTTATAACGCAGAGACGTGAAAATTAAAAAAAAATTTTTTCCACAAAAATATTTTTTTAGCCCCCAATTTTTTATTTTCCCAAGGGTACCAGGAGAAATTAGACCGCCAAAGTTGTTGTGCAATTTTTCCTGAGTACGCTGATACCCCATATGTTGGGGTAAACCACTGTTTGGGCACACGTCGGGGCTTGGAAGGGAGGAAGCACCGTTTAACTTTTTGAACGCAAAATTGGCTGGAATCAATGGTTGCACCATGTCGCGTTTGGTGACCCCCTGATGTGCCTAAACAGTGGAAACCCCTCAATTCTAACTCCAGCCCTAACCCCAACACACCCCTAACCCTAATTCCAACCCTAACCATAACCCTAACCCCAACAGACCCCGAACCCTAATCCCAACCCTAACCATAACCCTAACCACAAGCCTAACCCTAATTCCAACCCTAACCCTCTTTCCAACCCTAACCCTTTCCAACCCTAACCCTCTTTCCAACCCTAACCCTCTTTCCAACCCTAACCCTCTTTCCAACCCTAACCCTCTTTCCAACCCTTACCCTCTTTCCAATCCTAACCCTAACCCTCTTTCCAACCCTAACCCTCTTTCCAACCCTAACCCTAACCCTCTTTTCAACCCTAACCCTTTTTTCAACCCTAACCCTAACCCTGTTTTTAACCCTAACCCTAACCCTCTTTTCAACCCTAACCCTAACCCTAACCCTCTTTTCAACCCTAACCCTCTTTTCAACCCTAACCCTAACCCTCTTTTCAACCCTAACCCTAATGGAAAAATAAAAATAAAAATATTTTCTTTATTTTATTAGTTCTGCCTACCTATGGGGGTGATAATCGGGGGGTTTATTTACTTTTTCTTTCATTTTGATCACTGTGAGAGTGATCAAAATGAAAGAATGGAATCTGCAGCCGGCAGATTCGGGCGGGCGCACTGCGTATGCGCCCGCCATTTTCAAAGATGGCGGCGCCCATCATCCGGACCCGAGGGACACCGGGAGGGTCGGGGGGACTCAGGAGGTACCGGGGGGGTGAGGGGGGATCGGAGGCTGGTGGGGAGCAGAGGGAATGGGAGGGGGGCAGTTCATGACAGCGGCGGCAGATCGCCGCTGTCATTCAGTTGCGGGGGGGCGATCGCCGGTGGGGGTGGGGGTGGAATCGGTGTCTCCAGCCATGTCCGATGCTACAGCAGCATCGGACATGGCTGGATTGTAATATTTCATCAATTTTCATTGATGAAATATTACTATCGCTCTGATTGGCTGTTTCACATTTAACAGCCAATCAGAGCGATCGTAGCCACGTGGGGGCGAAGCCACGCCCCCTGAGGTGAATTACAAAGCCCCCTGTATCTGCGGGTCGGGTGACCTTTCAGTGACCCCGGTCACCCGACCCGCAGGGGGGCTTTGAAGTCATGACGCCACATAGGCGTCACTGGTCAGATTTGAACCAGGTTTCATGACGCCTATGTGGCGTCAATGGTCATGAAGGGGTTAGGTTGACCAACTCTTCTACTACAGCAAGTGCTATTCACCTCTATATGGAAGGCATTGCACTGTATTCAATCTGTCATTTAATTAACTATCTATCTTGTCCTTTGCTGCTTGGTAGGTACAGGTGTGATAAGCTGCAGTAATGTGTTTGGCTTTGGATAGCTACATTTCTGCACGCCCACCTGCTACAAGGCCTGCAGCCCCTTCCCCTCAGTACTTCCCCAGCCTTAATTCAAGCATTCAATTCCTACCACATCCCTCATGCAATGATATGTCATTTCATTTTTGAAACATTGTCCCCCTCTTGTGGCCTTTCAACTTTGAAATTTACTGTTCAATTTTGAATGAATTCATATATGAATTAAATGGAAAAGCAACAATTTATCTGCCGAGTTATTTGAATGTTCGGCCTACGTCCACCTGTCTGACAGACGGTATTCTAGTGGCTTGTAGCAGCAGCAGCAGCTAGGCGCGCTGCTTGCCTGCAGTAAATAGGATGTGTTCCATCCATGGAACACTATGATAGGATTCATTCCATTCATAGAACACAATGCTTAGATGAAAAAGAGCAAATGTTGTTCCTATCTTCAAAAAGGGGAAGAAGGTGGACCCAGGCAACTATAGGCCGGTGAGTCTGACTTCTATACCAGGAAAGATCTTTGAACAAATTATTAAACTACATGTATGTCAGTACCTGGATAATAATGAAGTGATTAAACAGAGTCAGCATGGTTTTGTAACTAATAAGTCATGTCAGACTAACTTAATTTCCTTCTATGACGGTATCACTGATTGGGTGGATCAAGGAAATGCTGTAGATATAGTATATCTTGACTTCAGCAAAACATTTGACAAAGTCTCTCATACAATCCTTATTGAAAAAATGACTAAGTATGGAATGGGCAAGGCAACTGTTAGGTGGATTCATAACTGGCTTAGTGATCGGACCCAAAGAGTGGTCGTAAATGGCTGCACATCCAGTTGGAAGAATGTCTCAAGTGGGGTACCACAGGGCTCTGTCCTGGGCCCTGTATTGTTCAACATCTTTATCAACGATTTAGATGAAGGAATTGAGGGTAAACTGATTAAATTTGCTGATGACGCAAAGCTAGGAGGGATAGATAATACTAGAGAAGAGAGAGAGAGGATTCAAAAAGATTTAAATAAACTGGAGAAGTGGGCAGCAACTAACAGAATGGTTTTTAACAGGGAGAAATGCAAAGTACTACATCTGGGCAATAAAAATGAAAAAAGCATATATAGAATGGGAGGAATAGGGCTAAGTGACAGCACATGTGAAAAAGACTTGGGTATACTAATAGATCACAGACTGAATATGAGTCAACAGTGTGATGCAGCAGCAAAAAAGGCAAATGCAATTCTAGGATGTATTAACAGAAGCATACAGTCTAGATCACGTGAAGTCATTATTTCCCTCTACTCCTCTTTGGTCAGACCTCATCTGGAATATTGTGTCCAGTTTTGGGCACCACATTTTAAAAAAGACATCAACAAACTGGAGCAAGTTCAGAAAAGAGCGACCAGAATGGTGACCGGTCTGCAAACCCTGTCTTATGAGGAAAGGTTGCAGGATTTGGGAATGTTTAGTTTGCAAAAGAGAAGACTGAGAGGAGACTTAATAGCTGTCTACAAATATCTAAAGGGCTGTCACATTGTAGAAGGATCAACTTTATTCTCATTTGCACAAGGAAAGACTAGAAGCAATGGGATGAAACTGAATGGGAGGAGACACAGATTAGATATTAGAAAAACCTTTTTGACAGTTAGAGTGATCAATGAGTGGAACAGGCTGCCACGAGAAGTGGTGAGTTCTCCTTCAATGGAAGTCTTCAAACAGAGGCTGGACAGACATCTGACTGGGATGATTTAGCGAATCCTGCTTTGAGCAGGGGGTTGGACCAGATGGCCCAGGAGGTCCCTTCCAACTCTATGATTCTATGATTCCTGGAACACTTTGGATCACTGGAACAATGGGACCACGTGTCACAATGGGCAACCCAGAGTCTGTAGCAGCTGCGCAGTAGTAGTCAGCTTCAGTCCAGGTGGGGGGGATGCTCGCTCGCTCGCTCAGTATCGGCAGTTTCTCTGAGAATGGTGCACTCACTCTCTTAAGCCGATTCCAAAGACAGATTAAATTGAAATCGGAATACACAAGTAGTGTTTTCAAAGCATTATTTGAATGCTTTTTTCAAATGTCGCTGCTCTGCAATTAGTTTTTCTTGGTCCAAGTTGCACATTTCCAATTCCATAGCCTTGATTTAACTTGACCAACTCTTCTACTACAGCAAGTGCTATTCACCTCTATATGGAAGGCATTGCACTGTATTCAATCTGTCATTTAATTAACGATCTATCTTGTCCTTTGCTGCTTGTTAGGTACAGGTGTGATAAGCTGCAGTAATGTGTTTGGCTTTGGATAGCTACATTTCTGCACACCCACCTGCTACAAGGCCTGCAGCCCCTTCCCCTCAGTACTTCCCCAGCCTTAATTCAAGCATTCAATTCCTACCACATCCCTCATGCAATTATATGTCATTTCATTTTTGAAACATTGTCCCCCTCTTGTGGCCTTTCAACTTTGAAATTTACTGTTCAATTTTGAATGAATTCATATATGAATTAAATGGAAAAGCAACAATTTATCTGGCGAGTTATTTGAATGTTGGGCCTACGTCCACCTGTCTGACAGACGGTATTCTAGTGGCTTGTAGCAGCAGCAGCTAGGTGCGCTGCTTGCCTGCAGTAAATAGGATGTGTTCCATCCATGGAACACTATGATAGGATTCATTCCATTCATAGAACACAATGCTTGGATGTGTTCTATTCCTGGAACACTTTGGATCACTGGAACAATGGGACCACGTGTCACAATGGGCAACCCAGAGTCTGTAGCAGCTGCGCAGTAGTAGTTAGCTTCAGTCCAGGTGGGGGGGATGCTCGCTCACTCGCTCGCTCGCTCAGTATCGGCAGTTTCTCTGAGAATGGTGCACTCACTCTCTTAAGCGGTTTCCAAAGACAGATTGAATTGAAATCGCGATACACAAGTAGTGTTTTCAAAGCATTATTTGAATGCTTTTTTCAAATGTCGCTGCTCTGCAATTAGTTTTTCTTGGTCCAAGTTGCACATTTCCAATTCCATAGCCTTGATTTAACTTGACCAACTCTTCTACTACAGCAAGTGCTATTCACCTCTATATGGAAGGCATTGCACTGTATTCAATCTGTCATTTAATTAACGATCTATCTTGTCCTTTGCTGCTTGGTAGGTACAGGTGTGATAAGCTGCAGTAATGTGTTTGGCTTTGGATAGCTACATTTCTGCACACCCACCTGCTACAAGGCCTGCAGCCCCTTCCCCTCAGTACTACCCCAGCCTTAATTCAAGCATTCAATTCCTACCACATCCCTCATGCAATGATATGTCATTTCATTTTTGAAACATTGTCCCCCTCTTGTGGCCTTTCAACTTTGAAATTTACTGTTCAATTTTGAATGAATTCATATATGAATTAAATGGAAAAGCAACAATTTATCTGGCGAGTTATTTGAATGTTCGGCCTACGTCCACCTGTCTGACAGACGGTATTCTAGTGGCTTGTAGCAGCAGCAGCAGCAGCTAGGTGCGCTGCTTGCCGGCAGTAAATAGGATGTGTTCCATCCATGGAACACTATGATAGGATTCATTCCATTCATAGAACACAATGCTTGGATGTGTTCTATTCCTGGAACACTTTGGATCACTGGAACAATGGGACCACGTGTCACAATGGGCAACCCAGAGTCTGTAGCATCTGCGCAGTAGTAGTCAGCTTCAGTCTGCTGAGGGAGCCTCAGCAGACAGGTGGGGGGGATGCTCGCTCGCTCGCTCAGTATCGGCAGTTTCTCTGAGAATGGTGCACTCACTCTCTTAAGCGGTTTCCAAAGGCAGATTGAATTGAAATCGCGATACACAAGTAGTGTTTTCAAAGCATTATTGGAATGCTTTTTTCAAATGTCGCTGCTCTGCAATTAGTTTTTCTTGGTCCAAGTTGCACATTTCCAATTCCTTAGCCTTGATTTAACTTGACCAACTCTTCTACTACAGCAAGTGCTATTCACCTCTATATGGAAGGCATTGCACTGTATTCAATCTGTCATTTAATTAACGATCTATCTTGTCCTTTGCTGCTTGGTAGGTACAGGTGTGATAAGCTGCAGTAATATGTTTGGCTTTGGATAGCTACATTTCTGCACACCCACCTGCTACAAGGCCTGCAGCCCCTTCCCCTCAGTACTTCCCCAGCCTTAATTCAAGCATTCAATTCCTACCACATCCCTCATGCAATGATATGTCATTTCATTTTTGAAACATTGTCCCCCTCTTGTGGCCTTTCAACTTTGAAATTTACTGTTCAATTTTAAATGAATTCATATATGAATTAAATGGAAAAGCAACAATTTATCTGCCGAGTTATTTGAATGTTCGGCCTACGTCACCTGTCTGACAGACGGTATTCTAGTGGCTTGTAGCAGCAGCAGCAGCTAGGCGCGCTGCTTGCCTGCAGTAAATAGGATGTGTTCCATCCATGGAACACTATGATAGGATTCATTCCATTCATAGAACACAATACTTGGATGAAAAAGAGCAAATGTTGTTCCTATCTTCAAAAAGGGGAAGAAGGTGGACCCAGGCAACTATAGGCCGGTGAGTCTGACTTCTATACCAGGAAAGATCTTTGAACAAATTATTAAACTACATGTATGTCAGTACCTGCATAATAATGAAGTGATTAAACAGAGTCAGCATGGTTTTGTAACTAATAAGTCATGTCAGACTAACTTAATCTCCTTCTATGACGGTATCACTGATTGGGTGGATCAAGGAAATGCTGTAGATATAGTATATCTTGACTTCAGCAAAGCATTTGACAAAGTCTCTCATACAATCCTTATTGAAAAAATGACTAAGTATGGAATGGACAAGGCAACTGTTAGGTGGATTCATAACTGGCTTAGTGATCGGACCCAAAGAGTGGTCGTAAATGGCTGCACATCCAGTTGGAAGAATGTCTCAAGTGGGGTACCACAGGGCTCTGTCCTGGGCCCTGTATTGTTCAACATCTTTATCAACGATTTAGATGAAGGAATTGAGGGTAAACTGATTAAATTTGCTGATGACGCAAAGCTAGGAGGGATAGCTAATACTAGAGAAGAGAGAGAGAGGATTCAAAAAGATTTAAATAAACTGGAGAAGTGGGCAGCAACTAACAGAATGGTTTTTAACAGGGAGAAATGCAAAGTACTACATCTGGGCAATAAAAATGAAAAAAGCATATATAGAATGGGAGGAATAGGGCTAAGTGACAGCACATGTGAAAAAGACTTGGGTATACTAATAGATCACAGACTGAATATGAGTCAACAGTGTGATGCAGCAGCAAAAAAGGCAAATGCAATTCTAGGATGTATTAACAGAAGCATACAGTCTAGATCACGTGAAGTCATTATTTCCCTCTACTCCTCTTTGGTCAGACCTCATCTGGAATATTGTGTCCAGTTTTGGGCACCACATTTTAAAAAAGACATCAACAAACTGGAGCAAGTTCAGAAAAGAGCGACCAGAATGGTGACCGGTCTGCAAACCCTGTCTTATGAGGAAAGGTTGCAGGATTTGGGAATGTTTAGTTTGCAAAAGAGAAGACTGAGAGGAGACTTAATAGCTGTCTACAAATATCTAAAGGGCTGTCACATTGTAGAAGGATCAACTTTATTCTCATTTGCACAAGGAAAGACTAGAAGCAATGGGATGAAACTGAATGGGAGGAGACACAGATTAGATATTAGAAAAACATTTTTGACAGTTAGAGTGATCAATGAGTGGAGCAGGCTGCCACGAGAAGTGGTGAGTTCTCCTTCAATGGAAGTCTTCAAACAGAGGCTGGACAGACATCTGACTGGGATGATTTAGCGAATCCTGCTTTGAGCAGGGGGTTGGACCAGATGGCCCAGGAGGTCCCTTCCAACTCTATGATTCTATGATTCCTGGAACACTTTGGATCACTGGAACAATGGGACCACGTGTCACAATGGGCAACCCAGAGTCTGTAGCAGCTGCGCAGTAGTAGTCAGCTTCAGTCCAGGTGGGGGGGATGCTCGCTCGCTCGCTCAGTATCGGCAGTTTCTCTGAGAAAGGTGCACTCACTCTCTTAAGCGGTTTCCAAAGACGGATTGAATTGAAATAGGGATACACAAGTATTGTTTTCAAAGCATTATTTGAATGCTTTTTTCAAATGTCGCTGCTCTGCAATTAGTTTTTCTTGGTCCAAGTTGCACATTTCCAATTCCTTAGCCTTGATTTAACTTGACCAACTCTTCTACTACAGCAAGTGCTATTCACCTCTATATGGAAGGCATTGCACTGTATTCAATCTGTCATTTAATTAACGATCTATCTTGTCCTTTGCTGCTTGGTAGGTACAGGTGTGATAAGCTGCAGTAATGTGTTTGGCTTTGGATAGCTACATTTCTGCACACCCACCTGCTACAAGGCCTGCAGCCCCTTCCCCTCACTACTTCCCCAGCCTTAATTCAAGCATTCAATTCCTACCACATCCCTCATGCAATGATATGTCATTTCATTTTTGAAACATTGTCCCCCTCTTGTGGCCTTTCAATTTTGAAATTTACTGTTCAATTTTGAATGAATTCATATATGAATTAAATGGAAAAGCAACAATTTATCTGGCGAGTTATTTGAATGTTCGGCCTACGTCCACCTGTCTGACAGACGGTATTCTAGTGGCTTGTAGCAGCAGCAGCAGCTAGGTGCTCTGCTTGCCTGCAGTAAATAGGATGTGTTCCATCTGATATAGAAAAGTTAATGGTTTGCTTTTATATCCCTTTAAATGCCTTTAAGACTTCAATTGCCTTTTGCCTTATTATTGCTAGAATTATTCTTATGTAGACTAATAGTCTCTGTCTTCAAGGAAACTATACTTGTTATCATATTTGTTCTCAACAACATGCTCTGGCTATATTGTAAACAAGGTACGACCCTGAGGTGATGGTGGGGGCCAAAAGAGCTCCATAGAGTCACATATTGTTGTAAATGGTATTAAAACATGTCTTATATTTCATTACGTCAGATAAAGTGATTTAGCCACGACCAGTGTGTGTGTCACTTTGTCTCCAAGCGCTTGTGAACAGAAGGGCGAGAAACCTCACAATTCGGACTCACTGGTGATATGGACAGCTGACGCTTAGTCAGAACAAAAGCAGCTACGACAGTTTGACGCCCAACGGGGGCCGTGGAAACCAGCCTATTCGGAATCAGTATGTGGGAGCTTCCTGGGAGGTTGAATATGCAGAATCCAGGCTGCAGCAGGTGAGAACATTTATTCTTACATTGATTCTGCATCTACAGCTTCTCTAGGGATCTCTACATATCTCTGGATAAGACTGTGCAACACGGTTCAAAAGAACCCACATCACCAGTGAGTGGTGAGTATGTCTGTATGAGAGTTGAATAATAGAATAATAAGATAATAATTGTCATCTGTCTTATCTGTCAATCTGCTCTAGCAATATAATAATATACTAACTGGTTGTGTACTGGTGTACTGTGTAGCACAAACAAAGTCTGGGATAGACTCTGTGCAGTGGTTGCTGTTGTTTTTGATTGGCAGTAAATCATATGAGGCTGTATTTTGTATAGGGCTGTGACTGTTTTTGGCTGGTTTGGTTTTCATTGATTCTTGTTGTTTTTGATTGGCAGTAAATCATATGAGGCTGTATTTTATATAGGGCTGTGGCTGTTTTTGGTTAGTTTGGTTTTCATTGATTCTTGTTGCTTAAAAAGTTGGCTTTGGTGTTCTCAAGGGTGACAGTGGACACTGCTGTAGGTTAAGGTGTTAAATCCAAGGTCCAAGATAGGCAGGCTGTGTGAATCCTTGTATGTATGTCTATGAGAACCTCTGAATGAGATGAGAGATGAGTAATTGAGTATAAGGGATATAAATAAATCCCTGATTGATGAGGGGTTCCGTTAGGCATGGTCCTCTGTATGTGACAGAGGACATCATTCAACTCATTTTGAGCTGAATTAGGCGGAGTGATTGAGATAAGGGATTTTTGTTATCTTCTTTTTGTAAAATCAAATAACCGCTAAGTGAAAGAGAAAAAAAAAGAAAAAAAAAATCCCCGAATGTGCATGCATGAATGAATTTGATGAATTTGCACCATTCTGTGAAGATTGCAGAGGAGTTCTAGGGGTACTGAGTCAAGGGGCAGAGCCCTACAGAATTTTTTCATGGACTCCTAATGTTGTTACCTTTCCAGTTCTAGTGCAAGGTCCAGGACGGGTATTTTACAGATATTTCAATCTGCATCTGAGATTGAATGAATTGAGTAATTATATAACTCGTGTTATATGTGGTATGACATTGGTAAGTTTTCTGGAATCATTTGGCCAGGCAAGGGCAAGGCGTGGATACTCACATTATACAGTTATTTGCCCATACAGTGAAGTTCAGTGGTCACCAGAGATTGATGAGGGTTTTGAGGAGATTGATTCTGATTAAGTCTAAAGAACTAAGGAATTCAGTGAAAGATACTACAGTCTGATGGGAGGGGGGAATGATACCGCTGCGCAATTTTTCTTCTCCCTTCACTCTTATCTCTTATCTCTGCTGAATACGAGCTGCGCTCAAAATTCTCTGTAATTCTATCCTCAAGGTACGTGCTGAAAGATTTGTGGTTTGTTTAAAGCAACAGTGCTGTACAAAGAGGGGAGGAAAGAAACTGTGCCTATTTTAAAAAAATTGTGGAAGATTGTTTGATCTTCAGTGTGATTGAATGATTGGCAAAAGATGAATCTGCTTCAAGTCAAATGCTTGATGCATAGCTGACTGTGGATCCACAGAGGAGGTAGCCGACTGTATGGCTGATAAAGTGGGTTAGAGGCCTATCTCGCCTGGGCCTTCTTACTTTAGTCAGCGGGTTTTATTGTTGTGGGTGAGAGGCGAGGGCAAGGAGCCCTCTGGATATACCTTGGCAGGCTCGCTCTGACTTGCTAAGTGTGGCCTGTAAGACAGAGGTCCAGGCACACTGGGAGGGCATTTCAGAATAAAGGTGAGCTGTCTAAAGTTGAAATAGCCTTCCCACAACAATCCATGGAGCTGGGCTGGAAGGATGCAGACCTGATCCTATTCTAGCCAGCTGATCTAACGGGTGAGAGGCAGAGAGCCTTCCCGCTACATCCTGTAGGTCTACCGGGTGAGAGGCAAGGAGCCTTCCCGCTACACCTTGGCAGGCTCTCTCTGACTTGCTAAGTGTGGCCTGTAAGACAGAGGTCCAGGCACACTGGGAGGGCATTTCAGAAGAAAGGTGAGCTGTCGGTAGAAAAAGGTTGAAGCCATGGGCAACTTTTTCTGTATACGATCGGTGCCCCCAATGGGATCCAAGACAGCTATGCAGATTGTGAAAGACAGAGAAGGAAAGGAAGCAGTAAAAGATGTGAGACCAATATTTAAAAAGGCGAAAATGCCAGAGTGTGGATGTTTGGATGTGCAAAAATGGCACAGTTTCAGAGAGGAGAATAGGGGGTGGATAAAAGACAAAAAGAAAGAGCAACAAGTGAATAAATGGTGTCGTGTGGCAGAAGAAATACAACAGTATGGATGTAAAGAGACTACAGTAGGAAGTAGGGTGTATTATGACTGTTTCAATACACAAAGATCTATGACTGCTAGTGCCCCACCTCTGCATCATCAGAGACAGAGACAAGACAGTTGGACTTGTAAACACTGTGGTCAGCCAAACTTAGGCTGGAGAAACACTTGTATGACCTGAACTGCAACCCGACCTAAGCAAATTGCACTAAATCCTGTCCGGACAAGATCACATGTAGTGACAGAGGAAGCTGACTCACTAGAGAGAGCATTGACTTTTGGGGAAGAAGCTAGCAGTGGGCCCGAGGAAGAGGAAGCTAGGGAGCAGTATGTCACGCCCACTGATCATCCAGTGACCTCCACGACCAGACCCATGACTAGAGAAGTACTCACAGCGAGACCGAAAAAGGTGACTAGAATAAGACAGATACAGGAGTATTATCCCTGGAGCCCCTCTGATCAGCTGGCTATGTTAAAACAATTGCCTAACCCTGAAAACCAACCATTCCCATTTTATAGACAACTAAAGGAAATACAGCGGGCATATAAGTGTACCTGGGCAGACCTAGAGAGCTTGGTGAGTTCAAAGGCAGGTGACGTACTAGGACACATAATTAAAACACATACAGATATGACAAAGGATCAAGCTCTGGGTATGGATGATAAATCTGCATGGTCTGGGGAGACATACTGTGAATCACTAAAACAATGGGCTATAGTGAAACAATCAGAGCAATCCGTTCTCCTGACTGACGTGACACAGCAAAAAGGAGAGAGTGTGGAGATGTACTTTGGACGGTTACAGCTGAAATGGGCAGACATGGGGTACAGTCCAATAAGCCCATTTGACGTTAAGATACTGGTAAATGCATTCATTGACGGTATGAGCAAAGGCTTACGAGACGCAGTACAGACAGCCAGACCTGAATGGAGAAATGTATATCCAACAGATCTCCTAAAGGTGGTAAAAGGAGTTGAACAGACTAGGACAATAAGACGACCTGTCATGTATGCTGGAACACAGGGAAAACAGTGGAGACGTAGCAAGGGACCTAAGGACATGGAAACAGTGAAGTGCTGGAATTGTGGTGAGAATGGGCCTATGCCAGCCATTGCAGAAACCCTGTAATGGAAAATAAGCAGACCAATCTTCCACCTCCCTCGCATACAGACTAGGAAACTGGCAACCCAGTGACAAATGTGTACCCTGTTCTTGTCCCCTCCGGACCTGGTCCTGCCTTGATGACCACCATAACAATGCCGGGAGGGAAAGAGGCAGAATTTTTGATTGACACTGGGGCAGCTGGGACTGTGATACACAGAGACTTGATAATGCCAGACATGATTACTAATGAGATTGTGGAATGTGTGGGGGTAGAGGGGCAAGTGACGGAAGCCCCTATGACTAAACAAATAAGACTAAAATTGCGAGATAGCCAAGAGGTACTTACAAAACTTATTGTTAGTGACAATACCCCTATGAATTTACTGGGAGCAGATGTGCTGAGTGCGATCCAGGCCACCATACAGTACTCTCCTGAGGGTATTACCGTCACAAGTCCCCTCACAGATAAACATTTGTGTAAGATTGCAGCAATGGTGTATATGACAAAAGCTGTGAAACTAACACCTGACACCAAAATGCCTGAGGATGAGGAAATGGGACAAGTGCCCGACACTGTTTGGGCAAGGGGAAAAACTGATGTGGGTCGGCTGCCCATTCCCCCTGTCATGATTAAATTGAAAGAAGGAACCACTCCTCCTTGTTTAAAGCAATACCCCTTGAGCCTGGCCAAATCAATGGCCCTGAGCAGAGATATTGAAGAGTATGTTAAGGCAGGGGTTCTTCCCCCTGCAATACCCCTTTGTACCCCATTAAGAAAAAAGGACCAAAGGGTTCCCCTGACACTTACCGGATGGTTCATGACTTAAGGGCTATTAATGATGTTACAGAAAGTGTGACGTCCATTGTCCCTAACCCACACACAATACTGTCACAGATCCCAGCAACAGCAACATGTTTCACAGTCATTGATTTGGCGAATGCATTTTTCTCTGTACCCCTGCACCCTGACTGTCAGTATCTTTTTTCCTTTACTCATGAAGGTAAACAATATTGTTGGACAGTCCTCCCACAAGGAGGAAAAAACTCCCCTACCATCTATTCAACAGCAATGGCAGGGGTCCTTGAGCAATGGCAACCACCTCATCCACAGGTAGTACTTTTGCAATACTTGGATGACCTTTTGCTCTGCTGCCCGGACCAGACGTCCTGCAAGGAAGCTACAGTTTCCTTGCTATGTTTTTTAGCAGAAAAGGGTTGCAAGGTCTCACGTGACAAATTACAGTATTGCAAACAAAAGGTGACATTTTTGGGACATTGTATTGCCGAAGGTATGAGACACCTGACTGAAGACAGAAAACAGGCAATTCAAAATCTCCCTCTACCCAGGTCACATCAGCATTTACGCACCTTCCTAGGTTTAGTGACCTACTGCAGGCCTTGGATAAGGTCTGCTTCACAAATGATGCAACCACTTTATGACTGCTTGCCATCAGAACCATATGACCTCACTCAAGAAGCAATTGATTCCTTCCATTCTCTCAAACTGCTCATTGTGTCAGCCCCGGCCTTAGGCATTCCAAATTATGACCAGCCATTTTTCTTGTTTTGCATGGAGCATGGAGGACATGCTACTGCAGTACTGACACAGCAACATGGGGGGAAACAGAGACCAATAGCTTACTACTCTGCACAATTAGACCCGGTGATCCGAGGGTCACCTACGTGTGTCCGTGCGGTAGAAGCAGCGACACTACTACTAGGAAAGGCATGTGAGATCACACTGACGTTTCCTTTAACAATCTATTCCCCACATGACATCCATGCCATACTCGTACAAGTTCAACCGAAACATCTGTCTATGGCTAGACAGCTGCGACTTGAGTGTGCTCTACTAATTCCTGAGTATGTCACCCTCAAAAGGTGTAACGTTCTGAATCCAGCCACCCTCCTGCCTGTGGATTCAGAAAAGGGGGAATTGGTGACTGTTTTAGCAAGTGAGGAAGAATACTTTGACATGACACATGAACATGACTGCATGGAACTGATGAGTCAGGAGACAGTTGGGTTTGCACACGTTCATGAAAAACCTGTTCCTAATGCAGATTTTGAGTTTTTTGTAGATGGCTCCAGATACCACCAGGATGGACGATTCTACACTGGATATGCAGTAGTATCCTCACATGAGGTAATCCAAGCTGAACCACTCTCTCCTCACATGTCGGCGCAGGAGGCAGAGTTGAAGGCACTCACTGAGGCGTATAGAGCCGCTGCAGGTAAAGTCGGTAATATTTACACTGATTCGAATTATGCATGGGGAATAGCCCATGATTATGGCCCTATCTGGAGAAGCGTTCCTTACATCAGCCGGTAAGCCCATTAAAAATGCAGAGCTGGTGAAACAATTGATGGAGGCATTGATGTTACCAGTCCAGGTTGGCATTGTCAAGGTAAAAGCACACGCAAAAGGTGACTCCGTGGAGGTAGAAGGCAACAGAAGGGCGGACGAGGCTGCTAAAGTAGCAGCCAGGCGGCCTAGGAAGCAGTGGACTGTGGCGAGGAGTCAGCATATTCCAGCCACACTGAGCTTAGATGTCCTGAAATCTCTCCAGCAACAGGCTACCCAAACAGAGAAGGAACACTGGGGGAGACTGGGAGCTGAGCTGAACGCAAATGGAGTATGGGAGAATAATAATAATGTTTCTGATTATGGCGCAAGCAACACATGGCCCCACGCACGCCTCCAAAAGTCACATGTGTGCCATGGTAGATGCCTTCTGGATCGCTCCTGGTTTCAGTTACGCAGCCGCGAAACTTGTACAATCATGCCTCATCTGTGCACAGCACAACCCAGGTAAAACAGTAAAAGTCCCTAAGAAAGCGACACCTAGGCCTCTCTACCCGTTTCAGAGACTGCAGATTGATTACATACAGCTACCAAAGGTAGGAGTGTATGAATATGTCCTAGTATGTGTAGATCTCTTCTCTGGTTGGCCGGAAGCCTATCCGGTAAAATCTGCAACTGCTAAAACAACTGCAGACAAACTGATGAAAGAACTGATCTGCAGGTATGGTGTCCCAGAAACCATAGAAAGTGATAGGGGTACACACTTCACGGGAGAAATAATGAGGGAAGTCATGCAGGCCCTGGGTGTACAGCAAGCATTTCATACACCATATAGGCAACAAAGTAGTGGGAAGGTAGAAAGACTAAATGGGACACTTAAACTGAAAATTCAAAAGGTCATGGCAGACACAGGAAAGAGCTGGGTAGAGTGCTTGCCTTTTGCACTCTTTTCAGTCAGACACACTCCAAATAGAAAGACAGGCTTGTCTCCCTTTGAAGTCCTGTTTGGTAGTGCACCAAAGACTGGTCTGTACTTCCCACAGGTGCTGCAAATGCAACACGGGTCTATGACAGCCTACATCCAGGCCTTACAGGAAAGACTTAATGTGGTGCATAAACATGTGTTCTCATCCATTCCAGATCCTAATGCCAGTGCAGATGTGCATCAGCTGAATCCAGGTGATTGGGTGGTTATACGCAGGCACGTGAGAAGGAGCCTGGACCCACGATTTGACGGCCCCTTCCAAGTCCAGCTGACCACATCCACCTCAGTAAAACTTGAGGGAAAGCCAACCTGGATCTACGCCAGTCATTGCAAGAAGGTCCTTTCACCAGCAGAATGACTGTTCTCCTCAACACCTTGCTGGCAGTGACAGGGTTACTGCACTCTACAGAGACACAGGACAACCTCTTAAATGTTGACTGGGACAACAAACTTATTCGGCATCATGCCCTTCTTATAAAGGACATGGAAGGACGGAAACCGAAAGACTGTTGGATCTGTACACACATCCCAGTATCTGCGTGGACTATGCCGTACTTGGCCTTACCTCTGGAGCCATGGGAGGTATTAACCCCACACTGCATACACAATGAGACTTGGACTCAATCTAGGTTTTGGGGAAAAGGTGTGCCCCGTGATATATCTGCCTCATTGGCTATAATCGGAGGGGCCGCTAATCCCTGGTTTCAGTTTAATATAACGCGGCCTAAGGTACAAATGTGGTGGCGGGAATATGACTCAGATGTCGGAAATATGGTCGCCAGGAGGAGGACTGAGATCCCTCACTCAGACCCTATTCCCAATGATGGACTGTGGTTCAGTCTTCAACACACTGGAGCAGACACCTGTGGTGAGGACAATAATTGCTTCCGCATATACACTCATGATCAAACACAGGTTAATAAGACGGTGTACCAGGATGGTATTGAAGGCTGTAGAGCATCTACGGGTAAAATAATAAGGAAATAAAGGGGTAAATGTACATCTGGTATAAGGGGAAAACAAATGAATAATACTTGGTGTGCCCATAAGCCTATGTCAGGACTTTTGCGTTTATACCAATGTATACAGACCCCTGGTCACGTTTGTGTTCTCCCTAATGGAGTATTCCTGGTTTGCGGACATCGTGCCTACAGGTGGGTGAGCCCGGACATAAGAGGGGTTTGCACTCTTGCCAAACTAACACCAGCCACTTTCATAGTTCCTCATAGTAAAATAGACACAGCAGCAGTCCCAATTCATACTTTGTATAGAAGGACTGCAGACAATAAGCCCCGGCCAAATGGTAGGCCGCATCTAGTAGAAATGGGGATAACAAATAAAATATTCAGTAGTATGCTAATATACCCCTTCATAACATAAATGTGGGATAAATTAGTGGAAGCTACCGACTACCTGGACAATCAGATTTTCCAGATTCTTGAAGTTCTTAATGAAACTAATACAATACAGAGACAATTAATCGTAGTTACTAACCAACATACTATAGTACTAGATTACCTGACAGCAAAAGAAGGAGGAATGTGTCAGATAATTGGTCCCTCCTGTTGTAATTATATCGACCCTGCTGGCAATCTCCAGATCAGGGCCAGTATAGACAAAATAGGTGAACTTAGAGACCAATGGTTAAAGCAGCACAGTGCAACCAGAGACTCCTGGTGGGGAAACACATTCTCTTTCCTAAATCCAGCAAATTGGTTTAATGGCTTAGCAGGATGGATTTTTGGCATTTTGCAGACTTGTATGCAAATTTTGTTGTTTTGCTTATTGCTTTATGTAGCCGTAAAAGCGCTAATATATGTATTACTTAAGCTACTTAATAATGTATGTGTGGAAAAAAAATCTAAGGCTGAACCTTCTGTAGTGTATCATAGACCCCAGGTAGCCATTGCTGATGGGGAAGGTGAGTGTCCACACTGAGGGTGGATGGGCGAAGCAGGTAGGAAGCCCCCTTATGGGTACTAGACCCATGAGACAGTAGCTCCTTTGTGGACATCACCTGACCCTGTGGCAAAGGTTATACCATTTACAAAAGGGGGAAATTGATATAGAAGAGTTAATGGTTTGCTTTTATATCCCTTTAAATGCCTTTAAGACTTCAATTGTCTTTTGCCTTATTATTGCTAGAATTATTCTTACAGTCATATGTTAAAGTTTGGGCACCCCTATTAATGTTAACCTTTTTTCTTTATAACAATTTTGTTTTTTGCAACAGCTATTTCAGTTTCATATATCTAATAACTGATGGACTCAGTTATATTTCTGGATTCAAATGAGGTTTATTGTACTAACAGAAAATGTGCAATCTGCATTTAAACAAAATTTGACCGGTGCAAAAGTATGGGCACCTCAACATAAAAGTGACATTAATATTTCGTAGATTCTCCTTTTGCAAAAATAACAGCCTCTAGTCGCTTCCTGTAGCTATTAATGAGTTCCTGGATCCTGGATGAAGGTATTTGTGACCATTCCTGTTTACAAAACAAATCCAGTTCAGTTAAGTTTGATGGTCGCCGAGCATGGACAGCCCGCTTCAAATCATCCCACAGATGTTCAATGATATTCAGGTCTGGGGACAGGGATGGCCATTCCAGAACATAGTAATTGTTCCTCTCCATGAATGCCTGAGTAGATTTGGAGCGGTGTTTTGGATCATTGTCTTGCTGAAATATCCATCCCCTGCGTAACTTCAACTTCATCACTGATTCTTGCACATTATTGTCAAGAATCTGCTGATACTGAGTTGAATCCATGCGACCCTCAACTTTAACAACATTCCCGGTGCCGGCATTGGCCACACAGCCCCAAAGCATGATGGAACCTCCACCAAATTTTACTGTGGGTAGCAAGTGTTTTTCTTGGAATGCTGTGTTTTTTAGCCTCCATGCATAACGCCTTTTTGCATGACCAAACAACTCAATCTTTGTTTCATCAGTCCACAGGACCTTCTTCCAAAATGTAACTGGCTTGTCCAAATGTGCTTTTGCAGACCTCAGGCGACTCTGTTTGAGGCGTGCTTGCAGAAACGGCATCTTTCGCATCACTCTCCCATATAGCTTCTCCTTGTGCAAAGTGCGCTGTATTGTTGACCGATGCACAGTGACACCATCTGCAGCAAGATGATGCTGCAGGTCTTTGGAGGTGGTCTGTGGATTGTCCTTGACTGTTCTCACCATTCTTCTTCTCTGCCTTTCTGATATTTTTCTGGGCCTGCCACTTCTGGGCTTAACAAGAACTGTACCTGTGTTCTTCCATTTCCTTACTAGGTTCCTCACAGTGGAAACTGACAGGTTAAATCTCTGAGACAACTTTTTGTATCCTTCCCCTGAAAAGCTATGTTGAATAATTTTTGTTTTCAGATCATTTGAGAGTTGTTTTGAGGAGCCCATGATGCCACTCTTCATAGGAGAATCAAATAGGAGAACTACTTGCAAGTGGCCACCTGAAATACCTTTTCTCATGATTTGATACACCTGGCTTTGAAGTTCAAAGCTCAATGAGGTTACAAAACCAATTTAGTGCTTCAGGAAGTCAGTAAAAAGTAGTTAGGAGTGTTCAAATCAAGAAAATCATAAGTGTGCCCATACTTTTGCACTGGTTAAATTTTGTTTAAATGCAGATTGCACATTTTCTGTTAGTACAATAAACCTCATTTGAATCCAGAAATATAACTGAGTCCATCAGTTATTAGATATATGAAACTGAAATAGCTGTTGCAAAAACCAAAATTGTTATAAAGAAAAAAGGTTAACATTAATAGGGGTGCCAAAACTTTAACATATGACTGTATGTAGACTAGTAGCCTCTGTCTTAAAGGAAACTATACTTGTTATCATATTTGTTCTCAACAACATGCTCTGGCTATATTGTAAACAAGGTACGACCCTGAGGTGATGGTGGGGGCCAAAAGAGCTCCATAGAGTCAAATATTGTTGCAAATGGTATAAAAACATGTCTTATATTTCATTACGTCAGATAAAGTGATTTAGCCACGACCAGTGTGTGTCACTTTGTCTCCAAGCTCTTGTGAACAGAAGGGCGAGAAACCTCACAATTCGGACTCACTGGTGATATGGACAGCTGACGCTTGGTCAGAACAAAAGCAGCTACGACACATCCATGGAACACTATGATAGGATTCATTCCATTCATAGAACACAATGCTTGGATGTGTTCTATTCCTGGAACACTTTGGATCACTGGAACAATTGGACCACGTGTCACAATGGGCAACCCAGAGTCTGTAGCAGCTGCGCAGTAGTAGTCAGCTTCAGTCTGCTGAGGGAGCCTCAGCAGACAGGTGGGGGGGATGCTCGCTCGCTCAGTATCGGCAGTTTCTCTGAGAATGGTGCACTCACTCTCTTAAGCGGTTTCCAAAGACAGATTGAATTGAAATCGGGATACACAAGTAGTGTTTTCAAAGCATTATTTGAATGCTTTTTTCAAATGTCGCTGCTCTGCAATTAGTTTTTCTTGGTCCAAGTTGCACATTTCCAATTCCTTAGCCTTGATTTAAGTTGACCAACTCTTCTACTACAGCAAGTGCTATTCACCTCTATATGGAAGGCATTGCACTGTATTCAATCTGTCATTTAATTAACGATCTATCTTGTCCTTTGCTGCTTGGTAGGTACAGGTGTGATAAGCTGCAGTAATGTGTTTGGCTTTGGATAGCTACATTTCTGCACACTCTCCTGCTACAAGGCCTGCAGCCCCTTCCCCTCAGTACTTCCTTAATTCAAGCATTCAATTCCTACCACATCCCTCATGCAATGATATGTCATTTCATTTTTGAAACATTGTCCTCCTCTTGTGGCCTTTCAACTTTGAAATTTACTGTTCAATTTTGAATGAATTCATATATGAATTAAATGGAAAAGCAACAATTTATCTGGCGAGTTATTTGAATGTTCGGCTTACGTCCACCTGTCTGACAGACGGTATTCTAGTGGCTTGTAGCAGCAGCAGCTAGGTGCGCTGCTTGCCTGCAGTAAATAGGATGTGTTCCATCCATGGAACACTATGATAGGATTCATTCCATTCATAGAACACAATGCTTGGATGTGTTCTATTCCTGGAACACTTTGGATCACTGGAACAATGGGACCACGTGTCACAATGAGCAACCCAGAGTCTGTAGCAGCTGCGCAGTAGTAGTCAGCTTCAGTCTGCTGAGGGAGCCTCAGCAGACAGGTGGGGGGGGATGCTCGCTCGCTCGCTCGCTCAGTATCGGCAGTTTCTCTGAGAATGGTGCACTCACTCTCTTAAGCGGTTTCCAAAGACAGATTGTATTGAAATCGGGATACTCAAGTAGTGTTTTCAAAGCATTATTTGAATGCTTGTTTCATATGTCGCTGCTCTGCAATTAGTTTTTCTTGGTCCAAGTTGCACATTTCCAATTCCTTAGCTTTGATTTAACTTGACCAACTCTTCTACTACAGCAAGTGCTATTCACCTCTATATGGAAGGCATTGCACTGTATTCAATCTGTCATTTAATTAGCGATCTATCTTGTCCTTTGCTGCTTGTTAGGTACAGGTGTGATAAGCTGCAGTAATGTGTTAGGCTTTGGATAGCTACATTTCTGCACACCCACCTGCTACAAGGCCTGCAGCCCCTTCCCCTCAGTACTTCCCCAGCCTTAATTCAAGCATTCAATTCCTACCACATCCCTCATGCAATGATATGTCATTTCATTTTTGAAACATTGTCCCCCTCTTGTGGCCTTTCAACTTTGAAATTTACTGTTCAATTTTGAATGAATTCATATATGAATTAAATGGAAAAGCAACAATTTATCTGCCGAGTTATTTGAATGTTCGGCCTACGTCCACCTGTCTGACAGACGGTATTCTAGTGGCTTGTAGCAGCAGCAGCAGCTAGGTGCGCTGCTTGCCTGCAGTAAATAGGATGTGTTCCATCCATGGAACACTATGATAGGATTCATTCCATTCATAGAACACAAACCATACATGACAGAGAAACAACGATCATATTTCTTTGATCCGGGTGGACCCAGCTTCGCTGTGGTGCCTGTTGCAAAACTCTCGGATCATCAGAACCTGAGATATGGGTTCCTGCTAAACGGTGTATCAGAAATACTGCATATTTGGGCTTGAATGATTGTACTCGACAAATTACAACCATTGATGCCATATATGTGTCTGTGTGGGCTTCCCTCGCTAAGTTATGACGATTATAAAGTTTGGTAAGATTTCTTCCTTGGAAAGAGAGAGGTGGGACTACCCCAGAATGCATCTCTCCGTGATGTCACATAGCAGAGTCTATAAGGCATTCCCTTGGCAAAACCAGCTCAGAACAGCTGCAGAGTCCATGCTGAGCAGAACCCAGATGAGTGGAGATGTGTGGCTCCGCCTTCTCCTTCCCCCACTCAGCCACTTGGTTTTACCTAAAGAGTCATGAACAACCGTGAGTGTTACTTTCTATGTTCATCCATCTTTTATTTTATATTTGTAACTGTACATATGTAATGTCTCAATTTTATAGCAACTTTTATCTGTATAATCACTGCCCTCTTTCGGGGAATAAATGATTTAATATTTAGTCCTGTCTCCATGCTCTAAGAATCGAACTATACGCCTTTGTTAGATAATTGCTACTAAATTGTCGGGTTGGCTTCGAACCCCTCCCTTGAGTCTATAACTTAAGCGGAGAAACCAGGAGCTGGTGGAATGCCCCCACAGCCCGAAGCATGGAGCCCAGCAGCGTCCAGACTCCTAAACCCCGGCCAGAGCATTTTCCCGTGATGGAAAAGGCCGGGGACTTGGACACGTTTCTGCGAGCCTTTGAGAAAGCCTGCAGACAGTACCAGCTGCCTGGAGACCAATGGGCAAGGTACTTGACCCCAGGTCTAAAAGGCAAAGCCCTGGAGGCATTTGCTTCTCTTCCGCCAGAAGCCGATGACGACTATGATGCCATAAAGCAGGCGCTGATCGCCAAATACCAGCTGACACCTGAGGTATACCGAAAGAAGTTCCGGCACCTCCAACGTGGCCAACACGATAGCTACAGTGATGTGGTGCAAGGACTCAGGACCCACTTTGACCAGTGGATACATGGACTGTCCGTTGAATCCTTTGAGCAGCTACGGGACCTGATGATCAAAGACCAGTTCCTGCATCTCTGCCCAGCTGAGGTCCGACAGTTCATCCTGGACCGCGAGCCAACGAATGCGGACAAAGCGGCGCAGATCGCCGACAACTACGAGGCCAACCGGAACCCAGAGACGTGGAGGCCAGTCACCACCAGCTGGAGAGGGGGTAAGCCTGCACCCAACCCCAATGCCCCAGCAAGCCATCCCTCCGGAGGCCCTGTCCCTGTTGCCAACAACAGGCCGGCTACTGACAGTCGCCTGTGTCACTACTGCCAGCGGCCTGGTCACTTCTTTTACGCCTGTCCGAATAGGCCGAAGAACCCCCCAGCCAAGGCCCCCGGGCCCAATGCATCTGTTCTTTTGGTGGGAGGTGTGGTTGGGAGGGCTGACGACAACGTTCAACCTGTTCAGGTGGGGGTCCGTCTTGCTACAGGCCTCAAGGACAACGGGGCTGAACGAACCCTCATCCGTCCTGGACTGGCGGCCCCTGAAGAGTTTGTTGAGGGGAAAACCCTGACTGTCACCGGGATTGGAGGCACCCGTTGTCCCTTGCCAGTGGCCCGGGTTTTTCTTGATTGGGGTGCTGGGAGCAGGTTGAGGGAGGTGGGAGTGTCTGAAAACCTGCCCACTGATGTTTTATTGGGGACTGACTTGGGGCGGATGGTTGCATACTATGTCCCTGACACCCTTCCCCAATCTGATAATAAGGGTAATGTTAACCCTGATGTTGATTATGCTGATGGTGATGTGAATGTACCAAAGCAATCTGATAACCATTTTTGTCCTAGGAATGGTGATAATGATGTTGATGTATCTGTGCCGACTGAACCCGTTAACCCTTTCTTTGAAACGGTAGATGTGTCCACAGGTACCGAAGAGCTCAGCCCCGTCACTCTGCAGAGTGAGACGGCTGAGGAACCCCTGGCAGGAGCAAGCAATGGTGCTCAAGGAAATGGGGAGGTGCATGGGGACCATGAGGAAGGTAATGCCATACAACTGACCAGTGCCACCGAGGAAGGTAACTGGCCCATAAGTAGCACTGCTCCTGAAGTGTTGGGGTGGATGGGGAGGTAGAGCCCAGGGCAGCACCGGCTGGTGGGTCTGTTGAAATCCCCAGGGAGGCAGCATACATAGCAGCTGTCACACGCAGTCAGAGTGCCCAGATCGCAGGTAATGCACTGTCTTCTGGACCCTCTGCTGCTACAGGAGAGACTGAACCAGAGGTGAACCAAGAGCCGGTTCCAGAGGGTCCCAGTAAGGAAGGTACCCTGACGTCACTTCTGGCAGCCTCCAGCAAGGAGTTCCAGGCTGCTCTGCACTCAGATGAGAGTCTGGAGAAATTGAGAGGTCTCGCCAAGATGCCCACCTCCGAGTCTGATAAGGAGAGGGTGTTCTGGGAACGAGGAAGATTGTACCGGGAGACAGTACCCGGAGATCCCCAAAAGGAGTGGTTGAGGGAGAGACAGCTAGTCGTTCCCCTACAGTTCAGAACTGAGTTGTTGCGGATTGCCCATGAGATTCCACTCGCTGGACACTTGGGGATCACCAAAACAAAGGCACGGCTGTCTCAACACTTCTATTGGCCCAAGATGAGGACAGATGTAACACACTACTGCCGCTCCTGTGCCACCTGTCAAAAAGTGGGTAAGGCGGGGCCTGCTCTTAAGGCTCCCCTTATTCGTTTGCCGGTGATAGAGGAGCCTTTCCAGAGAATCGCGGTGGACATTGTAGGCCCGCTGGCTGTCCCCAGCAGCTCTGGAAAGCGATACATTCTCACCGTGGTAGACTACGCTACCCGGTACCCAGAAGCAGTAGCTCTGTCTTCAACCAGGGCAGATAGGGTGGCTGACGCACTGGTGACCATCTTTTCAAGGGTAGGATTTCCCAGGGAGATGCTTACCGATTAAGGGACCCAATTCATGTCTCGCCTAATGGAGGCTCTCTGTGAGAAAATGCAGGTGAAGCACCTGGTATCGAGTGCGTATCACCCACAGACTAATGGTTTGTGTGAACGCTTCAATGGTACACTCAAACAGATGCTCAGCATGCTGGTTGAGACCCAAGGGCGCGACTGGGAGCGGTACCTCACACACCTGCTCTTCGCTTACAGAGAAGTTCCGCAGGCCTCGACCGGGTTCTCCCCCTTCGAGCTCCTGTATGGCAGGCAAGTCCGGGGACCCCTTGGGTTGATAAGAGAATCCTGGGAAGATCAGCCAAACCCCACAGAAGTGTCCATCGTGGATTATGTCATGCGCTTCCGTGACAAGATGCAGACCTTGACGCAGTTGGTGCATGACAACATGACGCAGGCTCAGGGTGACCAGAAGCACTGGTACGACCAGAACGCCCGGAAGCGGACCTACCATGTGGGTCAAAAGGTGTGGGTGCTGGTCCCTGTACCAACGGATAAGCTTCAGGCAGCCTGGGAAGGCCCATACGTCGTCCACCAACAGCTCAACCCGGTCACCTACGTGGTCACGCTTGACCATGCTCGGGGTAGGCGCAAGGCCTTTCACGTCAACATGCTGAAGGCGCACTATGAACGTGAAGCTTGCGTCCTACCGGTCTGCAATCTGCCAGAGGATGGGGAGGAAGATCCCCTCCTGGACATGCTGGCCCAAGCCAAGGCTGATGGGTCCATGGAGGACATGGAGATAAGTGGTTTGCTAACCGTATCCCAGCGGTTGCAGTTGATGGCCATTCTGGAACCCTTCCGGGCCATGTTCACCAACCAACCTGGGAGGACGGAGTTAGCGGTTCATGAGGTGGACACCGGGAATCACGCCCCATTACGGCGAACACCTTATCGGATCTCTGAGGTGGTGTAACAAGTCATGCGACAAGAGATCGATGAGATGTTAAGGCTAGGGGTGATTCGACGGTCCAGAAGCATGTGGGCTTCACCTGTAGTCCTCGTGCCTAAAAAGGATCGAACCACCCGGTTCTGCGTGGACTACAGGGGGCTCAACGCCATCACAACCTCTGATTCTGATGCCCACCCAATGCCGCGCATCGAGGCTTTGCTTGAGCGGTTGGCGAAAGCCGAGTACATATCCATCATGGATTTGAGTCGGGGATACTGGCAGATTCCCCTGAGCCCTGAGGCGCAGGAGAAATCCGCCTTTATCACTCCCTTTGGACTGTACGAGTCCATAGTCATGCCCTTCGGCATGAAAAATGCCCCTGCCACTTTCCAGCGGATGGTCAACCACCTGCTTCGGGGACTGGAGGAGTACGCGGTGGCGTACTTAGACGATATTGCCATCTTCAGTTCCACCTGGGAGGAACACCTTCAGCACCTCCAGGAGGTGCTCAAGCGTCTTCACCAGGCAGGTCTGACTATCAAGCCGGGAAAGTGCCAGATAGACATGCACAAGGTCCACTACCTGAGGCACCGGGTAGGCGGGGGTTTCATGAGTCCGGAGCCAGAAAAGGTGGACGCAATCGTGTCCTGGCCCACCCCCAGAACCAAGAAACAGGTGAAGTCCTTCTTGGGCACTGCAGGGTACTATAGGCGGTTTGTGCAGGACTATAGCGCCCTTGCAAAACCCATGACTGACCTCACCAAGCAGAGGCTACCCCAAACAGTAAACTGGACAGATGACTGTGAGGCGGCTTTCCAAGCTTTGAAAGCAGCCCTGTGCAGCTCTCCAGTATTGAGAGCAGTCAACAGCAGTCGCCCGTTTCTGGTACAGACCGACGACAGCGAGTTTGGCCTCGGTGCTGTGCTCAGCCAGGTCGACTCGGGGGACCAGGAGCACCCCGTTTTGTACCTGAGCCAGAAACTTCTGCCGAGGGAAGTGGCATACTCAACCATCGAGAAGGAGTGTCTGGCCATGGTATGGGAACTGCAACATTTGCAGCCCTACCTGTACGGGCACGCCTTCACGGTGGTAAATGACCACAACCCTCTGAGCTGGTTGCACACAGTGGCCGGAACCAATGGAAGGTTGCTCCGCTGGAGCCTTGTCCTTCAACAGTACGACTTTACTGTAAAACATCGGAAGGGCAGGGAAAACGGCAATGCCAATGGGTTGTCCCGCCGGGGCGAACCCGCTGAGGTGCGCATGGCCGATTACCGAGAGGTAATGTGTTGTGAGTTCATTTTCCCCTCCGTCACTGAGGCCTGGTGAACTCCCTATTCTAGTGAAGGAAGGTAGTGAGCCTGATTATCAGGCACCTGGGACTAATGAAGACGATTGGCTGAGTGGAGTCACTGACTGGATATAAGGCAGCCTATGCCCTTTCTGCCCTGCGGGTGATTTCTCTGTGGACTCTTGGACACCAGTCTGATTCCTGCTCTCCTAAAGCTAAGTTTTCTGTTTTGCCTTTTTGCATTTAAGATTTGTTTTTTGTTTTTCTTGCTTTTTGGATTCTGCCACTCCCTGCTGGAGTGTGCAGTATTCCGTTAGCTCTGTCTTCAGAAAGTACCTGAGTGCTGATTTAGTTTTTGAAGCTTAGTTGCTTCAGGGCCATTTTTATATCAGCTTGTTGGCTTTTTGTCTCTGATAGGGTTTTGGCAGATTGCAGACAGCAGCCTTCCTATCCGTTCCTATCTAGGGAGTTTTTGGGCCCCGTCTTTGCTCAGTCTGTCTTTCTGTCTGTGTAAGTGTTTTCATCTTGATTCACCGTCATTATATGTGGGGGGCTGCCTATTGCTTTGGGGTCTGCTCTGGGGCAGTTAGATTTTCCCTTTCCTTCTTTAGGCCTATGTATCTCTCCGGCTGTGATCGAGGGGTCTAGGTCATCGTAGGAACCCCCCACGGCTACTGCTAGTTGTGTTGATAGGTTCAGGGGTCTGCAATCTGATAGTTGCCAACTTCTCTGGTTTTCTGGACTTAGCTAGCATTTCTGTTTTTGCCTCCTACGGTGACTCAATCATAACAGAATCACCCGCCAAACCGCAGATCCTTGGGTACTCAATAGCAGGAAAGAATTGTGTGTAAAAAAAAAAAAAAAAAAAAAAAGGGTGTGTATATTCTTTCCTCTATATCTCTGAGGCCGTAGGGGGAATTTTTTTTTTCTCTCAATGGAGATAGAGCAAGTGTCTGATCGTGTGGAGCAGCTCGCTGCTGAAGTGCGAGGAATTTCCGCCTATCTTGCTCGTTCACATGCTGTTGAACCAAAGATCCCCACACCTGATGTATTTTTTGGGGATCGATCTAAATTTTTGAGTTTCAAAAATAATTGTAAATTATTTTTTGCTTTGAAGCCTAACTCGTCAGGGAGCCCGCGCAGCAGGTTAAAATTGTCATCTCTTTGCTGCACGGTGATCCCCAGGATTGGGCGTTTTCTCTGAAACCAGATGACCCTATACTGACTAATGTGAACGCATTTTTTCAAGCCTTGGGGTTGCTGTATGATGAACCTAATGCTATTGATCAGGCTGAAAAGACCCTGTTAGCATTGAACCAGGGTCGAGAATCTGCAGAGTTGTACTGTCAAAAGTTCCAAAAGTGGGCGGTCCTTACTACCTGGAATGATAGTGCCTTGGCTGCTCTCTTTTGGAAGGGTTTGTCAGAAGCCGTAAAAGATACTATGGTGGGATTTCCTGTTCCCTCTGGTCTGGACGATTCTATGCTTTTAGCCATTCAGGTTGATCGGCGTTTACGTGAACGCAGGATTACAAGAGAGGTGTTGTCACCGGTTGAACAGACGTCTGAACCTATGCAATGTGATAGAGTTTTGTCTAAGGCGCAAAGTCAGGAATTCAGAAGGCGTAATAAGCTGTATTTTTTTTTTTGTGGAGATGCCTCACATATTATTTCTGTTTGTCCTAAACGTGAGAAACGCTTTGCGCACACGTTTTCTGTTGGTGGGGTTCAGCCTAAGTTTCTTTTGACGATTACTCTGATCTGTTCCCTGTCCACATTCTCCGCCAAGGCTTTTGTGGATTCGGGAGCAGCGCTAAACCTAATGGACTTGGATTTTGCTAAACGTTGTGGATTTCCGTTGATACCTCTGCAGACGCCTATTCCTTTGAGGGGGATTGATGCTACCCCTCTGGCTAAAAATAAACCTCAGTTTTGGACCCAGTTGGTCATGCGGGTCGCCCCAGACCACCCAGAAAATTGCAGATTTTTGGTGTTGCATGGTCTGCATGATGCCGTTGTTCTGGGGTTTCCCTGGTTGCAGATTCATAATCCAGTTTTGGATTGGAAGTCTGTGTCTGTGGTGAGTTGGGGTTGCCGGTGTACCTTTAGTGAGGCTCCGGTTTTTTCCACCTCTCCTCAGTCGCATGAGGTTCCTGACTATTTGGCGGACTTCTATGATGTATTTAGTGAGTCTGCGTCCTTGCCTCCTCATAGGAGTTATGACTGTGCAATTGAACTAAGCCCGGGGTGTAAATTTCCTAAGGGTCGGCTCTTCAATTTATCTGTACCCGAGCACGAGGCTATGCGGTCCTATATTAAGGAGGCGTTGGAGAAGGGTCATATTAGACCATCCTCTTCACCCTTAGGTGCCGGTTTTTTTTGTGGCCAAGAAGGATGGTTCTTTAAGGCCTTGTATTGATTATCGTGCCCTCAATAAAATTACTATTAAATATCAGTATCCGTTACCCCTGATTTCGGATCTATTCTCTAGAGTCAGAGGTGCTTGCTGGTTTACCAAGCTTGACCTCAGGGGGCGTATAATCTTATCCACATTAAGCAGGGGGATGAATGGAAGACGGCGTTTAATACTCCGGAGGGACATTTTGAGTACCTGGTGATGCCTTTTGGGCTCACTAATGCCCCTTCTGTATTCCAGTGCTTCATGAACGATATTTTCCGAGACTTTGTCGATAAATTTTTGATTATCTATCTGGATGATATTTTGATCTTCTCCAAGGATTGGGATGCTCATGTGGAACATATTCGGACTGTGTTCCGGATCTTGAGAGAGAATTCTCTGTATGTCAAAGGATCAAAATGCCTTTTTGGAGTACAGAGGATTTCTTTTTTGGGATTTATTTTGTCTCCGTCAACTATTGAAATGGACCCGGCCAAGGTACAGGCCATTTATGATTGGGTTCAGCCCACTTCTTTGAAGGCCCTCCAGAAGTTTTTGGGTTTTGCCAATTTTTATCGGAAATTTATAGCAAAATTTTCTAGCATTGCCAAACCATTGACTGACCTGACCAGGAAGGGTGCGGATGTGTTGAATTGGTCTCCGGAGGCGGTTGCTTCCTTTCAGGAGCTGAAGCGTAGATTTACCTCCGCCCCGGTTCTGCGGCAACCTGATGTCTCACTCCCGTTTCAGGTAGAGGTGGATGCTTCTGAGATTGGTGCAGGAGCGGTGTTGTCCCAAAAGGATCCGGTAACATCTAAAATGAATCCCTGTGCTTTCTTTTCCCGAAAGTTCTCTTCATCGGAACGTAACTATGATGTGGGGAATTGGGAACTGCTGGCCATGAAATGGGCATTTGAGGAGTGGAGACATTGGTTGGAGGGAGCCAAACATCAAGTTGTGGTCCTCACTGACCACAAAAATTTGATTTACCTAGAGTCGGCTAAACGCTTGAACCCTAGACAGGCTAGGTGGGCCTTGTTTTTTACACGTTTTGATTTTGTGGTCTCTTTCCTTCCTGGAACTAAGAATGTCAAGGCAGACGCCCTCTCTAGGAGTTTCTTTGCTGATTCTCCTGTGGTGACCAAGCCTGCTACCATCTTAGGTGAAGGGGTAGTTCTTTCTGCCATCTCGCCCGATTTGAGACTTGGTCTGCAAGAGTTCCAGGAGGACAAACCTGAGCGTTGCCCCAGTGGAAAGTTGTATGTTCCTGACCAGTGGAAGAAGAGAGTGATGTCTGAAGTTCATTGCTCTGCATTGGCTGGTCATCCAGGTATTTTTGGTTCTAGAGATCTGGTGAGTCGCTCTTTTTGGTGGCCCACCTTGTCTCATGATGTCAGGAATTTTGTGCAGTCCTGTGGGACTTGCTCCCGGTCTAAATCTTGTTCTCGCTCTAGTGGGTTGTTGATGCCTTTGCCGGTCCCCAGGAGGCCATGGACCCATATTTCAATGGATTTCATCTCTGATATGCCGGTCTCTCAAAGAATGACTGTTATTTGGGTGATTTGTGATAGGTTCTCTAAGATGGTTCATCTTGTACCACTCCCTAAGTTGCCATCTTCCTCTGAGTTGGTGCCCCTGTTTTTGCAACAGGTGGTTCGCTTGCACGGGATTCCTGAGAACATTGTATCTGACAGAGGAGTTCAATTTGTGTCTAAATTTTGGAGGACGTTCTGTTCCAAGTTGGGAATTCAGTTGTCCTTCTCCTCTGCTTTTCACCCTCAGACCAATGGGCAGACAGAGAGAACAAACCAGACCTTGGAGTCGTATTTGAGATGTTTTATTTCCACTGATCAGGATGATTGGGTTTCATTTTTGCCCTTGGCCGAATTTGCTTTAAATAATAGAGCTAGTTCTGCCACTTTGATGTCACCTTTTTTTTGTAACTTTGGGTTTCATCCTCGATTTTCTTCAGGGCAGGTGGAGTCCTCTGCCTGCCCAGGTGTTGACACTGTGGTGGAGAGAATGCACCAGATCTGGGACCAAGTGGTGGATAAGTTGTCTCTCTCCCAGGAAAAGGCCCAGCAGTTTTCCAATCGACATAGGACCATTGGTCCCCAGTTTAAGATTGGTGATATGGTGTGGTTATCATCAAAAAATATTGCTATGAAGGTGGCTTCTCCTAAGTTTAAGCCTAGATTTATTGGACCTTACAAGATTTTGGAGATTATTAATCCGGTCTCTTTTCGTTTGGCTCTTCCTGTCACATTTAAGATCCATAATGTGTTCCATAAGTCCTTGTTGAAGAGGTTTGTTGAGCCAGTTGTGCCTGAGGTGGCACCTTCGGACCCTGTATTGATTGAAGGTAACTTGGAATATGAGGTAGAGAAAATTCTGGATTCCCGTCTGGCTAGACGGAGACTCCAGTATGTGGTTAAGTGGAAGGGTTATGGTCAGGAGGATAATTCCTGGGTCTCTGCCTCTGATATTCATGCCAAAAGATTGGTGCGTGCCTTTCATCGGGCTCACCCTGATCGCCCTGGTAGCGTTGTTGAGGGTTCGGTGACCCCTCCTCAAGGGGGGGTACTGTTGTGAGTTCATTTTCCCCTCCGTCACTGAGGCCTGGTGAACTCCCTATTCTAGTGAACGAAGGTAGTGAGCCTGATTATCAGGCACCTGGGACTAATGAAGACGATTGGCTGAGTGGAGTCACTGACTGGATATAAGGCAGCCTACGCCCTTTCTGCCCTGCGGGTGATTTCTCTGTGGACTCTTGGACACCTGTCTGATTCCTGCTCTCCTAAAGCTAAGTTTTCTGTTTTGCCTTTTTGCATTTAAGATTTGTTTTTTGTTTTTCTTGCTTTTTGGATTCTGCCACTCCCTGCTGGAGTGTGCAGTATTCCGTTAGCTCTGTCTTCAGAAAGTACCTGAGTGCTGATTTAGTTTTTGAAGCTTAGTTGCTTCAGGGCCATTTTTATATCAGCTTGTTGGCTTTTTGTCTCTGATAGGGTTTTGGCAGATTGCAGACAGCAGCCTTCCTATCCGTTCCTATCTAGGTAGTTTTTGGGCCCCGTCTTTGCTCAGTCTGTCTTTCTGTCTGTGTAAGTGTTTTCATCTTGATTCACCGTCATTATATGTGGGGGGCTGCCTATTGCTTTGGGGTCTGCTCTGGGGCAGTTAGATTTTCCCTTTCCTTCCTTAGGCCTATGTATCTCTCCGGCTGTGATCGAGGGGTCTAGGTCATCGTAGGAACCCCCCACGGCTACTGCTAGTTGTGTTGATAGGTTCAGGGGTCTGCAATCTGATAGTTGCCAACTTCTCTGGTTTTCTGGACTTAGCTAGCATTTCTGTTTTTGCCTCCTATGGTGACTCAATCATAACAGTAATTAGAGTTGAGCGACTTTTGGTTTTTTAGGGTCGCGTTTCGTTTCGTGAAACCCGACTTTTCCAAAAGTCGGGTCGAGCAAGATCGTCCGATTATAGGGAAAAGTCGGGGTCGTCCCGAAACACGAAACCCAATGTAAGTCAATGGGGAATAAAAGTCGGCAGTGAGAGGAGGACAGGAAACACACCAACAGTGCCCATTTGAATGCCAAAAGCATCAATTCTTCTTACTTAAGCTTGTCAACCTTAATTAACTTCATAATATAAGTTACGCACTGAAAAATGGGTGTTATTTGGCTAAAGTTGTGGGGGGGGAGGGCTGGCTGCAGGTTTTCATGTGCCCTGGGCGAAAGAGCGCCCCTTTAACACATACCACAACTCATCATGCTCCGATACGGCAGATAAATAGCGGTAGAGTACAATGAAAAATACCTCACTTTTTACATCTCATGACGAGGCCCATCTATTTCTCCATACAGAATCATTGGTCCCATATAATGTTTGAAACAGTATATGATGAGCTCCACATAATGCTACAGTATATGTTGGTCCCCATGGATGAAGCTCCACTGTCTTATGGGCCCAAATAATGCTCCAAACATAATGGGCCCCATTTCTAATGCTCTAGTGTATAATGGGCCCTGTAAATGCTGCTCCAGTGTCTGATGTCCACCTTTGGAATGTTCCAGTGTATGGTGGGCCCCATCTATCATTCTCCAGAGTATAGTGCTCCCCAAAAATTGCTGTCCCAACATTGAAAACAATCAAATAAGTCTCCTCGCTAGGGAATCCCTGTACTTGTCTGGACAGGTGCTGTAGCTTGCTTAACAGCTCGCCAGCCGTTCTCACGCCCAGTATGGATTGCACGTGATTGCACAAAGGTTAGAAAGGGTACAGTATCCCTGGGTAACATGTATGGATAGCGTACACATTCAAAATATATGTCTATACAGCATGAGGCAGGCTCAGACGGTGTTAGGCCCAGTATGGATTGCACGTCATTGCACAAAGGTTAGAAAGGGTACCGTATCCCCGGATAACATGTATGGATAGCGTACACATTCAAAATATATGTCTATACAGCATGAGGCAGGCTCAGACGGTGTTAGGCCCAGTATGGATTGCACGTCATTGCACAAAGGTTAGAAAGGGTACCGTATCCCTGGATAACATGTATGGATAGCGTACACATTCAAAATATATGTCTATACAGCATGAGGCAGGCTCAGACGGTGTTAGGCCCAGTATGGATTGCACGTCATTGCACAAAGGTTAGAAAGGGTACCGTATCCCCGGATAACATGTATGGATAGCGTACACATTCAAAATATATGTCTATACAGCATGAGGCAGGCTCAGACGGTGTTAGGCCCAGTATGGATTGCACGTCATTGCACAAAGGTTAGAAAGGGTACCGTATCCCCGGATAACATGTATGGATAGCGTACACATTCAAAATATATGTCTATACAGCATGAGGCAGGCTCAGACGGTGTTAGGCCCAGTATGGATTGCACATCATTGCACAAAGGTTATAAAGGGTACCGTATCCCCGGATAACATGTATGGATAGCGTACACATTCAAAATATATGTCTATACAGCATGAGGCAGGCTCAGACGGTGTTAGGCCCAGTATGGATTGCACGTGATTGCACAAAGGTTAGAAAGGGTACCGTATCCCCGGATAACATGTATGGATAGCGTACACATTCAAAATATATGTCTATACAGCATGAGGCAGGCTCAGACGGTGTTAGGCCCAGTATGGATTGCACGTGATTGCACAAAAGTTAGAAAGGGTACCGTATCCCTGGATAACATATATGGATAGCGTACACTTTCAAAATATATGTCTATACAGCATGAGGCAGGCTCAGACGGTGTTAGGCCCAGTATGGATTGCACGTCATTGCACAAAGGTTAGAAAGGGTACCGTATCCCTGGATAACATGTATGGATAGCGTACACATTCAAAATATATGTCTATACAGCATGAGGCAGGCTCAGACGGTGTTAGGCCCAGTATGGATTGCACGTCATTGCACAAAGGTTAGAAAGGGTACCGTATCCCCGGATAACATGTATGGATAGCGTACACATTCAAAATATATGTCTATACAGCATGAGGCAGGCTCATACGGTGTTAGGCCCAGTATGGATTGCACGTCATTGCACAAAGGTTAGAAAGGGTACCGTATCCCCGGATAACATGTATGGATAGCGTACACATTCAAAATATATGTCTATACAGCATGAGGCAGGCTCAGACGGTGTTAGGCCCAGTATGGATTGCACGTCATTGCACAAAGGTTAGAAAGGGTACCGTATCCCCGGATAACATGTATGGATAGCGTACACATTCAAAATATATGTCTATACAGCATGAGGCAGGCTCAGACGGTGTTAGGCCCAGTATGGATTTCACGTCATTGCACAAAGGTTAGAAAGGATACCGTATCCCCGGATAACATGTATGGATAGCATACACATTCAAAATATATGTCTATACAGCATGAGGCAGGCTCAGACGGTGTTAGGCCCAGTATGGATTGCACGTGATTGCACAAAGGTTAGAAAGGGTACCGTATCCCTGGATAACATGTATGGATAGCGTACACATTCAAAATATATGTCTATACAGCATGAGGCAGGCTCAGACGGTGTTAGGCCCAGTATGGATTGCACGTCATTGCACAAAGGTTAGAAAGGGTACCGTATCCCCGGATAACATGTATGGATAGCGTACACATTCAAAATATATGTCTATACAGCATGAGGCAGGCTCAGACGGTGTTAGGCCCAGTATGTATTGCACGTCATTGCACAAAGGTTAGAAAGGATACCGTATCCCCGGATAACATGTATGGATAGCATACACATTCAAAATATATGTCTATACAGCATGAGGCAGGCTCAGACGGTGTTAGGCCCAGTATGGATTGCACGTGATTGCACAAAGGTTAGAAAGGGTACCGTATCCCTGGATAACATGTATGGATAGCGTACACATTCAAAATATATGTCTATACAGCATGAGGCAGGCTCAGACGGTGTTAGGCCCAGTATGGATTGCACGTCATTGCACAAAGGTTAGAAAGGGTACCGTATCCCCGGATAACATGTATGGATAGCGTACACATTCAAAATATATGTCTATACAGCATGAGGCAGGCTCAGACGGTGTTAGGCCCAGTATGGATTGCACGCCATTGCACAAAGGTTAGAAAGGGTACCGTATCCCCGGATAACATGTATGGATAGCGTACACATTCAAAATATATGTCTATACAGCATGAGGCAGGCTCAGACGGTGATAGGCCCAGTATGGATTGCACGTGATTGCACAAAGGTTAGAAAGGGTACCGTATCCCTGGATAACATGTATGGATAGCGTACACATTCAAAATATATGTCTATACAGCATGAGGCAGGCTCAGACGATGTTAGGCCCAGTATGGATTGCACGTCATTGCACAAAGGTTAGAAAGGGTACCGTATCCCCGGATAACATGTATGGATAGCGTACACATTCAAAATATATGTCTATACAGCATGAGGCAGGCTCAGACGGTGTTAGGCCCAGTATGGATTGCACGTGATTGCACAAAGGTTAGAAAGGGTACCGAATCCCTGGATAACATGTATGGATAGCGTACACATTCAAAATATATGTCTCAGGAGGCAGGCTCAGACGGTGTCAGGCACAGTATGGATTTGACGGCCCAGATTACACAGCGGAGGAGCAGGGAGAGGTAAAGATTGCAAATGCTGGGGCCCTGCCCAAGCAAGGGGGGCCCATTCTTGGGCGTCGGTACTGGCACTGGGCCCCTCATAGTACAGCGGTGTGTCTGACGGCGGGTGTGCACCACCACCGTCAGAGACACTTGATTGCACTATGAGGGACCCTGTGCCAGTGCCCGCGCCCAAGAGTCGGCCTACCCACCTGTCCAGGGCAACGGCACTCGCACGGTGTCGTGCGCTAGGTGGTTACCCCGGCCATGGGGGGGGAGGCAGCACAGTTAGGGAGTTTTATAAAGTGGCATATGTTGATGTTGGACATTCAGCTGATGCAAAAGGCGAAATAGGTGAAGTACCAGGAAGAGGTGGACCAAAGCAAGCCATTTTTCTGTCACCCTATGTGTCATCAGGGGAAGGTGGGACAAAATCCTTGGAAACCCATGCGTGGTTCATTTTAATGAAGGTTAGATCATCCACATTTTGGGTTGACAGACGGGTCCTTTTTTCTGTCAGGATTGATCCAGCTGCACTGAAGACTCTTTCCGATAGCACACTTGCAGCTGGGCAAGCGAGCTCCTGTAAGGCATATTGGGCCAATTCAGGCCAGGTGTCCAGTTTAGCGGCCCAATAGTCAAAGGGGAATGACCTGTGTGGGAGAACATCGATATGGGAGGAAAAGTAGTTTGTAACCATAGTTGACAACTGCTGTCTCCTGTCACTTTCCATCGATGCAGTATTACCAGTTGTGTGAGCGGTATTTGAAAAATCAGTCCACAACATTGTCATGAAACCCCTGTCTCCAATGCCACTTCTGCTGTGTGCACCACGAACACCTCTGCCAAGCTGCCCCTGGCCCGTACGGCTCGTGTGAGAACCATCACCGCTGCTGTGTGCTGGGAATGCCTCAAGCAACCGATTTACCAGAGATTGTTTTTTTTATTAGCCCATATTAGGTCAAGGTTCTCCTGTGGCATGATGTTTTGTAATTTGCCTTTATAGCGTGGATCCAGGATGCTGGCCAACCAGTAGTCGTCATCGTTCATCATTTTGGCAATGCGGGGGTCCCTTTTTAGGATCCGCAAGGCATAATCTGACATGTGGGCCAATGTTCCCGGTGTCAATGATGCACTGCGAGTGCTGGGTGGAGGAGCACTTTCTGGCAAATCCACATCCCTCCAGTCACGCACAAACCCTGTACCAGACCTTGCCATGCCAACATTTTCACTTGCCCCACGAGATGCATCCTCCTCCCCTAAGTAATCATCCCCATCATCCTCCTCCTCCTCCTCCTCTTCTTCCTCCACCTCGTCCAGGAGAGGTCCCTGAGCAGACAATGGCTGAATGTCATCAAGGATTCCCTCCTCCTCTTCCTCCTCATCAACATTGGCTGCAGACGCCTGCTCCTTAAGGTGCGTCAAAGTTTGCATGAGCAGACGCATAAGTGGAATGCTCATGCTTAGGATGGAGTCGTCTGCGCTTACCAGCCGTGTGCATTCCTCAAAACACTGAAGGACTTTACAAAGGTCTTTCAGCTTCGACCACTGCACGCCTGTCAACTCCATGTCTGCTCTCAAAGTGCCTGGCCGTGTATCCTCCCACAAATGCATTATGGCCTGCCTCTGCTCGCACAGCCGCTCCACCATGTGCAGGGTGGAGTTCCACCTTGTTGCAATGTCGATAATGAGGCGGTGGTTGGGAAGGTGGAGCAATCGCTGCAGCTTCTGCATACGAACGGAGTGTACAGGCGACCGGCGGATGTGCGCGCACAGTCTTCGCACCTTCTGGAGCAGGGCTGTTAACTCCGGATAATTTTTGAGGAAGCACTGCACCACCAGGTTCAAGGTGTGAGCCAAGCAAGGTATGTGGCTGAGTTTTGAAAGGGCTATGGCTGCCACAAAATTACGGCCGTTATCACTAACTACCTTGCCTGCCTCAAGATGTACACTGCCCAGCCATGACTCAGTTTGTCGCTTCAAGTACTCGGCCAGCACCTCGGCGGTGTGTCTGTCGCCCAAACACATCATCTGCAACACAGCCTGCTGACGCTTTCCACTAGCTGCTCGATAGGGGGACACATCGTGTGCAACAGTGGCAGCTGCAGATGGAGTGCTCGTACGACTGCGCTCTGTGGACGAGCTTTCGCTTCTGGAGGAGGAGGAGGAGGAGGAGGAGGGTCGAACGCCTACAGCCAACTGTTTCCTATACCGTGGGCTAGGCAGCACTGTCCCACCACCGCTGTCCCCTGTGGACCCTGCATCCACCACATTAACCCAGTGCGCAGTGATGGACACGTAACGGCCCTGGCCATGCCGACTGGACCATGCATCAGTTGTGAGGTGCACCTTTCCGCTCACTGACTGCTTGAGTGCATGGACAATGCCATCTTTCACATGATGGTGGAGGGCTGGGATGGCTTTGCGAGAGAAGAAGTGGCGACTGGGTAGGTCATAGCGTGGTACTGCATAGGCCATGAGTTCGCGGAAAGCTGTGCTTTCCACCAACCGAAAGGGCATCATCTCAAACGAGATTAGTTTGGCAATGTGGGCGTTCAAACCCAGTGTACGCGGATGAGAGACTGAGTACTTTCTTGACCTACTCATAGTGTCTGGGAGGGTGAGCTGGACTTGAGAGCTGCATATGGTGGAAGTAGCGGTGGACAGGGCGGACTGAGAGAGGGTTGATGATGGTGATGGAGTTGGTGTTCTTTCTGATGGCCTAGAATCAGTCTTTCGTTGATATAACAGTGGGATTCCCTGACTGCTGTGGCCTTGCAACGACACCTCAACATTTGCTGCTGTGCTAACCGGTGGGCTTACAGTGGGGGAAACAATGTAGCATTGCTGACTACCTTCGTTGTGATCAGTTGCACATGTGGCACTTGAGGTTTGGTGTTGTGTCCACGCTTGCAAGTGCATGCTGGTTAAATGTCTAAGCATGCCACTGGTATTCAAATTTTTCAGATTTTTCCCTCGGCTAAAGGTCTTTGCGCACTTCTTACAGATAACCTTGGCCTGATCATGAGGATTTTGTTCAAAAAAGTGCCACACTGCACTCTTCCTACTTTGGCAGACATTTTGCGGCCTAGCACGCTGTGATCTTTTGACCCTCTGGACAAGCTGTCCAGCAACTCTTTTGATGTTTGGAACCTGTCTTTGGAGTGCTCCGGGCCTGCCAGATAACAGCTGTTGCGATGTCGATGTCTGCTGTGGATGCTCCTCATCTGAGCTATTGGAAGCAGCACCCTCTTCCCCCAATGGATGCCAATCTGGGTCAACAACTGGGTCATCCATCACCTCCTCTTCTATGTCATGTGCACCTTTCTCTGTGTCACCGTGTAAGGTGGTATAGTGTGCGGGAAGGGGCACCTGAGTCTCATCAGGGTCAAAATCTGGCTCTGTACACTGCGAGGACAATGTAGTGCTCTGAGTGAATGTACCAGCAGAATCATCCATCAGCGGCTGTGCATCAGTGCACTCCACGTCAGATTCATCTTGGCCTGGGTAATTCACCATTTGACTTGATAATCCAGGCATGGTATGTGAAAACAGCTCCATGGAGTAATCAGTAGTATGGCCTGCATCATCCTTCAATCTTGGTTGGGGTGAAGGACACAAGGAAAGGTGTGGTTCATGAACATGAGCCTCCAATGACGACTCAGTGCTTTTACTTTTTACAACTGAAGAAGAGGAGGCGATAGAGCTGGAGGCTGAGTCAGCAATGTAAGACAAAACTTTTTCCTGATGCTCTGCCTTTAAAAGCGGTTTGCCAACTCCTAGAAAACTAAGCGTTCGAGGCCTTATGTAGCCAGACGATGACGCAGGGTCAGCACCTCCTGCATTCGGTCCTATTTTGCTCTTGCCACTACCATCAGATCCACCACCAACACCATCATTACCAGCTGCCAACCCCCGCCCAATTCCACAGCCTCTTCCACCAGCCTTCCTCATTTTTGGTAGAAATGTAGACAAAATCCAACAAACTATATAGTAATGTAAAACAAGGTACAAGGTGTCTATAGGACAGGGGAGATTTAGAATTTCTGCTCAAACTTGTGGACAGTGGACACTTTTGGATTGTGTGAGGCCCACTGATATCTGAGCGCTATGTGACACGCTCGATGGCACAGCTGCCTGTGACCAAAGTGACGAGAGGATAATGGAGATTTTGAATCTCTGCGTACACTTTTGGACACTGGACACTTGTAGATTGTGTGAGGCCCACTGATATCTGAGCGCTATGTGACACGCTCGATGGCACGGCTGCCTGTGACCAAAGTGACGAGAGGATAATGGAGATTTTGAATCTCTGCGTACACTTTTGGACACTGGACACTTGTGGATTGTGTGAGGCCCACTGATATCTGAGCGCTATGTGACACGCTCGATGGCACAGCTGCCTGTGACCAAAGTGACGAGAGGATAATGGAGATTTTGAATCTCTGCGTACACTTTTGGACACTGGACACTTGTGGATTGTGTGAGGCCCACTGATATCTGAGCGCTATGTGACACACTCGATGGTACAGCTGCCTGTGAGCAAAGTGACGAGAGGATAATGGAGATTTTGAATCTCTGCGTACACTTTTGGACACTGGACACTTGTGGATTGTGTGAGGCCCACTGATATCTGAGCGCTATGTGACACGCTCGATGGCACGGCTGCCTGTGACCAAAGTGACGAGAGGATAATGGAGATTTTGAATCTCTGCGTACACTTTTGGACACTGGACACTTGTGGATTGTGTGAGGCCCACTGATATCTGAGCGCTATGTGACACGCTCGATGGCACAGCTGCCTGTGACCAAAGTGACGAGAGGATAATGGAGATTTTGAATCTCTGCGTACACTTTTGGACACTGGACACTTGTGGATTGTGTGAGGCCCACTGATATCTGAGCGCTATGTGACACGCTCGATGGCACGGCTGCCTGTGACCAAAGTGACGAGAGGATAATGGAGATTTTGAATCTCTGCGTACACTTTTGGACACTGGACACTTGTGGATTGTGTGAGGCCCACTGATATCTGAGCGCTATGTGACACGCTCGATGGCACAGCTGCCTGTGACCAAAGTGACGAGAGGATAATGGAGATTTTGAATCTCTGCGTACACTTTTGGACACTGGACACTTGTGGATTGTGTGAGGCCCACTGATATCTGAGCGCTATGTGACACGCTCGATGGCACAGCTGCCTGTGACCAAAGTGACGAGAGGATAATGGAGATTTTGAATCTCTGCGTACACTTTTGGACACTGGACACTTGTGGATTGTGTGAGGCCCACTGATATCTGAGCGCTATGTGACACGCTCGATGGCACAGCTGCCTGTGACCAAAGTGACGAGAGGATAATGGAGATTTTGAATCTCTGCGTACACTTTTGGACACTGGACACTTGTAGATTGTGTGAGGCCCACTGATATCTGAGCGCTATGTGACACGCTCGATGGCACAGCTGTGACAAAAGTGACTAGAGGATAAGGGAGATTGGATTGCTTTTAAAAAAGCAGTTTGCAGAGCAGTGGGTAAACAGCAATGCCAGCATGTCAGGAAGCCTTAAAAGGCAGCCCAACAACCAACACCACTGATACACCACAATATAGCCTCCCCTTGCACTGCACACACAGTGACTTGTGTGTTGTGCAGGCCAAATCGCTAGCAGCAGAAGCAGTTTTTTTGTCTTCTTCCCTGCCTAACGCTCTCCCTACAGAATCAGCAGCAACCTCTCCCTATACTAAGATCGGCAGAAGTAAGATGGCGGTCGGCGTGCACGCCCTTTTATACCCCCTGTGACGCCCACCAAAGCAAGCCAATCACTTGCATGCCCTTCTGAAAGATGCTGGTGACCCGTGCCTAGGTCCTCACGTTGCCCACAGTGTCCGTGGATCCTGATTGGCTGAAAAAGAGCGCAAAACAAACTTTTGAAACGCGACTTTGGCGCGTAAGTTGCCGACCTCGTGGCCGACCTCATCCTAGGGTCGGGTTTCGTTTCATGAAACCCGACTTTGCCAAAAGTCGGCGACTTTTGAATTTTTTCGACCCGTTTCGCTCAACTCTAACAGTAATGCCTCCTTAGCGCCCTCTTAAGGGGGGAGTTGTGATATACAATGTCTGCAAAATATGTTTTCTGTTGGAATGTGCTAGAGATCCTCCATTCTATGACTCTGTAAACTGTAGGTAGTAGGAATCCCTTCCCCCCCAAGTCTTATCAACCCTTCCACTCCCTCTGGAAGAGCAGGAATGTTAATTAGCTAGGGGGAAAGTATCCCTTTGTTCTCTGAAAGTGTGCTGGGATCAATATAGGAGATATTAAAAAGAAGCCTGGCTCGCAAACCATACATGACAGAGAAACAACGATCATATTTCTTTGATCCGAGTGGACCCATCTTCGCTGTGGTGCCTGTTGCAAAACTCTCGGATCATCAGAACCTGAGATATGGGTTCCTGCTAAACGGTGTATCAGAAATACTGCATATTTGGGCTTGAATGATTGTACTCGACAAATTACAACCAATGATGCCATATATGTGTCCGTGCGGGCTTCCCTCGCTAAGTTATGATGATTATAAAGTTTGGTAAGATTTCTACCTTGGAAAGAGAGAGGTGGGACTACCCCAGAATGCATCTCTCCGTGATGTCACATAGCAGAGTCTATAAGGCATTCCCTTGGCAAAACCAGCTCAGAATAGCTGCAGAGTCCGTGCTGAGCAGAACCCAGATGAGTGGAGACGTGTGGCTCCGCCTTCTCCTTCCCCCACTCAGCCACTTGGTTTTGCCTAAAGAGTCATGAACAACCGTGAGTGTTACTTTCTATGTTCATCCATCTTTTATTTTATATTTGTAACTGTACATATGTAATGTCTCCAGTTTATAGCAACTTTTATCTGTATAATCACTGCCCTCTTTCGGGGAATAAATGATTTAATATTTAGTTCTGTCTCCATGCTCTAAGAATCGAACTATAAGCCTTTGTTAGATAATCGCTACTAAATTGTCGGGATGGCTTCGAACCCCTCCCTTGAGTCTATAACTTAAGCGGAGAAACCAGGAGCTGGTGGCAGCGCAGCGCGTTGTGTACAGTTATTGCGGCTTGCTGGCAGTCCAGAAGGGTCTTATATTGCTGAGCGAGGGGCTGCGGCCACAGCATTGATAATTCCCTGACTGCAGAAGCCTAATTGCTGGTTCACAACAAGCAGCCCGTCCGGCGACTAATTATCCTAGGTGCAGTTCCCTGACTGACCTGAGGGTAAGGGGGTGCCGGAGAGCTGCGAGTTCCAAAGTGGAACTGAGAAAGTGGGATGTACATAACTCCCCGCAGTACTTAGAAGATTGATAGCAGTGGTGGGGCATCCAAAATACCCCCCTGCAGCAAATTGTAGAGTGAGATTAGCTTGCTGGATATTTTTGTCACATGGTGCCAGTGGTGGGATAACTAAGATAAGCCCCCACTGCACCTGTGATAGCCGTGTGTCGGCAGTGTGTCACGTCCCTCCGTCCGCTGATACACCCGTGTCAGTGGTGGGATTATGACATAGTGGTGACACAGGGTCCGCTGTCCGTCGCGTTTTGGTGGCAGCGGGACCCCCGTTAGTCTCCGTATTGGGCGAACAGCGGTGGGCTGTTCGTCACAGTCTGTCACTCAGTTTCTGCTTTGCCCTTAGTTTAGTTCATTTTTGTCCTCATCCAAGATGGAGTCACGAGCCTCAACGGGGGCCATCTTATTTCCTGTGTTGATCTCTCTTGTTCCTGTCTGCTCTGTATATAAGGATGCTCTGTATGATTACTCATTGCTTGTTCTTGGACTTGTTATCAAGCTGGAAGGACTGCTACCTAGCTCGTCTCTTCGTTACCTTGGGATACCCCGCCTGCCTGTGAATCTTGGTCTCATTGTAAAGACTTGTTTCTTCGGATCAGCTCTGCACCCACCTCCACTTCAAGGACTGTTTCCTGCTAGCAGGCCTGGCCTGCTCTCCAGGTCTCCGGATCTGGCAACTTGGACTTCATACGTCTCCACGGTCTGTACGTTTGCTCACTGCATTATTATCTTCATCTGCTGTTACCCTGCTGTGTCTTATCTGTAAACCTGCTTGATTCTGATAAATACTACAGAACTGAAAACCTATGAGCTCAGGCCTCTTTTCTGATCCACGTCTCTGACCTCCATTACACAGAGTATATAAAGTTATAACAAAATACTCAAGCCATCAAATATGGAGATTTCTGTGTCAGATTCTATGGAGGTACGAATGAAGAAACTTTGCTCATTTGTTTCTGGACTTCATGAGGAGCTGCAGGCTATTAAAACAAAGCTGGGGACCTTAGATTCGCAAACCAATCATAACACGAATGTGGCCGATACATCTATTCAGGCCTTAGCGTCTCGACATTCAAATGTAGAGACTGCAGCTGTGGTTGCTGCCCCGGCTCCAATTCCAGCTCCGGGTCCGGGATTTCCTAAACTCCCACCATTCAGGTTCGGTGGTGAAAGAGAGAAATTTCGGGGATTTTTGAATCAATGTCAGCTGTATTTCTCTGCAGGTGCGGCCCAGTTTTTAACTGATTGAGATAAAGTATTGACTATGATTATGTCGCTAACAAACAAAGCGTTAGCCTGGGCTAATCCATTAATTGAGACTAATGATGTATGCCTGAATTCTTTGAATGACTTTACTGCCGCAATGTCTCAAATGTTTGCTGACCGCAACCGAAGGTTAACAGCAGAAACCGCATTACTGACACTTCGTCAAGGGAAGCGTCCGGAGGTGGAATATGCAATGGAGTTCCGGAGGTGGGTGCTGGATACGACATGGTGCGATTCTTCAAAGTATGCAGTGTTCAGGAGAGGTTTGTCTGCTTCAATTAAGGATGAACTGGCTCGAGGAGAATCACCTACTAATCTAGCTGACTTTATACATCATTGTATTCGGATAGACATTCGTCTCACTGAACATCGACAGGAAAAATGGGCTGAGGCTAATCGTAATAACCTCATGTCTTTCCCTTCCTCCACCAGGGAGGCGTCGAGCAAGACTTTATCCCAGACAGAGTCTGAACCTATGCAGGTCGACGCAGTACGAAGAAAAGTCATTGATACACGTAAGGAACATCGTTTCAAGGAGAACGTGTGTTTCTATTGCGGAAAGTCGGGTCATTATATATCGGAGTGCCCTGGGAAAAATCGCAAGTTCGCAGCTGCAGTGACCGAACTTGACTTTTCAGATATTTCTTCGGTAGGTTCTCATTCACACAGTCAGGAAATAACGGCTGCAAATTTTGATTTCCCTGATGATTCATCGGAGGCCTCATCACCTGTGGATATCGCCTTACTTTCTGCAAGTTCTACCACAGCCAGGAGAGATTCGCTCTGTTGCATTTCTATCAAGATCTGGGTACATTCCCGCTGGATCACGTGCTCCGCCATGATAGACTCTGGAGCTTGCAGCAATCTCATGGACACTTCCTTTGCTGAGAAACATGGCATTCTTTCACAAAAGAGGGACTCTCCAGAGTTGATGGAGACCGTGGACGGGTCTCCATTGATATCTGGGCCTGTGAAACTCGAAACAGTCCCACTAAAGATCCATATGGGGGCAGATCATTCGGAAAAAATGTCTTTTTTACTGATTTCCTCTCCTAATTTTCCTATTATTTTAGGTCTGCCTTGGTTACGGCTGCGTAATCCTACGATCAATTGGACAACAAAGGACTTAAAATTTCCAAATGAATCAGCAGCGTCCAGAGAGCTGGCTCCAGTGAAAACAGCAGCCGCGGTCGACTTGGCACTACCGGTAGAGTATCGGGATTTTAGTGATGTGTGTGACAAGAAAAATGCAGATAAATTACCGCCACATCGGCCATATGATTGCCCCGTGGAATTATTGCCTGGTGCCGCAATTCCATTCGGGAGTATTTATCCACTGTCTGGTCCGGAATTAAAAGCTCTTAAAGAGTATATTGACGAAAATTTAGCTAAAGGGTTTATACGACCATCTTCCTCCCCAGCAGGTGCCCCAATCTTCTTTGTCAAAAAGAAAGATGGTTCACTTCGTCCATGCATTGACTACCGGGAGCTCAACAAAATCACAATCAGGAACTCTTACCCACTTCCACTAATTCCCGAGTTACTTGAGAGAGTTCGACACGCCAAAATCTTCACTAAATTAGATCTTCGTGGAGCATACAATTTAGTACGGATTCGTCCTGGCGACGAGTGGAAAACGGCATTTCGATCACGTTATGGACATTTTGAGTACCTAGTTATGTCTTTTGGCTTCCTTAATGCACCAGCTACGTTCCAGCACTTGGCAAATGATGTTTTCAGAGACATACTTGTTATTTTTGTTGTGATTTACTTGGATGACATTTTAATTTTTTCCAGCAATATCGAGGATCATCAGCGACACGTGAAAATGGTTTTGGATCGTCTACGGCAAAATCATTTATACATTAAACTAGAGAAATGTGAGTTTCACAAAACAGAAATTCAATTTTTGGGATATGTTATTTCTCCCCAGGTTCTCAGCATGGATGTAAGCAAGACGCAAGCCATTCAGGAGTGGCCAACTCCCAAATCAGTGAAGGAGGTACAGCGATTCATCGGATTCGCTAATTTCTACAGACGATTCATTAAAAATTTTTCAGCAATCGTTGCACCCATCACTCATTTAACCCAGAAGAAGACACCATTTGTCTGGTCACCTCAAGCTCAAACAGCATTTTCCACATTAAAGTCTAAATTTACGACAGCTCCCGTTCTCATACATCCTGACCCAGACAAGGCCTTCATAGTGGAAGTGGACGCCTCGGACTGTGCGGTAGGGGCCATACTCTCGCAAAGGACAGGTGAGAAAGATCTCTTGCATCCGTGTGCCTTTCTCTCTCAAAAGTTATCACCTGCCGAAAGGAATTACGACGTTGGCAACAAAGAACTGTTAGCCATTATAACCGCATTTAAAGAATGGAGACATCTGTTACAAGGAGCATCCCAACAGATTGTTATACTCACGGATCACCGAAATCTCGAATTTATGAGGTCGGCAAGATGTCTAAAACCCAGAGAGGCTCGGTGGAATCTTTTCCTTAACCAGTTTGACTTTGTCATCTCCTATAGGCCGGGCTCTCGCAATGGAAAGGCTGATGCACTGTCCAGGATTCATTCAGATGAAGCAACTCCAGCTTCGCCTCCAAGGACCATTCTATCTGAGAAGAACTTTGTAAGTGTCCTACATAATCAAGATCTTTTAACGGAGATTAAGGAGGCTTATGCTGCAGATTCGCTTTTGGGGCTACCCCTTACCCAGGTAAATCTAACTTTCAAGAATGGACTTTGGTTTCAAGGACAGCGTTTGTATGTTCCAGAAACAGTAAAACTGAGTGTCTTAAAACTAATGCATGACTCAAAGTTTGCCGGCCATAGGGGAGTTCAGAAGACTCAGGAATTTCTGTCTCGGTTTTTTTTGGTGGCCAACCTTTCGGAAAGATGTGCTTCAGTATGTGTCGTCATGTGAGGTATGTGCCAGGTCAAAAGTTCCTCGCTCCTCACCGACAGGACTCTTGCAACCTCTGCCTGTTCCATCTCGTCCTTGGGGGTCTATTTCAATGGACTTTATTGTTGAGTTGCCTCTGTCACAGGGGAAAAACACAATTCTAGTAGTAGTTGACCGGCTGACTAAAGCTGCTCATTTCATTCCCTGTGCTGGTGTACCAAAGGCTAAACAAACAGCAGATCTTGTTGTACAAAATGTTTTTCGTTTGCACGGAACTCCGGATGAAGTAATATCGGATCGTGGGGTACAATTTACCTCACGGTTTTGGCAAAGCTTCTGTGCTGCTCTGGACATCAAAGTAAAATTGTCATCTGCTTTTCATCCACAGTCTAACGGCCAAACTGAACGGACCAATCAGACCTTGGAACAATATCTGCGTTGCTATGTGTGCCGCCTACAGGACGATTTGGTGAGTTTGCTTCTGTTGGCTGAATTCACGTATAATAATTCTCAGAATGCTTCCACCAAATTGTCTCCGTTCTTTGCCAGCCAGGGATACCACCCCAGTATTCTTCCTCGACTTCCAATAGACATGTCTGTGCCTGCGGTAGCTGACCGCATTTCATCCTTGCAACGCAATTTGGAAGTTCTTAAAGACACTTTAGGTTCAGCACAGGAAAGATACAAGAAGGCAGCAGACAAATTCCGTAAGCCAGCTCCAATGTACAAGGTAGGAGACATGGTTTGGCTCTCAACTAAGAACTTGAAGCTCAGGATCCCAACGTCTAAACTGGGGCAAAAATATGTCGGCCCATATAAGATCAGCAGTATAGTGAATTCTGTAGCCTGTCGACTCAAGTTGCCTAACTCATTGAAAATTCATCCTGTCTTTCATGTCTCTTTGTTAAAGCCGGCAGTGCCTAACCCTTTTCCCAGACGCACCTCTGCTCCTCCTGACCCAGTTCTCGTTGACGGAGCAAGAGGAATTCATCGTGGAAAGGATCTTGGATTCACGGGTTCATAGGAGACGTCTCCAATACTTGGTAAAATGGCAAGGATATTCGGCTGAAGAGAATTCCTGGGAACCAGTGGAGAACGTCCATGCTCCTCACTTAATCAGACTGTTCCACAGCAGATATCCCAATAAGCCGGACTTAAGATCATCCAGAGGACGTCTTTTAAGGGGAGAGAAATGTAAGGACTTGGCCTGCATATCCGTTTCTCTGAAATCCTTGCCTTATCTCTGTCGCTCAGTTTCTGCTTTGCCCTTAGTTTAGTTCATTTTTGCCCTCATCCAAGATGGAGTCACGAGCCTCAACGGGGGCCATCTTATTTCCTGTGTTGATCTCTCTTGTTCCTGTCTGCTCTGTATATAAGGATGCTCTGTATGATTACTCATTGCTTGAGTATACTTGTTCTTGGACTTGTTATCAAGCTGGAAGGACTGCTACCTAGCTCGTCTCTTCGTTACCTTGGGATACCCCGCCTGCCTGTGAATCTTGGTCTCATTGTAAAGACTTGTTTCTTTGGATCAGCTCTGCACCCACCTCCACTTCAAGGACTGTTTCCTGCTAGCAGGCCTGGCCTGCTCTCCAGGTCTCCGGATCTGGCAACTTGGACTTCATACGTCTCCACGGTCTGTACGTTTGCTCACTGCATTATTATCTTCATCTGCTGTTACCCTGCTGTGTCTTATATATAAACCTGCTTGATTCTGATAAATACTACAGAACTGAAAACCTATGAGCTCAGGCCTCTTTTCTGATCCACGTCACTGACGTCCATTACACAGAGTATATAAAGTTATAACACTGTCATTTAATTAACGATCTACTGTTCAATTTTGAATGAATTCATATATGAATTAAATGGAAAAGCAACAATTTATCTGGCGAGTTATTTGAATGTTCGGCCTACGTCCACCTGTCTGACAGACGGTATTCTAGTGGCTTGTATAAGCAGCAGCAGCTAGGTGCGCTGCTTGCCTGCAGTAAATAGGATGTGTTCCATCCATGGAACACTATGATAGGATTAATTCCATTCATAGAACACAATGCTTGGATGTGTTCTATTCCTGGAACACTTTGGATCACTGGAACAATGGGACCACGTGTCACAATGGGCAACCCAGAGTCTGTAGCAGCTGCGCAGTAGTAGTCAGCTTCAGTCTGCTGAGGGAGCCTCAGTAGACAGGTGGGGGGGATGCTCGCTCGCTCGCTCAGTATCGGCAGTTTCTCTGAGAATGGTGCACTCACTCTCTTAACCCTCCGTCAGGCGCAATATAGATTCTCCTCAGTTCATGCGCAATGTGCCTGACAAGCACAGGTCAGAAAACCACCTATAGTAGCTACATATTTCAATTTCAGGACTATAGAAGTAGTCAGTGACCTTCATAGGAATGTATTAAAAGAGATTACACCAAATCAGATGCAAAAAAAAACATTTATTAACCATAAACTTATTAAAACTAAAAGTACCACTTTTCGGTAGTACCGCCAAATAGGCTCCAGTTATCTTTACTTAACTATTGCTTAAATATAAAATTATGGAAAAAAACTTAAAGGATATTGCACTTAGATGTTACTTAATTATTTTCTACTCATCTTCAGTGGTTTCAATTGCAGCAGAAGATCATCGAAACGGAGGCAACGGATCAGGACTTTGAATCGTTTCAGATTCATCACAAGGCTGAATTTTTCGATGCCATCACCGTCTGTCCCCCACAGCTCCTCCAAACTTTGCCTATTTGCTCTGAAAGCACCAGCTAGGTATAACAAGCCAATAAATGCCTTGAGTTCAATCACATCAGTGTTTGTGATGTCCCTCTCTCTGGAGAATTGCTCTTTGATTGTGTCAATATACTGGTTAGTGAACCGAACAATAGTTTCCAACATGCTATCTGTAATTAGATTACTCCAACATTCCACTGCAGTTTTAGCTTTTCTAGCACTTCCAATAACTCCAGGAAGGTGTGTAATAATATTGTGGGATTCTCTGCGCTGTTTGTTCTTGGGTGCCTTTTTGTTCCACTTTGTATTTTTATCTTTGCCCAAATAATAAGCTAGATTTGTGTCTGTTTCCTCTGTATCCGTGTCATCACCATCCTGCTCTGTTCCAGAATCAGTGTTACATTCTGCTACCTCATCTTCAGATGAAATGTCACTAGATTCCTCTAAATCCTCAGTTACTGCTGGTTCTTCCTCATCATCTTCTAACAAAAAAATCTTCATTTCTTCTAAATGAAGGGGTTTAGATGAATCATACTGTTTTCTGGCCATTGCAGCAGAAAATCTGAAGCAAGAGAGAAAGAGTATGTGTTAGGGCGCAATGTGCCTTAGAAGTCACCCTCCTTTTGTCTAAGAAAACAGTACTTATGTACACTAACTTAGCATTAATCCTTCATAAAACAAGCTAAATACACAATCGTGATGAATAAAAAAAGAAAATACTAACCTTTCAATTTGTGTTGAAATCAGGCGCAATGTGCCTGAGAAGCCAAAGTGTTGATATCTGCTCACTAGAAGGTCTGCTGAGTCACTGTGATATCAGGTTTCACAGAGCCTGTAGAGTCAGGAGATAACTAGGAGGGGTGGGGTTTTCTAATAAGTGGGCAAGGAGAGAGAAGTGAAACTAATTACTGTGTGCCTGTCAGATCTATTGCGCCTGACGGAGGGCTAAGCGGTTTCCAAAGACAGATTGAATTGAAATCGGGATACACAAGTAGTGTTTTCAAAGCATTATTTGAGAGCTTTTTTCAAATGTCGCTGCTCGGGAATTTATTTTTTCTTGGTCCAAGTTGCACATTTCCAATTCCTTAGCTTTGATTTAACTTGACCAACTCTTCTACTACAGCAAGTGCTATTCACCTCTATATGGAAGGCATTGCACTGTATTCAATCTGTCATTTAATTAACGATCTATCTTGTCCTTTGCTGCTTGGTAGGTACAGGTGTGATAAGCTGCAGTAATGTGTTTGGCTTTGGATAGCTACATTTCTGCACACCCACCTGCTACAAGGCCTGCAGCCCCTTCCCCTCCGTACTTCCCCAGCCTTAATTCAAGCATTCAATTCCTACCACATCCCTCATGCAATGATATGTCATTTCATTTTTGAAACATTGTCCCCCTCTTGTGGCCTTTCAACTTTGAAATTTACTGTTCAATTTTGAATGAATTCATATATGAATTAAATGGAAAAGCAACAATTTATCTGGCAAGTTATTTGAATGTTCGGCCTACGTCCACCTGTCTGACAGACGGTATTCTAGTGGCTTGTAGCAGCAGCAGCAGCTAGGTGCGCTGCTTGCCTGCAGTAAATAGGATGTGTTCCATCCATGGAACACTATGATAGGATTCATTCCATTCATAGAACACAATGTTTGGATGTGTTCTATTCCTGGAACACTTTGGATCACTGGAACAATGGGACCACGTGTCACAATGGGCAACCCAGAGTCTGTAGCAGCTGCGCAGTAGTAGTCATCTTCAGTCTGCTGAGGGAGCCTCAGCAGACAGGTGGGGGGATGCTCGCTCGCTCAGTATCAGCAGTTTCTCTGAGAATGGTGCACTCACTCTCTTAAGCGGTTTCCAAAGACAGATTGAATTGAAATCGGGATACACAAGTAGTGTTTTCAAAGCATTATTTGAATGCTTTTTTCAAATGTCGCTGCTCTGCAATTAGTTTTTCTTGGTCCAAGTTGCACATTTCCAATTCCTTAGCCTTGATTTATCTTGACCATCTCTTCTTCTACAGCAAGTGCTATTCACCTCTATATGGAAGGCATTGCACTGTATTCAATCTGTCATTTAATTAACGATCTATCTTGTCCTTTGCTGCTTGGTAGGTACAGGTGTGATAAGCTGCAGTAATGTGTTTGGCTTTGGATAGCTACATTTCTGCACACCCACCTGCTACAAGGTCTGCAGCCCCTTACCCTGAGTACTTCCCCAGCCTTAATTCAAGCATTCAATTCCTACCACATCCCTCATGCAATGATATGTCATTTCATTTTTGAAACATTGTCCCCCTCTTGTGGCCTTTCAACTTTGAAATTTACTGTTCAATTTTGAATGAATTCATATATGAATTAAATGGAAAAGCAACAATTTCTCTGGCGAGTTATTTGAATGTTCGGCCTACGTCCACCTGTCTGACAGACGGTATTCTAGTGGCTTGTAGCAGCAGCAGCAGCTAGGTGCGCTGCTTGCCTGCTTTAAATAGGATGTGTTCCATCCATGGAACACTATGATAGGATTCATTCCATTCATAGGACACAATGCTTGGATGTGTTCTATTCCTGGAACACTTTGGATCACTGGAACAATGGGACCACGTGTCACAATGGGCAACCCAGAGTCTGTAGCAGCTGCGCAGTAGTAGTCAGCTTCAGTCTGCTGAGGGAGCCTCAGCAGACAGGTGGGGGGGATGCTCGCTCGCTCAGTACCGGCAGTTTCTCTGAGAATGGTGCACTCACTCTCTTAAGCGGTTTCCAAAGACAGATTGAATTGAAATCGGGATACACAAGTAGTGTTTTCAAAGCATTATTTGAATGCTTTTTTCAAATGTCGCTGCTCTGCAGTTAGTTTTTCTTGGTCCAAGTTGCACATTTCCAATTCCTTAGCCTTGATTTAACTTGAACAACTCTTCTACTACAGCAAGTGCTATTCACCTCTATATGGAAGGCTTTGCACTGTATTCAATCTGTCATTTAATTAACGATCTATCTTGTCCTTTGCTGCTTGGTAGGTACAGATGTGATAAGCTGCAGTAATGTGTTTGGCTTTGGATAGCTACATTTCTGCACACCCACCTGCTACAAGGCCTGCAGCCCCTTCCCCTCAGTACTTCCCCAGCCTTAATTCAAGCATTCAATTCCTACCACATCCCTCATGCAATGATATGTCATTAGAGTTGAGCGATACCGTCCGATACTTCAAAGTATCGGATCGGAATGGATCGGCCGATCTTTAAAAAAAGTATCAGTATCGCCGATTCCGATACCGGAAGTCCCATTCAAGTCTAAGGGACTTCCGGTATCGGAATAAGAAAAACCCTGTTTTTGCCTTGTACAGCCTCTCTGGGGTCTGTACGGGCCTTTCGGGGGGTCTGTGCAGGCTCCGGTGGTCTGTGCCGGCCTGCCGGGGGGCTGTGCCGGCCTGCCGGTAGTCTGTGCAGGCTCCGGGGGGCTGTGCCGGCCTGCCGGGGGGCTGTGCCGGCCTGCCGGTGGTCTGTGCAGGCTTCGGGGGTCTGTGCAGGCATCGTCCGATGGGACTACAAGTCCCATCGGGCGATGCCTGCTACCATGACAGTGATTGACACATTAGCCAATGATGGGACAGTAGTAGTCCCATCATCCGGCTAATGTGTTAAATGTAAAAAAAAAAAAAAAAAAAAAAAAAATACTACATACATACTACATGCTACATACATACTACATGCTACATACATACTACATGCTACATACATACTACATATATACTACATGCATGCTACATACATACTACATGCTACATACATACTACATATATACTACATGCATGCTACATACATACTACATACATACTACATACATGCTACATACATACTACATACATACTACATACATGCTACATACATACTGCATGCTACATACATACTGCATGCTACATACATACTACATACATACTACATACATACTACATACATACTACATGCATGCTATATGCATGCTACATACATGCTACATGCATGCTACATACATACTACATGCTACATACATACCACATACATACTACATACATACTACATGCTACATACATACTACATATATACTACATGCATGCTACATACATACTGCATGCTACATGCATGCTACATACATACTACATACATACTACATACATACCACATATATACTACATACATACAATACATTCATACAATACATACATAGACATACAGTACATATAACATAGAGTAACATACTTACCAATACTTGTCACATTGTTCCCCGAAGCCATTGTCTTTTCTGGAATAAATATTAACATAACAAACCACAAAAATACTCACCCACGATCCGAAGCAGTCTACGAGTGTGTCCCACGACGATCTTGGGTAGAGAACTGCAGCATCAGATGATGCTGCCGTTCTCTACGGGCTGCAGGAATCCAATGACGGAAGGTAGGTATCCTTCCGCACTGTATTCCTCCGCCACTTAAAAAAAAAAAGTCCCTAGTCTCACTTTATGCCATTGCTGCGTGGGAAATTCCCACACAGCAATGGCATAAAGTGAGACTAGGGACTTTTTTTTTTTTTAAGTGGCGGAGGAATACAGTGCGGAAGGATACCTACCTTCCGTCATTGGATTCCTGCAGCCCGTAGAGAACGGCAGCATCATCTGATGCTGCAGTTCTCTACCCAAGATCGTCGTGGGACACACTCGTGGACTGCTTCGGATCGTGGGTGAGTATTTTTGTGGTTTGTTATGTTAATATTTATTCCGGAAAAGACAATGGCTTCGGGGAACAATGTGACAAGTATTGGTAAGTATGTTACTCTATGTTATATGTACTGTATGTCTATGTATGTATTGTATGAATGTATTGTATGTATGTAGTATATATGTGGTATGTATGTAGCATGTAGTATGTATGTAGTATGTATGTAGCATGCATGTAGCATGTAGTATGTATGTAGCATGCATGTAGCATGTAGTATGTATGTAGCATGCATGTAGCATGCAGTATGTATGTAGCATGCATGTAGTATATATGTAGTATGTATGTAGCATGCATGTAGTATATATGTAGTATGTATGTAGCATGTAGCATGTATGTAGTATGTATGTGGTATGTATGTAGAATGTAGTATGTATGTAGCATGCATGTAGTATATATGTAGTATGTATGTAGCATGTAGTATGTATGTAGTATGTATGTGGTATGTATGTAGCATGTAGTATGTACGTAGCATGCATGTAGTATGTATGTAGCATGCATGTAGTATGTATGTAGCATGCATGTAGCATGCATGTAGTATGCATGTAGCATGCATGTAGTATGTATGTAGTATGTATGTAGCATGCAGTATGTATGTAGCATGCATGTAGCATGCATGTAGTATGTATGTAGCATGCATGTAGTATATATGTAGTATGCATGTTGCATGCATGTAGTATATATGTAGTATGTATGTAGCATGTAGCATGTATGTAGTATGTATGTGGTATGTATGTAGCATGTAGTATGTATGTAGTATGTATGTAGCATGTATGTAGTATGTATGTAGTATATATATAGTATGTATGTAGCATGTAGTATGTATGTAGCATGTATGTAGCATGTAGTATGTATGTAGCATGCATGTAGTATATATGTAGTATGTATGTAGCATGTAGTATGTATGTAGCATGCATGTAGTATATATGTAGTATGTATGTAGCATGCATGTAGTATATATGTAGTATGTATGTAGCATGTATGTAGTATTTTTTTTTTTTTTTTTTTTTTTTTAACATTTAACACATTAGCCGGATGATGGGACTACTACTGTCCCATCATTGGCTAATGTGTCAATCACTGTCATTGTAGCAGGCATCGCCAGATGGGACTTGTAGTCCCATCGGACGATGCTTACACAGACCCCCGGACATCAGCACAGCCCCCCGGCAGGCCGGTACAGACCCCCACAGGGTGCACAGACCACCGGCAGGCCGGTACCGACCCCGGGCAGTCCACACAGCCCCCCGGCAGGCCGGCAGAGACCCCCGGAAGGCCCGAAATGACGGCGCATCATGATGCGCACACACCGCGCATCATGATGACGTCAGGCCGTCAATCAACTTTGAACTTCCGATTCCGATGCCGAATTCCGATATTGAAAAAATATCGGAAGTCGGTATCGGAATTCCGATACAGCAAGTATCGGCCGATACCCGATACTTGCGGTATCGGAATGCTCAACACTATATGTCATTTAATTTTTGAAACATTGTCCCCCCTCTTGTGGCCTTTCAACTTTGAAATTTACTGTTCAATTTTGAATGAATTCATATATGAATTAAATGGAAAAGCAACAATTTATCTGGCGAGTTATTTGAATGTTCGGCCTACGTCCACCTGTCTGACAGACGGTATTCTAGTGGCTTGTAGCAGCAGCAGCAGCAGCTAGGTGCGCTGCTTTCCGGCAGTAAATAGGATGTGTTCCATCCATGGAACACTATGATAGGATTCATTCCATTCATAGAACACAATGCTTGGATGTGTTCTATTCCTGGAACACTTTGGATCACTGGAACAATGGGACCACGTGTCACAATGGGCAACCCAGAGTCTGTAGCAGCTGCGCAGTAGTAGTCAGCTTCAGTCTGCTGAGGGAGCCTCAGCAGACAGGTGGTGGGGATGCTCGCTCGCTCGCTCAGTATCGGCAGTTTCTCTGAGAATGGTGTACTCACTCTCTTAAGCGGTTTCCAAAGACAGATTGAATTGAAATCGGGATACACAAGTAGTGTTTTCAAAGCATTATTTGAATGCTTTTTTCAAATGTCGCTGCTCTGCAATTAGTTTTTCTTGGTCCAAGTTGCACATTTCCAATTCCTTAGCCTTGATTTAACTTGACCAACTCTTCTACTACAGCAAGTGCTATTCACCTCTATATGGAAGGCATTGCTCTGTATTCAATCTGTCATTTAATTAACGATCTATCTTGTCCTTTGCTTCTTGGTAGGTACAGGTGTGATAAGCTGCAGTAATGTGTTTGGCTTTGGATAGGTACATTTCTGCACACCCACCTGCTACAAGGCCTGCAGCCCCTTCCCATCAGTACTTCCCCAGTCTTAATTCAAGTAATCATTTCCAACCACATCCCTCATGCAATGATATGTCATTTCATTTTTGAAACATTGTCCCCCTCTTGTGGCCTTTCAACTTTGAAATTTATTGTTCAATTTTGAATGAATTCATATATGAATTAAATGGAAAAGCAACAATTTATCTGGCGAGTTATTTGAATGTTCGGCCTACGTCCACCTGTCTGACAGACGGTATTCTAGTGGCTTGTAGCAGCAGCAGCTAGGTGCGCTGCTTGCCTGCAGTAAATAGGATGTGTTCCATCCATGGAACACTATGATAGGATTCATTCCATTCATAGAACACAATGCTTGGATGTGTTTTATTCCTGGAACACTTTGGATCACTGGAACAATGGGACCACGTGTCACAATGGGCAACCCAGAGTCTGTAGCAGCTGCGCAGTAGTAGTCAGCTTCAGTCTGCTGAGGGAGCCTCAGCGGACAGGTGGGGGGATGCTCGCTCGCTCAGTATCGGCAGTTTCTCTGAGATTGGTGCACTCACTCTCTTAAGCGGTTTCTAAAGACAGATTGAATTGAAATCGGGATACACAAGTAATGTTTTCAAAGCATTATTTGAATGCTTTTATCAAATGTCGCTGCTCTGCAATTAGTTTTTCTTGGTCCAAGTTGCACATTTCCAATTCCTTAGCCTTGATTTAACTTGACCAACTCTTCTACTACAGCAAGTGCTATTCACCTCTATATGGAAGGCATTGCACTGTATTCAATCTGTCAATTAATTAACAATCGATCTTGTCCTTTGCTGCTTGGTAGGTACAGGTGTGATAAGCTGCAGTAATGTGTTTGGCTTTTGATAGCTACATTTCTGCACACCCATCTGCTACAAGGCCTGCAGCCCCTTCCCCTCAGTACTTCCCCAGCCTTAATTCAAGCATTCAATTCCTACCACATCCCTCATGCAATGATATGTCATTTCATTTTTGAAACATTGTCCCCCTCTTGTGGCCTTTCAACTTTGAAATTTACTGTTCAATTTTGAATGAATTCATATATGAATTATATGGAAAAGCAACAATTTATCTGGCGAGTTATTTGAATGTTCGGCCTACGTCCACCTGTCTGACAGACGGTATTCTAGTGGCTTGTAGCAGCAGCAGCAGCTAGGTGCGCTGCTTGCCTGCAGTAAATAGGATGTGTTCCATCCATGGAACACTATGATAGGATTCATTCCATTCATAGAACACAATGCTTGGATGTGTTCTATTCCTGGAACACTTTGGATCACTGGAACAATGGGACCACGTGTCACAATGGGCAACCCAGAGTCTGTAGCAGCTGCGCAGTAGTAGTCAGCTTCAGTCTGCTGAGGGAGCCTCAGCAGACAGGTGGGGGGGATGCTTGCTCGCTCGCTCAGTATCGGCAGTTTCTCTGAGATTGGTGCACTCACTCTCTTAAGCGGTTTCCAAAGACAGATTGAATTGAAATCGGGATATACAAGTAGTGTTTTCAAAGCATTATTTGAATGCTTTTATCAAATGTCGCTGCTCTGCAATTAGTTTTTCTTGGTCCAAGTTGCACATTTCCAATTCCTTAGCCTTGATTCAACTTGACCATGACAATGGGTAATCGCGATACCTATAGAATCCCCCATCTTTTTTATGATTGCCGAACCCATTAAATGATGACTCTCACACCTTTATTGGATAAATTGGCGACAGCAGCCTTTTATTAACATTTTAACAAAACATTTACAAAACAATGTTCCCAAAGGAGGGGCGGTCCTCGAGGCCCTAAAATTGTAACTGCCACAGGTCAATGACCCCATAAACCTTGTCCCCAGTACGAGTCCTGCCTCTAGCCGTGAAGCACCAGCTCAGAGACCCTAATAGACTCAACCGGACAATATCCGCCCGAAATACCAGCGTATTTCCGCTTCCATTCCTCAGTGTGACCATTATGTTCTGTTCCACATTAATCCGCCCAAGGGGGAGTCCAGGACCTTACAGATCCCCCCCCCTCCAAACCGCCGTTTCCTGGCACCACCAACCTCGAGGACCACGCCCGCCACGCCGAGCTGCCATGACAAATATACAGAAATGCAAAACATTTGTTAGGAAATCAGAATTCTTAGCCCACTATACACCCCATATCTATGGATCCTGTAGACAATTCCACCATAACCACATAAACACGGGCGGGTGGGAGCTTGTTCCTACTGTAATGGGGCACCTAAAATGGTTGCCCCCACTAAGATGGTGACCCCCTCTTATAGTCCCCCCCACCTCCCTCCTGTGCCCCTCCTACCCCTCCAAAGCCTCGTCCCCTTGTTATTATTCAAACATTTAACCCTTTCTTTACATGTCACCTTCCTATAGTTCCCCTCAACCCTGTCATGTCGTCCTCCCTTTGATGGCCTGCGGCCCAGTACGGCCTCACTTGACAATGGGTATTCGCGATACCTATAGAATCCTCCATCTACTTTATGATTGCCGAACCCATTAAATGATGACTCGCACACCTTTATTGGATAAATTGGCCACAGCAGCCTTTTATTAACATTTTAACAAAACATTTACAAAACAATGTTCCCAAAGGAGGGGCGGTCCTCGAGGCCCTAAAATTGTAACTGCCACAGGTCAATGACCCCATAAACCTTGTCCCCAGTACGAGTCCTGCCTCTAGCCGTGAAGCACCAGCTCAGAGACCCTAATAGACTCAACCGGACAATATTCGCCTGAAATACCAGCGTATTTCCGCTTCCATTCCTCAGTGTGACCATTATGTTCTGTTCCACATTAATCCGCCCAAGGGGGAGTCCAGGACCTTACAGATCCCCCCTCCAAACCGCCGTTTCCTGGCACCACCAACCTCGAGGACCACTCCCGCCACGCCGAGCTGCCATGGGGATGCTCGCTCGCTCGCTCAGTATCCACAGTTTCTCTAAGAATGGTGCACTCACTCTCTTAAGCGGTTTCCAAAGACAGATTGAATTGAAATCGGGATACACAAGTAGTGTTTTCAAAGCATTATTTGAATGCTTTTTTCAAATGTTGCTGCTCTGCAATTAGTTTTCCTTGGTCCAAGTTGCACATTTCCAATTCCTTAGCCTCGATTTAACTTGACCAACTCTTCTACTACAGCAAGTGCTATTCACCTCTATATGGAAGGCATTGCACTGTATTCAATCTGTCATTTAATTAACGATCTATCTTTTCCTTTGCTGCTTGGTAGGTACAGGTGTGATAAGCTGCAGTAATGTGTTTGGCTTTGGATAGCTACATTTCTGCACACCCACCTGCTACAAGGCCTGCAGCCCCTTCCCCTCAGTACTTCCCCAGCCTTAATTCAAGCATTCAATTCCTACCACATCCCTCATGCAATGATATGTCATTTCATTTTTGAAACATTGTCCCCCCTCTTGTGGCCTTTCAACTTTGAAATTTACTGTTCAATTTTGAATGAATTCATATATGAATTAAATGGAAAAGCAACAATTTATCTGGCGAGTTATTTGAATGTTCGGCCTATGTCCACCTGTCTGACAGATGGTATTCTAGTGGCTAGTAGCAGCAGCAGCAGCAGCTAGGTGCGCTGCTTGCCTGCAGTAAATAGGATGTGTTCCATCCATGGAACACTATGATAGGATTCATTCCATTCATAGAACACAATGCTTGGATGTGTTCTGTTCATGGAACACTTTGGATCACTGGAACAATGGGACCACGTGTCACAATGGGCAACCCAGAGTCTGTAGCTGCTGCGCAGTAGTAGTCAGCTTCAGTCTGCTGAGGGAGCCTCAGCAGACAGGTGGGGGGATGCTCGCTCGCTCGCTCGCTCAGTATCAGCAGTGTCTCTGAGAATGGTGCACTCACTCTCTTAAGCGGTTTCCAAAGACAGATTGAATTGAAATCGGGATACACAAGTAGTGTTTTCAAAGCATTATTTGAATGCTTTTTTCAAATGTCGCTGCTCTGCAATTAGTTTTTCTTGGTCCAAGTTGCACATTTCCAATTCCTTAGCCTTGATTTAACTTGACCAACTCTTCTACTACAGCAAGTGCTATTCACCTCTATATGGAAGGCATTGCACTGTATTCAATCTATCATTTAATTAACGATCTATCTTGTCCTTTGCTGCTTGGTAGGTACAGGTGTGATAAGCTGCAGTAATGTGTTTGGCTTAGGATAGCTACATTTCTACACACCCACCTGCTACAAGGCCTGCAGCCCCTTCCCCTCAGTACTTCCCCAGCCTTAATTCAAGCATTCAATTCCTACCACATCCCTCATGCAATGATATGTCATTTCATTTTTGAAACATTGTCCCCCTCTTGTGGCCTTTCAACTTTGAAATTTACTGTTCAATTTTGAATGAATTCATATATGAATTAAATGGAAAAGCAACAATTTATCTGGTGAGTTATTTGAATGTTCGGCCTACATCCACCTGTCTGACAGACGGCATTCTAGTGGCTTGTAGCAGCAGCAGCAGCAGCTAGGTGCGCTGCTTGCCTGCAGTAAATAGGATGTGTTCCATCCATGGAACACTATGATAGGATTCATTCCATTCATAGAACACAATGCTTCGATGTGTTCTATTCCTGGAAAACTTTGGATCACTGGAACAATGGGACCACGTGTCACAATGGGCAACCCAGAGTCTGTAGCAGTTGAACAGCAGTAGTCAGCTTCAGTCTGCTGAGGGAGCCTCAGCAGACAGGTGGGGGGGATGCTCGCTCGCTCAGTATCGGCAGTTTCTCTGAGAATGGTGCACTCACTCTCTTAAGCGGTTTCCAAAGACAGATTGAATTGAAATCGGGATACACAAGTAGTGTTTTCAAAGCATTATTTGAATACTTTTTTCAAATTTCGCTGCTCTGCAATTAGTTTTTCTTGGTCCAAGTTTCACATTTCCAATTCCTTAGCCTTGATTTAACTTGACCAACTCTTCTACTACAGCAAGTGCTATTCACCTCTATATGAAAGGCATTGCACTGTATTCAATCTGTCATTTAATTAACGATCTATCTTGTCCTTTGCTGCTTGGTAGGTACAGGTGTGCTAAGCTGCAGTAATGTGTTTGGCTTTGGATAGCTACATTTCTGCACACCCACCTGCTACAAGGCCTGCAGCCCCTTCCCCTCAGTACTTCCCCAGCCTTAATTCAAGCATTCAATTCCTACCACATCCCTCATGCAATGATATGTCATTTCATTTTTGAAACATTGTCCCCCTCTTGTGGCCTTTCAACTTTGAAATTTACTGTTCAATTTTGAATGAATTCATATACATTATGAATTAAATGGAAAAGCAACAATTTGTCTGGCGAGTTATTTGAATGTTCGGCCTACGTCCACCTGTCTGACAGACGGTATTCTAGTGGCTTGTAGCAGCAGCAGCAGCTAGGTGCGCTGCTCGCCTGCAGTAAATAGGATGTGTTCCATCCATGGAACACTATGATAGGATTCATTCCATTCATAGAACACAATGCTTGGATGTGTTCTATTCCTGGAACACTTTGGATCACTGGAACAATGGGACCACGTGTCACAATGGGCAACCCAGAGTCTGTAGCAGCTGCGCAGTAGTAGTCAGCTTCAGTCTGCTGAGGGAGCCTCAGCAGACAGGTGGGGGGGGATGCTCGCTCGTTCACTCGCTCGCTCAGTATCGGCAGTGTGATAAAACACTCCGGGGTCGGCTTTGCTGGGGTCAAAGGTCACGTGCGTTCAGCATGAAAATCATGCGCAGAGCGGGGATTCGGGTGTAACTGACCCTGGGTCACGTTTATTAACAGTGAAAGCAATGCAAAAGGAAATAAACCATAAAATAAATCCTTGCCTGTCCGGCACTAACTAAACAATGGACAACCTAACTACCAACTGGCGGGCTTCTCCCTTCCAGCCAAACCACAGTTGCAGTGGGCACTGCTTTCACTCACGTGTGTCTCTCACACAGACAGGCTCTCTGTGTTCCCAGGCTGAGACACTCACACAACCACCTGGCATCCTTTTATATCCACCTCCCATTATTCATTAGCAAGCAGGTGTGATACTGACCAGACTAGGCCACATAGGAAAGGAATCTGGGCGAGATATACCTGCCCTCATCCACTATTCCCACATGATTCTCACATATCCCCCCCCCTCTGCTCAGACCACTTCGGTCGAGCAATGACACCCGCCAAACAGTGCACTCGGGACAGGGCATTGGCATTTCCCATCTATACCCCTGGGAGGTGCTCCACCGTAAAAGTGTAGGCCTGCAGGGCAAGGAACCACTGGGTCACCCGGCTATTTCGTTCCTTGTTCAAGTGCATCCACTTGAGAGGGGCATGGTCAGTGATCAGCCTGAACTTTCGGCCCACCAGGTAATATTTGAGGGCCTCTAGAGCCCACTTAATGGCGAGGCACTCTTTTTCTACGACTGCATACCTTTGCTCGTGTTTATTCAGCTTCCTGCTGAGATAGAGGACTGGGTGTTCCACTCCGTCCCTCACTTGTGAGAGTACGGCCCCGATACCGGTATCAGAGGCATCCGTTTGTACCACAAACTCGCTGCAGAAGTCCGGATTCACCAGTACGGGCTGAGAGCAAAGTGCCCGTTTTACGCTATGGAAGGCTTCTTCAGCCGCTAAACTCCATTTAATCATGACGGAGTCTTTCCCTTTTGTAAGATCCGTCAGGGGGGTAGCGATGGCTGCAAAATTGGGTATGAACCGGCGATAATAGCCAGCGATCCCCAGGAAGGCTTGCACCTGCTTCTTGTTGACAGGTTGTGGCCAGTCCTGAACCGCCTGAATCTTATCAACCTGGGGTTTAACAACACCCCTCCCAATTACATACTCCAAATACCGGGCTTCTTCTAGCCCGATGTGACATTTCTTGGAGTTCGCGGTTAGACCTGCCTCCCACAGGTCGTCAATCACAGCTTGTACTTTCTGGAGATGAGTCTCCCAGTCCAAGCTGTAAATGACAATGTCGTCCAAATAGGCCGAAGCGTACTGCCTATGTGGCCTCAGGACTCGATCCATCAGTCTCTGGAAGGCCGCCGGTGCTCCGTGCAGTCCAAACGGCATATACACATACTGAAATAGACCTTCTGGGGTAGCAAATGCCGTCTTTTCTCTGGCAGCCTCTGCCAGAGGGATCTGCCAATACCCCTTTGTTAGATCTAGGGTCGTAATATACCGGGCTTTTCCTAACCGATCTATTAACTCGTCGACCCGGGGCATAGGGTAGGCATCAAATTTTGAGACCGCATTCAGTTTCCTGAAGTCATTGCAGAACCGGATGGTGCCGTCCGGTTTAGGAATTAGCACAATCGGGCTGGACCAAGCACTGTGCGATTCCTCAATGACACCTAACTCTAACATTGCCTTCACTTCTCGGGAAACGGCTTCACGGTGCGCTTCCGGGATTCGGTAGGGCTTTACGTGAACTGTGACACCAGGTTCCGTTACGATGTCATGTTTCATTAACGTAGTCTGCCCGGGTTTTTCTGAGAAAAACTTTTGATTGTGAAGTAGAAACTGCCTGACCTCAGTCTTTTGCCGCTCCGAGAGCATCTCTGCAACCCGTACCTCCGGTACGGTATGCGAGCAGACGGGACGGGCCAGCTCCGCTGACAAGGCAGACCGATCTTTCCAGGGTTTTATCAGATATACATGATAAATCTGTTCAGGTTTCCATTTACCTGCCTGGTATACTTTGTAGTTTACTTCACCAACTCTTTCCTTAATCTCAAAGTGGCCCTGCCACTTTGCCAGGAACTTACTGTCCACCGTGGGGACCAGGATCAACACCCTATCTCCGGGTGCAAACGTACGGATCTTGGCGCCCCTATCATAGATTCTTTTTTGGGCTCCTTGAGCCTGTATCATGTGTTCTTTGACGATAGGCATAACAGCCGCAATACGGTCCTGCATTTGTGTGACGTGATCTATCACTGTTTTAAACGGAGTGACCTGACCCTCCCAGGTTTCTTTTGCAACGTCTAACAGTCCGCGAGGACGTCGGGCGTACAATAACTCGAAAGGCGAGAATCCCGTGGAAGACTGGGGTACTTCCCTGATGGCAAAAAGCAAATACGGAAGTAAATAGTCCCAGTTCTTCCCATCCTTGTCTATCACCTTTCTCAGCATCTGCTTCAGAGTTTTATTGAACCGTTCGACCAACCCGTCTGTTTGAAGGTGATACACGGATGTGCGTAACGGTTCGATTTGTAACAATAGGCAGAGCTCCTTCATTACCCTGGACATAAAGGGGGTCCCCTGGTCAGTGAGTATCTGTTTTGGTATACCGACCCGACTAAACACATGCACCAGTTCCTTGGCAATCGTCTTGGTGGCCGTGTTACGCAAAGGGATGGCCTCCGGGTAACGAGTGGCATAATCCAAGATGACCAGGATATGTTGGTGTCCACGTGCAGACCGTGGAAGGGGCCCAACTAAATCCATCCCAATCCTCTCAAACGGGACTTCAATTATAATAGGTAGGGGTACCAAAGGGCTACAGAACCGGGGCTTAGGTGCAGAGGCTTGGCAGTCAGGACAAGACTCACAATATACACGAATATCGTGATGCAAGCCTGGCCAAACAAAACAGTGTAATATCCTTTCGGTGGTTTTCTGGACTCCCAGATGACCTCCCATCACATGTCCGTGGGCCAGGTCCAGCACCTGCCGCTGGTAGGGTTTTGGCATGACTAATAGTTGCACCATATCTTCCCCCTTTTTCTCTATCTGATAGAGTAAATCATTCTCCAGAACCATGTAAGGATATGCCAGTCTAGAGCCATGCACACACGTTACAGAGAATTTGTCTGATGGTCCAGTCGGGGGCTGACACCAGACTGGCCTTCACCAGAGTCACCACACTTCCCGAGTCTAACAATGCCACCACATTTTTGCCTCAACAGTTAAATCACACAAGTGTTTTTCCACATCCTTTTGACCGGCATTCACACTCACTACCCGTGCAACCATAGACATGCGGTTTTTAGAGTCTGTGACGTCGCACTGCATGGGTTCAGTAGTGACCGGACAGTTCGCAGCAATATGTCCCATCTCTTGGCAGCGGAAACACCTAACGGGCCCCTTACTGAGACCATAGTTCGTTAGTCTCGGCCTCGCAGTGCGGGCAGTCCCGTTTTCCTCCCCCACTGTCTTAGGGACTTTTCCATCTCCCCTACTCCCTGGAACAGTCTTACCGGTTCCACGTGGAGATGATGAAGAACGAGGTGGGGTAGCGTCGTCTCGGAGTCCTTCCGCCACGGAGTAACATTCAACCAGATCCACCAGTTGATCTGCCGTCGTAGGATTTCCATGGCTTACCCACTTCCTCAGGGCTGGCGGTAGAGCTCTCAGGTACTTGTCCATGACGACTCTCTGGATTATCTCTGGCGCTGTCAACACCTCGGGTTGTAGCCACTTCTTCGTCACGTGGATCAGGTCGAACATCTGTGACCGCGGTGGTTTATCCGGCTGATAAGTCCATTGATGCACTCTCTGTGCACGGACAGCGGTCGTCACTCCCAGCCGGGCCAAGATCTCGGCTTTCAATTTGTCAAAGTCCTGCGCAGCTTCAGGTTCCAAGCCATAATACGCCTTTTGGGCCTCACCGGAAAGAAACGGGGCAATCAGGCCGGCCCATCGTGCCTTCGGCCATTTTTCTCGCACCGCCGTCCGTTCAAACGTGGTCAGGTATGCCTCGACGTCATCTTCGGTCGTCATCTTCTGCCAGTACCGACTCACGTGAATCACTCTCGACTCTGCTTCCAGGTTAACCTCAGGTAAGCTTGCCAGGCTCTGCGCCACCTACTGGAGAAGCGAACGATCGGTAGCTGTCATGTCCACCAAATCCTTCAGCTGGGCCATCATCACCCGATTAGCTTCTTGCTGGACGGCGGTGGACTGTACCAGCGCTTTCACCACATCCTCCATGCTCATGCTTGCAACGTGATGCCCGCGTTCTCCACCACAATGTGATAAAACACTCAGGGGTCGGCTTTGCTGGGGTCAAAGGTCACGTGCGTTCAGCATGAAACTCAGGCGCAGAGCGGGGATTCGGGTGTAACTGACCCTGGGTCAGGTTTATTAACGGTGAAAGCAATGCAAAAGGAAATAAACCATAAAATAAATCCTTGCCTGTCCGGCATTAACTAAACAATGGACAACCTAACTACCAACTGGCGGGCTTCTCCCATCCAGCCAAACCACAGTTGCAGTGGGCACTGCTTTCACTCACGTGTGTCTCTCACACAGACAGGCTCTCTGTGTTCCCAGGCTGAGACACTCACACAACCACCTGGCATCCTTTTATATCCACCTCTCATTATTCATTAGCAAGCAGGTGTGATACTGACCAGACTAGGCCACATAGGAAAGGAATCTGGGCGAGATATACCTGCCCTCATCCACTATTCCCACATGATTTTATTTTAGCATCAGTTTTTTCATTTTCACATGGGTAACAGGATAAAATGTATCCTAAAATTTGTTGGGCAATTTCTCCTGAGTACACCGATACATCATATGTGGTCATAAACCACTGTTTGGGCGCACGGCAGGGCTCAGAAGGCAAGGAGTGCCATTTTACTTTTTGAATGTAAAATATGCTTGAATATTTAGCGGTTGCCATGTCTTGTTTTAAGAGTACCTGTGTGCCTAAACATTGGAGCTCCCCCACAAGTGACCCCATTTTGGAAACTAGACCCTCCAAGGAACTTATCTAGATGCATAGTATGCACTTTGAACCCCCAGGTGCTTCACAAATTGATCTGTAAAAAAAAAGTACTTTTTTTTTCACAAAAATTTTATTTAGCCTCAGTTTTTTCATTTTCACATGGGCAACAGGATAAAATGGATCCTAAAATTTGTTGGGCAATTTCTCCTGAGTACATCAATATCTCATATGTGGTCATAAACCACTGTTTGGGCGCACCGCAGGGCCCGGAAGGGAAGGAGCGCCATGTGACTTTTTGATTGGAAAATTAGCTCCAATCGTTAGTGGACACCATGTCGCATTTGGAGAGCCCCTGTGTGCCTAAACATTGGAGCTCCCCCACAAGTGACCCCATTTTGGAAACTAGACCCCCAAAGGAACTTATCTAGATGTGTGGTGAGCACTTTGAACCCCCAAGTGCTTCACAGAAGTTTATAACGCAGAGCAGTGAAAATAAAAAATAATTTTCTTTTGCTCAAAAATGATGTTTTAGCCCGCTATTTTTTATTTTCACAAGGCTAACAGGAGAAATTGAACCACAAAAGTTGTTGTGCAATTTGTCTTGAGTACACTGATACCCCATATGTGGGGGGGAACCACTGTTTGGGAGCACGGGAGAGCTCAGAAGGCAAGGAGCGCCATTTTGGAGTGCAGACTTTGATGGAATGTTCTGCGGGCGTCATGTTGCGTTTGCAGAGCCCCTGTGTGCCTAAACAGTAGAAACCCACACAAGTGACCCCATTTTGGAAACTAGAACCCCCAAGGAGCTTATCTAGATGTGTCGTGAGCACTCTGAATCCCCAAGTGCTTCACAGAAGTTTATAAATGCAGAGCCATGAAAATAAAAAAATATTTTTTTTTCCTCAAAAATGATTTTTTAGCCCGCTATTTTTTATTTTCCCAAGGGTAACAGGATAAATTGGACCCCAAAAGTTGTTGTCCAGTTTGTCCTGAGTACACTGGTACCCCATATGTGGGGGGAAACCACTGTTTGAGTGCACGGCATGGCTCAGAAGGGAAGGAGCGTCATTTGACTTTTTGAATTGAAAATTAGCTCCAATCGTTAGCGGACACCATGTTGTGTTTGCAGAGCCCCTGTGTGCGTAAACTTTGGAGCTCCCCCACAAATGACCCCATTTTGGAAACTAGACCCCCTAAGGAACTTATCTAGATGCATAGTGAGCACTTTGAACCCCCAGGTGCTACACAGAAGTTTATAACGCAGAGCCGTTAAAATAAAAATATTTTTTTTTCCTCAAAAAATAAATTTTTAGCCTGCTATTTTTTATTTTCACAAAGGTAACAGGATAAATTGGACCCCAAAAGTTGTTGTTCAGCTTGTCCTGAGTATGCTGGTACCACATATGTGGGGGGACCACTGTTTGGGCACACGTTGGGGCTCGGAAGGGAAGTAGTGACGTTTTGAAATGCCGACTTGATGGAATGGTCTGTGGGCGTCATGTTACGTTTGCAGAGCCCCTGATGTACCTAAACAGTGGAAACCCCCCACAAGTGACCCCATTTTGGAAACTAGACCCCCCAAGGAACTTATCTAGATGTGTGGTGAGCACTTTGAACCCTCAAGTGCTTCACAGAAGTTTATAACGCAGAGCCGTGAAAATAAAAAAATATATTTTTTTCCTCAAAAAATGATTTTTAGTCCACTCTTTTTTATTTTCACAAGGGTAACAGGATAAATTGGACCCCAAAAGTTGTTGTCCAGTGTGTCCTGAGTACGCTGGTACCCCATAAGTGGGGGGGGACCACTGTTTGGGCACACGTTGGGGCTCGGAAGGGAAGTAGTGACGTTTTGAAATGCCGACTTGATGGAATGGTCTGTGGGCGTCATGTTACGTTTGCAGAGCCCCTGATGTACCTAAACAGTGGAAACCCCCCACAAGTGACCCCATTTTGGAAACTAGACCCCCCAAGGAACTTATCTAGATGTGTGGTGAGCACGTTGAACCCCCAAGTGCTTCACAGAAGTTTTCGCAGAACCGTGAAAATAAAAAATCTTTTTTTTCCACAAAAATAATTATTTTAGCCCCCATTTTTTTATTTTCCCAAGGGTAACAGGAGAAATTAGACCCCCAAAGTTGTTGTGCAATTTTTCCTGAGTTCCCTGATACCCCATAAGTGGGGGTAAACCACTGTTTGGGCACACGTCGGGGCTCGAAATGGAGGGAGCACCGTTTGACTTTTTGAACGCAAAATTGGCTGGAATAAATGGTGGCTCCATGTCGCATTTGGAGACCCCCTGACATGCCTAAACAGTGGAAACCCCTCAATTCTATCTCCAACCCTAACCCCAACACACCCCTAACCCTAATCCCAACCCTAATCATAACCCTAACCACAACCCTAATCCCAACACACCCCTAACGAAATCCCAACTCTAACCCTAACCACAAGCCTAACCGTAATCCCATCCCCAACCCAACCCTAATCCCAATTCCAACCCTAACACTAAGTTCAACCCTAACCCTAAGTTCAACCCTAACCCTTAGTACAACCCTAACCCTTAGTCCAACCCTAACCCTTAGTCCAATCCTAACCCTATTTCTAACCCTAGCCCTAACCCTAGTCCTAACCCTAGCCCTAGCCCTAACCCTAGCCCTAACCCTAGCCCTAACCCTAGCCCTAACCCTAACCCTAGCCCTAACCCTAGCCCTAACCCTAACCCTAGCCCTAGCCCTAACCCTAACTCTAACCCTAGCCCTGGACCTAACCCTAATGGAAAAAAAAAAAATTATTATTTGTCCCTACCTATGGGGGTGATAAGGGGGGCGGTGGTTTACTTTTTTTTTTATTTTGATCACTATGAAAGTTTATCATAGTGATCAAAATAAATGAATGAATCTGCAGCGTTGCAGATTCGATTCGGCGCACTGCGCATGCGTCCGCCATCTTGCAAGATGGCGGCGCCCATGACACTGGACGCCGGGACACCGGGACGGATAGCGGGAGGTCGGAGGCACAAAGGAGGGTGAGAGTGGGTGATCGGAGGGGTGATCGGAGGGCTGGGGGGGCAGAGGGAAGGAGGGGGGCAGATTATGACGGCGGCTGCCGATCGGTGCCGTCAGACGGTGGCGGCAGCCGTTCAGCATCGGCCATGGCTGGATTGTAATATTTCACCAATTTTCATTGGTGAAATATTACAATCTCTCTGATTGGCAGTTTCACTTTTAACAGCCAATCAGAGCGATCGTAGGCACGTGGGGGCTAAGCCACACCCCCAGGTGTTAACTCTGAAGGGTCCTTTGTGTGCGGGTCGGGTGACCTTTCAGTGACCCCGGTCACCCGACCCGCAGGGGGGCTATTTATAGCATGACGACTACGTAGGCGTCATAGGTCGTTTGGGCACTGCTTTTCATGACGCCTATGTAGGCGTCATAGGTCGTGAAGGGGTTAACTTGACCAACTCTTCTACTACAGCAAGTGCTATTCACCTCTATTTGGAAGGCATTGCACTGTATTCAATCTGTCATTTAATTAACGATCTATCTTGTCCTTTGCTGCTTGGTAGGTACAGGTGTGATAAGCTGCAGTAATGTGTTTGGCTTTGGATAGCTACATTTCTGCACACCCACCTGCTACAAGGCCTGCAGCCCCTTCCCCTCAGTACTTCCCCAGTCTTAATTCAAGCATTCAATTCCTACCACATCCCTCATGCAATGATATGTCATTTCATTTTTGAAACATTGTCCCCCTCTTGTGGCCTTTCAACTTTGAAATTTACTGTTCAATTTTGAATGAATTCATATATGAATTAAATGGAAAAGCAACAATATATGTGGCGAGTTATTTGAATGTTCGGTCTGCGTCCACCTGTCTGACAGACGGTATTCTAGTGGCTTGTAGCAGCAGTAGCAGCTAGGTGCGCTGCTTGCCTGCAGTAAATAGGATGTGTTCCATCCATGGAACACTATGATAGGATTCATTCCATTCATAGAACACAATGCTTGGATGTGTTCTATTCATGGCAATGGCGGATCTTAATAGGGGCGGATGGGGCGGTCGCCCCGGGCCCAAGGTTTTTTGGGGGCCCAGGGCAGTGGCATATCCAGGGGGGGCAGGCAGCAGGGGGGCGCAGTCGAGCCGCCCGGCCGCCTAATGCAGCGGTCCGCAGTATGCCAGTATCTCCCTCCCTCCCCCCGGTGGCTGTGTTCTGCCGCTACCAGGCGGTTCTCTGTGTCGGCTGTCAAGCTGACAGCCGTCGCAGAGAAGGAGGCCGCGCCGACTCCCAGGCAGCAATTGTACTTGGCGTCTATAGACGCCAGTACAATTGAAGCTCTGACCGCCGGGTCAGAGCGACGTCAGCAGCGTGATCAGGTCATGTGATCACGCTGCTGACGTCACTCCCGGCGCCCAGAGCGAACGCTGGTGGTAAGTGTGCTCCTCTGTGGAGCTGAAGAACCACCGAAGATGGGGATGGGGGTTAATGAGCGGAGATGGGGGTTAATGAGTGGAGAAGGGGGTTAATGTGGGGGTGGGGTTTAATGAGTGGAGATGGGGGTTAATGAGTGGAGAGGGGGGTTAATGAGTGGAGATCAGATGGGGGTTAATGAGTGGAGAGGGGGGTTAATGAGTGGAGATGGGGGTTAATGAGTGGAGATGGGGGTTAATGAGTGGAGAGGGGGATTAATGTGGGGATGGGGGTTAATGAGTGGGGGGGTTAATGAGTGGGGATGGGGGTTAATGTGTGGGGGGGATTTGGAGTGGGGGTACATAATGTGTGGGGGGATTTGGAGTGGGGGTACATAATGCGTGTGGGGATTTGGAGTGGGGGTACATAATGTGTGGGGGGATTTGGGAGTAGGGACGAGGGGTTATTGAGTGGGGATGGGGGGTACTTAATGTGTGTGGGGGATTGGGGATGGGGTGGATTTGGAGTGGGGATGGTATTTAATGTATGTGGGGAGATTTGAGGACACAAAATGAAGAGTATGTATGAGGGCATGTATGAGGAAACAGTATGGGGGATGGGTGCAGACAGTAAGGGGTGCGAACGGGTGAATGCATGTGGACACAGTATGGGGAGTCGGGGATATGTGTGAGCAGACAGTATAGAGAGTGAGGGGGTAAATATATGAGGAGACAGTATGAGGAGGGAGGGGAATAGTGTGAGGAGACAGTATATTGCAGATATTTGTATTTAGGGGCATTATAATGACACTTCTATCTTTAAGGGGATCGTGTGGAGATTTGCTGCAGAAGACCGGAGAAGATGGAAGTCTGCAGAGACGAGATGTGGATGAGCAAACTCATCATGGGGTCTGGACAAGAAGAAGAAAAGGAGAACGACTCCAGAGATGACGTCATCTATAAGGTACCTGGATGTAAATATTATTTGTGATATTGACTAATTCTCATGTTTTTTATTTATGTCAGGAGCATTACAGGGGTTGTCCAGGTCTGTGCTGAGTCTGCAGACATTCTATGTGACTGCAGACTTCTGAATTCTCACAGTGCTCACTTGATGCTGTCAGGATTCTTTCGTGCTGGTAATTTACATACATGCGGTCACATGCTGACTAGACATGTGTGGCCTCACTCAATGAAAGTGAACGGAGCGAGGCCGGGCACGTCTAGTTGGAATGTGGCCAGAAGTATACAAATCACATACTTGTGTTGACATGACTGTATATCGGCAAGGGAGAATCCTAAATGTGTGCAGTGCATTCGTTGTGAGAATTCAGAAGCTGCAATGTCAGGATTCAGCTCTGCAGGTTCCAGTACTCATCACATGGACACCTCACTCATATGCGATTTTCATAGTTATGGTCCTGTGACAACAAGCTTCTCTTCCTGCTTTCAGTTTTTTACTGAACATTGAGAGCATTAGGAAGAGCAGTTCGTGGGTACATGACTAACTGTGCAAGTCGCATATGTACTTGGGGGGGGGGCGCCGAACCAAATTCTTGCCCCGGGTGCCAGAAAGCCTAGATACGCCTCTGGCCCAGGGGCAGGGGCCCAGGGGCAGGGGCGGGCTGGGCCGGGTGGCAGAGAGGCAAATGCCCCCCGGACCGCTCCCCCAGCACCTGTACAGGGCCGGCCATGCCTTGTGCTATGACGCCGCCGGCAGCAGACAGCCGCCCGCGTCACATTCTATGAGGGGCCGGGAGCTGTGCACGGCCGTCACCTTGACGGCTGCTCAGCTCCGGCTGTACTTCCGGGTCAGATGTCTGGCGTGCGCGATGACGTCATCGTGTACGCGCCGACATGTCCCGGAGGATGCTGAAAGCAGAGGCGCTGCTGGGGAGCGAGCCGGCTGTGAGGTAAGTATGGGGAACTTTTTTTATTTTTTTTTATTTATAAAATGAATTAAATGGGGGAGGGGGCGAGTGGGGGCTGTACACAATGAAGGGGGGGTGACTGGGGCCTGTATATGATGAAGGGGGGGTGACTGGGGCCTGTATATGATGAAGGAGGGGTGACTGGGGCCTGTATATGATGAAGGGGGGGTGACTGGGGGCTGTATATGATGAAGGGGGGTGACTGGGGCCTGTATATGATGAAGGGGGGGTGACTGGGGGCTGTATATGATGAAGGGGGGTGACTGGGGCCTGTATATGATGAAGGGGGGTGACTGGGGCCTGTATATGATGAAGGGGGGTGACTGGGGCCTGTATATGATGAAGGGGGGGTGACTGGGGCCTGTATATGATGAAAGGGGGGTGACTGGGGGCTGTATATGATGAAGGGGGGGTGACTGGGGTTGTACAGGATGAAGGGGGTGAGTGGGGGCTTCACAGGATGAAGGGGGGATGAGTGGGGGCTTCACATGATGAAGGGGGGTGAGTGGGGCTGCACATGATGAAGGGGGGGTGGGTGGGGCTGCATATGATGAATTGGGGGTAAGGGGGACTGCACATGATGTGGGGGTAAAATTAACTGCACATGATGATGGGGTAGTGGGGCTGCACATGAAGTTGGGGGGGAAGGGGACTGCACATGATAAAATGGAAGGGGGGATAAGGGGCTGGAAATGATGAAGCGGCACTGCAGATGAAGTGAGTGGGTGATAGGGGACTGCAAAGGATGAAGTAAGGGGACTTCAAATTAAAGTGGGGACATTAAAGTGGATCCCCTATGGCCAGGATCACGTTGGGTGATTTTGTGCGTATTGGCCGTAGGCCTACAGCTTATGTGCAACGTCTTTTTAGGCCATGTCCACACGTGGTGGAATGGTGGCGGGTTTTCCGTATGGACCCGCAGCAAACCAAGTGCTGAGGTCCGTACGGCTGTCAATTCCCGCACGGGGACCGCAGCGCTCAGGTGGGAAGGGGGGTACAGGGGCCAAGGTTTTATGAACAGCCCCGGGCCCATAGTCCACTTAATCCGCCACTGATTCCTGGAACACTTTGGATCACTGGAACAATGGGACCACGTGTCACAATGGGCAACCCAGAGTCTGTAGCAGCTGCGCAGTAGTAGTCAGCTTCAGTCTGCTGAGGGAGCCTCAGCAGACAGGTGGGGGGGATGCTCGCTCGCTCGCTCACTCAGTATCGGCAGTTTCTCTGAGAATGGTGCACTCACTCTCTTAAGCGGTTTCCAAAGACAGATTGAATTGAAATCGGGATACACAAGTAGTGTTTTCAAAGCATTATTTGAATGCTTTTATCAAATGTCGCTGCTCTGCAATTAGTTTTTCTTGGTCCAAGTTGCACATTTCCATTTCCTTAGCCTTGATTTAACTTGACCAACTCTTCTACTACAGCAAGTGCTATTCACCTCTGTATGGAAGGCATTGCACTGTATTCAATCTGTCATTTAATTAACGATCTATCTTTTCCTTTGCTGCTTGGTAGGTACAGGTGTGATAAGCTGCAGTATTGTGTTTGGCTTTGGATAGCTACATTTCTGCACACCCACCTGCTACAAGGCCTGCAGCCCCTTCCCCTCAGTACTTCCCCAGCCTTAATTCAAGCATTCAATTCCTACCACATCCCTCATGCAATGATATGTCATTTAATTTTTGAAACATTGTCCCCCCTCTTGTGGCCTTTCAACTTTGAAATTTACTGTTCAATTTTGAATGAATTCATATATGAATTAAATGGAAAAGCAACAATTTATCTGGCGAGTTATTTGAATGTTCGGCCTACGTCCACCTGTCTGATAGATGGTATTCTAGTGGCTAGTAGCAGCAGCAGCAGCAGCTAGGTGCGCTGCTTGCCTGCAGTAAATAGGATGTGTTCCATCCATGGAACACTATGATAGGATTCATTCCATTCATAGAACACAATGCTTGGATGTGTTCTATTCCTGGAACACTTTGGATCACTGGAACAATGGGACCACGTGTCAAAATGGGCAACCCAGAGTCTGTAGCAGCGGCGCAGTAGTAGTCAGCTTCAGTCTGCTGAGGGAGCCTCAGCAGACAGGTGGGGGGGATGCTCGCTCGCTCAGTATCGGCAGTTTCTCTGAGAATGGTGCACTAACTCTCTTAAGCGGTTTCCAAAGACAGATTGAAATGAAATCGGGATACACAAGTAGTGTTTTCAAAGCATTATTTGAATGCTTTTTTCAAATGTCGCTGCTCTGCAATTAGTTTTTCTTGGTCCAAGTTGCACATTTCCAATTCCTTAGCCTTGATTTAACTTGACCAACTCTTCTACTACAGCAAGTGCTATTCACCTCTATATGGAAGGCATTGCTCTGTATTCAATCTGTCATTTAATTAACGATCTATCTTGTCCTTTGCTTCTTGGTAGGTACAGGTGTGATAAGCTGCAGTAATGTGTTTGGCTTTGGATAGCTACATTTCTGCACACCCACCTGCTACAAGGCCTGCAGCCCCTTCCCATCAGTACTTCCCCAGTCTTAATTCAAGTAATCATTTCCAACCACATCCCTCATGCAATGATATGTCATTTCATTTTTGAAACATTGTCCCCCTCTTGTTGCCTTTCAACTTTGAAATTTATTGTTCAATTTTGAATGAATTCATATATGAATTAAATGGAAAAGCAACAATTTATCTGGCGAGTTATTTAAATGTTCGGCCTACGTCCACCTGTCTGACAGACGGAATTCTAGTGGCTTGTAGCAGCAGCAGCAGCTAGGTGCGCTGCTTGCCTGCAGTAAATAGGATGTGTTCCATCCATGGAACACTATTATAGGATTCATTCCATTCATAGAACACAATGCTTGGATGTGTTCTATTCCTGGAACACTTTGGATCACTGGAACAATGGGACCACATGTCACAATGGGCAACCCAGAGTCTGTAGCAGCTGCGCAGTAGTAGTCAGCTTCAGTCTGCTGAGGGAGCCTCAGCAGACAGGTGGGGGGGATGCTCGCTCGCTCGCTCAGTATCGGCAGTTTCTCTGAGAATGGTGCACTCACTCTCTTAAGCGGTTTCCAAAGACAGATTGAATTGAAATCGGGATACACAAGTAGTGTTTTCAAAGCATTATTTGAATGCTTTTTTCAAATGTCGCTGCTCTGCAATTAGTTTTTCTTGGTCCAAGTTGCACATTTCCAATTCCTTAGCCTTGATTCAACTTGACCATGACAATGGGTAATCGCGATACCTATAGAATCCCCCATCTTCTTTATGATTGCCGAACCCATTAAATGATGACTCGCACACCTTTATTGGATAAATTGGCCACAGCAGCCTTTTATTAACATTTTAACAAAACATTTACAAAACAATGTTCCCAAAGGAGGGGCGGTCCTCGAGGCCCTAAAATTGTAACTGCCACAGGTCAATGACCCCATAAACCTTGTCCCCAGTACGAGTCCTGCCTCTAGCCGTGAAGCACCAGCTCAGAGACCCTAATAGACTCAACCGGACAATATCCGCCCGAAATACCAGCGTATTTCCGCTTCCATTCCTCAGTGTGACCATTATGTTCTGTTCCACATTAATCCGCCCAAGGGGGAGTCCAGGACCTTACAGATCCCCCCCTCCAAACCGCCGTTTCCTGGCACCACCAACCTCGAGGACCACTCCCGCCACGCCGAGCTGCCATGACAAATATACAGAGATGCAAAACATTTGTTAGGAAATCAGAATTCTTAGCCCACTATACACCCCATATCTATGGATCCTGTAGACAATTCCACCATAACCACATAAACACGGGCGGGTGGGAGCTTGTTCCTACTGTAATGGGGCACCTAAAATGGTTGCCCCCACTAAGATGGTGACCCCCTCTTATAGTCCCCCCCACCTCCCTCCTGTGCCCCTCCTACCCCTCCAAAGCCTCGTCCCCTTGTTATTATTCAAACATTTAACCCTTTCTTTACATGTCACCTTCCTATAGTTCCCCTCAACCCTGTCATGTCGTCCTCCCTTTGATGGCCTGCGGCCCAGTACGGCCTCACTTGACAATGGGTATTCGCGATACCTATAGAATCCTCCATCTACTTTATGATTGCCGAACCCATTAAATGATGACTCGCACACCTTTATTGGATAAATTGGCCACAGCAGCCTTTTATTAACATTTTAACAAAACATTTACAAAACAATGTTCCCAAAGGAGGGGCGGTCCTCGAGGCCCTAAAATTGTAACTGCCACAGGTCAATGACCCCATAAACCTTGTCCCCAGTACGAGTCCTGCCTCTAGCCGTGAAGCACCAGCTCAGAGACCCTAATAGACTCAACCGGACAATATCCGCCTGAAATACCAGCGTATTTCCGCTTCCATTCCTCAGTGTGACCACTATGTTCTGTTCCACATTAATCCGCCCAAGGGGAGTCCAGGACCTTACAGATCCCCCCCCTCCAAACCGCCGTTTCCTGGCACCACCAACCTCGAGGACCACTCCCGCCACGCCGAGCTGCCATGGGGATGCTCGCTCGCTCGCTCAGTATCGGCAGTTTCTCTGAGAATGGTGCACTCACTCTCTTAAGCGGTTTCCAAAGACAGATTGAATTGAAATCGGGATACACAAATAGTGTTTTCAAAGCATTATTTGATTGCTTCTTTCAAATGTCGCTGCTCTGCAATTAGTTTTTCTTGGTCCAAGTTGCACAATTCCAATTCCTTAGCCTTGATTTAACTTGACCAACTCTTCTACTACAGCAAGTGCTATTCACCTCTATATGGAAGGCATTGCACTGTATTGAATCTGTCATTTAATTAACGATCTATCTTGTCCTTTGCTGCTTGGTAGGTACAGGTGTGATAAGCTGCAGTAATGTGTTTGGCTTTGGATAGCTACATTTCTGCACACCCACCTGCTACAAGGCCTGCAGCCCCTTCCCCTCAGTACTTCCCCAGCCTTAATTCAAGCATTCAATTCCTACCACATCCCTCATGCAATGATATGTCATTTCATTTTTGAAACACTGTCCCCCTCTTGTGGCCTTTCAACTTTCAAATTTACTGTTCAATTTTGAATGAATTCATATATGAATTAAATGGAAAAGCAACAATTTATCTGGCGAGTTATTTGAATGTTCGGCCTACGTCCACCTGTCTGACACACGGTATTCTAGTGGCTTGTAGCATCAGCAGCTAGGTGCGCTGCTTGCCTGCAGTAAATAGGATGTGTTCCATCCATGGAACACTATGATAGGATTCATTCCATTCATAGAACACAATGCTTGGATGTGTTCTATTCCTGGAACACTTTGGATCACTGGAACAATGGGACCACGTGTCACAATGGGCAACCCAGAGTCTGTAGCAGCTGCGCAGTAGTAGCCAGCTTCAGTCTGCTGAGGGAGCCTCAGCAGACAGGTAGGGGAGATGCTCGCTCACTCGCTCGCTCCATATCGGCAGTTTCTCTGAGAATGGTGCACTCACTCTCTTAAGCAGTTTCCAAAGACAGATTGAATTGAAATCGGGATACACAAGTAGTGTTTTCAAAGCATTATTTGAAAGCTTTTTTGAAATTTCGCTGCTCTGCAATTAGTTTTTCTTGGTCCAAGTTGCACATTTCCAATTCCTTAGCTTTGATTTAACTTGACCAACTCTTCTACTACAGCAAGTGCTATTCACCTCTATATGGAAGGCATTGCACTGTATTCAATCTGTCATTTAATTAACGATCTATCTTGTGCTTTGCTGCTTGGTAGGTACAGGTGTGATAAGCTGCAGTAATGTGTTTGGCTTTGGATAGCTACATTTCTGCACATCCACCTGCTACAAGGCCTGCAGCCCCTTCCCCTCAGTACTTCCCCAGCCTTAATTCAAGCATTCAAGTCCTACCACATCCCTCATGCAATGATATGTCATTTCATTTTTGAAACATTGTCCCCCTCTTGTGGCCTTTCAACTTTGAAATTTACTGTTCAATGTTGAATGAATTCATATATGAATTAAAGGGAAAAGCAACAATTTATCTGGCGAGTTATTTGAATGTTCGGCCTACATCCACCTGTCTTGACAGACTGTATTCTAGTGGCTTGTAGCAGCAGCAGCAGCAGCTAGGTGCGCTGCTTGCCTGCAGTAAATAGGATGTGTTCCATCCATGGAACACTATGATAGGATTCATTCCATTCATAGAACACAATGCTTGGATGTGTTCTATTCCTGGAACACTTTGGATCACTGGAACAATGGGACCACGTGTCACAATGGGCAACCCAGAGTCTGTAGCAGCTGCGCAGTAGTAGTCAGCTTCAGTCTGCTGAGGAAGCCTCAACAGACAGGTGGGGGGGGTGCTCGCTCAATATCGGCAGTTTCTCTGAGAATGGTGCACTCACTCTCTTAAGTGGTTTCCAAAGACAGATTGAATTGAAATCGGGATACACAAGTAGTGTTTTCAAAGCATTATTTGAATGCTTTTTTCAAATGTCGCTGCTCTGCAATTAGTTTTTCTTAGTCCAAGTTGCACATTTCCAATTTCTTAGCCTTGATTTAACTTGACCAACTCTTTTACTACAGCAAGTGCTATACACCTCTATATGGAAGGCATTGCACTGTATTCAATCTGTCATTTAATTAACGATCTATCTTGTCCTTTGCTGCTTGGTAGGTACAGGTGTGATAAGCTGCAGTAATGTGTTTGGCTTTGGATAGCTACATTTCTGCACACCCACCTGCTACAAGGCCTGCAGCCCCTTCCCCTCAGTACTTCCCCAGCCTTAATTCAAGCATTCAATTCCTACCACATCCCTCATGCAATGATATGTCATTTCATTTTTGAAACATTGTCCCCCTCTTGTGGCCTTTCAACTTTGAAATTTACTGTTCAATTTTGAATGAATTCATATATGAATTAAAGGGAAAAGCAACAATTTATCTGGCGAGTTATTTGAATGTTCGGCCTACGTCCACCTGTCTGACAGACGGTATTCTAGTGGCTTGTAGCAGCAGCAGCAGCTAGGTGCGTTGCTTGCCTGCAGTAAATAGGATGTGTTCCATCCATGGAACACTATGATAGGATTCATTCCATTCATAGAACACAATGCTTGGATGTGTTCTATTCCTGGAACACTTTGGATCACTGGAACAATGGGACCACTTGTCACAATGGGCAACCCAGAGTCTGTAGCAGCTGCGCAGTAGTAGTCAGCTTCAGTCTGCTGAGGGAGCCTCAGCAGACAGGTGGGGGGGATGCTCGCTCGCTCGCTCAGTATCATCCAAAGACATAACATTTTTTGTTTTCTTCTCTAGTCTTCCCAATCTGGTGCTCGGCCAAGAGGTCCTCGCAGTGCCTCCCAGGGTCGTCGGCGACAGCAACGCGGCGGTCACCAGCGTGTAAGTATAAATATTTTTGCTTTGTTTTTTTGCACTTTTTATTTCATTTCTTTTGTGGAGGCTAATTATGTTATTTTTGTCTTTTTCTTTAACAGCCTTCACAGCGTGCTCCCGACTCTGACGGTGAGGATGGAGGGATTGATGTGGACCGCCTCATCGATCTCGTCAGAGAAAGGGAGCCGCTCTGGAATATGGCTGACCGCCGCCACGCTGACCTGATCATTACCCGACGACTCTGGGAGGAAATCTGTTCTCTCCTTGTGGGCCGCTGGGAGGACCTCGAAGCTCGGGCCCAGATTAAAGAGCGTAAGTATATACAGTAACGGTTGCTTGATGTAAACCAGTGATTCCCGAACTCCAGTCCTCGTGGTCCCCACGGATCATGTGTTCAGGATTTCTATTTACTATGGAAATCCTGAAAACATGACCCCTGGGGACCATGAGGACTGGAGTTTGTGAATCACTGATGTTGTATACTAACCACTCCTTTCTCGTTTCAGGGAACAGAATTGTTAATCGGTGGCGGTCTGTGAGGGATCGTTTCAAGAAGGAGTTCAATAAAGAGATGCGGGCCCCGAGTGGATCTGGAGGACGCAGGAGCAAGTACAAGTACGCACAAGCCCTGTCGTTCCTCCGGGAAACAATGCTCACCAGAAGGTAAATATTACACACCACATGTGAAAAAAATGTTAGATGTAACTTTTTTTTTTCAGCCAGGGCCATACCATGTCAGTATTTTAATTGTTTTTTTTTCTCTTTATTACACAGCACGGTGAGCAGGACTCGGGAGCCTGCACGATTGGACCCTTCTGAGGCGATCCCTGAGGAGACCGGCACCGAGAGACACTTCGACCGCCCCGGTACATCTGCACCTTCCCAGCCTTCCCACACATTCGACCCATCTGTCCCATCCACCAGCACAGGAGCATCGTGGCCGCCTACATTACATGAAGCTGCTGGTGAGGAGATCGCTTTCCCTTTACCCCACCCTTCTGCCCCTGCCGCCTCTAGTACACCTGCGGGTACTGGGCGGCAGCGGCAGAGGGGTCAGGAAAAGAGTTATGCGCAAGAGTTATTGCATCTGAATGCATCTTTCCAGAACTGTCTCAAAGTCTTGTCAGAGCAAATCTCCGCAGGCTTTCAGCAGATCAACTCCAGCATTCTGGAGGTGAAGACACTTCTGCAAACCATGCATTCAGAAGCAAGCTCTTCGCCAAACCACACCTTTTTCAGGTCTGTTGTGGAGCGCATGGCAACACTATCTCCTACCCAGCAGATGCATGTAATGCATTCGTGCCACGGTGCTCTACAGCAGGTTACCTCCCAACCTCCACCTCCCACCACTGTAGTTCCTCCACCTGCACCCCCTCCAGCCACTTTCCATCCTCCCCCTCCTATTACATCTGCACCCCCTCCAGCCACTTTCCATCCTCCCCCTCCTATTACATACCAGCAACCTCACCAGTACCAGACATCTCCCCACTTCCAGCAACCTGCCCCGTCCCAAACTCCTTCCCCGTACCAAACTCCTTCCCCGTACCAAACTCCTTCCCCGTACCAAACTCCTTCCCCATACAACTCTCCATCAACATCATCTGCTCCTACAGTCCCTGCCCAACCCTCCACTCCACCGCCCACCACCTCTTCTGCCTCCCACATGTCCACCCATTCTGTAGCTTTTTCCACACCTTCACCTCTAACTGTTCCTTCCCCACCACGATCCCAGTCCTCTCTCCACACACCCAGTGTCGAAGTGTCCCGCAGCCCCTCCAGCAGTATTTCCACCCCACAGTACACAGATTTGTAATGTTTTTTTGTTGTAATAAAAATGCCCATTGGGTTTAAAACCTTTATTAAAAAAGTTTTTTGCACTTTAAAAACATAAAAAAAAAAAAAATTAAATAAAAGTTAAATTATCGTTTCACAATGGTTGTCTGTCATTTCTTTCTGCGGCGAACTATGTTTTAAAAAAAGGTTAAATACAGGGTATTTCAAAGGTAAAAAGGTATTCAAAACCAGGTATATAACTGTGGGTAAATTTTAGCTTTTTGCCACAGTTGTGTTCCTGGTTGTGTTTGAAGCAAAGTATTTCACCTAAAAAGTTGTGTTTATTGTTGGTGATTTCCTACCAATGTACACAACTTTTGTTAAAAGGTGAAATACTTTGCATAAAACACAACCAGGTACACACCTGTGGCCTAAAGCTAAAAATAGTAAGACCATGACAAGATAGCCAACTTTGGTTGGCAAAGGTATATACTGTTGGTCCAGAAGGTACACAAGTTTAGGGCACAAATCTTTCACACTCTGTCATCCCAGTGTACTCTGCCTTGAGGTGACATAAAGTATAGTGGAAAATTGTCCCTGAAACCGTCACAGAACTTCTAGTGGTAATATTTCCAATGACAACATCCATCTTCGCCAGTAACTTGCTCTTCTCTCCAACCTGCACTTTCTTCTCTACAACCTGTCAAAGAAGGGCTGTAGGAACATGCTATATCTAGTTTTCCAGTAGCCAATCCCGTTCGGAAGGCCACAAGGGTCAATTTTAAAAACCGGATCTGGCGTAATCTGTCGAAAAACGGATAGAAAAACGGATGAACCGGATGAGACGGATCCGGTTTTGTCTGTCAAGAACAAGACGGATCCGGCAGAAAACCGGATCCGGCACTTCAGGTTTTACAAAACATTTGCCGGATCCGGCATTCCGGCACGACGCCGGATCGCGCCTGACGCCGAAAACCTGATGTGTGAAAGTAGCCTTAAGCGGTTTCCAAAGACAGATTGAATTGAAATCGGGATACACAAGTAGTGTTTTCAAAGCATTATTTGAATGCTTTTTTCAAATGTCGCTGCTCTGCAATTAGTTTTTCTTGGTCCAAGTTGCACATTTCCAATTCCTTAGCCTTGATTTAACTTGACCAACTCTTCTACTACAGCAAGTGCTATTCACCTCTATATGGAAGGCTGTTATGAGTTCATTTTCCCCTTCACCATTGAGGTCTGATGAACTCCCTCTTCTGGTGAAGGAAAGTAGTGAGGCTGATTACCAAGCACCTGAGCTGGGAGAGGATGACTGGGCGACGGGGATCTCTGACTGGATATAAGGCAGCCGACGCCCTTCTGCCTCGCTGGTGATTTCTCTGTGGGATTCTTGGAGACCAGTCTGAATTCCTGCTCCTCTAAAGCTAAGTTTTCTGCTCGGCCTTTTGCATTTGTGCTTAGACTTTGTTTTGCTTTGTTTTTCTGGATTTCTGCCATTCCCTGCTGGGGTGTGCTGAATTCCTTTAGCTCTGTCTTCTGAAAATACCTGAGTGCTGATTTAGTTTTTGAAGCCTAGCTGCTTCAGGGTCTTTTTCATATCAGCTTGTTGGCTTATGTCTTTGATAGGGTTTTGGCAGATTGCAGACAGCAACCTTCCTTTCCTGTTCTGTTTAGCTAGCTTGGGCCCCATCGTTTGCTCAGCCTATCTTTCTATCTGTGTGTGTTTTTTCATGTTGCTTCACCGTCATTATATGTTGGGGGCTGCCTTTTACTTTGGGGTCTGCTCTGGGGCAGTTTAGATTTCCTTTTCTGTCTTTAGGCTATTTAGCGCTCCGGCTGTGATCGAGGGGTCTAGGGCATCGTAGGAACCCCCCACGGCTACTGCTAGTTGTGTTGATAGGTTCAGGGGTCTGCAATCTGATAGTTGCCAACTTCTCTGGTTTTCTGGACATAGCTTCTATTTTTGTGTCTGCCTCCTACGGTGACTCAATCATAACAGAATCACCCGCCATACCACAGATCCTAGGGTACTCAATTGCAGGAAAGAATTGTAAAAAAAAAAAAAAAAAAAAAAAAAAAGTGTGTATATTTTTTCCTCTATATCTCTGAGGCCGTAGGGGGAATTTTTTTTTCTCTCAATGAAGATAAAGCAATTGTCTGATCAGGTGGAGCAGCTCGCTGCGGAAGTGCGGGGAATTTCCGCCTACCTTGATCATTCACATGCTGCTGAACCAAAGATTCCTACACCTGATGTATTTTTTGGGGATCGGTCTAAATTTAGGAATTTCAAAAATAATTGTAAATTATTTTTTGCCTTGAAGCCTAACTCGTCAGGGAGCTCCGCGCAGCAGGTTAAAATTGTCATCTCTTTGCTGCGTGGCGATCCCCAGGATTGGGCGTTTTCTTTGAAACCAGATGATCCTATTCTGACTAATGTGAACGCATTTTTTCAGGCCTTGGGGTTGTTGTATGACGAACCTAATGCCATTGATCAGGCTGAAAAGACCCTGCTGGCATTGAACCAGGGTCGTGATTCTGCAGAATTGTACTGTCAAAAATTCCGAAAGTGGGCAGTACTTACTACCTGGAATGATAATGCCTTGGCTGCTCTCTTTCGGAAGGGGTTGTCAGAAGCCGTAAAAGATACTATGGTGGGATTTCCTGTTCCCTCTGGTCTTGACGATTCTATGTCATTAGCCATTCAGGTTGATCGGCGTTTGCGCGAACGCAAAGCTGCACGAGAGGTGTTGCCACCTGTTGAACAAATGTCTGAACCTATGCAATGTGATAGAGTTTTTTCCAGAGAGCAGCGTCAGGAGTTCAGATGGCGTAATAAGTTGTGTTTTTTCTGTGGAGATGCCTCGCAAATTATTTCTGTCTGTCCTAAACAAGAGAAACGCTTTGCACACACGTTTTCTGTTGGTGGTGTTCAACCTAAGTTTCTTCTGGCTATTACTCTGATCTGCTCCCTGTCCACATTTTCCGCCAAGGCTTTTATGGATTCGGGAGCAGCCCTAAACCTAATGGACTTGGATTTTGCTAAACGTTGTGGATTTCCGATGACACCTCTGCAGACGCCTATCCCTTTGAGGGGGATTGATGCTACTCCTTTGGCTAAAAATAAACCTCAGTTTTGGACCCAGGTGGTAATGCGGGTCGCCCCAGACCATCAAGAAAATTGCAGATTTTTGGTGTTGCATAATCTGCATGATACTATTGTTCTGGGGTTTCCCTGGTTACAAATTCATAATCCAGTTTTGGATTGGAAATTTGTGTCTGTGGTGAGTTGGGGTTGTCATGTGTGCCTTTAGTGAGGCTCCGGTGTTTTCCACCTCTCCTCAGTCGCATGATGTTCCTGATTATTTGGCGGACTTTTATGATGTATTTAGTGAGAATGAGTCTGCATCTCTGCCTCCTCACAGAAGTTATGACTGTGCAATTGAACTGAGCCCGGGGTGTAAATTTCCCAAGGGTCGGCTCTTCAATCTATCTGTACCCGAGCACGAGGCTATGCGATACTATATTAAGGACGCATTGGAGAAGGGTCATATTAGACCATCCTCGTCACCCTTAGGTGCCTTTTTTTTTTTGCAGCCAAAAAGGATGGATCATTAAGGCCTTGTATTGATTATCGTGCCCTCAACAAAATTACTGTTAAATATCAGTATCCGTTACCCCTGATTTCTGATCTATTCTCCAGAGTTAATGGTGCTTGCTGGTTTACCAAGCTTGACCTCAGTGGGGCGTATAATCTTATTCGCATTAAGCATGGGGATGAATGGAAGACGGCGTTTAATACTCCGGAGGGACATTTTGAGTACCTGGTGATGCCTTTTGGGCTCACTAATGCCCCTTCTGTCTTCCAGTGCTTCATGAGCGATATTTTCCGAGATTTTGTCGATAAATTTTTGATTATCTATCTGGATGATATTTTGATCTTCTCCAAGGATTGGGATTCTCATGTGGAACATATTCGGACTGTGTTCCGGATCTTGAGGGAGAATTCCCTGTATGTCAAAGGATCTAAATGCCTTTTTGGAGTACAGAGGATTTCTTTTTTGGGATTTATTTTGTCCCCGTCAACTATTGAAATGGACCCAGCCAAGGTACAGGCCATTTACGATTGGGTTCAGCCCACTTCTTTGAAGGCCCTCCAGAAGTTTTTGGGTTTTGCTAATTTTTATCGGAAATTTATAGCAAAATTTTCTAGTGTTGCCAAGCGATTGACTGATTTGACTAAGAAGGGTGCTGATGTGTTAAATTGGTCTCCGGAGGCTGTTTCTTCCTTTCAGGAGCTGAAGCGAAGATTCACCTCCTCCCCGGTTTTGCGGCAACCTGATGTCTCACTTCCGTTCCAGGTAGAGGTGGATGCTTCTGAGATTGGTGCAGGAGCTGTTTTGTCCCAAAAGGATCCTGTAACATCTAAAATGAATCCCTGTGCTTTCTTTTCCCGAAAGTTCTCTCCATCTGAACATAACTATGATGTGGGGAATCAGGAACTGTTGGCCATGAAATGGGCATTTGAGGAGTGGAGACATTGGTTGGAGGGAGCTAAGCATCAAGTCGTGGTCCTCACTGACCACAAGAATTTGATTTACCTAGAGTCGGCTAAGCGCTTGAACCCTAGACAGGCTAGGTGGGCCTTGTTTTTTACACGTTTTGATTTTGTGGTTTCTTTTTTTCCTGGAACTAAGAATGTCAAGGCAGACGCCCTCTCTAGGAGCTTCTTTGCTGATTCTCCTGTGGTGACCAAGCCTGCTACCATCTTAGGCGAAGGGGTAGTTCTTTCTGCCATCTCGCCCGATTTGAGACGTGCTCTGGAAGAGTTCCAGGAGGACAAACCTGAGCATTGTCCCAGTGGAAAGTTGTATGTTCCTGACCAGTGGAAGAAGAGAGTGATGTCTGAAGTTCATTGCTCTGCTTTGGCTGGTCATCCAGGTATTTTTGGTACTAGAGATCTGGTGAGTCGGTCTTTTTGGTGGCCCTCCTTGTCTCGTGATGTCAGGAATTTTGTGCAGTCCTGTGGGACGTGCTCCCGGTCTAAATCGTGTTCTCGCTCTAGTGGGTTGTTGATGCCTTTGCCTGTCCCCAAGAGGCCATGGACCTATATTTCAATGGATTTCATCTCTGATATGCCTGTCTCTCAAAGGATGACTGTTATTTGGGTGATTTGTGATAGGTTCTCTAAGATGGTTCATCTTGTACCACTCCCTAAGTTGCCGTCTTCCTCTGAGTTGGTGCCCCTGTTTTTACAACAGGTGGTTCGCTTGCACGGGATTCCTGAGAACATTGGATCTGACAGAGGAGTCCAGTTTGTGTCTAGATTTTGGAGAACTTTCTGTTCCAAGCTGGGAATTCAGTTGTCCTTCTCCTCTGCTTTTCACCCTCAGAGCAATGGGCAGACAGAGAGAACAAACCAGACCTTGGATTCATATTTGAGATGTTTTATTTCTGCTGATCAGGATGATTGTGTTTCATTTTTGCCCTTGGCCGAATTTGCTTTAAATAATAGAGCTAGTTCTGCCACTTTGATGTCACCTTTTTTTTGTAACTTTGGGTTTCATCCTCGATTTTCTTCAGGGCAGGTGGAGCCCTCTGCCTGCCCAGGTGTTGACACTGTGGTGGAGAGAATGCACCAGATCTGGGACCAAGTGGTGGATAAGTTATCTCTCTCCCAGGAAAAGGCCCAGCGGTTTTCCAACCGACATAGGACCATTGGTCCCCAGTTTAAGGTTGGTGATATGGTGTGGTTATCATCAAAAAATATTGCTATGAAGGTGGCTTCTCCTAAGTTTAAGCCTAGATTTATTGGACCTTACAAGATTTTGGAGATTATTAATCCGGTTTCTTTTCGTTTGGCTCTTCCTGTCACATTTAAAATCCATAATGTGTTCCATAAATCTTTGTTGAAGAGGTTTGCTGAACCTGTTGTTCCGGGGGTGGCACCTCCAGACCCTGTATTGGTTGAAGGTAACATGGAATATGAGGTAGAGAAAGTGCTGGATTCCCGTCTGGCTAGACGGAGACTCCAGTATTTGGTTAAGTGGAAGGGTTATGGTCAGGAGGATAATTCCTGGGTCTCTGCCTCTGATATTCATGCCAAAAGATTGGTGCGTGCCTTTCATCGGGCTCACCCTGATCGCCCTGGTGGCGTGAATGAGGGTTCGGTGACCCCTCCTCAAGGGGGATGTACTGTTATGAGTTCATTTTCCCCTTCACCATTGAGGTCTGATGAACTCCCTCTTCTGGTGAAGGAAGGTAGTGAGGCTGATTACCAAGCACCTGAGCTCGGAGAGGATGACTGGGCGATGGGGATCTCTGACTGGATATAAGGCAGCCGACGCCCGTCTTCCTCGCTGGTGATTTCTCTGTGGGATCCTTGGAGACCAGTCTGAATTCCTGCTCCTCTAAAGCTAAGTTTTCTGCTCGGCCTTTTGCATTTGTGCTTAGACTTTGTTTTGCTTTGTTTTTCTGGATTTCTGCCATTCCCTGCTGGGGTGTGCTGAATTCCTTTAGCTCTGTCTTCTGAAAATACCTGAGTGCTGATTTAGTTTTTGAAGCCTAGCTGCTTCAGAGTCTTTTTCATATCAGCTTGTTGGCTTATGTCTTTGATAGGGTTTTGGCAGATTGCAGACAGCAACCTTCCTTTCCTGTTCTGTTTAGCTAGCTTGGGCCCCATCGTTTGCTCAGCCTATCTTTCTATCTGTGTGAGTGTTTTTTCATGTTGCTTCACCGTCATTATATGTTGGGGGCTGCCTTTTACTTTGGGGTCTGCTCTGGGGCAGTTTAGATTTCCTTTTCTGTCTTTAGGCTATTTAGCGCTCCGGCTGTGATTGAGGGGTCTAGGGCATCGTAGGAACCCCCCACGGCTACTGCTAGTTGTGTTGATAGGTTCAGGGGTCTGCAATCTGATAGTTGCCAACTTCTCTGGTTTTCTGGACGTAGCTTCTATTTTTGTGTCTGCCTCCTACGGTGACTCAATCATAACAGAAGGCATTGCACTGTATTCAATCTGTTATTTAATTAACGATCTATCTTGTCCTTTGCTGCTTGGTAGGTACAGGTGTGATAAGCTGCAGTAATGTGTTTGGCTTTGGATAGCTACATTTCTGCACACCCACCTGCTACAAGGCCTGCAGCCCCTTCCCCTCAGTACTTCCCCAGCCTTAATTGAAGCATTCAATTCCTACCACATCCCTCATGCAATGATATGTCATTTCATTTTTGAAACATTGTCCCCCTCTTGTGGCCTTTCAACTTTGAAATTTACTGTACAATTTTGAATGAATTCATATATGAATTAAATGGAAAAGCAACAATTTATCTGGAGAGTTATTTGAATGTTCGGCCTACGCCCACCTGTCTGACATACGGTATTCTAGTGGCTTGTAGCAGCAGCAGCAGCTAGGTGCGTTGCTTGCCTGCAGTAAATAGGATGTGTTCCTTACATGGACCACTATGATAGGATTCATTCCATTCATAGAACACAATGCTTGGATGTGTTCTATTACTGGAACACTTTGGATCACTGGAACAATGGGACCACGTGTCACAATGGGCAACCCAGAGTCTGTAGCATCTGCGCAGTAGTAGTCAGCTTCAGTCTGCTGAGGGAGCCTCAGCAGACAGGTGTGGGGGGATGCTCGCTCGATCGCTCGCTCAGTATCGGCAGTTTCTCTGAGAATGGTGCACTCACTCTCTTAAGCGGTTTCCAAAGAAAGATTGAATTGAAATCGGGATACACAAGTAGTGTTTTCAAAGCATTATTTGAATGCTTTTTTCAAATGTCGCTGCACTGCAATTAGTTTTTCTTGGTCCAAGTTGCACATTTCCAATTCCTTAGCCTTGATTTAACTTGACCAACTCTTCTACTACAGCAAGTGCTATTCACCTCTATATGGAAGGCATTGCACTGTATTCAATCTGTCATTTAATTAACGATCTATCTTGTCCTTTGCTGCTTGGTAGGTACAGGTGTGATAAGCTGCAGTAATGTGTTTGGCTTTGGATAGCTACATTTCTGCACACCCACCTGCTACAAGGCCTGCAGCCCCTTCCCCTCAGTACTTCCCCAGCCTTAATTCAAGCATTCAATTCCTACCACATCCCTCATGCAATATGTCATTTCATTTTTGAAACATTGTCCCCCTCTTGTGGCCTTTCAACTTTGAAATTTACTGTTCAATTTTGAATGAATTCATATATGAATTAAATGGAAAAGCAACAATTTATCTGGCGAGTTATTTGAATGTTCGGCCTACGTCCACCTGTCTGACAGACGGTATTCTAGTGGTTTGTAGCAGGAGCAGCAGCTAGGTGCGCTGCTTGCCTGCAGTAAATAGGATGTGTTCCATCCATGGAACACTATGATAGGATTCATTCCATTCATAGAACACAATGCTTGGATGTGTTCTATTCCTGGAACACTTTGGATCACTGGAACAATGGGACCATGTGTCACAATGGGCAACCCAGAGTCTGTTGCAGCTGCGCAGTAGTAGTCAGCTTCGGTCTGCTGAGGGAGCCTCAGCAGGCAAGTGGGGGGGATGCTCGCTCGCTCGCTCAGTATCGGCCATTTCTCTGAGAATTGTGAACTCACTCTTAAGCGGTTTCCAAAGACAGATTGAATTGAAATCGGGATACACAAGTAGTGTTTTCAAAGCATTATTTGAATGCTTTTTTCAAATGTCGCTGCTCTGCAATTAGTTTTTCTTGGTCCAAGTTGCACATTTCCAATTTCTTAGCCTTGATTTAACTTGACCAACTCTTCTACTACAGCAAGTGCTATTCACCTCTATATGAAAGGCATTGCTCTGTATTCAATCTGTCATTTAATTAACGATCTATCTTTTCCTTTGCTGCTTGGTAGGTACAAGCGTGATAAGCTGCAGTAATGTGCTTGGCTTTGGATAGCTACATTTCTGCACACCCACCTGCTACAAGGCCTGCAGCCCCTTCCCCTCAGTACTTCCCCAGCCTTAATTCAAGCATTCAATTCCTACCACATCCCTCATGCAATGATATGTCATTTCATTTTTGAAACATTGTCCCCCTCTTGTGGCCTTTCAACTTTGAAATTTACTGTTCAATTTTGAATGAAGTCATACATGAATTAAATGGAAAAGCAACAATTTATCTGGCGAGTTATTTGAATGTTCGGCCTACGTCCACCTGTCTGACAGACGGTATTCTAGTGGCTTGTAGCAGCAGTAGCAGCTAGGTGCGCTGCTTTCCTGCAGTAAATAGGATGTATTCCATCCATGGAACACTATGATAGGATTCATTCCATTCATAGAACACAATGCTTGGATGTGTTCTATTCCTGGAACACTTTGGATCACTGGAACAATGGGACCACGTGTCACAATGGGCAACCCAGTGTCATGTCGGACGCTATTCACACCACAGCGTCCGGCAGGCAGAGGTAGTTCCACCTCCGTCCACTATAGCCTCAGTGGCGCCGGCTTGATCTTCAGGCTCTCGGGGGTTAATCTTGCTGGAGACCAGGTTGGATGTTTAGTCACGCCCACGGTCTTTAAATAGTCATGCTGGCCTATGGGCATCGCCGATTATAGCTTGTGTTTTATACCAAGTGGTTCCGGTCTGGAGTGGAGGTGTTGAAGAGAGAGAGATTCGTATCTGGTGGCGTATGATCTGGTGTTATCCTTTCTCCTTCCCATATTTGTGTTTAGTTGTGCCTTGTTCACATTACTGTATATTCCTGTGTGCGTGCGGCGCAGTGCAGTTTAAGTTCTCCCTGTCTGTCATAATTTGTGTAGGGGCTTTGGTGGTGTGTCTCCTCACTGGGTGGAGGGTGGAGGGTTAAGTGCAGGGCCGAGCAGGAGATAAGGAAAGGTTGGAGGCTCAGGCATTTGCACCATCAGCAAAAACCCTGGGTTGAGGGTCAGACAGGGTTTTCCCTAGTTAAAGGGACATCACAGGGGCCCCGGGTATTTCAGCCTTAGTTGAACTAAGCCCCGCGTGACATTATAATCGGCCCACATTTTTTCAGGAGTCCATGGATCCATTAGATTCCATAACCCGCCAGTTGGCGGCGCTGTCCTTACAGGTCTCCAAAATGAAAGGGGCTGTTCAGCAGCAGGGACTGGTAGTAGCAAAGGTGCAGACGGCAGCTGCAGGTATCGGTGCAGAGCCGAAGATCCCGCTGCCAGAACGATTTTCAGGGGATCGCAGCAAATTTGTCGTATTTCGGGAGGCCTGCAAGTTATACTTCCGCATGCGCCCTATCTCCTCAGGTAATGAGGCCCACCGGGTAGGGCTCGTGTTGTCATTACTGAGTGGTGACCCCCAAGCATGGGCATTTTCCTTACCAGCGGACTCTGCTACATTTCATTCTGTCGATAATGTTTTTTCTGCCCTCGGGCTCATTTACGATGATCCTGACCGACTGGCTCTAGAGGAATCTAAAATCCGCGCCCTCCGCCAGGGGGAGCGCTTGGCAGAGGACTATTGTTCGGAATTTCGCCGTTGGGCCGTAGACACACAGTGGAATGACCCAGCACTGCGGAGCCAGTTTATTCATGGGGTATCAGGGAAGGTTAAACAAGCCCTCCTGATGTATGAGACTCCGGCATCGTTGGAGTCTGCCATGAGTTTGGTGATACGTATTGATCGCCGTTTTCGTCAGGGGGCACAGGAGACGCTACCTCTGGGGGATAGCAGAGGTGCAAGTGTGGTTGAAGTAGATGAGTCCACTGAACCTATGCAGATTGCTGGCGTGGCACAGGTTAAGCGTCGCGTTCCGGGATTCCGGAAGCCCGGAGCATGTTTCTACTGTGGTAAGGGAGGTCATTATGTTATCGTTTGCCCTGTTCTACCTAAGAGGGTCACACCGGCGGAAAACTGTTAAGCTCAGAGGGTATGGAGGAGGCCCAACTGAGCGTATGCATATCCTCCATGATGGTATCTCAATGTATGCTCCCTGCCAAGGTTATTATCGTGGGCAGAGAGCTACCAATATCAGTGTTTGTGGATAGCGGTTCCACCACCAATCTCATAGATGGGGAGTTTGCACACACCGCCGGGTTTAAGATCGAAAGACTTCCTCACCCCATACAGGTGGTTACCATTAATGCTGTTCCCCTCCCTCAAGGGGAGATTACGGAGTTTGTGGCAGAGGTGAAACTCCATATTGGGGTCCTACATTCTGAGTCGGTTACATGTAGGGTCCTCCGTAATCTCCCAGCACAAATGGTCCTGGGTTTTCCATGGTTGTCCAGGCACAACCCGGTAATTGATTGGAAAACTCAGGACATAGTACAATGGAGTGGTTTCTGCCAAGACAATTGCTTGGCCACATGTGTGTCCGCCGTGACGCCCACCCTGCCGGAGGCTTTGCAGGATTTCGCGGATGTTTTCTCTGAGAGGGGTTGCTCAGAACTGCCTCCACATCGAGCCTATGATTGTGCAATTAGGCTAAAACCCGGGGCCAAATTACCTAAGGCCAGGATGTTTAATATTTCTGGTCCTGAGAGACAAGCTCTGAAAGACTACATCGCGGAGAGTCTGAGCAAAGGACACATCCGGCCTTCGTCCTCGCCTGTAGCCGCGGGGTTCTTCTTCATTAAGAAGAAAGATGGGGGGCTACGCCCGTGTCTGGATTTCCGAGAGTTAAACCAGATTACTATCCGTGATCCCTACCCAATGCCGTTGATCCCGGATTTATTCAACCAGGTAGCGGGGGGCGAAATGGTTTTCCAAGCTGGACCTCAGGGAGGCGTATAACCTCATAAGGGTCCGTCAGGGGGATGAGTGGAAGACGGCGTTTAACACTCCTGAGGGTCATTTTGAGAGTCTGGTTATGCCGTTTGGGTTGACAACCGCGCCGGCCGTTTTCCAACATTTTATTAATGATGTATTTGCTCATGTTCTGGGGAGATTTGTGATTGTATACCTGGATGATATCCTCATTTATTCTAGCGATCGGGACACTCATTTGGAGCATGTCAGGCAGGTGTTACAGTTGCTCCGGGAGAACCAGCTCTATGCTAAGCTGGAAAAATGTTTATTTTTTGTCCAGGAGTTGCCCTTTTTGGGATATATTGTGTCCGCAGCCGGGTTTAAAATGGACACCGCTAAGGTGCAAGCGGTGCTGCAATGGGAGAGGCCGGAGAGTCTGAAAGCACTCCAGCGGTTCCTTGGGTTTGCGAATTATTATAGGAAATTTATAAAACACTTTTCGACTATCGCCAAACCGCTCACGGACATGACAAAAAAAGGTGCCGATCTGGCGAGCTGGCCTGAGGTGGCCATACGCGCATTTGAGCGTCTGAAGAATAGTTTTGCTTCAGCCCCCATTCTGGTGCAACCAGACGTGTCTAAACCTTTTGTGGTGGAGGTTGATGCGTCGGAGGTGGGAGTGGGGGCAGTACTGTCTCAAGGCTCGTCCTTGAGCGAGATGCATCCATGCGCCTACTTCTCCAAGAAGCTGTCGCCGGCCGAACGGAATTATGATATCGGCAACAGGGAGTTGTTGGCCATCAAATTGGCTTTTGAGGAATGGCGACACTTCTTGGAGGGGGCGGCTCACCAGGTCACAGTCATCACCGACCATAAGAATCTGCTCTATCTGGAGTCGGCCAAGCGTCTGTCTCCTAGGCAGGCCCGCTAGGCATTGTTTTTTACTCGTTTCAATTTCCTTGTGACTTACCGTCCCGGGGCTAAAAACACCAAGGCGGATGCTTTGTCTAGGTGTTTTCCGGGGGGGGGGAGAACCTCGGGAAGAGCCGGTACCCATCCTCCAGGAAGGGGTAGTGGTCTCGGCTCTCACTACTGAGGTAGAGGCGGAGATTGCCGAGGCCCAAGAGGAGGTACCGCCAGGACTTCCCGCCAACAAATCATTTGTACCCCTGCATCTTCGGCTTTAAGGTGTTGAAGGAACACCACGACTCGGTACTGGCTGGTCATCCAGGGGTGAAGGGCACCTTAGAGCTGGTATCGCGTCGTTTCTGGTGGCCCAAAATCCGGCAGGACGTAGTCTCATACGTGGCAGCTTGCATCACGTGCGCTAGGGCCAAGTTGCCCCGAGCCCGTCCTGCTGGCACGCTACAGCCTCTGGGGGTACCCAATAGGCCATGGACAGAAATCTCCATGGATTTCATCACTGACTTGCCAGCCTCGGCGGGGAACACGGTCATCCTGGTGGTGGTTGACCGTTTTTCTAAGATGTCGCATTTTGTAGCGTTGTCTTCATTGCCCAATGCAAAGACGTTGGCTCAGGTATTTGTGCAGGAGGTGGTCAGACTCCACGGAGTTCCGTCGGACATAGTATCTGATAGGGGTACGCAATTTGTGGCGAGGTTTTGGAAAGCTTTTTGCTCACGTTTGGGGATCAAGTTGTCACATTCATCGGCGTTTCATCCACAGTCTAATGGACAAACTGAGCGCATGAACCAAAATCTAGAACAGTATTTACGATGCTTTGTGTCCGACAACCAGGAGGAGTGGTCTACTTTCCTTCCTCTGGCCGAATTCGCGTTAAATAATCACTGCCAAGAGTCATCGGGAGAGTCTCCGTTCTTTTGTGTTTACGGTCAACATCCTCAGTTTTGTACCTTACGTCAGGGTGACTTGGGGGGTGTCCCGGAGGAGGATCAGCTAGGAGCCCAATTGTCATCCGTCTGGAGGAGGGTGAAACAGCGTTTGTTGAGCATGAGTGCTAGGTACAAACGGGTGGCTGACAGTAGACGCGTGTCAGGTCCGGACCTGTGTGTGGGTGAATGGGTGTGGTTAGCTACGAAGAACATAAAACTCAAAATCCCATCTTTAAAACTGGGTCCAAGGTTTATTGGGCCTTTTAGGATTTCTGCCATCATTAACCCAGTGGCTTATCGGTTGGAATTTCCTGCGGTGTACTAGATACACAACGTGTTTCACAGGGCTTTATTGAAAAAGGTGGTAGGCTCTGTGGACACAACGCCGATGCCACCTCCAGTCATGGTGGATGGCAATTTAGAGTTTGAGGTCGCCAAGGTAGTGGACTCTCGAGTAGTACGCCGTACTCTTCAGTATTTGGTGCACTGGCGGGGGTATGGTCCGGAGGAGAGGTCTTGGGTTCCAGCCACAGACATACATGCGAATCAGCTGGTCAGTTCCTTTCACCGTCGTCATCCAGACAAGCCGGATCCTATGAGTCTTGAGGGTCCGGGGGTCCCTCGTAGAAGACGGGGTAATGTCATGTCGGACGCTATTCACACCCCAGCGTCCGGCAGGCAGAGGTAGTTCCACCTCCGTCCACTATAGCCTCAGTGGCGCCGGCTTGATATTCAGGCTCTCGGGGGTTAATCTTGCTGGAGACCAGGTTGGATGCTTAGTCACGCCCACGGTCTTTAAATAGTCATGCTGGCCTATGGGCGTCGCCGATTATAGCTTGTGTTTCATACCAAGTGGTTCTGGTCTGGAGTGGAGGTGTTGAAGAGAGAGAGATTCGTATCTGGTGGCGTATGATCCGGTGTTATCCTTTCTCCTTCCCATATTTGTGTTTAGTTGTGCCCTGTTCACATTACTGTATATTCCTGTGTGCGTGCGGCGCAGTGCAGTTTAAGTTCTCCCTGTCTGTCATAATTTGTGTAGGGGCTTTGGTGGTGTGTCTCCTCACTGGGTGGAGGGTGGAGGGTTAAGTGCAGGGCCGAGCAGGAGATAAGGAAAGGTTGGAGGCTCAGGCATTTGCACCATCAGCAAAAACCCTGGGTTGAGGGTCAGACAGGGTTTTCCCTAGTTAAAGGGACATCACAGGGGCCCCGGGTATTTCAGCCTTAGTTGAACTAAGCCCCGCGTGACACCCAGAGTCTGTAGCATCTGCGCAGTAGTAGTCAGCTTCAGTCTGCTGAGGGAGCCTCAGCAGACAGGTGGGGGGATGCTTGCTCGCTCAGTATCAGCAGTTTCTCTGAGAATGGTGCACTCACTCTCTTAAGCGGTTTCCAAAGACAGATTGAATTGAAATCGGGATACACAAGTAGTGTTTTCAAAGCATTATTTGAATGCTTTTTTCAAATGTCGCAGCTCTGCAATTAGTTTTTCTTGGTCCAAGTTGCACATTTCCAATTCCTTAGCCTTGATTTAACTTGACCAACTCTTCTACTACAGCAAGTGCTATTCACCTCTATATGGAAGGCATTGCACTGTATTCAATCTGTCATTTAATTAACGATCTATCTTGTCCTTTGCTGCTTGGTAGGTACAGGTGTGATAAGCTGCAGTAATGTGTTTGGCTTTGGATAGCTACATTTCTGCACACCCACCTGCTACAAGGCCTGCAGCCCCTTCCCCTTCAGTACTTCCCCAGCCTTAATTCAAGCATTCAATTCCTACCACATCCCTCATGCAATGATATGTCATTTCATTTTTGAAACATTGTCCCCCTCTTGTGGCCTTTCAACTTTGAAATTTACTGTTCAATTTTGAATGAATTCATATATGAATTAAATGGAAAAGCAACAATTTATCTGGCGAGTTATTTGAATGTTCGGCCTACGTCCACCTGTCTGACAGACGGTACCCTAGTGGCTTGTAGCAGCAGCAGCAGCAGCTAGGTGCGCTGCTTGCCTGCAGTAAATAGGATGTGTTCCATCCATGGAACACTATGATAGGATTCATTCCATTCATAGAACATAATGCTTGGATGTGTTCTATTCCTGGAACACTTTGGATCACTGGAACAATGGGACCACGTGTCACAATGGGCAACCCAGAGTCTGTAGCAGCTGCGCAGTAGTAGTCAGCTTCAGTCTGCTGAGGGAGCCTCAGCAGACAGGTGGGTGGGGGGATGCTCACTCGCTCGCTCGCTCAGTATCGGCAGTTTCTCTGAGAATGGTGCACTCACTCTCTAAGGCTGGTTTCACATTAGCGCATTTTCAGCGCGCGCACGGCCGGGGGTAGCTCCGCCCCCGAGCCGGCTCTCTGCCCGGCGTGCCCGCCCCTTGCTTGTAGCGCCGCCTACTAGCGGACAGCGGCGCCTGCGATCGGCGCACCCTATCTTTAGCATAGGGTGCGCAGATCGTGCGCAGGCCGTGCGCTAGTTGCGCTTTGACCTGTGCTGCGCACTTTTGACGGTGCGCCGTGCGCGCCAAAATTAAACTTTTCGGATTTTGGCGCGCACGGCGCACCGTCAAAAGTGCGCAGCGCAGGTCAAAGCGCAACTAGCGCACAGCCTGCGCACGATCTGCGCACCCTATGCTAAAGATAGGGTGCGCCGATCGCAGGCGCTGCTGTCCGCTAGTAGGCGGCGCTACAAGCAAGGGGCGGGCACGCCGGGCAGAGAGCCGGCTCGGGGGCGGAGCTACCCCCGGCCGTGCGCGCGCTGAAAATGCGCTAATGTGAAACCAGCCTTAAGCGGTTTCCAAAGACAGATTGAATTGAAATCGGGATACACAAGTAGTGTTTTCAAAGCATTATTTGAATGCTTTTTTCAAATGTTGCTGCTCTGCAATTAGTTTTTCTTGGTCCAAGTTGCACATTTCCAATTCCTTAACCTTGATTTAACTTGACCAACTCTTCTACTACAGCAAGTGCTATTCACCTCTATATGGAAGGCATTGCACTGTATTCAATCTGTCATTTAACCCCTTCCTGACATCCGACGTACTATCCCGTCCATGGGACCCGGGCCCCTATGCCCATGGACGGGATAGTACGTCTACCGCGATCAGCGGCGCCCACGTGGTGATTATTACAGCTGACACCCGGCACAATGTGTCAGGGGCGGTCACGGACCGCCCCCGACACATTACCCCCTTGCACACCGCGATCAAACATGATCGCGGTGTACCGGGGGTTAAAGGGAAGCATCGGCAGAGAGGGGGCTCCCTCCGTGCTTCCCTGAGCCCCCCATGGCAGCGCAATGTGCAGCGCTGCTGCGGGGGGCTCCTTTCCTGCAGGACCCCGAATCCAAGATGGCGACGGGGGCCTTCGGGGGCCTGCAGGAAGCTGGCTTCCTCAGTGCCTGCAAAGCGCAGGCATGAGGAAGCCTTCTGCACTGCCTGTGACAGATCACCGATCTGTCACAGTGATCTGTGATGTGACAGATCAGCGATCTCTCACAGGACAGTGATGTCCCACCTGGGACTATTTAATAAAGTTAAAAAAAAGATTAAAAAAAAGTGTTAAAATAAATTTTAAAAAATCGCCAAATAAATTAGAAAAAAAAAAAAATATTCCCCCAAATTAATCCATTTTTTGGAAATAAAAAAAAAACAAAACAATAAAAGTACACATATTAGGTATTGCCGCATCCGTAAATACCCTCCCTATAAAACTGTCCCATTACTTAACCCATTTAGCGAACCCCTTAAAAATATAAAAATAAAAAACGAACCAAAAAATAATAATTTATTATCATACTGCCAAACAAAAAGTGTAATAACGCGCGATCAAAAAGACATATATAAATATCCATAGTACCGCTGAAAACGTCATCTTGTCCCGCAAAAAACGAGCTGCCACACAGCATCATTAGCGAAAAAATAAAAAAGTTATAGCTCGCAGAATAAAGCGATGCAAAAATAATTATTTTTTATATAAAATAGTTTTCATTGCATAAAACCGACAAAACATAAAAAAACGACCTAAATGAGGTATCGCTGTAACCGTACTGACCCGAAGAATAAAACCGCTTTATCAATTTTATCGCACGCGGAACGGTGTAAACGCACCCCCCAAAAGAAATTCATGAAACGCTGGTTTTTGTTCATTCTGCGTCACAAAAATCGGAATAAAAAGCGATCAAAAAAATGTCACGTGCCCGAATATGGTACCAATAGAAACGTTAACTCGTCCCGCAAAAAATAAGACCTCACATGACTCAGTGGCTCAAAATATGGAAAAGTTATAGCTCTCAATATGTGGTGATGCAAAAACTATTTTTACAATAAAAAGCGTCTTTTAGCGTGCGACAGCTGCCAAATATAAAAACCGCCATAAATAGTAAATCAAACCCCCTGTTATCACCCCCTTAGTTAGGGAAAAATAATAAAATAAAAAAAAGTATTTATTTCCATTTTTCCATTAGGGTTAGGGCTAGGGTTAGGGTTAGGGTAGGGTTAGGGCTAGGGCTAGGGTTAGGGCTAGGGTTAGGGTTAGGGTTAGGGTTAGTGTTAGGGCTGAGATTAGGGTTAGGGGTAGAGTTGAGCGACTTTTGTTTTTTTAGGGTCGAGTTTCGTTTCGTGAAACCCGACTTTTCCAAAAGTCGGGTCGAGCAAGATCGTCCGATTATAGGGAAAAGTCGGGGTCGTCCCGAAACACGAAACCCAATGTAAGTCAATGGGGAATAAAAGTCGGCAGTGAGAGGAGGACAGGAAACACACCTACAGTGCCCATTTGAATGCCAAAAGCATCAATTCTTCTTACTTAAGCTTGTCAACCTTAATTAACTTCATAATACAAGTTACGCACTGAAAAATGGGGGTTATTTGGCTAAAGTTGTGGGGGGGAGGGCTGGCTGCATGTTTTCATGTGCCCTGGGCGAAAGAGTGCCCCTTTAACACATACCACAACTCATCATGCTCCGATACGGCAGAGAAATAGCGGTATAGTACAATGAAAAATACTTCACTTTTTACATCTCATGACGAGGCCCATCTATTTCTCCATACAGAATCATTGGTCCCATATAATGTTTGAAACAGTATATGATGAGCTCCACATAATGCTACAGTATATGTTGGTTGGTCCCCATGGATGAAGCTCCACTGTCTTATGGGCCCAAATAATGCTCCAAACATAATGGGCCCCATTTCTAATGCTCTAGTGTATAATGGGCCCTGTAAATGCTGCTCCAGTGTCTGATGTCCACCTTTGGAATGTTCCAGTGTATGGTGGGCCCCATCTATCATTCTCCAGAGTATAGTGCTCCCCAAAAATTGCTGTCCCAACATTGAAAACAATCAAATAAGTCTCCTCGCTAGGGAATCCCTGTACTTGTCTGGACTCCTCGTCGTCCCCATCTTCCATCTCACTGCACAGTGTTTCAACTTTGCAAGTGCTGTGATCCTGAGCAAGCAGGGGGGGGCCCACTCGTTGGCGACGGCACTGGCACAGGGCCCCTGATAGTACGGTGGTGTGTCTGATGGCGGGTGGGCCGAACCTGCACTTTCATCTGCAGCTTCCTCTTTGTCACCGTGTAAGATGGAACTGTATATGGGAAGGGTAACCTGAGTTTCATCAGGGTCAGATTCAGGTCGTGTAGCGTGCGAGGGGAATGTAGTGGTCTGGGTCAATGTACCAGCAGATTCATCGAGCAGTGGCTGGGAATCAGTGCACTTGTGTCGCCCCCAGGAGTACGGTCGCCACAGTGGCATTACCTTCTTCCTGATGTCATGCTTGGGAGCAACGAACGATCTCTCTAGCAGGTTAACTGATTGGGCGGCGTTATTCCCACGAGTCATGACCCTCCAAACAGCGTTCATGAAGGCAAAGTGTTTGTTTTACGTGGGAAGTATGGTTGCAAAGCTGAACCTTAAAGGAATGTCCAGAAGGGCACCACCAGGAGTGGAGCCTACGGTTAAATTCGACTCCACCTGGGAAACCTCAATCATGCCAGCTACAGAACAGATGCACACATTGCAAGCTTAATTCCGTTAACGAACGAGACTCCGTCATGCCCCGCGGTCCGAGTCCGGCTTACTAGAGGGACACGTGAGGCTCTGGCACATGAGATTGGCCAATAACTGGTGTGTCATGCCCTTACATGTCCGTGGCTGCATGTGCGCTACACTGAAAAGGCCAGCGTTTGTCGCTTACAGGTGCAGATAACCCGCTGAACAACGTTAGTGATGGGGATCACTGATTACAATTATTACCCGCGAACAATGATTTCCCAGTAAGTGCAGGTCAACCGCAGTTCCGGAATTAGGCCTAACCGTCATTCCTGAAAAAATGAAAAACTTACGTGTGCAAACCACAGGTGCTGTAGCTTGCTTAACAGCTCGCCAGCCGTTCTCACGCCCAGTATGGATTGCACGTGATTGCACAAAGGTTAGAAAGGGTACCGTTTCCCCGGATAACATGTATGGATAGCGTACACATTCAAAATATATGTCTATACATCAGGAGGCAGGCTCAGACGGTGTTAGGCCCAGTATGGATTGCACGTGATTGCACAAAGGTTAGAAAGGGTACCGTATCCCCAGATAACATGTATGGATAGCGTACACATTCAAAATATATGTCTATACATCAGGAGGCAGGCTCAGACGGTGTTAGGCCCAGTATGGATTGCACGTGATTGCACAAAGGTTAGAAAGGGTACCGTTTCCCCAGATAACATGTATGGATAGCGTACACATTCAAAATATATGTCTATACATCAGGAGGCAGGCTCAGACGGTGTTAGGCCCAGTATGGATTGCACGTGATTGCACAAAGGTTAGAAAGGGTACCGTTTCCCCGGATAACATGTATGGATAGCATACACATTCAAAATATATGTCTATACATCAGGAGGCAGGCTCAGACGGTGTTAGGCCCAGTATGGATTGCACGTGATTGCACAAAGGTTAGAAAGGGTACCGTATCCCCAGATAACATGTATGGATAGCGTACACATTCAAAATATATGTCTATACATCAGGAGGCAGGCTCAAATGGTGTTAGGCCCAGTATGGATTGCACGTGATTGCACAAAGGTTAGAAAGGGTACCGTATCCCCAGATAACATGTATGGATAGCGTACACATTCAAAATATATGTCTATACATCAGGAGGCAGGCTCAGACGGTGTTAGGCCCAGTATGGATTGCACGTGATTGCACAAAGGTTAGAAAGGGTACCGTATCCCCAGATAACATGTATGGATAGCGTACACATTCAAAATATATGTCTATACATCAGGTGGCAGGCTCAGACGGTGTTAGGCCCAGTATGGATTGCACGTGATTGCACAAAGGTTAGAAAGGGTACCGTATCCCCGGATAACATGTATGGATAGCGTACACATTCAAAATATATGTCTATACATCAGGAGGCAGGCTCAGACGGTGTCAGGCACAGTATGGATTTGACGGCCCAGACTACACAGTGGAGGAGCAGGGAGAGGTAAAGATTGAAAATGCTGGTGCCCTGCCCATGCAAGGGGGGCCCACTCGTGGGCGTCGGTACTGGCACTGGGCCCCTCATAGTACGGCGGTGTGTCTGACGGAGGGTGTGCACCACCACCGTCAGAGACACTTGATTGCACTATGAAGGACCCTGTGCCAGTGCCCGCGCCCAAGAGTCGGCCTACCCACCTGTCCAGGGCAACGGCACTCGCACAGTGTCGTGCGCTAGGTGGTGACCCCGGCCATGGGGGGGGAGGCAGCACAGTTAGGGAGTTTTAGAAAGTGGCATATGTTGATGTTGGACATTCAGCTGATGCAAAAGTTGAAATAGGTCAAGTTCCAGGAAGAGGTGGACCAAAGCAAGCCATTTTTCTGTCACCCTATGTGTCATCAGGGGAAGGTGGGACAAAATCCTTGAAAACCCATGCGTGGTTCATTTTAATGAAGGTTAGATCATCCAAATTTTGGGTTGACAGACGGGTCCTTTTTTCTGTCAGGATTGATCCAGCTGCACTGAAGACTCTTTCCGATAGCACACTTGCAGCTGGGCAAGCGAGCTCCTGTAAGGCATATTGTGCCAATTCAGGCCAGGTGTCCAGTTTAGCGGCCCAATAGTCAAAGGGGAATGACCTGTGTGGGAGAACATCGATATGGGAGGTAAAGTAGTTTGTAACCATAGTTGACAACTGCTGTCTCCTGTCACTTTCCATGGATGCAGTATTACCAGTTGTGTGAGCGGTACTTGAAAAATCAGTCCACAACATTGTCATGAAACCCCTGTCTCCAACGCCACTTCTGCTGTGTGCACCACGAACACCTCTGCCAAGCTGCCCCCGGCCCGTACGGCTCGTGTGAGAACCATCACCGCTGCTGTGTGCTGGGAATGCCTCAAGCAACCGATTTACCAGAGTTGCTTGTTTATTAGCCAATATTAGGTCAAGGTTCTCCTGTGGCATGATGTTTTGTAATTTGCCTTTATAGCATGGATCCAGGATGCTGGCCAACCAGTAGTCATCATCGTTCATCATTTTGGCAATGCGGGGGTCCCTTTTTAGGATCTGCAAGGCATAATCTGACATGTGGGCCAATGTTCCTGGTGTCAATGATGCACTGCGAGTGCTGGTTGGAGGAGCACTTTCTGGCAAATCCACATCCCTCTAGTCACGCACAAACCCTGTACCAGACCTTGCCACGCCAACATTTTCACTTGCCCCACGAGATGCATCCTCCTCCCCTAAGTAATCATCCCCATCATCCTCCTCCTCCTCCTCTTCTTCCTCCACCTCGTCCAGGAGAGGTCCCTGAGCAGACAATGGCTGAATGTCATCAAGGATTCCCTCCTCCTCTTCCTCCTTATCAACATTGGCTGCAGAAGCCTGCTCCTTAAGGTGCGTCAAAGTTTGCATGAGCAGACGCATAAGTGGGATGCTCATGCTTAGGATGGCGTCGTCTGCACTTACCAGCCGTGTGCATTCCTCAAAACACTGAAGGACTTTACAGAGGTCTTTCAGCTTCGACCACTGCACACCGGTCAACTCCATGTCTGCTCTCAAAGTGCCTGGCCGTGTATCCTCCCACAAATGCATTATGGCCTGCCTCTGCTCGCACAGCCGCTCCACCATGTGCAGGGTGGAGTTCCACCTTGTTGCAATGTCGATAATGAGGCAGTGGTTGGGAAGGTGGAGCAATCGCTGCAGCTTCTGCATACGAACGGAGTGTACAGGCGACCGGCGGATGTGCGCGCACAGAGCAGGGCTGTTAACTCCGGATAATTTTTGAGGAAGCACTGCACCACCAGGTTCAAGGTGTGAGCCAAGCAAGGTATGTGGCTGAGTTTTGAAAGGGCTATGGCTGCCACAAAATTACGGCCGTTATCACTAACTACCTTGCCTGCCTCAAGATGTACACTGCCCAGCCATGACTCAGTTTGTCACTGAAAGTACTCGGCCAGCACCTCGGCGGTGTGTCTGTCGCCCAAACACATCATCTGCAACACTGCCTGCTGACGCTTTCCACTAGCTGCTCGATAGGGGGACACCTCGTGTGCAACAGTGGCAGCTGCAGATGGAGTGCTCGTACGACTGCGCTCTGTGGACGAGCTTTCGCTTCTGGAGGAGGAGGAGGAGGGTCGAACGCCTACAGCCAACTGTTTCCTATACCGTGGGCTAGGCAGCACTGTATCACCACCGCCGTCCCCTGTGGACCCTGCATCCACCACATTAACTCAGTGCGCAGTGATGGACACGTAACGGCCCTGGCCATGCCGACTGGACCATGCATCAGTTGTGAGGTGCACCTTTCCGCTCACTGACTGCTTGAGTGCATGGACAATGCGGTCTTTCACATGATGGTGGAGGGCTGGGATGGCTTTGCGAGAGAAGAAGTGGCGACTGGGTAGGTCATAGCGTGGTACTGCATAGGTCATGAGTTCGCGTAAAGCTGCGCTTTCCACCAACCGAAAGGGCATCATCTCAAACGAGATTAGTTTGGCAATGTGGGCGTTCAAACCCAGTGTACGCGGATGAGAGACTGAGTACTTTCTTGACCTACTCATAGTGTCTGGGAGGGTGAGCTGGACTTGAGAGCTGCATAAGGTGGAAGTAGCTTTGGACAGGGCGGACTGAGAGAGGGTTGATGATGGTGATGGAGTTGGTGTTCTTTCTGATGGCCTAGAATCAGTCTTTCGCTGATATAACAGTGGGATTCCCTGACTGCTGTGGCCTTGCAACGACACCTTAACATTTGCTGCTGTGCTAACCGGTGGGCTTACAGTGGGGGAAACAATGTAGCGTTGCTGACTACCTTCGTTGTGATCAGTTGCACATGTGGCACTTGAGGTTTGGTGTTGTGTCCACGCTTGCAAGTGCATGCTGGTTAAATGTCTAAGCATGCAAATGGTATTCAAATTTTTCAGATTTTTCCCTCGGCTAAAGGTCTTTGCGCACTTCTTACAGATAACCTTGGCCTGATCATGAGGATTTTGTTCAAAAAAGTGCCACACTGCACTCTTCCTACTTTGGCAGACATTTTGCAGCCTAGCACACTGTGATCTTTTGACCCTCTGGACAAGCTGTCCAGCAACTCTTTTGATGTTTGGAACCTGTCTTTGGAGTGCTCCGGGCCTGCCAGATAACAGCTGTTGCGATGTCGATGTCTGCTGTGGATGCTCCTCATCTGAGCTATTGGAAGCAGCACCCTCTTCCCCCAATGGATGCCAATCTGGGTCAACAACTGGGTCATCTATCACCTCCTCTTCTATGTCATGTGCACCTTCCTCTGTGTCACCGTGTATGGTGGTATAGTGTGCGGGAAGGGGCACCTGAGTCTCATCAGGGTCAGAATCTGGCTCTGTACACTGCGAGGACAATGTAGTGCTCTGAGTGAATGTACCAGCAGAATCATCCATCAGCGGCTGTGCATCAGTGCACTCCATGTCAGATTCATCTTGGCCTGGGTAAATCACCATTTCACTTGATAATCCAGGCATGGTATGTGAAAACAGCTCCATGGAGTAATCAGTAGTATGGCCTCCGTCATCCTTCAATCTTGGTTGGGGTGAAGGACCCAAGGAAAGGTGTGGTTCATGAACATGAGCCTCCAATGACGACTCAGTGCTTTTACTTTTTACAACTGAAGAAGAGGAGGCGTTAGAGCTGGAGGCTGAGTCAGCAATGTAAGACAAAACTTTTTCCTGATGCTCTGGCTTTAAAAGCGGTTTGCCAACTTCTAGAAAACTAAGCCTTCGAGGCCTTATGAAGCCAGACGATGACGCAGGCTCAACACCTCCTGCATTCGGTCCTATTTTGCTCTTGCCACTACCATCAGATCCACCACCAACACCATCATTACCAGCTGCCAACCCCCGCCCAATTCCATGGCCTCTTCCCCCAGCCTTCCTCATTTTTGGTAGAAATGTAGACAAAATCCAACAAACTATATAGTAATGTAAAACAAGGTACAAGGTGTCTATAGGACAGGGGAGATTTTGAATTTCTGCAGACACTTGTGGACACTGGACACTTTTGGATTGTGTGAGGCCCAATGAATATCTGAGCGCTATGTGACAGGCTCGATGGCACAGCTGTGACAAAAGTGACGAGAGGATAAGGGAGATTTTGAATTTCTGCAGACACTTGTGGACACTGGACACTTTTGGATTGTGTGAGGCCCAATGAATATCTGAGCGCTATGTGACAGTCTCGATGGCACAGCTGTGACCAAAGTGACTAGAGGATAAGGGAGATTTTGAATTTCAGCAGACACTTGTGGACACTGGACACTTTTGGATTGTGTGAGGCCCAATGAATATCTGAGCGCTATGTGACAGGCTCGATGGCACAGCTGTGACCAAAGTGACTAGAGGATAAGGGAGATTTTGAATTTCTGCACACACTTGTGGACACTGGACACTTTTGGATTGTGTGAGGCCCAATGAATATCTGAGCGCTATGTGACAGGCTCGATGGCACAGCTGTGACAAAAGTGACGAGAGGATAAGGGAGATTTTGAATTTCTGCACACACTTGTGGACACTGGACACTTTTGGATTGTGTGAGGCCCAATGAATATCTGAGCGCTATGTGACAGGCTCAATGGCACAGCTGTGACAAAAGTGACGAGAGGATAAGGGAGATTTTGAATTTCTGCACACACTTGTGGACACTGGACACTTTTGGATTGTGTGAGGCCCAATGAATATCTGAGCGCTATGTGACAGGCTCGATGGCACAGCTGTGACCAAAGTGACTAGAGGATAAGGGAGATTTTGAATTTCTGCACACACTTGTGGACACTGGACACTTTTGGATTGTGTGAGGCCCAATGAATATCTGAGCGCTATGTGACAGGCTCGATGGCACAGCTGTGACAAAAGTGACGAGAGGATAAGGGAGATTTTGAATTTCTGCACACACTTGTGGACACTGGACACTTTTGGATTGTGTGAGGCCCAATGAATATCTGAGCGCTATGTGACAGGCTCGATGGCACAGCTGTGACCAAAGTGATGAGAGGATAAGGGAGATTTTGAATTTCTGCACACACTTGTGGACACTGGACACTTTTGGATTGTGTGAGGCCCAATGAATATCTGAGCGCTATGTGACAGGCTCGATGGCACAGCTGTGACAAAAGTGACGAGAGGATAAGGGAGATTTTGAATTTCTGCAGACACTTGTGGACACTGGACACTTTTGGATTGTGTGAGGCCCACTGATACCTGAGCGCTATGTGACAGGCTCGATGGCACAGCTGTGACCAAAGTGACTAGAGGATAAGGGAGATTTTGAATTTCTGCACACACTTGTGGACACTGGACACTTTTGGATTGTGTGAGGCCCAATGAATATCTGAGCGCTATGTGACAGGCTCGATGGCACAGCTGTGACAAAAGTGACGAGAGGATAAGGGAGATTTTGAATTTCTGCACACACTTGTGGACACTGGACACTTTTGGATTGTGTGAGGCCCAATGAATATCTGAGCGCTATGTGACAGGCTCAATGGCACAGCTGTGACAAAAGTGACGAGAGGATAAGGGAGATTTTGAATTTCTGCACACACTTGTGGACACTGGACACTTTTGGATTGTGTGAGGCCCAATGAATATCTGAGCGCTATGTGACAGGCTCAATGGCACAGCTGTGACCAAAGTGACTAGAGGATAAGGGAGATTTTGAATTTCTGCACACACTTGTGGACACTGGACACTTTTGGATTGTGTGAGGCCCAATGAATATCTGAGCGCTATGTGACAGGCTCGATGGCACAGCTGTGACAAAAGTGACGAGAGGATAAGGGAGATTTTGAATTTCTGCAGACACTTGTGGACACTGGACACTTTTGGATTGTGTGAGGCCCAATAAATATCTGAGCGCTATGTGACAGGATCGATGGCACAGCTGTGACCAAAGTGACTAGAGGATAAGGGAGATTTTGAATTTCTGCACACACTTGTGGACACTGGACACTTTTGGATTGTGTGAGGCCCAATGAATATCTGAGCGCTATGTGACAGGCTCGATGGCACAGCTGTGACCAAAGTGACTAGAGAATAAGGGAGATTTTGAATTTCAGCAGACACTTGTGGACACTGGACACTTTTGGATTGTGTGAGGCCCAATGAATATCTGAGCGCTATGTGACAGGCTCGATGGCATAGCTGTGACCAAAGTGACTAGAGGATAAGGGAGATTTTGAATTTCTGCACACACTTGTGGACACTGGACACTTTTGGATTGTGTGAGGCCCAATGAATATCTGAGCGCTATGTGACAGGCTCGATGGCACAGCTGTGACCAAAGTGACTAGAGGATAAGGGAGATTTTGAATTTCTGCACACACTTGTGGACACTGGACACTTTTGGATTGTGTGAGGCCCAATGAATATCTGAGCGCTATGTGACAGGCTCGATGGCACAGCTGTGACCAAAGTGACTAGAGGATAAGGGAGATTTTGAGTTTCTGCACACACTTGTGGACACTGGACACTTTTGGATTGTGTGAGGCCCAATGAATATCTGAGCGCTATGTGACAGGCTCGATGGCACAGCTGTGACCAAAGTGACTAGAGGATAAGGGAGATTTTGAATTTCTGCACACACTTGTGGACACTGGACACTTTTGGATTGTGTGAGGCCCAATGAATATCTGAGCGCTATGTGACAGGCTCGATGGCACAGCTGTGACCAAAGTGACTAGAGAATAAGGGAGATTTTGAATTTCAGCAGACACTTGTGGACACTGGACACTTTTGGATTGTGTGAGGCCCAATGAATATCTGAGCGCTATGTGACAGGCTCGATGGCATAGCTGTGACCAAAGTGACTAGAGGATAAGGGAGATTTTGAATTTCTGCACACACTTGTGGACACTGGACACTTTTGGATTGTGTGAGGCCCAATGAATATCTGAGCGCTATGTGACAGGCTCGATGGCACAGCTGTGACCAAAGTGACTAGAGTATAAGGGAGATTTTGAATTTCTGCACACACTTGTGGACACTGGACACTTTTGGATTGTGTGAGGCCCAATGAATATCTGAGCGCTATGTGACAGGCTCGATGGCACAGCTGTGACCAAAGTGACTAGAGGATAAGGGAGATTTTGAGTTTCTGCACACACTTGTGGACACTGGACACTTTTGGATTGTGTGAGGCCCAATGAATATCTGAGCGCTATGTGACAGGCTCGATGGCACAGCTGTGACCAAAGTGACTAGAGGATAAGGGAGATTTTGAATTTCTGCACACACTTGTGGACACTGGACACTTTTGGATTGTGTGAGGCCCAATGAATATCTGAGCGCTATGTGACAGGCTCGATGGCACAGCTGTGACCAAAGTGACTAGAGGATAAGGGAGATTTTGAATTTCTGCACACACTTGTGGACACTGGACACTTTTGGATTGTGTGAGGCCCAATGAATATCACAGCGCTATGTCACAGGCAGAAATTGGCTAGTGTATCACAAACTACAAGGTGTATGTAGAATTGGGCAGAATAGGAATCTCCCTAGACTGCAGGTCTGTAAGAACGGAACATGTCCTCGTTTTATTCTCACAGAGTGACACACTGATAGCTTCACTGTGGCTGTGATAACAGCCGTTACACGGTACTGTGTGAGGAGCGTACACCGCTGTATGGTGTGAAAAAATGCACGCTCAGTACCTCAGCAGGACAAAAAATTGGGATTGCTTTTAAAAAAGCAGTTTGCGGAGCAGTGGGTAAACAGCAATGCAGGAATGTCAGGAAGCCTTAGAAGGCAGCCCAACAACCAACACCACTGATACACCACTATATAGCCTCCCCTTGCACTGCACACACAGTGACTGATGTGTTGTACAGGCAAAATCGCTAGCAGCAGAAGCAGTTTTTTTTTCTTCTCAGCAGGACAAAAAATTGGGATTGCTTTTAAAAAAGCAGTTTGCGGAGCAGTGGGTAAACAGCAATGCAGGAATGTCAGGAAGCCTTAGAAGGCAGCCCAACAACCAACACCACTGACACACCACTATATAGCCTCCCCTTGCACTGCACACACAGTGACTGATGTGTTGTACAGGCAAAATCGCTAGCAGCAGAAGCAGTTTTTTTTCGTCTCAGCAGGACAAAAAATTGGGATTGCTTTTAAAAAAGCAGTTTGCGGAGCAGTGGGTAAACAGCAATGCAGGAATGTCAGGAAGCCTTAGAAGGCAGCCCAACAACCAACACCACTGATACACCACTATATAGCCTCCCCTTGCACTGCACACACAGTGACTGATGTGTTGTACAGGCAAAATCGCTAGCAGCAGAAGCAGTTTTTTTTTTCTTCTCAGCAGGACAAAAAAAAAAATTGGGATTGCTTTTAAAAAAGCAGTTTGCGGAGCAGTGGGTAAACAGCAATGCAGGAATGTCAGGAAGCCTTAGAAGGCAGCCCAACAACCAACACCACTGATACCACTATATAGCCTCCCCTTGCACTGCACACACAGTGACTGGTGTGTTGTACAGGCAAAATCGCTAGCAGCAGAAGCAGTTTTTGGTGTCTTCTTCCCTGCCTAACGCTCTCCCTACAAAATCATCATCAGCAGCAGCTCTCCCTATTCTGACATCAGCATGAGTAACATGGCGGTCGGCGTGCACGCCCTTTTATACCCCCTGTGATGCCCCCCAAAGCAAGCCAATCACTTGCATGCCCTTCTGAAAGATGGTGGTGACCCGTGCCTATGTCATCACGTTGCCCTCAGTGTCCGTGGATCCTGATTGGCTGAAAAAGAGCGCAAAACAAACTTTTGAAACGCGACTTTGGCGCGTAAGTCGCCGACCTCGTGGCCGACCTCATCCTAGGGTCGGGTTTCGTTTCATGAAACCCGACTTTGCCAAAAGTCGGCGACTTTTGAAATTTTTCGACCCGTTTCGCTCAACTCTAGTTAGGGGTGTGTTTGGGTTCGGGTTGGAGTTAGAATTGGGGGTTTCCACTGTTTGGGCACATCAGGGGCTCTCCAAATGCAACATGGCGTCTGGTCTCAATTCCAGCCAATTCTGAGTTGAAAAAGTCAAATGGTGCTCCTTCCCTTCCTAGCTCTGCCATGCGCCCAAACAGTGTTTTACCCCCACATGTAGGGTATCAGCCTACTCAGGTCAAATTGCAAAACAATTTTTGGGGTCCAATTTCTCCTGTTACCCTTAGGAAAATAAAAAATTGGGGGCAAAAATATCATTTTTGTGGAAAAAAATGATTTTTTTATTTTCACGTCCGAGCGTTATAAACTTCTGTGAAGCACTTGGGGGTTCAAAGTGCTCACCACACATCTAGATAAGTTCCGTGGGGGGTCTAGTGTCCAAAATGGGGTCACTTGTGGGGAGTTTCAATAGTTTAGGTACATCAGGGACTCTCCAAAGGCAACATGACGCCCGCAGAACATTCCCTCAAAGTCTGCATCCCAAAACGTCACTACTTCCCTTCCGAGCCCCGACGTGTGTCCATACAGTAGTTTTCTCCCACATATGGGGCGTCAGCGTACTCAGGACAAATTGGACAACAACTTTTGGGGTTCAATTTCTCCTGTTACCCTTGGGAAAATAAAAAAATTGGGGACTAATTGATCATGTTTGTGGAAGAAATACGATTTTTTTATTTTCATGCCCGGGCATTATAAACTTCTGTGAAGCCCTTGGGGGTTCAAAGTGCTCACCACACATCTAGATAAGTTCCTTAGGGGGCCTCGTTTCCAAAATGGGGTCATTTGTGGGGGTTTCCACTGTTTAGGTATATTAGGGGCTCTCCAAAGGCAACATGACACCCGCAGACCATTCCATCAAAGTCTGCATTCCAAAACGTCACTACTATCCTTCCGAGCCCCGACGTGTGCCCGTACAGTAGTTTTCTCCCACATATGGGATATCAGCATACTCAGGACAAATTGGACAACAACTTTTGGGGTCCAATTTCTCCTGGTACCCTTGGGAAAATAAACAAAAGGTTACTAAAAGATCATGTTTGTGGAAAAAATACGAATTTTTTATTTTCACGCCCGGGCGTTATAAACTTCTGTGAAGCACTGAGGGGTTCAAGGTGCTCACCACACATCTAGATAAGTTCCTTGGGGGGTCTAGTTTACAAAATGGTGTCATTTGTGGGGGGTTTCCACTGTTTAGGTACATCAGGGGTTTTCCAATCGCGACATGGTGTCCGATCTCAATTCCAGCCAAAAACGTCAAATGGCGCTGCTTCCCTTCCGAGCTCTGCCATGCGCCCAAATAGTGGTTTACCCCCACATGTGGGGTATCAGCGTACTCAGGACAAATTGCACAATAACTTTTAGGGTCCTGTTACCCTTGGGAGAATAAACATTGGGGTGAAAAGATCATTTTTGTGGAAAAAATATGATTTTTTAATTGTACCGCTGTACGTTATAAACTTCTGTAAAGCCCTTGTGGGTTCAAAGTTCTCATCACATATCTAGATAAGTTCCTTGGGGGGTCTAGTTTCCAAAATGGGGTCATTTGTAGGGGGTTTCCACTGTTTAGGTACATCAGGGACTCTCCAAACGTGACATGGCGTCCGATCTGAATTCCAGCCAATTTTGCATTGAAAAAGTCAAACGGCGCTCCTTCCATTCTGAGCTCTGCCATGCGCAGAAACAGTCGTTCCCCCCACATATCAGGTATCAGCTTACTCAGGACAAATTGCACAATAACTTTTGCAGTCCAATTTCTCCTGTTACCCTTGGTAAAATAAAAAAGATTGAACCTGAAGTTTTTTTTTGTGAATAAAAGTTAGATGTTCATTTTTTTTTAAATATTCAAAAAAATTCCTGTGACGCATCTGAAGGGTTAATAAGCTTCTTGAAAGTGGTTTTGAGCACCTTAAGGGGTGCAGTTTTTAGAATGATGTCACTTTTGGGTATTTTCTATCATATAGACCCCTCAAAGTGGCTTCAAATGTGATGTGGTCCTTAAAATAAAATGGTGTTGTAAAAATGAAAAATCACTGGTCAACTTTTAACCCTTATAACTTCCTAACAAAAAAAAATTTTGATTCCAAAATTGTGCTGATGTAAAGTAAACATGTGGGAAATGTTAGTTATCAAGTTTTTTGTGTGCCGTATCTCTGTGATTTAAGGGCATAAAAATTCAAATTTGGAAAATTTTCAAAATTTTCGCCAAATTTCCGTTTTTCTCACAAATAAACGCAAGTTATTTGAATGAAATTTTACCACTAACATGAAGTACAATATGTCACGAGAAAACAATGTCAGAATCACCGGGATCCATGTAAGCGTTCTAGAGTTATTACCTCATAAAGGGACAGTGGTCAGAATTGTAAAAATTGGCCCGGTCATGAACGTGCAAACCACCCTTGGGGGTGAAGGGGTTAATTAACGATCTATCTTGTCCTTTGCTGCTTGGTAGGTACAGGTGTGATAAGCTGCAGTAATGTGTTTGGCTTTCGATAACTACTTTCTGCACACCCACCTGCTACAAGGCCTGCAGCCCCTTCCCCTCAGTACTTCCCCAGCCTTAATTCAAGCATTCAGTTCTAACCACATCCCTCATGCAATGATATGTCATTTGATTTTTGAAACATTGTTCCCCTCTTGTGGCCTTTCAACTTTGAAATTTACTGTTCAATTTTGAATTCATATATGAATTAAATGGAAAAGCAACAATTTATCTGGTGAGTTATTTGAATGTTCGGCCTACGTCTACCTGTCTGACAGACGGTATTGTAGTGGCTTGTAGCAGCAGCAGCAGCTAGGTGCGCTGCTTGCCTGCAGTAAATAGGATGTGTTCCATCCATGGAACACTATGATAGGATTCATTCCATTCATAGAACACAATGCTTGGATGTGTTCTATTCCTGGAACACTTTGGATCACTGGAACAATGGGACCACGTGTTACAATGGGCAACCCAGAGTCTGTAGCAGCTGCGCAGTAGTAGTCAGCTTCAGTCTGCTGAGGGAGCCTCAGCAGACAGGTGGGGGGATCCTCGCTCACTCGCTCAGTATCGGCAGTTTCTCTGAGAAAGGTGCACTCACTCTCTTAAGCGGTTTCCAAAGACAGATTGAATTGAAATCGGGATACACAAGTAGTGTTTTCAAAGCATTATTTGAACGCTTTTTTCAAATGTCGCTGCTCTTCAATTAGTTTTTCTTGGTCCAAGTTGCACATTTCCAATTCCTTAGCCTTGATTTAACTTGACCAACTCTTCTACTACAGCAAGTGCTATTCACCTCTATATGGAAGGCATTGCACTGTATTCAATCTGTCATTTAATTAACGATCTATCTTGTCATTTGCTGCTTGGTAGGTACAGGTGTGATAAGCTGCAGTAATGTGTTTGGCTTTGGATAGCTACATTTCTGCACACCCACCTGCTACACGGCCTGTAGGCCCTTCCCCTCAGTACTTCCCCAGCCTTAATTCAAGTATTCAACTCCTACCACATCCCTTATGCAATGATATGTCATTTCATTTTTGAAACATTGTCCCCCTCTTGTGGCCTTTCAACTTTGAAATTTACTGTTCAATTTTGAATGAATTCACATATGAATTAAATGGAAAAGCAACAATTTATCTGGTGAGTTATTTGAATGTTCGGCCTACGTCCACCTGTCTGACAGACGGTATTCTAGTGGCTTGTAGCAGCAGCAGCAGCTAGGTGCGCTGCTTGCCTGCAGTAAATAGGATGTGTTCCATCCATGGAACACTATGATAGGATTCATTCCATTCATAGAACACAACGCTTGGATGTGTTCTATTCCTGGAACACTTTGGATCACTGGAACAATGGGACCACGTGTCACAACGGGCAACCCAGAGTCTGTAGCAGCTGCGCAGTAGTAGTCAGCTTCAGTCTGCTGAGGGAGCCTCAGCAGACAGGTGGGGGGGATGCTCGCTCGCTCGCTCAGTATCGGCAGTTTCTCTGAGAATGGTGCACTCACTCTCTTAAGCGGTTTCCAAAGACAGGTTGAATTGAAATTGGGATACACAAGTAGTGTTTTCAAAGTATTATTTGAATGCTTTTTTCAAATGTCGCTGCTCTGCAATTAGTTTTTCTTGGTCCAAGTTGCACATTTCCAATTCCTTAGCCTTGATTTATCTTGACCAACTCTTCTACTACAGCAAGTGCTATTCACCTCTATATGGAAGGCATTGCACTGTATTCAATCTGTCATGTAATGACCGCGTAAGGCCAATATGGGTTTTTTCCTTACCGATAAACCATCTTATGCACACCCTAACCGGTAGGCAACACCAAATTTACCTTTAAAATAACAGCACTACACAAAATAATATTTTGGGATAATTTTGGCCACAGCGGCCAGTTTATTAACAAACAAAACATAACCATGTTTAACAATAAATATTAATATGTCATATGTAATGACATGAAGGGGAGGGTTCTTGGAGCCCATAAAATCTGGCTTAAAATATTTTGGCAAAAATTGTCCAACGATAACTCCAACCTCCAAGTTACCCCCAGCCGTACACCACCAGCTCGAGGGCACCATAAATCCCGTTCCGGGAAGGACAACCACCAAACAGCTCCCAGGGTAAAACCCCCGTCCAGAGCCCGTAACCAAAATGCCAGATCACCCACAGAATTTAACTGTCTGGAATTTTACCCAAAATTCCTTTTTACGCTGAATCAGCGTCAACTCCAAGAACCCCACCCCCCGCCACCTGCCACTGTGACAAAGTAACTTTCCCCACAGAATATACCCAGACTACATTGCCCAGGCACCCCATTACGACTCAAACAAACCCCCCACCCCATCCCGCAAAAACGAGGGGGCCCAAAATAAAAAAGGGGAGGGCGGGTGGGTCTTCCCTCGGCGTTCTCTTCTAGCCAGAATGCGGTTTTTCCCGCACTTTCTTCACCCCAGTATCATCTGTCCCTCCCCCATACTCCTCCCATCATCTGCCTCACCCAATCCCCTCCCAATCCACCCCTATTTCAAAAAACCCTGACCTGCCCAACGCAGTCATGGGGGGCCTCCATCTAGCTGGGCTTACTTCCAGCCCCCTCCTTGACCGCGTACGGCCAATATGGGTTTTTTCCTTACCGAGAAACCATCTTATGCCCACCCTAACCGGTAGGCAACACCAAATTTACCTTTAAAATAACAATACTACACAAAATAATATTTTTGGATAATTTTGGCCACAGCGGCCAGTTTATTAACAAACAAAACATAGCCATGTTTAACAATAAATATTAAATATTAATATGTCATATGTAATTACATGAAGGGGAGGTTTCTTGGAGCCCATAAAATCTGGCTTAAAATATTTTGGCAAAAATTGTCCAACGATAACTCCAACCGCCAAGTTACCCCCAGCCGTACACCACCAGCTCGAGGGCACCATAAATCCCGTTCTGGGAAGGCCAACCACCAAACAGCTCCCAGGGTAAAACCCCCGTCCAGAGCCCGTAACCAAAATGCCAGATCACCCACAGAATTTAACTGTCCGGAATTTTACCCAAAATTCCTTTTTACGCTGAATCAGCGTCAACTCCAAGAACCCCACCCCCGCCACACACGAACAGCCCTGACCACCTCAGGCTCGTGAGTGCCCCAACACCGCCACAGCCCTCTCAATTCCTTCTTGCATTGCAAGTGACCACAAATCCATCCCTATCTCATTCAAATGAACCACATCATTTCTCCAAAAATTACCCACCCCAGCTTCCAATTCGAAATGTCGCACGCTTATACCCCCATTCCTTGAAACAAAACTCGACACAGCCCTATTCAACTTCACCCTAGCCCTATTGATACCCTTCACAGATCGGGCAGCTCTCCATGTCAGCCTTGGGACGATATCCGACCATACAGTAACGACCCCAGGAAAAGACGACCACAACCGAAGGAAGTCAAACCGGATATCCCTGATCAACTCCCTAACAGGTCTAACGCCTAAATCATTCCCTCCCAAATGCACCACCAAGATGTCGGGCGCTTTATCCAAACGAGCAAACTTGGCAAACTCAGGTAACGCCCTGCTCCACACCATCCCCCGAAAACCCAACCAACGAATGACGACCAAGTCCCTGTTAAAACCAAGCTGCCTGCCATCCGGCCTCACGTCTGCCCGAAGCGCACCCCAATGAACGAACGAGTGTCCAAGAATCCAAGCCAAGTAGGGTTGCCGACCTGAAATGCATAACCACAACAACATTGTTAAATCCCCCCAGTCCGAGCCATGCCGCTCCAATCAATGACGTACATATGTTCGGTAGCAGCCCGAACTCCAACGACCAATCCGCTTAATCGCGGCCTCCCCCATTCCAAGGCTATCAGCCTCAGATGCTGCCCCAATCCTAAAGGAATGTGATCCATACATGCCTGGTGGAAGGCCCAACTCTCCCAAACTCCTTTTTAGCAGCGCAATAAACTGAAAACGAGACAAGAACGCCCCGTCTTCGTGGCACAACAATGGGCCGACCCGACCCGGCCACAAACTCCAATACAATTCCAAACAGCTTTTTGGGCACATCAACGAACCCCCCACGCTCCCCAACACCACACGCTTCCCTTTCCCGAGCTGATCAGTTTTCGAACGTCGAATCCAAAAAGAAACACCTGATGACCCCAATTCAACATCCTCCGCAAACAGGCCACCTGCCCTGCCCCTACTGAGCGACACTAGTTCACCCAACCTCATTGCCCCAAAGAACGCCAGAGAAAAAGCTAATTTGAACAATGCCGACTCAAAAGTAGAACAGCAAACCACCTCCAGGACTCCACCTAATCGCTCCAAAATACTAAAAGAGATTGGTCAACGCCTATCAAAAACCCGGTTACACCTCCGAAAACCTTTGAGAGCCTGCTTGACCCGAAAATCCTTCGTCACATCCACCGAACCCTCCAACTTAAAGCTGAAAGCAAGGCCAGCCATAAATTTGTTAACCCTTGAAACAGACCACCGCAGTTCCTCTGCCCTACCAACCAAAAACAAAACCCCCGACGTCTTCTCCTCTACAGACCCCAAACCTCCCCAATGGGACTCCCAACTCCGTCATATTTTCCATGATGCCTCGTACGACGCCCAAGTCTGGCTTGTAACAGACTCCCGAATTAACTTTCCTGCTCCTCCGTAACAATCCGCCACAAGTGAGAAGGGCATTCCGTTCCGGAAATCTCCACGCCTGGTGCCAGCTCCCGAAACCGCTCCCACTGTAAACGAGACAAAGCATCCGCTATAGAATTTTGCACTCCCAGCACATGCACAGCCGAAATCCACGCATTCAATGCCAGACACCGCAAAACGAATTCTCTCATGAGCTTAACAACCGGGGGGGAAGAGGCGGACAAAGTGTTGATTACTGACACCACACTCATATTGTCACAGTGAAACCTAACTCTGCGGTTCTCAAACATTTCACCCCATATTAATACCGCCACGACAATGGGGAACAACTCCAACAAAGCCAGATTTTTCGTGAAGCCTCTCTGCCGCCACCAATCCGGCCAGCTACCAACGCTCCAACGCCCCTTACAAAAAGCCCCGTAACCAACGCCACCTGCCGCGTCCGTATAGATTTCGCAATCAAAATCATTCAATATCTCTTGTTGAATCAGAGATCTACCATTGTAAGTCTCCAAAAATCGCTGCCACACCGCCAAATCATCCCGGTGCTCCTTTTTTAACCGGATAAAGTGTTAGGCCGACCGAGCTTCCGCCGTCGCGCCCGACAACCGTAGGCAAAAAATCCGGCCCATGGGCATAATCCTGCAGGCAAAGTTCAACCTGCCTAGAAGTGACTGTAATTCTTTTAACGTCACTTTACGCAATCTCATGATTCGCCGCACCTCCAGCCTCAGCAACGACAATTTGTCCTCCGGTAACCGACACTCCTTTTTTTCAGAGTCAATCAGTATACCCAAAAAACTTAAGACCGTGCAAGGACCCTCCGTCTTATCTCTCGCCAATGGTACCCCAAAAGACTCCGACACCCATTCCATTGCGGCCAACGTATTCTGACACAAAACCGAATCCGGTGGGCCTATGAACAAGAATTCGTCCAAATAATTAATCACGGACGAAACACCAGCAACGTCCTTAACCGCCCATTCCAAAAAAGTACTGAACGTCTCAAACAGTGAACACGAAATTGCACAACCCATTAGCAAACATCTATCCAAATAATAACCTCCGTTCCAAAAACATCCCAACAAGGGGATGCTATCCGGGTGTACCGGTAGCAGTCTGAAGGCAGACTCAATGTCAGTTTTTGCCAACAAGGCCCCCTTACCGTACCTGCGAACCCATTGCACCGCCGTGTCAAAGGAGGTATAAACAACCGAACATAACTCCTGATCAATGCCGTCATTTACCGACAACCCCTTTGGGTAAGACAGATGCTGAATCAACCTGAATTTATTCGGTTCCTTCTTGGGAACAACCCCCAATGGGGAAACAACCATTCCTTCCACAGGAACCTCCGTAAATGGACCTGCCATCCTACCCAATTCAACTTCTTTCAGTATTTTGGCACTCACCACCTCAGAATGCAGTTCAGCCGACCTCAAATTCTTAACCGAAAAGGGGACCGTATGGCTAGGAGAAGGGATTATAAAACCATCTGCAAAACCATCCCGTATCACACCAGCCTTTTCTTGATCAGGGTACCTACTTAGAAAGGGGGCCATCTTTTGAAGCCGCACCGGTGTCTCCCCCTTGACCGGCCGCCACTGCTGGCTTCCCCCTTGTTTTCCTAAAACATTTGGATGCTCCATGCGAACTACCGTTGCAATGGGAGCAAACATGCTTAAACTTGCAGGTACTGCCATACTTGCATTGACCGTCGTTAAACTGCCAGCACGCTCCTGATTTCTCTTTTCCCCCTGACGCCCCTTGACTACCGCTCCCTTGTGCGGCCTGCTGATTGCCACTCCCTCCGCCACCAAGAAAGGGCTGCCTATACCTAACCGGTGCCATCACCTTTAACCAAAGCCCGATATCCTTTTGGTCCCACCGAATCTCCGGCCGCACCGCCTTCCGCTGCCTAAATTGCTCATCATAACGCAGCCATGCCTGACCCCCATACGTATGGTGAGCCTCCTCAATCGCATCCAGATAGCAAAACAAGCCAGAACAATTGCCCGGAGACCTCTCTCCAATCACACTCGCCAATATCGCAAACGCCTGCAGCCAATTGACAAATGTCTGCGGGATCAACCCCCATCTCCGCTTTTCGTCCTCCTCCTTCTTACTATCGTCCTTCTTTCCCTTATCCAAATTAAACTTTTCCAATGGAAGAAGGGAGAAAATCTCCACAAACTCATCTCGCCAGATCTTCTCTTTCACTTCTTTCTTCAAATGTGCACCCAAAGGCCCCTCAAAACACACATATACCTCCCCTTTCGCTCGGTCATCCAATCTCACCGAATCCCCTTTTTCCGTTTCTGTCTGGACCGACACAGATATACCCGCCACTGGTATTTGGCCGACTCCAACCGGCCTCCTTGCCTCGCTCGCCATGTGCGCCCCTGCCCCCATCCCCGGGATCCATGCCCCCGCTGGCGACACCGCGGACACGGGTATTCCCCCTGCAGCTGCTCGCACCCCTCCCACAGGCCCCAATGCGTCCCCCGCCAAGGCTGGGCCATGCCCCACCCCCGAGATCCCCGCTTCCGCTGGTGACATCCAAGACCCGCACGCCATCCCACTTTGCAGCCTCTCCAACATTTGCGACACGCTAAGCAAAAGATCCCACAGGCCGGGCGCCTCCGCTCCATTCGCTCCCCCCATCCCCCTCACGCCCGATTCAAACCCCCGACTCACACCCGCTACATCAGATACAGCCCCTATGGGCGACAGACAAAACATGGACTCATACTCACCAAGCTGCGCGGGTGCTGTGTCCCCGCCAGCCGGACATCCGGAATCCTGCCGCTCTCCGTCCTGCCGTTGCTCACTGTTGGAGTCAGAATCTTCCGTGCCGCTTGGCTGCCCCAGGCCCACGCCCCTGGCCTCCTCGTCACCAGGGGGGACCGGAGCGCCCGCAGCACCACGCACCCCCGACCTCGACCCTGATCTCGAGCGAGATCGCCCGCGAGACCCAGGCAGGTTTGCCTGGTCTGATCCACGACCCCTGCCAGACAGCATGTCCTTGCTGCCCGCCGCTCCCCCCGCCATCTGTTGAGCGCCAGGGCCTGGCAGCAGGGCATCCCATTCCTGCTGCCCACCTGCCGAAGTCCTCCTCCCTGTGGTCCTCCTTGCAGGGCCCCCCCTACGGCCTCCACTAGGGGTGCCCGCTGCGCCGCTGCTCCCGGCCTGCACCGCCGCTGGTCCGTCCCTCCTCCTGGCAGCGCCGCGGGCCCGAGTCGCCGCCCGCCTCGCTGCGACAGGCCGCACTTCCGGTGCGGCCCTCACTTCCTGCCCAGGCCGCACCGTGGTGACCCGCCGCCTCCGAGCGCCAGCCGGCCGGCTGGGCGGATTCCTGCCGGAGCTGGGGCAGCGTGGAGAAGCCGCGCCGCTGCACCCAGCCTCCGCAAGGTCCCCGGAGGGGCTCCGGAGCCTGCGCCTGCCGCGCGTAGCTACCTCCGGGGAAAGACGCTCTGGGGGCCGCGTCCTTTTCCTGCCCGCGGTCTCCTGGGTCCCGGCCTCACGAAGCAGCGAGGACAGCTGCGCCTGGAGCCAGCCTCCCCTCCTGGACCTCGCCACGTCCTGCAGCCTGCCTACGAGCGCCTCCACCGACTCCATCAAGACCGGACGGCGAAGTGTGGGATCAGGATCCTCTGGTAGGTCTTCCCTCGGCATTCTCTTCCAGCCAGAATGCGGTTTTTCCCGCACTTTCCTCACCCCAGTATCATCTGTCCCTCCCCCATACTCCTCCCATCATCTGCCTCACCCAATCCCCTCCCAATCCACCCCTATTTCAAAAAACCCTGACCTGCCCAACGCAGTCATGGGGGGCCTCCATCTAGCTGGGCTTACTTCCAGCCCCCTCCTTTAACGATCTATCTTGTCCTTTGCTGCTTGGTAGGTACAGGTGTGATAAGCTGCAGTAATGTGTTTGGCTTTGGATAGCTACATGTCTGCACACCCACCTGCTACAAGGCCTGCAGCCCCTTCCCCTCAGTACTTCCCCAGCCTTAATTCAAGCATTCAATTACTACCACATCCCTCATGCAATGATATGTCATTTCATTTTTGAAACATTGTCCCCCTCTTGTGGCCTTTCAACTTTGAAATTTACTGTTCAATTTTGAATGAATTCATATATGAATTAAATGGAAAAGCAACAATTTATCTGACGAGTTATTTGAATGTTCGGCCTACGTCCACCTGTCTGACAGACGGTATTCTAGTGGCTTGTAGCAGCAGCAGCAGCTAGGTGCGCTGCTTGCCTGCAGTAAATAGGATGTGTTACATCCATGGAACACTATGATAGGATTCATTCCATTCATAGAACACAATGCTTGGATGTGTTCTATTCCTGGAACACTTTGGATCACTGGAACAATGGGACCACGTGTCACAATGGGCAACCCAGAGTCTGTAGCAGCTGCGCAGTAGTAGTCAGCTTCAGTCTGCTGAGGGAGCCTCAGCAGACAGGTGGGGGGGATGCTCGCTCGCTCGCTCAGTATCGGCAGTTTCTCTGAGAATGGTGCACTCACTCTCTTAAGCGGTTTCCAAAGACAGATTGAATTGAAATCGGGATACACAAGTAGTGTTTTCAAAGCATTATTTGAATGCTTTTTTCAAATGTCGCTGCTCTGCAATTAGTTTTTCTTGGTCCAAGTTGCACATTTCCAATTCCTTAGCCTTGATTTAACTTGACCAACTCTTCTACTACAGCAAGTGCTATTCACCTCTATATGGAAGGCATTGCACTGTATTCAATCTGTCATTTAATTAACGATCTATCTTGTCCTTTGCTCTTGGTAGGTACAGGTGTGATAAGCTGCAGTAATGTGTTTGGCTTTGGATAGCTACATTTCTGCACACCCACCTGCTACAAGGCCTGCAGCCCCTTCCCCTCAGTACTTCCCCAGCCTTAATTCAAGCATTCAATTCCTACCACATCCCTCATGCAATGATATGTCATTTCATTTTTGAAACATTGTCCCCCTCTTGTGGCCTTTCAACTTTGAAATTTACTGTTCAATTTTGAATGAATTCATATATGAATTAAATGGAAAAGCAACAATTTATCTGGTGAGCTATTTGAATGTTCGGCCTACGTCCACCTGTCTGACAGATGGTATTCTAGTGGCTTGTAGCAGCAGCTAGGTGCGCTGCTTGCCTGTAGTAAATAGGATGTGTTCCTTCCATGGAACACTATGATAGGATTCATTCCATTCATAGAACACAATGCTTGGATGTGTTCTATTCCTGGAACACTTTGGATCACTGGAACAATGGGACCACGTGTCACAATGGGCAACCCAGAGTCTGTAGCAGCTGCGCAGTAGTAGTCAGCTTCAGTCTGCTGAGGGAGCCTCAGCAGACAGGTGGGGGGGATGCTCGCTCAGTATCGGCAGTTTCTCTGAGAATGGTGCACTCACTCTCTTAAGCGGTTTCCAAAGACAGATTGAATTGAAATCGGGATACACAAGTAGTGTTTTCAAAGCATTATTTGAATGCTTTTTTTAAATGTCGCTGCTCTGCAATTAGTTTTTCTTGGTCCAAGTTGCAGATTTCCAATTCCTTAGCCTTGATTTAACTTGACCAACTCTTCTACTACAGCAAGTGCTATTCACCTCTATATGGAAGGCATTGCACTGTATTCAATCTGTCATTTAATTAACGATCTATCTTGTCCTTTGCTGCTTGGTAGGTACAGGTGTTATAATCTGCAGTAATGTATAATCACCAGCAGCGGATAGCATGTTGATTACATGGTGGCATGGGCCCGAAAATGTTTAATTTTATGTGGTTTGTTTAATAGCTTGTGCTATTCGGCAGTGCTGAAGTCAGTGTGGGCATTTAAGGGTTAATGCCCTTCATGTGTTAACACGAGCAGGCTGCTGTGATTGGTCAGCCTCCTGCGTTGTGTTTAATGGTGTAGCTATGGAAGATTAATTTTGGGGTTTATCTGCCCTCAGTGAGTAACGCGAGCAGGCTGTGTGATTGGACAGCCTGTTGCGCACCTATTTTTGATTTATGCTATTGGTGGAGAAAGAAAAAGCGCCGGAGCCTTACCTTTATAAGGAGCCAGCTGTGAGTCAACTGTGTCAGTGACAGTTGTGAAGCAAGAAGAATCCAGATGGAGTCCCTGCTGGAGCAGATGATGGCCCGGGTCGGCGCAGCAGACGGTGAGGAGTGGTTGAAGAAGTGTCTGGCGCCGGTGAATGAAGCCGCTGAAGTACCCCTGGTTCCAGCTCCGGCTCCCGCTGAGGTTTCTGCGCACATGGAAGAGCTGCTGCAGTCCGGGGATGGAGAAGATGTCCGGAGGTCCCTGCGGAAGAAGAAGAAGAAGAACGAAGTATACTCACCGCCTGAATCCTGTTCCCAACGGTTCAGTGGAGGGAGGAAGAGGTCGACGTCTGCTTGTGGTCGGCGCAGCTCCGGGAGGAAAGCGCCAGAAGCCTCTCGAGAGGCAGGAGTGGCAGCGAGAGGAGGGATCGTGACATCGCGAGATCGCACACGAAGCCGACGAGGCTTGGCCACGTCATCGGCACACGATTCACAGAATGCCCGGCAGGCGATTATCCCGGAAGTCGCCGCCGGGTATGCCGCATCAGCTGCTGTGGCCAGGCACAGCGCGAACGCGGCGCCGCTCACAGGCCTGCACGCGCCGTCAGCCCCATTGCAAAAGAGCTCTGCTGGGGTTTTGGCGGCGGCGACACAGGTATGGAACACATCGGAGGAGTCAGAAGAAGACGTCGAGGCAAGTGGCGGTCGGCACCCCCTGCACGACGCAATGGACGGATCCAGGAACGAAGGACATGGTGAGAGCCCCCATGCTGGAGCACTTATTGTGGGTAGTGATTGTGTTAAGGACATTGTCTTTAGGACTTTGTCTGATCTGCTTGGGGGACAGGTCGTACCTCAGGCGCCTGCTGCTGAATTGTCTATTCAGGACAGGTTCCCTGGGGTGGCTGAGCCCCATTTAAAAGAAGCACCGACATGTGATGTTTCCCCTTTGGGCTTTCATCTCAGTGCTTCCATTAAAGAGAAGATATGGAAACAAGAGTATGTGGATATTTTTTCTCTGTTACCGGTTGCTAGGGAACTGCATCATAAAATGGAGAGGCCTGAGGGAAAACAGGAGGAATCAGATAGAAAGAAAAATTTTAAATCATTTTATTCATGGTTGCAGGCCTTCTCCATTTATGCGGCAGTTTTAGGGGAAAAGTTTCCAAAATTGTGTTCAGGTTTGTTTCAACACCAAGACTGTATTCTGGAGGCTTATTGTAATTTCGGCGGTTTAGCCTGGCTGAATTATGACGAATCCTTCAGACAAAAATTGGCTGTTCACCCTTCTGTCAGGTGGGGTGGGAAAGATGTGGGGTTGTGGCTGAATTTAATGCTACCGCAGCGACAGAACCCCCATAGGCCGCAAGTAAATGTCATTGCGAAGAAGGGGGTGTGCTTTGGATTTAATGAGTCCTCGTGCAAGTGGCAGAATAACTGTCGCTTTCGCCACGAGTGCTCGTATTGTGGTGGGGCCCATCCCTTGTTTAAATGTTTTAACAAGCATGGTCAGTCCACAGTACAGCCATCTGGTTTTAGGGAGCAGTTTTTCAAAGGCTCAGACTCCAGTGAGCCTGGAAAGAATGCTTCCCTGGCTAGGCCATTTTCCAGACAGGCTGAAAGCGGCGCTGATACATAAAGGTTTTCAGTCGGGTTTTCCTGTGCCTTCTTTTGAAGGTATAGCTTGTACTGTAACAAAGAACTTAAAATCAGTAGATTGTCACAGGGAGGTAGTCAGGGCACACATTGAAAAGGAACTGTTGTTAGGCAGAGTGTCTGGTCCTTTTGAATTTCCTCCATTTGCCAATTTTAGGATATCACCTTTGGGAGTTGTACCCGAGAAGGAGATTAATTCTTTTAGGATCATACATCACTTGTCGTATCCAACAGGTAGCTCACTGAATGATGCTATTGATCCCAATGCTTCTTCGGTGAATTACACGTCATTTGATCAGGCGGTGGATTTCTTGCGGAAGTTTGGCCGTGATTGTTTCATGGCCAAATCAGACATCAAGTCTGCTTTTCGGCTTTTACCAATTAACCCTTTGGGTTTTAATTCTTTGGTAGAGTTGAGCGACTTTTGTTTTTTTAGGGTCGCGTTTCGTTTCGTGAAACCCGACTTTTCCAAAAGTCGGGTCGAGCAAGATCGTCCGATTATAGGGAAAAGTCGGGGTCGTCCCGAAACACGAAACCCAATGTAAGTCAATGGGGAATAAAAGTCGGCAGTGAGAGGAGGACAGGAAACACACCAACAGTGCCCATTTGAATGCCAAAAGCATCAATTCTTCTTACTTAAGCTTGTCAACCTTAATTAACTTCATAATACAAGTTACGCACTGAAAAATGGGGGTTATTTGGCTACAGACTGTGGGTGGGGAGGGCTGGCTCCAGGTTTTCATGTGCCCTGGGCGAAAGAGCGCCCCTTTAACACATACCACAACTCATCATGCTCCGATACGGCAGAGAAATAGCGGTATAGTACAATGAAAAATACCTCACTTTTTACATCTCATGACGAGGCCCATCTATTTCTCCATACAGAATCATTGGTCCCATATAATGTTTGAAACAGTATATGATGAGCTCCACATAATGCTACAGTATATGTTGGTCCCCATGGATGAAGCTCTACTGTCTTATGGGCCCAAATAATGCTCCAAACATAATGGGCCCCATTTCTAATGCTCTAGTGTATAATGGGCCCTGTAAATGCTGCTCCAGTGTCTGATGTCCACCTTTGGAATGTTCCAGTGTATGGTGGGCCCCATCTATCATTCTCAGACGGTGTTAGGCCCAGTATGGATTGCACGTGATTGCACAAAGGTTAGAAAGGGTACCGTATCCCCGGATAACATGTATGGATAGCGTACACATTCAAAATATATGTCTCAGGAGGCAGGCTCAGACGGTGTTAGGCCCAGTATGGATTGCACGTGATTGCACAAAGGTTAGAAAGGGTACCGTTTCCCCGGATAACATGTATGGATAGCGTACACATTCAAAATATATGTCTCAGGAGGCAGGCTCAGACGGTGTTAGGCCCAGTATGGATTGCACGTGATTGCACAAAGGTTAGAAAGGGTACCGTTTCCCCGGATAACATGTATGGATAGCGTACACATTCAAAATATATGTCTCAGGAGGCAGGCTCAGACGGTGTTAGGCCCAGTATGGATTGCACGTGATTGCACAAAGGTTAGAAAGGGTACCGTATCCCCGGATAACATGTATGGATAGCGTACACATTCAAAATATATGTCTCAGGAGGCAGGCTCAGACGGTGTTAGGCCCAGTATGGATTGCACGTGATTGCACAAAGGTTAGAAAGGGTACCGTATCCCCGGATAACATGTATGGATAGCGTACACATTCAAAATATATGTCTCAGGAGGCAGGCTCAGACGGTGTTAGGCCCAGTATGGATTGCACGTGATTGCACAAAGGTTAGAAAGGGTACCGTATCCCCGGATAACATGTATGGATAGCGTACACATTCAAAATATATGTCTCAGGAGGCAGGCTCAGACGGTGTTAGGCCCAGTATGGATTGCACGTGATTGCACAAAGGTTAGAAAGGGTACCGTTTCCCCAGATAACATGTATGGATAGCGTACACATTCAAAATATATGTCTCAGGAGGCAGGCTCAGACGGTGTTAGGCCCAGTATGGATTGCACGTGATTGCACAAAGGTTAGAAAGGGTACCGTATCCCCGGATAACATGTATGGATAGCGTAGACATTCAAAATATGTCTCAGGAGGCAGACTCAGACGGTGTTAGGCCCAGTATGGATTGCACGTGATTGCACAAAGGTTAGAAAGGGTGCCATATCCCCGGATAACATGTATGGATAGCGTACACATTCAAAATATATGTCTCAGGAGGCAGGCTCAGACGGTGTTAGGCCCAGTATGGATTGCACGTGATTGCACAAAGGTTAGAAAGGGTACCGTTTCCCCGGATAACATGTATGGATAGCGTACACATTCAAAATATATGTCTCAGGAGGCAGGCTCAGACGGTGTTAGGCCCAGTATGGATTGCACGTGATTGCACAAAGGTTAGAAAGGGTACCGTTTCCCCGGATAACATGTATGGATAGCGTACACATTCAAAATATATGTCTCAGGAGGCAGGCTCAGACGGTGTTAGGCCCAGTATGGATTGCACGTGATTGCACAAAGGTTAGAAAGGGTACCGTATCCCCGGATAACATGTATGGATAGCGTACACATTCAAAATATATGTCTCAGGAGGCAGGCTCAGATGGTGTTAGGCCCAGTATGGATTGCACGTGATTGCACAAAGGTTAGAAAGGGTACCGTATCCCCGGATAACATGTATGGATAGCGTAAACATTCAAAATATATGTCTCAGGAGGCAGGCTCAGACGGTGTTAGACCCAGTATGGATTGCACGTGATTGCACAAAGGTTAGAAAGGGTACCGTTTCCCCGGATAACATGTATGGATAGCGTACACATTCAAAATATATGTCTCAGGAGGCAGGCTCAGACGGTGTTAGGCCCAGTATGGATTGCACGTGATTGCACAAAGGTTAGAAAGGGTACCGTATCCCCGGATAACATGTATGGATAGCGTACACATTCAAAATATATGTCTCAGGAGGCAGGCTCAGACGGTGTTAGGCCCAGTATGGATTGCACGTGATGGCACAAAGGTTAGAAAGGGTACCGTATCCCCGGATAACATGTATGGATAGCGTACACATTCAAAATATATGTCTCAGGAGACAGGCTCAGACGGTGTTAGGCCCAGTATGGATTGCACGTGATTGCACAAAGGTTAGAAAGGGTACCGTATCCCCAGATAACATGTATGGATAGCGTACACATTCAAAATATATGTCTCAGGAGGCAGGCTCAGACGGTGTTAGGCCCAGTATGGATTGCACGTGATTGCACAAAGGTTAGAAAGGGTACCGTATCCCCGGATAACATGTATGGAGAGCGTACACATTCAAAATATATGTCTCAGGAGGCAGGCTCAGACGGTGTTAGGCCCAGTATGGATTGCACGTGATTGCACAAAGGTTAGAAAGGGTACCGTATCCCCGGATAACATGTATGGATAGCGTACACATTCAAAATATATGTCTCAGGAGGCAGGCTCAGACGGTGTTAGGCCCAGTATGGATTGCACGTGATTGCACAAAGGTTAGAAAGGGTACCGTATCCCCGGATAACATGTATGGATAGCGTACACATTCAAAATATATGTCTCAGGAGGCAGGCTCAGACGGTGTTAGGCCCAGTATGGATTGCACGTGATTGCACAAAGGTTAGAAAGGGTACCGTATCCCCGGATAACATGTATGGATAGCGTACACATTCAAAATATATGTCTCAGGAGACAGGCTCAGACGGTGTTAGGCCCAGTATGGATTGCACGTGATTGCACAAAGGTTAGAAAGGGTACCGTATCCCCAGATAACATGTATGGATAGCGTACACATTCAAAATATATGTCTCAGGAGGCAGGCTCAGACGGTGTTAGGCCCAGTATGGATTGCACGTGATTGCACAAAGGTTAGAAAGGGTACCGTATCCCCGGATAACATGTATGGATAGCGTACACATTCAAAATATATGTCTCAGGAGGCAGGCTCAGACGGTGTTAGGCCCAGTATGGATTGCACGTGATTGCACAAAGGTTAGAAAGGGTACCGTATCCCCGGATAACATGTATGGATAGCGTACACATTCAAAATATATGTCTCAGGAGGCAGGCTCAGACGGTGTTAGGCCCAGTATGGATTGCACGTGATTGCACAAAGGTTAGAAAGGGTACCGTATCCCCGGATAACATGTATGGATAGCGTACACATTCAAAATATATGTCTCAGGAGGCAGGCTCAGACGGTGTTAGGCCCAGTATGGATTGCACGTGATTGCACAAAGGTTAGAAAGGGTACCGTATCCCCGGATAACATGTATGGATAGCGTACACATTCAAAATATATGTCTCAGGAGGCAGGCTCAGACGGTGTTAGGCCCAGTATGGATTGCACGTGATTGCACAAAGGTTAGAAAGGGTACCGTATCCCCGGATAACATGTATGGATAGCGTACACATTCAAAATATATGTCTCAGGAGGCAGGCTCAGACGGTGTTAGGCCCAGTATGGATTGCACGTGATTGCACAAAGGTTAGAAAGGGTACCGTATCCCCGGATAACATGTATGGATAGCGTACACATTCAAAATATATGTCTCAGGAGGCAGGCTCAGACGGTGTTAGGCCCAGTATGGATTGCACGTGATTGCACAAAGGTTAGAAAGGGTACCGTATCCCCGGATAACATGTATGGATAGCGTACACATTCAAAATATATGTCTCAGGAGGAAGGCTCAGATGGTGTTAGGCCCAGTATGGATTGCACGTGATTGCACAAAGGTTAGAAAGGGTACCGTATCCCCGGATAACATGTATGGATAGCGTACACATTCAAAATATATGTCTCAGGAGGCAGGCTCAGACGGTGTTAGGCCCAGTATGGATTGCACGTGATTGCACAAAGGTTAGAAAGGGTACCGTATCCCCGGATAACATGTATGGATAGCGTACACATTCAAAATATATGTCTATACATCAGGTGGCAGGCTCAGACGGTGTCAGGCACAGTATGGATTTGACGGCCCAGATTACACAGCGGAGGAGCAGGGAGAGGTAAAGATTGCAAATGCTGGGGCCCTGCCCAAGCAAGGGGGGCCCACTTGTGGGCGTCGGTACTGGCACTGGGCCCCTCATAGTACAGCGGTGTGTATGACGGCGGGTGTGCACCACCACCGTCAGAGACACTTGATTGCACTATGAGGGACCCTGTGCCAGTGCCCGCGCCCAAGAGTCGGCCTACCCACCTGTCCAGGGCAACGGCACTCGCACGGTGTCGTGCGCTAGGTGGTGACCCCGGCCATGGGGGGGAGGCAGCACAGTTAGGGAGTTTTAGAAAGTGGCATATGTTGATGTTGGACATTCAGCTGATGCAAAAGGCGAAATAGGTGAAGTACCAGGAAGAGGTGGACCAAAGCAAGCCATTTTTCTGTCACCCTATGTGTCATCAGGGGAAGGTGTGACAAAATCCTTGGAAACCCATGCGTGGTTCATTTTAATGAAGGTTAGATCATCCACATTTTGGGTTGACAGACGGGTCCTTTTTTCTGTCAGGATTGATCCAGCTGCACTGAAGACTCTTTCCGATAGCACACTTGCAGCTGGGCAAGCGAGCTCCTGTAAGGCATATTGGGCCAATTCAGGCCAGGTGTCCAGTTTAGCGGCCCAATAGTCAAAGGGGAATGACCTGGGTGGGAGAACATCGATATGGGAGGAAAAGTAGTTTGTAACCATAGTTGACAACTGCTGTCTCCTGTCACTTTCCATCGATGCAGTATTACCAGTTGTGTGAGCGGTATTTGAAAAATCAGTCCACAACATTGTCATGAAACCCCTGTCTCCAACGCCACTTCTGCTGTGTGCACCACGAACACCTCTGCCAAGCTGCACCCAGCCCGTACGGCTCGTGTGAGAACCATCACCGCTGCTGTGTGCTGGGAATGCCTCAAGCAACCGATTTACCAGAGTTGCTTGTTTATTAGCCAATATTAGGTCAAGGTTCTCCTGTGGCATGATGTTTTGTAATTTGCCTTTATAGCGTGGATCCAGGATGCTGGCCAACCAGTAGTCGTCATCGTTCATCATTTTGGCAATGCGGGGGTCCCTTTTTAGGATCCGCAAGGCATAATCTGACATGTGGGCCAATGTTCCCGGTGTCAATGATGCACTGCGAGTGCTGGGTGGAGGAGCACTTTCTGGCAAATCCACATCCCTCCAGTCACGCACAAACCCTGTACCAGACCTTGCCACGCCAACATTTTCACTTGCCCCACGAGATGCATCCTCCTCCCCTAAGTAATCATCCCCATCATCATCCTCCTCCTCCTCTTCTTCCTCCACCTCGTCCAGGAGAGGTCCCTGAGCAGACAATGGCTGAATGTCATCAAGGATTCCCTCCTCCTCTTCTTCCTCATCAACATTGGCTGCAGACGCCTGCTCCTTAAGGTGCGTCAAAGTTTGCATGAGCAGACGCATAAGTGGGATGCTCATGCTTAGGATGGCGTCGTCTGCGCTTACCAGCCATGTGCATTCCTCAAAACACTGAAGGACTTTACAAAGGTCTTTCAGCTTCGACCACTGCACACCTGTCAACTCCATGTCTGCTCTCAAAGTGCCTGGCCGTGTATCCTCCCACAAATGCATTATGGCCTGCCTCTGCTTGCACAGCCGCTCCACCATGTGCAGGGTGGAGTTCCACCTTGTTGCAATGTCGATAATGAGGCGGTGGTTGGGAAGGTGGAGCAATCGCTGCAGCTTCTGCATACGAACGGAGTGTACAGGCGACCGGCCGATGTGCGCGCACAGTCTTCGCACCTTCTGGAGCAGGGCTGTTAACTCCGGATAATTTTTGAGGAAGCACTGCACCACCAGGTTCAAGGTGTGAGCCAAGCAAGGTATGTGGCTGAGTTTTGAAAGGGCTATGGCTGCCACAAAATTACGGCCGTTATCACTAACTACCTTGCCTGCCTCAAGATGTACACTGCCCAGCCATGACTCAGTTTGTCGCTTCAAGTACTCGGCCAGCACCTCGGCGGTGAGTTTGTCGCCCAAACACATCATCTGCAACACAGCCTGCTGACGCTTTCCACTAGCTGCTCGATAGGGGGACACCTCGTGTGCAACAGTGGCAGCTGCAGATGGAGTGCTCGTACGACTGCGCTCTGTGGACGAGCTTTCGCTTCTGGAGGAGGAGGAGGAGGGTCGAACGCCTACAGCCAACTGTTTCCTATACCGTGGGCTAGGCAGCACTGTCCCACCACCGCTGTCCCCTGTGGACCCTGCATCCACCACATTAACCCAGTGCGCAGTGATGGACACGTAACGGCCCTGGCCATGCCGACTGGACCATGCATCAGTTGTGAGGTGCACCTTTCCGCTCACTGACTGCTTGAGTGCATGGACAATGCGGTCTTTCACATGATGGTGGAGGGCTGGGATGGCTTTGCGAGAGAAGAAGTGGCAACTGGGTAGGTCATAGCGTGGTACTGCATAGGCCATGAGTTCGCGGAAAGCTGTGCTTTCCACCAACCGAAAGGGCATCATCTCAAACGAGATTAGTTTGGCAATGTGGGCGTTCAAACCCAGTGTACGCGGATGAGAGACTGAGTACTTTCTTGACCTACTCATAGTGTCTGGGAGGGTGTGCTGGACTTGAGAGCTGCTTATGGTGGAAGTAGCGGTGGACAGGGTGGACTGAGAGAGGGTTGATGATGGTGATGGAGTTGGTGTTCTTTCTGATGGCCTAGAATCAGTCTTTCGTTGATATAACAGTGGGATTCCCTGACTGCTGTGGTCTTGCAATGACACCTCAACATTTGCTGCTGTGCTAACCGGTGGGCTTACAGTGGGGGAAACAATGTAGCGTTGCTGACTACCTTCGTTGTGATCAGTTGCACATGTGGCACTTGAGGTTTGGTGTTGTGTCCACGCTTGCAAGTGCATGCTGGTTAAATGTCTAAGCATGCAACTGGTATTCAAATTTTTCAGATTTTTCCCTCGGCTAAAGGTCTTTGCGCACTTCTTACAGATAACCTTGGCCTGATCATGAGGATTTTGGTCAAAAAAGTGCCACACTGCACTCTTCCTACTTTGGCAGACATTTTGCGGCCTAGCACGCTGTGATCTTTTGACCCTCTGGACAAGCTGTCCAGCAACTCTTTTGATGTTTGGAACCTGTCTTTGGAGTGCTCCGGGCCTGCCAGATAACAGCTGTTGCGATGTCGATGTCTGCTGTGGATGCTCCTCATCTGAGCTATTGGAAGCAGCACCCTCTTCCCCCAATGGATGCCAATCTGGGTCAACAACTGGGTCATCATCACCTCCTCTTCTATGTCATGTGCACCTTCCTCTGTGTCACCGTGTATGGTGGTATAGTGTGCGGGAAGGGGCACCTGAGTCTCATCAGGGTCAGAATCTGGCTCTGTACACTGCGAGGACAATGTAGTGCTCTGAGTGAATGTACCAGCAGAATCATCCATCAGCGGCTGTGCATCAGTGCACTCCATGTCAGATTCATCTTGGCCTGGGTAATTCACCATTTCACTTGATAATCCAGGCATGGTATGTGAAAACAGCTCCATGGAGTAATCAGTAGTATGGCCTGCGTCATCCTTCAATCTTGGTTGGGGTGAAGGACACAAGGAAAGATGTGGTTCATGAACATGAGCCTCCAATGACGACTCAGTGCTTTTACTTTTTACAACTGAAGAAGAGGAGGCGATAGAGCTGGAGGCTGAGTCAGCAATGTAAGGCAAAACTTTTTCCTGATGCTCTGGCTTTAAAGGCGGTTTGCCAACTCCTAGAAAACTAAGCGTTCGAGGCCTTATGTAGCCAGACGATGACGCAGGGTCAGCACCTCCTGCATTCGGTCCTATTTTGCTCTTGCCACTACCATCAGATCCACCACCAACACCATCATTACCAGCTGCCAACTCCCGCCCAATTCCACTGCCTCTTCCACCAGCCTTCCTCATTTTTGGTAGAAATGTAGACAAAATCCAACAAACTATATAGTAATGTAAAACAAGGTACAAGGTGTCTATAGGACAGGGGAGATTTTGAATTTCTGCAGACACTTGTGGACACTGGACACTTTTGGATTGTGTGAGGCCCACTGATATCTGAGCGCTATGTGACAGGCTCGATGGCACAGCTGTGACCAAAGTGACTAGAGGATAAGGGAGATTTTGAATCTCTGCACACACTTTTGGACACTGGACACTTTTGGATTGTGTGAGGCCCAATGAATATCTGAGCGCTATGTGACAGGCTCGATGGCACAGCTGTGACAAAAGTGACTAGAGGATAAGGGAGATTTTGAATCTCTGCACACACTTTTGGACACTGGACACTTTTGGATTGTGTGAGGCCCAATGAATATCTGAGCGCTATGTGACAGGCTCGATGGCACAGCTGTGACAAAAGTGACTAGAGGATAAGGGAGATTTTGAATCTCTGCACACACTTTTGGACACTGGATGGACACTTTTGGATTGTGTGAGGCCCACTGATATCTGAGCGCTATGTGACAGGCTCGATGGCACAGCTGTGACAAAAGTGACTAGAGGATAAGGGAGATTTTGAATCTCTGCACACACTTTTGGACACTGGACACTTTTGGATTGTGTGAGGCCCAATGAATATCTGAGCGCTATGTGACAGGCTCGATGGCACAGCTGTGACAAAAGTGACTAGAGGATAAGGGAGATTTTGAATCTCTGCACACACTTTTGGACACTGGACACTTTTGGATTGTGTGAGGCCCAATGAATATCTGAGCGCTATGTGACAGGCTCGATGGCACAGCTGTGACAAAAGTGACTAGAGGATAAGGGAGATTTTGAATCTCTGCACACACTTTTGGACACTGGATGGACACTTTTGGATTGTGGGAGGCCCACTGATATCTGAGCGCTATGTGACAGGCTCGATGGCACAGCTGTGACCAAAGTGACTAGAGGATAAGGGAGATTTTGAATCTCTGCACACACTTTTGGACACTGGATGGACACTTTTGGATTGTGTGAGGCCCAATGAATATCTGAGCGCTATGTGACAGGCTCGATGGCACAGCTGTGACAAAAGTGACTAGAGGATAAGGGAGATTTTGAATCTCTGCACACACTTTTGGACACTGGACACTTTTGGATTGTGTGAGGCCCAATGAATATCTGAGCGCTATGTGACAGGCTCGATGGCACAGCTGTGACAAAAGTGACTAGAGGATAAGGGAGATTTTGAATCTCTGCACACACTTTTGGACACTGGATGGACACTTTTGGATTGTGTGAGGCCCACTGATATCTGAGCGCTATGTGACAGGCTCGATGGCACAGCTGTGACCAAAGTGACTAGAGGATAAGGGAGATTTTGAATCTCTGCACACACTTTTGGACACTGGACACGTTTGGATTGTGTGAGGCCCAATGAATATCTGAGCGCTATGTGACAGGCTCGATGGCACAGCTGTGACAAAAGTGACTAGAGGATAAGGGAGATTGGATTGCTTTTAAAAAAGCAGTTTGCGGAGCAGTGGGTAAACAGCAATGCAGGAATGTCAGGAAGCCTTAGAAGGCAGCCCAACAACCAACACCACTGATACACCACTATATAGCCTCCCCTTGCACTGCACACACAGTGACTGGTGTGTTGTGCAGGCCAAATTGCTAGCAGCAGAAGCAGTTTTTTTGTCTTCTCAGCAGGACAAAAAAAAAAAATTGGGATTGCTTTTAAAAAAGCAGTTTGCGGAGCAGTGGGTAAACAGCAATGCAGGAATGTCAGGAAGCCTTAGAAGGCAGCCCAACAACCAACACCACTGATACACCACTATATAGCCTCCCCTTGCACTGCACACACAGTGACTGGTGTGTTGTGCAGGCCAAATCGCTAGCAGCAGAAGCAGTTTTTTTGTCTTCTTCCCTGCCTAACGCTCTCCCTACAGAATCAGCAGCAACCTCTCCCTATACTAAGATCGGCAGAAGTAAGATGGCGGTCGGCGTGCAAGCCAATCACTGCATGCCCTTCTGAAAGATGGTGTTGACCCGTGCCTATGTCATCACGTTGCCCACAGTGTCCGTGGATCATGATTGGCTGAAAAAGAGCGCAAAACAAACTTTTGAAACGCGACTTTGGCGCGTAAGTCGCCGACCTCGTGGCCGACCTCATCCTAGGGTCGGGTTTCGTTTCATGAAACCCGACTTTGTCAAAAGTCGGCGACTTTTGAATTTTTTCGACTCGTTTCGCTCAACTCTATTCTTTGGGTTTCTGTTTTGAAGGTTCGTTCTATTTTGATAGGTGTCTCCCTATGGGATTTTCGTTGTCATGTTTTTATTTTTAGTCATTTTCCACGTTCTTGCATTGGGCGGTTCAGGATGGGTTTTTAGAAGGGGGTGTGTTACATTATCTGGATGATTTTTTGTTTGTGGGTGGGCTGGGTCATTGTTTGAGGTTATTGAATAAATTTTTGAGTTTGATGGAATGGTTTGGGGTCCCGTTAGCCCATGACAAAACAGTTGCCCCTTGTAAAGAGCTTGAGGTTTTAGGGATTGTGTTAGACTCAGAAAAAATGGAATTGAGAGTCCCTTGCCAAAAGATTGTGAAGTTGAGGTATTGTATTGCGGGTTTTTTAGTGAGAAAGAAATGCACCCTTCGAGAGCTTCAATCTCTGTTGGGTTGTTTGAACTTTGCACTAAGAATTTTACCAATGGGGAGGGTCTTTTCTAGGCGTTTGTATGATGCAACTAGAGGTGTTAGGTGCTCTGGGTCACATATCAGAATTTCGTGGGAGATGAAAATGGATTTAAGAATTTGGGATGAATTTTTACGAAGTTTTAATGGCATTAGTTGAATTCAGCAAGATTTTGTATCGTCTCAGGATTTATTGTGGTTTACTGGGATAACTAGTGAGGTTGGTTTTGGTACAACTTTTCAAACGCATTGGTGTTTTTCTTCGTGGCCCTCGTCTTGGTCTGCTCAAGGTTTGTTAGACAAACAGGTTTTCTTGGAGCTCTTTACAGTTTTTGTTTCACTGCATATTGGGGGGAGGAGTTAGCGAATAGGAGGGTTATGTTCGTATCTAGTTGCCAAGGTCTGGTTTTTGCTTTAAACACATTGGCGGTGAAATGCAGGTTTTTAGGCAGTGTTTTACGGAAATTAGTCCTTTTGTGTTTGAAGTGGAACATTTGGTTGAAAGCTCGTTTTTCCCCGGAGTACAGTAATGCTTTTGTTTTTCATCTCTCTTCTCAGAGGTTAGAGGATTTCAAGAAAAGTACAAAAGAAATGGATCCCCTACCGACTGTCTGCCCGTCCCAATTATGGGAGGCAGTTTTGAATTAGTGTTCGAATCTATTAGAAACTCCCTTGCGCCAGGGACATGGAGAGCATACTCGGCTGCTTGGCTTACATGGAATCAATTTTGTGTTGCCAGGAATCTGCTTCCTTATAAGTGTGATGTTACTATAGCACTTGGTTTTTTTGAATTTTTACATAGGTTTAGGTTATCGTTACACTTTTTTGTATAAATCGTTGTGTGGGGTCTCTTTTTTCTTAAAATTGTATGGCGAAGAGTCTTTATTAAGCCTTTTTCCGGTTCGACAAGCTTTAAAAGGTTGTAAAAAAGGTTGGTCTGTGCCTGATAGCCGCAGGCCTATATCTGTAAATCTATTAGAGAGGTTATGGTCGGTGTTATACGAAGTTTGTTTTAATAATTTTGAGTTGTGTTTATTTCGGGCAGCTTTTGTTATTTGTTTCTTTGCAGCTCTTAGGATTAGCGAATTGCTATCTCATTGTCGGTCCAACACCTCCGGCTTGTGTAGAAATGATGTTAGTTTATCCGATGCTCAGGCTATACTGTTTATCAATAGGTCTAAAATGGATCAGCTGGGTAAGGGGTGTGTTTTGAAGTTGCGATCTTTACAAGGTTCGTCTGTATGCCCTGTCACTAATTTGTTTAACTGGCTTTCTTTACGGGGGGATACTCCCGGTTTGTTATTTTTATATGAAGATGGTTCTCCTGCCACTAAGTTTCAGTTTAATGCCATATTAAAAAAAATGTATAGTAAAATTACAGTTGGATAGCTCTAATTTTTCATCACATTCCTTTCGTATTGGGGCTGCAACCGAGGCAGCAAGAGCAGGCCTTAATAGAAAAAGTATCTGTAAAATTGGTAGATGGGCGTCGAACCGATATCAGTTGTATGTCCGTCCCAATTTATTATAATTAATTTATATTGTTTCTCTCCAATTCTAGGCCCAATGGTCATTTGGCTGGTAGGTCACTCATTTATACATTGGGCGCAGAGGAGAGCAGCTTGCAGAAGCTACACAGAGAACCTATCTTTTAAGTATGACATGGTTAACGTTTTTTGGTATGGTGTAAGAGGTCTGAAATTTTCAAATTTAGTGGCCAGCTTAAAAAGCATGCTGTTGACGCACCCATATCCTGATCTCATAATTGTTCATATTGGAGGTAATGATTTAGGAAAGATTAAAACATTGGAGTTATTAGCTAATTTCCGCAGGGATTTTGCCTTAATAAAGAACATTTTTCCTGATTCATCATTGATTTTCTCCGAAATTGTTCCGAGATTGGCCTGGAGTTGTACCTAGTTTGCCTTTTTGGAAAAAATAAGGAAACGGGTAAATTGGGAAATGGCAAAATTTTTTATTAATTTGGGTGATTTTTCATATCGCCATATTGACTTAGAAGGTTTCACAGCTGGCCTTTACAGAACGGATGGTGTGCATCTTTCTGATGTGGGTCTAGACATTTTTAATGTGGGTATTCAGAATATGATTGAGAAATGGCTGTGGTGTTTGGGGGGCCTCGTATTTTTAATACTCGGCCGTTTGGGGTAAAATCGCCCAACTTTGTTGGGTGGATTGTGGTTTGTATATGTGTTTTGGTATTTATGAATTTTTATGGTTATTTATGATTTTAATAATATGGTGATTTATTCTAAATTATAAAGTTACCAATAATAAAACACCACGGCCATTTTTTATTCCAAAAATAACGTGTCTGAGTATTTATTTATTTAGTAACAGTAATTTAAAGGGTTATGGTGGGCTTTATGCTACCATGTATAATCACCGCAGCGGATAGCATGGTGATTACATGGTGGCATGGGCCCGAAAATGTTTAATTTTATGTGGTTTGTTTAATAGCTTGTGCTATTCGGCAGTGCTGAAGTCAGTGTGGGCATTTAAGGGTTAATGCCCTTCATGTGGTAACACGAGCAGGCTGCTGTGATTGGTCAGCCTGCTGCGTTGTGTTTAATGGTGTAGCTATGGAAGATTAATTTTGGGGTTAATCTGCCCTCAGTGAGTAACGCGAGCAGGCTGTGTGATTGGACAGCCTGTTGCGCGCCTATTTTTGATTTATGCTATTGGTGGAGAAAGAAAAAGCGCGGGAGCCTTACCTTTATAAGGAGCCAGCTGTGAGCCAACTGTGTCAGTGACAGTTGTGAAGCAATAAGAATCCCCCGCCCACCCTCCCATTGTTAAGATTATGTTTTTTAACGTTTCTTATTTTTGTCTTGCTGTTTTATTAGTTGGGGTAAAATCGCCCAACTATGTTGGGTGGATTGTGGTTTGTATATGTGTTTTGATATTTATGAATTTTTATGGTTATTTATGATTTTAATAATATGGTGATTTATTCTAAATTATAAAGTTACCAATAATAAAACACCACGGCCATTTTTTATTCCAAAAGTAACGTGTCTGAGTATTTATTTATTTAGTGACAGTAATTTAAAGGGTTATGGTGGACTTTATGCTACCATGTGTTTGACTTTGGATAGCTACATTTCTGCACACCCACCTGCTACAAGGCCTGCAGCCCCTTCCCCTCAGTACTTCCCCAGCCTTAATTCAAGCATTCAATTCCTACCACATCCCTCATGCAATGATATGTCATTTCATTTTTGAAACATTGTCCCCCTCTTGTGGCCTTTCAACTTTGAAATCTACTGTTCAATTTTGAATGAATTCATATATGAATTAAATGGAAAAGCAACAATTTATCTGGCGAGTTATTTGAATGTTCGGCCTACGTCCACCTGTCTGACAGACGGTATTCTAGTGGCTTGTAGCAGCAGCACCAGCTAGGTGCGCAGCTTGCCTGCAGTAAATAGGATGTGTTCCATCCATGGAACACTATGATAGGATTCATTCCATTCATAGAACACAATGCTTGGATGTGTTCTATTCCTTGAACACTTTGGATCACTGGAACAATGGGACCACGTGTCACAATGGGCAACCCAGAGTCTGTAGCAGCTGCGCAGTAGTAGTCAGCTTCAGTCTGCTGAGGGAGCCTCAGCAGACAGGTGGGGGGGATGCTCGCTCGCTCGCTCGCTCAGTATCGGCAGTTTCTCTGAGAATGGTGCACTCACTCTCTTAAGCGGTTTCCAAAGACAGATTGAATTGAAATCGGGATACACAAGTAGTGTTTTCAAAGCATTATTTGAATGCTTTTTTCAAATGTCGGTGCTCTGCAATTAGTTTTTCTTGGTCCAAGTTGCACATTTCCAATTCCTTAGCCTTGATTCAACTTGACCAACTCTTCTACTACAGCAAGTGCTATTCACCTCTATATGGAAGGCATTGCACTGTATTCAATCTGTCATTTAATTAACGATCTATCTTGTCCTTTGCTGCTTGGTAGGTACAGGTGTGATAAGCTGCAGTAATGTGTTTGGCTTTGGATAGCTACATTTCTGCACACCCACCTGCTACAAAGCCTGCAGCCCCTTCCCCTCAGTACTTCCCCAGCCTTAATTCAAGCATTCAATTCCTACCACATCCCTCATGCAATGATATGTCATTTCATTTTTGAAACATTGTCCCCCTCTTGTAGCCTTTCAACTTTGAAATTTACTGTTCAATTTTGAATGAATTCATATATGAATTAAATGGAAAAGCCACAATTTATCTGGCGAGTTATTTGAATGTTCGGCCTACGTCCACCTGTCTGACAGACGGTATTCTAGTGGCTTGTAGCAGCACCAGCTAGGTGCGCTGCTTGCCTGCAGTAAATAGGATGTGTTCCATCCATGGAACACTATGATAGGATTCATTCCATTCATAGAACACAATGCTTGGATGTGTTCTACTCCTGGAACACTTTGGATCACTGGAACAATGGGACCACGTGTCACAATGGGCAACCCAGAGTCAGTAGCAGCTGCACAGTAGTAGTCAGCTTCAGTCTGCTGAGGGAGCCTCAGCAGACAGGTGGGGGGGATCGCTCGCTCGCTCAGTATCGGCAGTTTCTCTGAGAATGGTGCACTCACTCTCTTAAGCGGTTTCCAAAGACAGATTGAATTGAAATCGGGATACACAAGTAGTGTTTTCAAAGCATTATTTGAATGATTTTTTGAAATGTCGCTGCTCTGCAATTAGTTTTTCTTGGTCCAAGTTGCACATTTCCAATTCCTTAGCCTTGATTAACCCCTTCACCCCCAAGGGTGGTTTGCACGTTCATGACCGGACCAATTTTTACAATTCTGACCACTGTACCTTTATGAGGTCATAACTCTGGAACGCTTCCATGGATCCCGGTGATTCTGACATTGTTTTCTCGTGACATATTGTACTTCATGTTAGTGGTAAAATTTCATTCAAATAACTTGCGTTTATTTGTGAGAAAAACGGAAATTTGGCGAAAATTTTGAAAATTTCGCGATTTTCCAAATTTGAATTTTTATGCCCTTAAATCACAGAGATATGGCACACAAAAAACTTGATAACTAACATTTCCCACATGTTTACTTTACATCAGCACAATTTTGGAAACAAAATTTTTTTTTGTTAGGAAGTTATAAGGGTTAAAAGTTGACCAGCGATATCTCATTTTTACAACACCATTTTATTTTTAGGACCACATCACATTTGAAGCCACTTTGAGGGGTCTATATGATAGAAAATACCCAAAAGTGACACCATTCTAAAAACTGCACCCCTTAAGGTGCTCAAAACCACATTCAAGAAGTTTATTAACCCTTTAGGTGCGTCACAGGAATTTTTTTGAATATTTAAAAAAAAAATGAACATCTAACTTTTTTTCATAAAAAAAATACTTCAGGTTCAATTTTTTTTATTTTACCAAGGGTAACAGGAGAAATTGAACTGCAAAAGTTATTGTGCAATTTGTCCTGAGTACGCAGATACCTGATATGTGGGGGGAACGACTGTTTCGGCGCATGGCAGAGCTCAGAATGGAAGGAGCGCCGTTTGACTTTTTCAATGCAAAATTGGCTGGAATTCAGATCGGACGCCATGTCACGTTTGGAGAGTCCCTGATGTACCTAAACAGTGGAAACCCCCTACAAGTGACCCCATTTTGGAAACTAGACCCCCCAAGGAACTTATCTAGATATGTGGTGAGAACTTTGAACCCACAAGGGCTTTACAGAAGTTTATAACGTACAGCGGTACAATTAAAAAATCATATTTTTTCCACAAAAATGATCTTTTCACCCCAATTTTTATTTTCCCAAGGGTAACAGGACCCTAAAAGTTATTGTGCAATTTGTCCTGAGTACGCTGATACCCCACATGTGGGGGTAAACCACTATTTGGGCGCATGGCAGGGCTCGGAAGGGAAGCAGCGCCATTGACGTTTTTGGCTGGAATTGAGATCGGACACGATGTCGCGTTTGGAAAACCCCTGATGTACCAAGACAGTGGAAACACCCCACAAATGACACCATTTTGGAAACTAGACCCCCTAAGGAACTTATCTAGATGTGTGGTGAGAACTTTGAACCCCCATGGGCTTCACAGAAGTTTATAACATAAAGCCATACAATTAAAAAATCATATTTTTTCCACAAAAATGATCTTTTCACCCTCAATTCCTATTTTTCCAAGGGTAACAGGACCCTAAAAGTTATTGTGCAATTTGTTCTGAGTACGCTGATACCCCACATGTGGGGGTAAACCACTATTTGGGCGCATGGCAGAGCTCGGAAGGGAAGCAGCGCCATTTGACGTTTTGGGCTGGAATTGAGATCGGACACCATGTCGCGTTTGGAAAACCCCTGATGTACCAAAACAGTGGAAACCCCCCACAAATGACACCATTTTGGAAACTAGACCCCCTAAGGAACTTATCTAGATGTGTGGTGAGAACTTTGAACCCCCATGGGCTTCACAGAAGTTTATAACATAAAGCCATACAATTAAAAAATCATATTTTTTCCACAAAAATGATCTTTTCACCCTCAATTCTTATTTTTCCAAGGGTAACAGGACCCTAAAAGTTATTGTGCAATTTGTCCTGAGTACGCTGATACCCCACATGTGGGGGTAAACCACTATTTGGGCGCATGGCAGAGCTCGGAAGGGAAGCAGCGCCATTTGACGTTTTGGGCTGGAATTGAGATCGGACACCATGTCGCGTTTGGAAAACTCCTGATGTACCAAAACAGTGGAACCCCCCACAAATGACACCATTTTGGAAACTAGACCCCCTAAGGAACTTATCTAGATGTGTGGTGAGCACTTTGACCCCCCCAGTGCTTCACAGAAGTTTATAACACCCGGGCGTGAAAATAAAAAATTCTTATTTTTTCCACAAACATGATCTTTTAATCACCATTTTTTTATTTTCCCAAGGGTACCAGGAGAAATTGGACCCCAAAAGTTGTTGTCCAATTTGTCCTGAGTATGCTGATACCCCATATGTGGGAGAAAACTACTGTATGGGCACACGTCGGGGCTCGGAAGGGAAGTAGTGACGTTTTGGAATGCAGACTTTGATGGAATGGTCTGCGGGTGTCATGTTGCCTTTGGAGAGCCCCTAATGTACCTAAACAGTGGAAACCCCCCACAAATGACCCCATTTTGAAAATTAGACCCACTAAGGAACGTATCTAGATGTGAGGTGAGCACTTTTAACCCCCAAGGGCTTCACAGAAGTTTATAATGCCCGGGCATGAAAATAAAAAAATCGTATTTTTTCCACAAACATGATCAATTAGTCCCCAATTTTTTCATTTTCCCAAAGGAAACAGGAGAAATTGGACCCCAAAAGTTGTTGTCCAATTTGTCCTGAGTACGCTGACACCCCATATGTGGGAGAAAACTACTGTATGGACACACGTCGGGGCTCGGAAGGGAAGCAGTGACGTTTTGGAATGCAGACTTTGATGGAATGGTCTGCGGGTGTCATGTGCGTTTGGAGAGCCCCTGATGTACCTAAACTATTGAAACTCCCCACAAGTGACCCCATTTTGGACACTAGACCCCCCACGGAACTTATCTAGATGTGTGGTGAGCACTTTGAACCCCCAAGTGCTTCACAGAAGTTTATAACACTCGGACGTGAAAATAAAAAAATCATTTTTTTCCACAAAAATGATATTTTTGCCCCCAATTTTTTATTTTCCTAAGGGTAACAGGAGAAATTGGACCCCAAAAATTGTTTTGCAATTTGTCCTGAGTAGGCTGATACCCTACATGTGGGGGTAAAACACTGTTTGGGCGCATAGCAGAGCTTGGAAGGGAAGGAGCACCATTTGACTTTTTCAACTCAGAATTGGCTGGAATTGAGATCAGACGCCATGTTGCATTTGGAGATCCCCTGATGTGCCCAAACAGTGGAAACCCCCAATTCTAACTCCAACCCGAACCCCAACACGCCCCTAACCCTAACCCTAACCCTAGCCCTAACCCTAACCCTAGCCCTAGCCCTAACCCTAACCCTACCCTAACCCTACCCCAACACACCCCTAGCCCTAACCATAGCCCTAACCCTAATGGAAAAATGGAAATAAATACATTTTTTTAATTTTATTATTTTTCCCTAACTAAGGGGGTGATAACGGGGGGTTTGATTTACTATTTATGGCGGTTTTTATGTTTGGTCGCACGCTAAAAGACGCTTTTTATTGTAAAAATAGTTTTTGCATCACCACATATTGAGAGCTATAATTTTTCCATATTTTGACCCACCGAGTCATGTGAGGTCTTATTTTTTGCGGGACAAGTTGACGTTTTTATTGCTACCATTTTCGGGCATGTGAAATTTTTTGATCACTTTTTATTCCGATTTTTGGGACGCAGAATGAACAAAAACCAGCGTTTCATGAATTTCTTTTGGGGGGGGTGCGTTTACACCGTTCCGCGTGCGGTAAAATTGATAAAGCGGTTTTATTCTTCGGGTCAGTACGGTTACAGCGATACCTCATTTAGGTCGTTTTTTATGTTTTTGTCGGTTTTATGCAATGAAAACTATTTTATATAAAAAATAATTATTTTTGCATCGCTTTATTCAGCGAGCTATAACTTTTTTATTTTTTCGCTGATGATGCTGTGTGGCAGCTCGTTTTTTGCGGGACAAGATGACGTTTTCAGCGGTACCATGGCTATTTATATGCGTCTTTTTGATCGCGCGTTATTACACTTTTTGTTTGGCGGTATGATAATAAATCATTATTTTTTGCTTCGTTTTTTATTTTTATTTTTTAAGGGGTTCGCTAAAGGGGTTAACTAATGGGACAGTTTTATAGGGCGGGTCGTTACGGACGCGGCGATACCTAATATGTGTACTTTTATTGTTTTTTTTTATTTCCAAAAAATGGATTTATTGGGGGAATATTTTTTTTTTTTTTCTAATTTATTTGGCGATTTTTTTAAAATTATTTTTACACTTTTTTTTATTTTTTTTTTTACTTTATTAAATAGTCCCAGGTGGGACATCACTGTCCTGTGACAGATCACTGTGACAGATCAGCAATCTGTCACAGGCAGTGCACAAGGCTTCCTCATGCCTGCGCTTTGCAGGCACTGAGGAAGCCAGCTTCCGCAGGCCCCCGAAGGCCCCCGTCGCCATCTTGGATTCGGGCGCCTGGAGGAAGGGAGTCCCCCGCAGCAGCGCTGCACATTGCGCTGCCGTGGGGGGCTCAGGGAAGCACGGAGGGAGCCCCCTCCCTGCCGATGCTTCCCTTTAACCCCCGGTACACCGCGATCGTGTTTGATCGCGGTGTGCAAGGGGTTAACGTGTCGGGGGCGGTCCGTGACCGCCCCTGACACATTGTGCCGGGTGTCAGCTGTGATAATCAGCTGACACCCGGCCGCGATCAGCGGTGCTCACCACGTGGGCGCCGCTGATCGCGCCGACGTACTATCCCGTCCCCGGTCATACGGGCCCGGGTACCGTGGACGGGATAGTACGTCGGATGGCAGGAAGGGGTTAAACTTGACCAACTCTTCTACTACAGCAAGTGCTATTCACCTCTATATTGAAGGCATTGCACTGTATTCAATCTGTCATGTAATTAACGATCTATCTTGTCCTTTGCTGCTTGGTAGGTACAGGTGTGATAAGCTGCAGTAATGTGTTTGGCTTTGGATAGCTACATTTCTGCACACCCACCTGCTACAAGGCCTGCAGCCTCTTCCCCTCAGTACTTCCCCAGCCTTAATTCCCCAATCTTGTCACATTGTAGAAGGATCAACTTTATTCTCATTTGCACAAGGAAAGACTAGAAGCAATGGGATGAAACTGAATGGGAGGAGACACAGATTAGATATTAGAAAAAACTTTTTGACAGTTTGAGTGATCAATGAGTGGAACAGGCTGCCACGAGAAGTGGTGAGTTCTCCTTCAATGGAAGTCTTCAAACAGAGGCTGGACAGACATCTGACTGGGATGATTTAGCGAATCCTGCTTTGAGCAGGGGGTTGGACCAGATGGCCCAGGAGGTCCCTTCCAACTCTACGATTCTATGATTCTATGATTCTAATTCAAGCATTCAATTCCTACCACATCCCTCATGCAATGATATGTCATTTCATTTTTGAAACATTGTCCCCCTCTTGTGGCCTTTCAACTTTGAAATTTACTGTTCAATTTTGAATGAATTCATATATGAATTAAATGGAAAAGCAACAATTTATCTGGCGAGTTATTTGAATGTTCGGCCTACATCCACCTGTCTGACAGACGGTATTCTAGTGGCTTGTAGCAGCAGCAGCAGCTAGGTGCGCTGCTTGCCTGCAGTAAATAGGATGTGTTCCATCCATGGAACACTATGATAGGATTCATTCCATTCATAGAACACAATGCTTGGATGTGTTCTATTCCTGGAACACTTTGGATCACTGGAACAATGGGACCACGTGTCACAATGGGCAACCCAGAGTCTGTAGCAGATGCGCAGTAGTAGTCAGCTTCAGTCTGCTGAGGGAGCCTCAGCAGACAGGTGGGGGGGATGCTCGCTCGCTCGCTCGCTCAGTATCGGCAGTTTCTCTGAGAATGGTGCACTCACTCTCTTAAGCGGTTTCCAAAGACAGATTGAATTGAAATCGGGATACACAAGTAGTGTTTTCAAAGCATTATTTGAATGCTTTTTTCAAATGTCGCTGCTCTGCTATGAGTTTTTCTTGGTCCAAGTTGCACATTTCCAATTCCTTAGCCTTGATTTAAGTTGACCAACTCTTCTACTACAGCAAGTGCTATTCACCTCTATATGGAAGGCATTGCACTGTATTCAATCTGTCATTTAATTAACGATCTATCTTGTCCTTTGCTGCTTGGTAGGTACAGGTGTGATAAGCTGCAGTAATGTGTTTGGCTTTGGATGGCTGAAAGGATGCACATACAGGGGATGGAGGGGGGCTGGAAGGATGCTCATACAAGGGATGGAGGGGGCTGGAAGGATGCACATACAGGGGAGGGGGGTCTGGAAGGATGCACATACAGGGGATAGATGGGGGCTGGAAGGATGCACATACAGGGGAGGGGGGTCTGGATGGATGCTCATACAAGGGAGGGGGGCCTGGATGCAGGCACATACAAGAAAGGGGGGAGCCCTGGATGGATGCACATACTGGGGGGCCAGAATGGATGAATGTACGGGGGAGGCCAGGATAGATACACGTACGGGAGGGAGCTAGGCGGGATACACATGGGGGCCAAGGGTAGGACAAGGGGCCAGGATGGATATACACATGGGGGGAGGGGCAGGACAAGGGGCCTGGTTGGATACCCTTTCGGGGGGGGCAGGATGGATACATGTGGGGGGCCCAGATGGATACATATGGGGGGCAAGGATAGATACAGTACATACCAAAAGTTTGGACATACCTTCTCATTCAAAGAGTTTACTTTATTTTCATGACTATGAAAATTGTAGATTCACTCTGAAGGCATCAACACTATGAATGTGGAATTATATAATTAACAAAAAAGTGTGAACCAACTGAAAATACTGGATGTCTTATATTCTAGGTTCTTCAAAGTAGCCACCTTTTGCTTTGATTACTGCTTTGCATACTCTTGTCATTCTCTTGATGAGCTTCAAGAGGTAGTCACCAGAAATGGTCTTCCAACAGAAGGAGTTCCCAGAGATGCTTAGCACTTGTTGGCCCTTTTGCCTTCACTCTGCAGTCCAGCTCACCCCAAACCATCTCGATTGGGTTCAGGTCTGGTGACTGTGGAGGCCAGGTCATCTGGCGTAGCACCCCATCACTCTCCTTCTTGGTTAAATAGCCCTTACACAGCCTGGAGGTGTGTTTGGGGTCATTGTCCTGTTGAAAAATAAATGATGGTCCAACTAAACGCAAACCGGATGGAATAGCATGCCGCTGCAAGATGCTGGTTCAGTATGCCTTCAATTTTGAATAAATCCCTAACAGTGTCACCAGCAAAGCACCCCCACACCATCACACCTCCTCCTCCACGCTTCACAGTGGGAACCAGGCATGTAGAGTCCATCTATTCACCTTTTCTGCGTCGCAAAAAGACACCGTGGTTGGAACCAAAGATCTCAAATTTGGACTCATCAGACCAAAGCACAGATTTCCACTGGTCTAATGTCCATTCCTTGTGTTCTTTAGCCCAAACAAGTCTCTTCTGCTTTTGGCCTGTCCTAGGCAGTGGTTTCCTAGCAACTATTTTACCATGAAGGCCTGCTGCACAAAGTCTCCTCTTAATAGGTGTAGAGATGTGTCTGCTGCTAGAACTCTGTGTGGCATTGACCTGGTCTCTAATCTGAGCTGCTGTTAACCTGCAATTTCTGAGGCTGGTGACACGGATGAACTTATCCTCTGCAGCAGAGGTGACTCTTGGTCTTCCTTTCCTGGGGCGGTCCTCATGTGAGCCAGTTTCTTTGTAGCGCTTAATGGTTTTTGCCACTGCACTTGGGGACACTTTCAAAGTTTTCCCAATTTTTCAGACTGACTGACCTTCATTACTTAAAGTAATGATGGCCACTCATTTTTCTTTACTTAGCTGCTTTTTTCTTGCCATAATACAAATTCTAACAGTCTATTCAGTAGGACTATCAGCTGTGTATCCACCAGACTTCTGCACAACACAACTGATGGTCCCAACCTCATTTATAAGGCAAGAAATCACACTTATTAAACCTGACAGGACACACCGGTGAAGTGAAAATCATTTCCGGTGACTACCTCTTGAAGCTTATCAAGAGAATGCCAAGAGTGTGCAAAGCATTAATCAAAGCATTTTCAGTTATTTCACACTTTTTTGTTAATTATATAATTCCGCATGTGTTAATTCATAGTTTTGATGCCTTCAGAGTGAATCTACAATTTTCATAGTCATGAAAATAAAAACTCTTTGAATGAGGTGTGTCCAAACTTTTGGTCTGTACTGTATATGGGGGGGCAGGATAAGAGACGAGGGTGGATATATGTGGGAGCCAGGATGCATATATGTGGGGGGGCCAGGATGGATTTATGGGGGGACAGGACAAGGGACCAGGATGCATATTTATGGTGGGTCAGGATGCATATATGGAGGAGCTAGGATGGATATATGGGGGAGGGGGCCCTGATGATATATGGGGGGAGGGGCAGGACAAGGGACCAGGATGCATATATATAGGGGGGGGCCTGGATGCATATATAAGGGGGGTGGCCATGATGCATTGATGGGGAGGGGGCCAGGATGGATATATGGGGGAGGGGCAGGATAAGGGACCAGTATGCATATATATAGGGGGGCCTGGATGCATATAAATGGCAGGCCAGGATTCATTTATGGGGCAGCCGGGATGGATATATGGGGGGAGGTGGTGGCCAGGATGAATATATGGAGGGGGGGCAGGATGGATATATATGAGTGGGGAGACAAGAATTCATATATGGTGGAAAGGGACCAGGATGCAGATATATGGGGGCCCAAGATAGATTTATGGGTGAGGGGGGCAGGGCAAGGGACCAAGATGCAGATATATGGGGAGGGGCCAGGGTGGATATATATGGGGGGGCAGGTTGCATATATGTGGGGCCAGGGTGGCTATATGGGGGGGGCAGGACAAGGGACCAGGAAGGATATATGCGGGTCCAGGAGAAATATATGGTGAGGCAGGACAAGGGACATTTGAGGGCCAGTATGTATACCTGGGAAAGCGGCATGGATATCTGGGTGCCAGTCTAGACAAGGGACATAGGGGTTCAGGCTGGGTGAGATTATTAAATAAAGGGGGCCAGGATGAGGGACTTTATTACTGTTTGGGGGCCAGAATGAGGAACATGCTATATTAGTTTATGGTGACAAGTGGGGAACATAATTTCTTTAGGGTCCAATTAGGGACATTATTACTACTGTAATATAATTTACTTTTCAGGAAATGGTTTTCCATGGAAGGAACAAAAGGGGATCTTGTTACTGTGCAGGGCAGTACTACGTTGCTTTTCTTCTTCATCTGACAGAGTGTAGAAGTCAGGGAAAAAGTAAGGAAAATGCTCTGGAAGCGATCAGCTATTGATGACTGTGTTATTTTTTGCAGAGACGAGTCCTGGCTGGAAGAAAAGACGGCGGTCTATGCTGGTAGAAGAAAAGCAAAGATGAAGGACTTCAACTACAGACGTCACTGGTGAGTCAGTGTATTACATACACACACACGCTATACACTATATACTGTGTACAGAGCTCCTTTGTATAATGTTACTGGTGATCACTGTATTACCTGCACACTATATGCTATATACAGAGGTCCTGTGTGTAATGTCACTGGTGATCCCTGTATTACCTGTACACTGACACTATATACAGAGCTCCTCTGTATAATGTCACCAGAGATTACTGTATTACCTGTACACTATATGCTATATACAGAGGTCCTGTGTATAATGTCACTGGTGATCGCTGTATTATCTGTACACTGACACTATATAAGAGCTCCTGTGTGTAATGTGACTGGTATTACATGTACACTGATACTATATATAGAGTTCCTGCGTATAATGTCAGCAGTGATTACTGCATTACTTGTACACTGACACTATAAGATAAGATAATCCTTTAATCGTCCCACCATGGGGAAATTCAGAGCATTACAGCAGCAAGGCAGGAACACGTACAGATACAGATGCATAAAGGCATTACATTGACAGTAGGTAGGTACATATACGAAAAAAAAAAAAAAAAGGATATAACTGGACTATCACATCTTTGGATCTATCAGTGCACTGTCTGGGTCGTTCTCCGTTTTGGACAGTGCTGGTTATACAGCCTAACTGCAGCAGGAAGGAAGGACTTTCGATAGCGCTCCCTCTCACATTTAGGATGAAGTAGCCGGTCACTGACAGTACTGCACATCTTTGTCACGGTCTCATGCATTGGATGGGAATCATTCTGCACCATGTAGCTCACCTTGGCCAGTATCCTCCTGTCGCCTACTTCCTGAACTGGATCAAGGGGGCATCCCAGGACAGAGCTGGCCCTTCTAATCAGTTTGTCCATCCTATTCCTGTCCCTGGTTGATATGCCACTACCCCAGCACGCCACACCAAAGAAGATGACTGATGCCACAACAGAGTTGAAGAAGGATGCAAAGAGTGCCCCCCTAACTCCGAAGGCTCTCAGCCTTCTGAGCAGATAAAGCCTACTGTGGCCCTTCCTGTACACTGCATCCAAGTGATGGGCCAAGTCAAGCTTATTATTGAGGATCACACCAAGGTACTTATAGGTGTCGACTATCTCAATGTCATTTCCCTGAATGTTCACCACTACTGGTGGATTTTTTACCTTGCGAAAGTCCACCACCAATTCCTTGGTCTTCCCGGAATTAATCCTAAGGTGGTTCCTCTGACACCACTCCACAAAAGCTTGGTTAGTATCTCTGTACTCTCTTTCATCTCCTCCTTTGATGAGGCCTACTATTGCAGAGTCATCAGAATACTTCTGCAAGTAGCAGCTAGATGAGATATACACAGAGTTCCTGTGTATAATGTCACTGGTGATCCCTGTATTACATGTACACTGACACTATATATAGAGTTCCTGTGTATAATGTCAGCAGTGATTACTGTATTATCTGTACACTATATGCTATATACAGAGGTCCTGTGTATAATGTCACTGGTGATCATTGTATTACCTGTACACTGACACCATATACAGATCTCCTGTGTATAATGTCACTGGTATTACCTGTACACTGACACTATATAGAGAGTTCCTGTGTATAATGTCAGCAGTGATTACTGCATTACCTGTACACTGACACTATATACAGAGCTCCTATGTATAATGTCACTGGTGATCACTGTATTACCTGTACACTGACACTTTATACAGAGGTACTGTGTATAATGTCACTGGTGGTAATAAGTGTTGTTAGTATTGTGGTTTGTATTCATAATCGGTATTGTAGTATTCGGTCACTATGTGGTGGTAATTTGTGGTCTGGTCACGGTGTGGCAGTATTTCTCCTTGTATGTGGTATTATTTGGTCCCTATATGCTGGTAATAGGTCATATTATTCAGTCACTATGTGGTGGTAATGTGGTCTGGTCATGGTGTGGCGGTATTTGTCCCTTGTATGTAGTATTATTCAGTCTCCATGTGGTCTGATCATGATGTTTTGGTATTTCTTCCAGAATGTGGTGGTATTGGTCTTGGTATAGTGGATTGTGTTGTGTATGGCGGTCATTTGTTCTCTCTGATATTATTTAGGAGAAGATTCTTTATTTCAACTAGAGATTAAATACTGTGTACACAGCGGCAGAGATGCACTTACAGGGGGTTTCCTGTGGAAAAAAGTAATCATCTCTCCACAGGATAAATGATAACGTATTGATAGGTGGGGGTCTGACTACTTGGACCCATTCAGCAAAATGTGAAACTTTTTATCCCCATTAGACTGGAGTGGCATGTCCGACTTGACCACAGATCCATTCTTTCCCTCAGTGGCTCCACTTTTTTTGTAGACGCTCCAAAGAGAATGAATGGAGCTTCGATCAGATATCCCACCTGCTGCTCCATTTTAAAATGAGGATAAGTGTCCTATCAGCAATAAAACTTTTTCATTCTTCCGATCGGTGCAGTTTCTAATGGTCGGACCTAAGCGATCACCTATCCTGTGGAGCCCATGGATCGATGATAACTTGTTTTAACCAAAGAACCCCATTAATGTAAACTCCTGTAATTATACATCCCATTTGTGGTGGCGCACAGTAGATGTACAGGAGTCGCCTGTATTTTACAGTCGATGCTCCACTATAATGGGGATAACGACTGACAGATATTTGTATATAGCTGTAGGGTGGGCCCCTAGAGTCAATTCCCCTGGTGGGCCCCAGACACCCCAGTCCGACCAGGGACGGTGTTATACATAATAAAAGAGGAAACTATGTAACTAAGGATGGTGTTATACAGAATTAGTCAATACACTATATACTAAGGGACTGTTATACATAATAAGTATGTACACTATATACTAAGGGACTGTGGTAGACATAAAAAGTGAGTACACTATATACTAAGGGACTGTACTCCTAAGTCCATTATAAGTCCCCCTTCCTCCCATCCCAATCCCCCACACCCCTCATTGTCATCCTCCCCCCGCATCATTGCCCTCTTCACCACCTCCATCATTGCCTTCTCCTTCGCCACTATCATTGCTTTCTCCCCCGCCACCCCATCATTACCAATTCCACCACCTCTATCATTTCCTTCTCCCCCACCCCCATCATTGACTTTTCCACACCACTAACATCATTGCCCATTCCACTAGCTCCATCATTTCCTCCTCTCCCACCCCCATCACTGTCTTTTTCCCACCACTCCCATCATTGCCCATTCCACCACCTCCATCATTTCCTCCTCCCCCACCACCCCCATTATTGCTCTTTCCCCCACCACCATCATTGCATTCTCCCTCACCACCTGATCATTGTTCTTTCCACTACCTCCATCATTGCATTTTCCACCACCACCCCATCATTGCCCTCTCCACCACCTCCATCATTTTCTCCTCCCTTACCATCCCCATCATTGTCCTTTCCACCACCACCATGCTTGCCCATTCCACCACCTCCATCATTTCCTCCCCTTCCACCCCTATTATTGCCCTTTCCACCACTTTCATCATTGCCTTCTACCCCCCACCATTGCCCATTCCACCACCTCCATCATTTCCTTCTCACCCATTTCACCACTTCCATCATTTCCTCCTCCCCTACCATCCCCATCATTGCCTTCTCCCCATCACCCCATCATTGCCTTCTCCCCATCACCCCATCACTGCCTTCTCCCCATCACCCCCATCATTCCCCTCTCCTCCATCTACACAGACACAGCACCATTCACCTCTCTGCTCATTCCCTCCCAGCACTACGCATGCATACACACACACACACCACCACTCATCTCTACACATATACACTACACACATACATACAAAAAACACACACACAGCATCTCTCTCCTGTCCGCACGCTCTCCCGCAGCTGCAGCATCACCATCGCTGGCTGCTTCCTCTCTCTGGCACTGTTGGCCGCTGAATGATGACATCATTCAGCAGTGCTGCTGTCTGTGTGAGAGGAAGCGCGGGCGGGAAGGAGGACGGACTTCTCTTGTAGGCAGCGGAGCTGCAAGGATCGCTCCCTGCCCGCCCCACATTAGGGCAATCTGGTCAGGGGCCCCCTGGAGCCTCAGGGCCGGATAAGCAGGCCAGATTGCCCTCATTATTAGCTGCCCTGCAGGGGCCCCCCTCCACCTCCAGGCCCCGATGCAGCCGCGCAGGCGGTATGTCCGCCCATAAGTCACACGGAGTACACAGTGGAATTGTGACAGTGTGCGCATCGCATACTGTCATAATTTGACAGCCTACTTTAGCATGATTTTTCTTCTAATACCCGACAGCATCTCAAAGCAAGTTATCGAAAAGTGTGTGTTCAACTTGTTTGCACCTTTCTAGTGCCTGATTAAGGCTAGAGTCACACGAATACATAAAATATATCGATCTGATTTACATTCAGAAAAGTGGGACGATTTTTTTTCTCTGTGTGCAATCTGTTAGTTTTACTCATCAGCTATGGGATTCAATTTTTTTTTTTTTTTGCACCCATACGATTTCGGAGTGATATCGCTGCATGCTGCAATTTTTTTTACAGACAGAGTCTGTCAGTGAAAGCAGATCAGTCATCAGCACTGCCCAATTGAATAACATTGGTTAGTGGGCTATCTGATAAAAAAAATCAGATAGTACTCATCAGATTTATACGGTGGTGTGAGCGAGCACTCAAAGTGATGCTGATGAGAATTTTCTATACTTATGACACCATTGCAACGGAATATGTCCCTAGTGGTTAAAAGATGACATTACAGCTGCAACCTCCAAATTCTAAATGGATTTTGTCTCCATCTCCTGGTAGAATATCTGCTCTGCATACTTTAATTTATAGTTATGTTTCACAAACAAAGCTAGGCTATAAAATCAGAGGTCAAGTTGGAGTTAACTGAGACACGACTGAGATGTTATATCTGTGACAACTCATATAGAGAGGTTGCCTATTTGTGTCTGTGTGTTTATTCAGCATTCTAATATATGGCTGTTATTGCTTTTTGCATAATGACAGTATGGTGGCACACTCTGGACCACATATTTAGGGTTTAGCACCCCACAGGTCTGTAATACCGCTATATGCAGGAGGCCTAAATCTGTATTCACTAGGGAAACTGTAAAACATATTAAACAATTGCATTTACTAATAGGAAAAAATAGAGAAAATTAAATGGTATTCAGGTTGGAGCAGGATATCACCTAGTCACAAGATAGGTAGCAACTTCCCATTAGAATGGAGTTGAAATGCTCAAACCCGGCCGCCGCACCATTCATTCTCGAAGAAAGCTGAATGCAGCACTTATTAGATATTATTAGAGTGAAAATGAAACATGTATGACATAAACAGAGTGATAGCTATCACAAATATATGCGATCTAAAGATATTTGATACATATGATCAATAGATATGAAAAAGTCAGGATATAAAAAGTGTAGATAGATTGATGAAAGAAAGAGGATAAATGTTATTAGATTGAGAAATATATAGGTATGATTTAAAAAGAAAGGTAAATGTGAAAAAGATGTAAAGATGATAGATAGATAGATAGATAGATAGATAGATATGGGATAGATAGATAGATAGATAGATAGATATGGGATAGATAGATAGATAGATAGATAGATAGATAGATAGATAGATAGATAGAGAGTGACAGGGGAGACCAATAGCCCAATGAGTCAAGGGGACCATTTCTACCTCCAAAGCCGGTGTAATTGTGTATTATAATGAGCTACGGGACTGAAAAGGGCCCATATGTGGTTCTTGCACAGGGGCCTTTTTATGTCTGTGTTCACCAGTGGATGATTAGATAGATCATGAATAGATAGAGAATGGATAAATATGAGATAGTTGATAGATAGAAAGATAGCTGATAGAAGAATAAATAGATATGGGATATATAGAGAGATATATATATGGATGAATAGATATGGGATAGATAGATAGATAGATAGATAGATAGATAGATAGATATGGGATAGATAGATAGAAACGTAGATATGTAGACAGATAGGTAGATATGGGATAGATAGATAGAGAGAGACAGAGGAGACATATCTTTGCAACCTGTGCAACCGTACAGTAGACCTAGGGATAGATAGATAGATAAAAAAAAAAACGACCAGCACCTCCTAGTGTAAACACGTGCAAGCTGCAAAAACTGCACAATATAGAGAAAAAGAATACAGCAGCACATGTACATGAATCTAGGCCATGTGAAAACACAGAGAAACATTAAAACCATTCAATTTAGATAATAATCCTCAAAAATATTTATTTCAAAAAAAATTTTTTTTACTTACAGTAAGATGAAAATGAAGGTTCTTAGTGCACAAATTGGCCATTTCATGTAAGCCCATCAACCACGGCAAGGTGACCTCCCCTGATGGGTCCCTGCTCTACCGTACATAAGCCACTTCTGGGCCATCAGCCTACAATTTTGGACAAACATGTGACTACCGGGCTAAGCCTACAATTTATGGCCAGGTAGAGCTGATATGGAGGACTATGAGAGTGGACATGTTTACACAAGGCAGAAGGATAATATTAAACCAGTATGGAAGAAAAGAGGTCAATTTCAAGATGGTCATTATAATCTTGTTGGTCCTAGATATTTTACTAACGATTTTATTCCCTTTAGAGCTAGACAATGGAACAGGGGATCTCCCCGACGTAAAAGGAGATGGGGCAAGCGTCACCATCGGAGCCAGAAGAAAATTAGAAAAGAACAGATTACAGCCACAGAGACAAGCCACCCAGAAGAAAAAGGACTAGATCTTGTAGTCAACATATCCACCAAGGTATTGACTGAGCCTCAGATTTCAATATTAAGTAAGGGTTTGTCATACAGCCCGTGTTCACACACTGATTGGTTTGGACTTCAACTAGATTTGGAACATTTCTTTAGGAACATTAAGCTTAAAGAGTGGTTTTATGGTAAAAATGATGTGAAAAAAATGAGGAAAAGTGAATTTGATTTACATCAAGTTGATTTAAGAAAGAAGGGTGATTTTCTTCCTCCTAGTAATTCGGCTGTTATAGAAGCTTTTGAGAAAGCAGTCAGGGGTGATGTTGAAAAACTAAGAAGTTCTATGACTGAGGGTTTTAGACATCCGAATGTTACAAAAGTTGAATATAAGGCATTACAGGAACTTGTCCATGATGACGACATAGTCATCAAGTCCGCAGATAAGGGGGTGCGGTCGTCGTCATGGGCAAGGATAATTACTGAAAAGAGATAAGGAGACAACTTTTGGATGATGAAGTGTATTTAATTATGGTTAGTGATCCAAAATTTAAAATAATGAAAGAAATAAGGGAGTGTTTACAAGAAGCGTTGGATTTTCATATCATTGATCAAGATTTGTTTGATTTTTTGTTAGTTAGAAACCCCCGTACCCCTGTACTATATACAATTCCAAAAATCCACAAAACGTTAATAAATCCCCCGGGTCAACCGATAGTATCAGGAGTCGACTCATTGTTCAGCAACATGGGGATATTTTTGGATAAAATATTAAATCCAATTGCAAGGAGTTGTAGATCGTATATATTAGATACGACAGATTTTTTTAAAAAATTGGAGACAATTGAACTACAGGGTGAAGTGATATTGGCGTCTTTTGACGTCGTGTCACTTTATACTTCAATAGACCATAAGTGTGGTCTTAGTTCAGTTGATAAGATGTTGAAACAGGCCGGATACACTGAAGAGGGGAAGAATTTTTTATTAAAAATATTGGAAATAATTTTGACCCGAAATTATTTTTTATTTGGTGATTTTTTTTTTATGCGCAAAGACGTGGTACAGCAATGGGGGCCAATATGGCCCCTGCCTATGCAAATATTGTTATGGGGTCCTAGAGAAGAACTTTGTCTATGTGTCTCCCCACTTTCAACATACGTTGGTGTGGTGGAGGTACATAGATGACATTTTTCTACTCTGGCCTGGCACAGAGGATGCATTGGATGAGTTTCATCGGTTTTTGAACACAATTGATGAAACAATCAAATTCACTTTGGTTTCTTCAAAAACACAGTTACAGTTTTTGGATGTGTTAATAAAACAAATAGAAGGTGAATTGGTTACTACATTGTTTGTTAAAGAAACTGACAAAAATAATTTATTGGTATATGACAGCCAACACTCACGCAGTATAATAAGATCAATACCACTCAGTCAACTATTGAGAGTGAGGAGGATGGATAGTGAGGTGGATATAGTTATGGACACTATGAGCAAAAAATTTATGAATAGGGGTTATCCTCAATATATGTTGGAGAATATAAAAAGGAAAACTTTGGAAAAGGGTAGGAAAGAATTAATTGGTGGTAAGTCGGATATCAGCAAGAGAAAAGATTTAAAAAGAATCCGAATTATAACTACATAAAATGAGGAAAGCAAAGATATATCAATTATAATAAAAAACCATTGGGGTATGTTGGGTAAATGTTTACCACATGTTGAGGAACTTCCTGTACCACCATTGTTTGCATATAAAAGAAATAGGAATATTGGAGATTTTCTAGTTAAATCTGATATTGGATCTTTAAAAAGAAACCTACAGGTTACACTGACGGGTAACAAAAGAACAGGTTGCTCCCCATGTTTGTCATGTGTGAATTGTCCACTAATGTTAAAGGGTTCCACTTTCCAACATCATGAAACTTCTAAAATCTATAAAATAAATCAGTTTCTAATTTGTAACTCTGATCACTGTAACAACCTTGCTGGCGTCACTGCATGGCCTCCCATCCCCTGCACACCAACTTACTTTCTGCTTCAAGCCATGCTGTGAATTCTGTCTCTTGCCAGCCCTGTGTTCCGTACTTTGTGCCTCTGCTCTCCTGTATGTTTCCTGGCCATGTGTGTATAGGGGGGCGGCGCCAGAATTCTCTGGTTCTTATGCAGTCAGGGTGCACCTGTGTAATCTGTCCCTGACCAATCACCTAGAGCCCTTGACTATTTAGTTTCGCCACTCCCACTGAATCATTGCCTGTGCAATGTCTAAACTCAGTTAGCTCCTTGCTGCTGAGCTAGCCAGGCCCTGTCCTATGTCTTGCCTTCTCTGAAGGCTCTTACTGCGTATTTCTGTGTCTTGGTACCTTGCCTAGCATTTCTCTGTCCGCCTGCCAGGAGACAGAATATCCTGGTCCTTGAGTCTTGTTCCCAGTGCCTTGTCTGTTCTCTGCCCGCCTGCCAGGAGGCTGAATATCCTGGTCCTTCTGTCTTTGTCCCAGTCTCTCTGTCTGAACTCAGTCTTACCTTTGTCTATCAGTCTCCCTTTCTCCTTGTCCATGGCTCCCTTCCTTGCTGTGTCTTTCCTTGTGTCCTCCCTGTCTGTGCATCTGCACTCTCGCAGCTTTATCTGTGCATCTGCACTCTCGCAGCTTTATCTGTGCATCTGCACTCTCGCAGCTTTATCTGTGCATCTGCACTCTCGCAGCTTTATCTGTGCATCTGCACTCTCGTCGCTCTATCTGTGCATCTGCACTCTCGCCGCTCTGTCTGCCCGGCTCCTTAGCCGCTCTGCCTGCACGGCTCCTTAGCCGCTCTGCCTGCACGGCTCCTTCTGCCGCTGCAGTACCTCTTGCTGCAGCTTCTCTCCACAGACCTTGTGGTCCAGCTTTGCTCCACTCCTGCTGTCACTGCAGAACCTCTTTCTGCAGCTTCTCTCTGCACTTCTGCCTTCACCTGCACCCCCTGTGTGAACAGGTCCAAACCTGTTCCTTCTTATTTCACTCCTGCCTGCCTGCATCCATACCTGCACCTCCTGTGTGAACAGGTCCAAACCTGTTCCTTCATATTCCACTCCTGCCTGCCTGCATCCATACCTGCGTCTGCTGTGTGAACAGGTCCCTACCTGTTCCTTCTCAAGCCGTGCCCGCCTGTCCTGTGTCTCAAGCCGTGCCCACCTGTCCTGTGTCTCAAGCCGTGCCTGCCTGTCCTGTGTCTCAAGCCGTGCCCGCCTAAACCAGTGTCTCCAAGCCACGCCTGCTTGCCCTGTATCTGTTGTACCTTCTTGCCCTGTGTCTCAGTCTGCCTGTCAGTCACATCTGTCCAAGTGACTTGTCTCCAAGTGGGATCAGCAGCCACAGCCAGACACCACCCTGGAGTGGCACCCTGACAGCTATCTGCCGCACAAGCCTGACCTCACCATCAGAGGCTCCAGTGAAGACCAAGGTAGCTGTCGCAGTCACGCCCCTTCCAGGGTAGTCTGGTCTGTGGCACAGTGGGGCCACAACCCCCGGCTCGCGCCATTCAGCCAAGGCGCGGGCGTGACAATCACGTGATATATCTCTTGGAATGCCCCTGCAAACTGTGGTATATTGGGGAAACCACATGGGACTTTAAGACCAGAATAAATCAACATCGATATACTATTAGAAAGAAGAAACTTGATTTGCCAATCCCAAAACACTGTGTGGAGTGTAATCATACTGAGAGGGACTTGAGACTTAGAATAATTGATGTGGTCCCAATACAGAGAAGGGGTGGTGATAGAGAACTTATACTTAAGAGAAAGGAACTGAAGTGGATCTATGAGCTGAATACACTAAAACCGAAAGTGTTAAATGCTGAATTTAAACTAAATACTGTTATGTGAGAAAGTTCCTCTGTATGTGCTGTGTTGAGGGCCTATGGTTGTATAGGGAATAATTTTCTGTAATTTTTGTGATTATTCCTGATTTTAATTCTTTTTTATTCTTTTTTAGATATATCACTATTTGTAACAGTGTTGAAATTACCCTGGTGAAGATATTAAGAACATGGAGGACGAATGGACTTTCTGTAAAAACTTTTGTAAAAAAAATTTTTTGTGAAGTGACTTTTTGACTAAAAGTTTTTTTCTATGAATAGCTTTTTTATGTTGGTTCTGTCACGTGGCCAGCTAATTATATATATATATATATATATATATATATATATATATATACCTATTTGATGATCAGTGGATTATTACAGCTGCGGGAATAACTGATATATTGCCTTTTAGTCACTGGGGTGAATCAGGTGGCCTGATGAAGGTCATGTGGCACACGTGAGTGGCTATTTGGATAAACTGGAGGCAACCTGGCCAAATTGTTGTTCGGGGTTCCAGGGCAAATTAATAATAATAGTAAAATCTGTCACGCCGTCTCTGCATACTCACCTGGCCATCGCTCCCATGCCGCAGCCCCTCGCCACCCGACAGCCACGGCTGTCACCTCTGACAGGCGCGCGGCTGACGGCGTCTTTGCATGCAATGCGCATGCGCCATAGGCTGCGGCCGCGCCTCCCTTCTGCTTCTTGTGCTCCGGCTATGCACTGACCCGGAAGCACCCCTGACCAATGGCAGACCAGACAGGGGCATATCAGGCGCTTCCCGCTGGGGGAGGCACCTGATCGTTGAGTTTCCTAGCACACTGGGCCTTGCTTCTTCGTGTGCTCTCTGCAGTCTCACAGTCTCGTTCTCGTGTGCTCCCTGCAGCAGCCTCGCAGTCCGGCTATCCGTGTCGCCTGCTCCAGTCCTGCCATCCTACTCCAGTCCTGCCTCCGGTGTTCCTGTTCCATCCTGCTCCAGTCCTGCTGTCCTACTCCAGTGTTCCTGTTCCATCCTGCTCCAGTCCTTCGTTCCTACCCCAGTCCGGCCTCCGATGTTCCTGTTCCATCCTGCTCCAGTCCTGCTGTCCTACTCCAGTCCTGCCTCCGGTGTTCCTGTTCCATCCTGCTCCAATCCTGCCGTCCTACTCCAGTCCTGCCTCCAGTGTTCCTGTTCCATCCTGCTCCAGTCCTGCCGTCCTACTCCAGTCCTGCCTCCGGTGTTCCTGTTCCATCCTGCCCCAGTCCTTCCATCCTACTCCAGTCCTGCCTCCAGTGTTCCTGTTCAATCCTGCTCCAGTCCTTCCGTCCTACTCCAGTCCTGCCTCCGGTGTTCCTGTTCCATCCTCCAGTCCTTCCGTCCTACTCCAGTCCTGCCTCCGGTGTTCCAGTTCCATCCTGCTCCAGTCCTTCCGTCCTCCTCTAATCCTGTTTCCTGTGTTCCTGCTCCAGCCATCCCTCCATGTTCGTCTACTGTCTTACTCCATTCCTGTCTCCTGTGTTCCAGCTCTGTCCTGTCATCTACACTTCAGTCCCTCCACGTTCCAGTCTACAGTCTTACTCCACTCCTGTCTCCTGTGTTCCAGCTCTGTTCTGTCATCTACACTTCAGTCCCACAGTCCTACTCCAGTCCATCCTGAGCCGCCCCTCTCGGTACCGGCTACCGTGGTACTTGAACCCCTGGGCCTGCTCCTAACGGTCCCTATATAGGGGTCGGTTCCACCTGGCAGCTCGCCCGGGGCCCCTCGGTGCCACGGCCCAGAGGGTCCACTCCTGGAGATTCCGGCTCCAGACCAGCCACGCTAACAGTACAATCAGGCCATGGACTCCGCCGGTACTACTGCTGCTACCCAGAAAGAGTTACTCTTCCTGCGGGAGGATCAGGGACGCATTATGTCTGTCATGAAGTCTATGGACACCCGTTTGTCGGCCCTGCAGGTGGCCGATCCTGGAACTGCCAATCTACAGGCCAGTCTTCAAAAGGAGCTGGGCCAGCAATAAGATACTCAAGCCCATATTTTGTCTTACATGGCCTCCTTTGATAGCCGCTTGTCGGTCCTCCAGTCTGCCGCTGCAAATCCGACTCCTCCCTCCGCTCCTACAGCTCTCCCAACGCCCCGCCTCGCCAAACCACCTCGCTTCACTGGGGATCGCAAGCTCTGCAGGGGGTTCTTAAATCAGTGTAACTTCCACTTTGAATGGTTGCTGCAGCAATATCCCTCTGACCGGGCCAAAGTAGCCTTTATTATGTCCCATCTGGAGGGAGAGGCCCTGTCCTGGTTGAATCCTCTCTAGCAACGTGACGATCCCATTGTCTCAAGTCTTCCGGTTTTCATGGATACTTTTCGCAGGGTCTTCGATGAGCCAGGTCGGTTAGCCGCTCTCACCGAGTCACTCTATAACCTACATCAGGGTTCTCTCACGGTCGGACAGTATGCTATCCACTTTCGCACTCCGAGCTCGGCTGGAAAAACACGGCTTTGGTAGGGGCGTTCTGGCGTGGTCTTTCAGGCAGAATAAAAGATGAACTCGCAGGTTGAGATACCCCGCCCACCTTAGAGGACCTTATCTTGCTGGCTACCCGCATTGACCTACTCTTCCAGGAGCCCGCTCAGGAGTCAGCGAGAGACAGGAGGTCCACCAGGCCAGCTCTCACCCGTTCTGCCAGTCCTCGTTCAGCCGGGTCCCCTTCTTCGTCCTCGGTCGAGTCCATGCAGATAGACTGCCTCAGGTTGGCCGAGTTGCGTCAGCAAGAGAGGCAGGCACAAGGTCTGTGCCTTTATTGCGGAGGTTCACCACACTATATCCACACCTGTCCTAAGAGACAGGGAAACTCCTCCGCCTAGGTCAGGTAAGAGAGGCCTCCCTAGGTGATGATGATCCCTCTCAACCTCTTACTATATCTGTTCTTTTGCTTTCAGGGGAAAGACGTGTGTCCGAGGTGGCCTACGTGGATTCGGGCTGGTAACTTCATTCGGCCTGAAGAAGTGGACAAATACCAAATTCCCGTGGTTGCTCTATCTAACCCTCTCCAGATTGTCGCGGTGGATGGTAACCCGCTACAGGTGACCGTCACCTTGGTCACTGAAGAAGTGGAGTTGCAAGTTGGTGCCTTACATCGAGAGAAGATAGCCTTTTACGTTTTGCCTAAGCTCTCCCAAGTCATTCTACTCGGTCTCCCATGGTTAAGGACTCATCAGCCTGTTCTCGACTGGTCTTCTGGGGAGATACTCCGCTGGGGGCATCCGTGCCAAGCTCACTGTCTGACTCCTGTCCGCCTGGCGGCCGCTCCTCGACCACCCCAAAACCTTCCAGGTCTCCCTCCAGCCTAAAGTTCCTACGCCGATGTCTTTGATAAGAAGGAAGCGGAGGTCCTTCCTCCACACCGGCCTTTTGACTGCCCAATTGAACTTGTTCCCGGTTCAACCCCCCCAAGGGGCAGAATCTACCCCCTGTCTCCCGCTGAGACCACAGCCATGTCCGAGTACGTCCAGGAGAACCTCGCTAAAGGCTTAATACGGAAATCCTCGTCGTCCGCGGGAGTCAGGTTTTTCTTTGTCGGAAAGAAGGACGGAACTCTACGGCCGTGCATTGACTATAGGGGCTTGAATGAGATTACCATCAAGAACAGGTACCCTCTTCCACTCATTCCGGAGTTGCTTGATCGTCTCAGAGGGGCTCGGGTCTTCTCTAAGCTGGACCTCAGAGGAGCCTATAATCTGGTCCGTATCCGCGCTGGAGACGAGTGGAAGACGGCTTTCAACACTCGAGACGACCATTACGAGTACCTGGTCATGCCTTTTGGTCTCTGCAATGCTCCTGCGGTGTTTCAAGAGTTCGTCAATGAGATCTTCCGGGACCTCTTGTACTCCTGTGTGGTCGTGTACTTGGATGACATCCTCGTCTTCTCGCTGGATCTCTCGTCCCAGAGCGTCCGCTTGGTGTTACAGCGTCTGCGGGAGAACCGCCTGTATGCGAAGATAGAGAAATGTCTCTTCGAACAGACCTCTCTGCCATTTCTGGGATACATTATCTCCGACGCTGGACTGAGGATGGACCCCGAGAAGTTGTCTGCCATTCTCAAATGGCCTCGCCCCGTCGGAGTAAGGGCGATACAACGATTTCTCGGATTCGCCAATTATTACCGGCAATTCATCTCTCACTTTTCCCGCAATCACAAGACCTATTTCTGCTCTCACCCGTAAAGGGACTACTCCCAAGGATTAGCCTCCGGAGGCTGAAGAGGCCTTTCTGACCCTAAAACGGGCTTTCTCCACGGCTCCGATCCTGCATCGCCCGGAGATCAACCGACCTTTTGTACTCGAGGTGGATGCTTCCTCGACAGGTGCCGGGGCAGTATTGTCCCAGAGATCCGCCTCTAGTCGTCTGCACCCTTGTGGCTTCTTCTCCAAGGCCTTTTCTCCATTCGAGTGTAACTACTCGATCGGCGACCGGGAACTTCTGGCCATCAAGTTGGCCTTGGAGGAGTGGCTTCACCTCCTGGAAGGAGCTGTACATCCCTTTGTCATCTTCTCGGATCACAAGAATCTGGCCTATCTCCAGTCTGCCCAGAGACTCAACCCTCGTTAGGCCAGATGGTCCTTGTTTTTCACCCGATTTGACTTCGAGCTCCTTTTCCGTCCCGGCAACAAAAATACCAAAGCCGACGCTCTGTCCAGGGTCTTCCAGCCACACAAAACCATGGAGGAACCCTCGCATATCATTGACCCTACTAGGATCACCACAGTGGCTCCAGTGAACTTGCATGCTCCTCCTCCTTGAAAAACGCTTGTGCCTGAGAAGCTCAAGCGAAAAGTCCTTCTTTGGGGGCACTCCTCCAAACTGGCCGGCCATGCTGGGACTAAGAAGACCCTGGATCTTATCGCACGTCACTACTGTTGGCCCACGCTTCGCCAAGATGTACTCGATTTTGTGGCTTCTTGTCCATCCTGTGCAAAAAACAAAGTGCAACGAAAACCTCCGTCCGGCTTGTTGCTGCCGTTGCCCGTCCCTGCGGTTCCTTGGGAAAACATCGACATGGATTTCATCACCGACCTACCCTGTTCTTCTGGCTGCACAGTCATCTTGGTGGTGGTGGATCGTTTATCCAAGATGGCCCACTTCGTCCCTCTGTCCGGTCTCCCCTCGGCTCCGGAGCTGGCCAAAGTCTTCATCCACCAAATCTTCAGACTCCATGGACTACCTATGTGGCACCCCTGAGGCTCAGTCGCCACAGAGGTACTGCACCTTCTCCTAAGGTGTAGTGCCCCACCACCTAGGTAAGTTGGGAACTCCTTTCCACACTCCAACACTCACACCCCACACAACAGGGTAGTTCTGCACAACCACATTGCGGCTCAGTGCTTAGAGAGTAGCAGAGCACCTCTGGTGGTTCCCTGCATGCAACACTGGATGTGCTGGGAGGTGGGTGGAGTTTAGATACATAAAAGAGTGGGAAAGTTTAGAATTAGACATCAGTCTAGGTTGAGTCTGGCGGAAGGTCAGGTAAAGAGGACAGTCAGTCAGGAGAGTCTGAGCACGGGTCCGAGAGGAAGGAGATCCCTGGAAGAGGGAGAGAGGAAGGAGTGCTGCCGCTGCCTCAGTGATCGGAGCCAGCTGGCACGGGAAAGGAACAGAAGGAGAAAGATGTAGAACTGCAACCTAAGCTTCCATAAGAGAGAGAAGGATCAGTATGGAACGAAGGAGTAGGAGAACAGAGAGGAGATGTGGGTTGGAAGAGGAACCCTGCCTATAGGTTCTCAGCGCAAGGCCGGGGCCCGATCCCTGAGGTTGTATGGACACTTATGGTTCTGCAGCAGACACCGGTGGAGTAGTTGGCTGTAAATGCACTACTCCCATCTAAGACTTGGGGCACAACAGCAACTGAATAGAGAGCCAGAACTCTGGAGAAACGAGTCCCCGAGAGAGGCTACAGCTGTCTGCCATACGAGTAGAGTTGTTAGGAACATCTGACTGGAGGAACTCCAGAGTACCAGGGTACTGGAGCTCTTCACACCTTAAGGCGCAATAGAGGAGTCGTTCAGGAAAGGTACATGGTGGCGGAGTGTTGGAGAGGAGAATCCTGACTTGCCCGGGAGGTTGATTGAGTCTCTGCCCCGGAGGACACGGCATGGAAGCGGGCACCAGTGTGTACCACGAACTGTGAGTAAAGCTTTGGACCTGCAAGCCCTTGTGTCTTCCATTCATTTGTGTGCTAACACCGTCAGCACCGCTACATCTGGGTACCAACATTTTTCACACCGCCTGCGCCTATTCTCATCTATTGCAATTACACTGCCCTGGGGTTACAGCTTCACCTGTGGGGAGCTACACCATCTATGCTGTAACACACCATCAGCCCCAGAGGATCTGCACTCAGCGTTGGCTTAACATCTTGCTTGCCAAACACCACAGGTGGTGTCACGAACTATTCCATTTCATTAACTACAAACCACCATTGATTTGGGCGCCCAGGGCCATGGACTGGGTCACCGCTGCTGTGACACATCCCCCTGACACCGGCCCGGTACCGAGTACACCACAGCCCTGGGAGGGCGACCCACCTCAACCTCAACGCATTGTGTCGGACCGAGGGGTTTAGTTCACCTCCAAGTTCTGGCGATCACTTTGTAAGCTCATGAACATTTCCCTTGACTTCTCCTTGGCCTACCATCCACAGTCCAACGGGCAGGTGGAGCGTACCAACCAGACGTTGACTGGGTACCTACGTCATTTCTCCAACGCCCACCAGAACTATTGGGTTGACTTACTTCCCTGGGCAGAGTTCGCTTACTACAACTATGCTGGCGAGTCCTCTGCCAAGTCTCCGTTTTTCATTGTGTTCGGCAGACATCCTAGTGCTCCCCTTCCGATAACCCCTGCCTCCGAGGTACTCGCGGCCAACGCTTTGTCCTCCGAATTTTCCACGATTTGGGTCGAGACCAACACGTCTCTCAAGAAGTCCGCTGATGGGATGAAGAATTAAGCCAACAAGAAGAGATTGGATCCTCCACCCTATCGTGTCGGGGACAAGGTCTGGCTCTTGTCCAAATTCATCTGGTTGAAACTGCCTTCCTAAAAGTTGGGGCCACGCTACATCGGTCTGTTTGAAATTCTTGGACGTATCAACGAAGTCGCCTACAAATTGAGGTTGCCTGCTTCGCTCCGGGTCCCGAACACCTTCCACGTCCCTCTCCTGAAACCTGTGGTGTTGAATCGCTTCCATTCCTTGCCTGATTCCGGTCCTCAGCCGGTGGGTGCCGATGATGTCTTTGAAGTGGAGGACATTATCGCCATGAAGGTTAGAGGTAGGACATTTTTTCTTGTTGACTGGAAGGGCTTTGGTCCTGAGGAGAGATCCTGGGAACCTCGGGAGAATATCAATGCTCCTCGCATCCTCAAAAGATTTCTTGCTAATCTCTGGGGAGGGCGGCTTAGGGCTTGCCTTTTAGTCACTGGGGTGAATCAGGTGGCCTGATGAAGGTCATGTGGCGCACATGAGTGGCTATTTGGATAAACCGGAGGCAACCTGGCCAAATTGTTGTTCGGGGTTCCAGGGCAAATTAATAATAATAGTAAAATCTGTCACGCCGTCTCTGCATACTCACCCGGCCATCGCTCCCACGCCGCAGCCCCTCGCCGCCCGACAGCCACAGCAGTCACCTCTGACAGGCGCGTGGCCGACTGCGTCTTTGCATGCTGCACCTCCCTTCTGCTTCTTGTGCTCCGGCTATGCCCTGACCTGAAGGAACCCCCTGACCAATGGCAGACCAGACAGGGGCATATCAGGCCGCTTCTCCCTGAGGGAGACGCCTGATCGTTGTGTTTCCTAGCACACTGGACCTCGCTTCTTCGTGTGTTCTGTGCAGTCTCACAGTCCCATTCTCATGTGCTGCCTGCAGCAGCCTCGCAGTCCGGCTATCCGTGTCGCCTGCTCCAGTCCTGCCGTCCTACTCTAATGTTCCTGTTCCATCCTGCTCCAGTCCTGCCATCCTACTCCAGTCCTGCCTCCGGTGTTCCTGTTCCATCCTGCTCCAGTCCTTCCGTCCTACTCCAGTCCTGCCTCCGGTGTTCCTGTTCCATCCTGCTCCAGTCCTTCCGTCCTACTCCAGTCCTGCCTCCGGTGTTCCTGTTCCATCCTGCTCCAGTCCTGCCGTCCTACCCCAGTCCGGCCTCCGGTGTTCCTGTTCCATCCTGCTCCAGTCCTGCCATCCTACTCCAGTCCTGCCTCCTTTGTTCCTGTTCTATCCTGCTCCAGTCCTGCCGTCCTACTCCAGTCCTGCCTCCGGTGTTCCTGTTCCATCCTGCTCCAGTCCTTCCGTCCTACTCCAGTCCTGCCTCCGGTGTTCCTGTTCCATCCTGCTCCAGTCCTTCCGTCCTACTCCAGTCCTGCCTCCGGTGTTCCAGGTCCATCCTGCTCCAGTCCTTCCATCCTCCTCTAATCCTGTTTCCTGTGTTTCTGCTCCAGCCATCCCTCCACGTTTTCAGTCGACTGTCTTACTCCATTCCTGTCTCCTGTGTTCCAGCTCTGTCCTGTCATTCACACTTCTGTCCATCTACGTTCCAGTCTACAGTCTTACTCCACTCCTGTCTCCTGTGTTACAGCTCTGTTCTGCCATCTACACTTCAGTCCCACAGTCCTACTCCAGTCCATCCTGAGACGTCCCTCTCGGTACCGGCTACCGTGGTACTCGAACCCCTGGGCCTGCTCCTAACGGTCCCTGTATAGGGGTCGGTTCCACCTGGCAGCTCGTGCGGGGCCCATCGGTGCCACGGTCCAGAGGGTCCACTCCTGGAGATTCCGGCTCCAGACCAGCCACGCTAACACAATCCCTTTATATCTAAAAGATATTAGCAGCTATAGAGATTTCCATTTATACATAGTAATATTCAAAGAAATAACAGCGGTTAATAATGTTGTGACAAAAGGTGTTATTAGAACAGAATGATAATGGTGCTGCATGGTTTAAATAAAACGCTGGATTTAATATATAATATGAATGGTAATGAAGGACTAGTAGCGCTATTTGACCTTCTGACACACATAATATGGCGCTTTGGAAGTGATGAATACACCAGAGCGCCTGTGCAGAGAAGGGAAATGCCACACACGCTCTCCTATTGGCTGGCTGAATATGACAGGGCTGATGACTCATAGCACATGCGCAGTAGAGCTACAGGAACGCCAGATATAGCCTTTTCAGCGTTCATGGCGTCCTCCATGTGGTGGAATGTAAGCCAAAGGGATTATATGAGACACTGTAGTACTGTATAATTAATATGACTAATGAGCAATCATATAAACACTATTGAGATGGCGTTTAATATAAAGTATAAAGATTCTAACAGGCACATAGCACTTTTTGCACAATTTGCACATGCTGACTCTATTGACTATAATGAAAGAAATTGAATGCACTTAAATGTTTTTTTTGTAATGTAAAATGATTGACACTATTAAGAAATTGTTATATGGTCTATAAATAGACACTTTTCTGTAACACCCACTGCTTGAGAAAGGCTCAGTTGAGCCGAAACGTTGCCTTGATATGTGGGCTGAATAAAATGCACCACCATTTGAAAAGAGCTAATATGGAGTGCTGCCTTTATTTGGAGTGAATATTGGATATTGTGGCTGAAAACGGGACTTTCTGTCAGGGGCCGGGCACCCGAAGCTAAGTACTGTGCTGTTTCCTTTTTTTCAATATAGATAGATAGAGAGATAGATAGATATGGGATAGATAGATATACTTTAGAGAGATAGATAGATAGATAGATAGATAGATAGATAGATAGATAGATAGATAGAGTGCTTTGCAAATTAATTGGGACAAAGCATTCTTTGAACAGGTGTGAGTGCCTGTTCAAAGCAGTTAAAACTGGTTTGAATCACTGACTGGTAACCAACTTACGATTTTACTTAAAAAAATGCTTTGTCCCAATTAATTTGCACAGCACTGTAGATAGATATAGAGAGATAGATGGATAGATAGATAGATAGATAGATAGATAGATAGATAGATAGATAGATACATGTGGGATAGATAGAGATATACCAAAAGAGAAAACGGAAAAAGCAGCACAAAGAAAAAATCAATAAGGGTGCAAAGCCCTTCCAGGCATGTACCAAACCTTATATGCAAGATCCAAAGGAAAATGGAGTCAAGCCTTGAAAAAGGCTCAACATGAGCCGAAACGTCGCTGTGATGGGCTATTAAAATTTAGCAACTTTAAATCCTGGATTTGAACAGTGTGCTGCCTCCATTTTTATTTGGATCTTAGATAGAGATATAGATAGATAGATAGATAGATAGATATGGGGTAGATAGATAGAAAGAGATATAGATAGATATGGGATAGATAGATATGGGATAGATACTGTAGATATGGGATAGATAGATAGATAGATAGATAGATAGACTGTAGATGCATTTAAGCAGGCAACACTCGCTTTTAAATCTGCCCTCACCTCTGCTAAACAGGCCTACTTCACAACCCTTGTATCTTCCCTATCCTATAATCCCACACAGTTATTCAAAACTTTAAACTCCCTCCTCCGCCCACCACTGCCCTCTCTAACATCCCTCTTCTCTGCTGAGGACTTTGCCACACACTTCAAAAATAAGATCGACCAAACAAGGCAAGTCTTCCTTGTTCATCCACCACAACCCCTTTGTATACCAAACCAATGCCCAAACCCCATAACCTCCCTATCTAACATCACTGAAGGGGAGCTTAATTGTCTTCTCTCCAAATCTCACCTCACAACCTGTGCACTCGACTCCATCCCATCCCACCTCCTCCCCAACCTCACCACTACTCTTATCCCATCCCCAACCCACCTCTTCAACCTATCACTAACTTCTGGTACCTTCCCTTCTGCTTTCAAACATGCCACAATCACGCCTATCTGTCATGATCCCAGTGCAGGTTTTTGAGCTGCACACCGGGGGTTAATGTCTGGAGCTCTGTGCAGGTTTTGACCTGCACACTTGGGGTTAATGATTGTGGCCTCTTTCTGGTTCTGGGAGAGCTTCATAAACCTCTGGGTAGCTTCAATCCCTGCCAGTTATACTTTTGCCTTTGGCCTAGTGTGATGACCCCCGTGTGCCTGTTTGTTGCTATAGCTTGTTTATATGGTTCTGACCCGATTCTGTTTCCCGTTGTGAGTTTGCCTGTTGTTTTTGTACTGCATTATTATCTGTGTATGACTCATTGCCTGTGACCTGACTACTCTCTGCTCGCCCCTCTGGTACCTTGCAGCTATCTCTGTGTGTGACTCATTGGATACGTCCTGACTATTCTCCCTGTCTATGCCCCTTGGTAACTTTGTCTCGCAGTTACTCTGCTAGGAATTGTCTTGCAGCTCCTAGCTCTGTGGAGTTTAGGCCACGCCTCTAGCAGTCACGTGCTTCAGGTCCTGCGGCTCTGAAGTAAGCATCTATTCGGTTGCTGCCCGCTCCACAGGTAGCTTTGAGCACGCTTTCGCTTTACTCAGGGCACGCGCACTGGCTCAGTGAGCAAGTTCAGTGCGGTGTCTCTGACACTATCCTTAAAAAGTCAACCCTCGACCCAACTGCTATGTCCAGCTATCGCCCAATATTGCTGCTTCCATTCGCTTCCAAACTCCTGGAGAAGCACGTCCATACTGAACTTTCCTCCCACCTCTCACCTAACTTGCTCTTTGACAATCTACAATCTGGTTTCCACCCCATCACTCCACTGAGAGAGTCCTGACCAAAATTACTAACGACCTACTTACAGTCAAAGCTAACGGACAATATTCTATACTCCTCCTTCTAGGCCTGTCCTCTGCTTACGACACTGTTGACCACTGCCTCCTCCTACAGATCCTCTCCTCCTTTTGCATCAAAGACCTCGCCCTATCCTGGATCTCCTCATACCTTTCCAACCGCACATTCAGCATCTCCAACTCCTACACTACCTCCTCATCCCACCCTCTCTCTGTTGGAGTCCCCCAAGGCTCTGTTCTAGGATCCCTACTCTTCTCAATCTATACACTTGGCCTGGGGCAAGTCATAAAGTCCCATGGATCCCAGTACCATCTTTATACCGATGATACTCAGATCTACCTCTCTGGCCCAGACGTCACCTCTTTGCTGTCCAGAATCCCGGAGTGCCTATCAGCCATATTCTCCTTCTTCTCCTCTTGTTTCCTCAAACTCAATGTGGACAGATCTGAACTCATCTTTTCCCCATCTCACAGATCTTCCTTACTTGACCTATCTATCACAATTAACGACATCACGCTTTCCCCAGTACCAGAAGTCCGCTGCCTCGGAGTAACCATTGACTCTGCCCTGTCCTTCAAACCGCACATACAACCTCTTTCTACCTCCTGTCACCTCTAGCTCAAAAATATTTCCAGAATCCGTCCTTTCCTCAAACCTCAATCTACTAAAATGCTTGTGCATGCCCTCATCATCTCCCACCTCGACTACTGCAACATCCTTTTCTGTGGCCTCCCTGCTAACACCCTCACACCTATCCAGTCCATCCTTAACTCTGCTGCCCAACTAATTTATCTCTCTCCTCGCTACTCCTCCACTTCTCCCCTCTGCAAATCTCTTCACTGGCTCCCATTCCCTCAGCGTATCCAGTTCAATTTACTAATACTGACCTACAAGGCAATCTATAACCTGTCTCCCCCATATGTTTCTAAACTAATCTCCCGATACCTTCCCTCACGTAATCTCCGGTTCTCCCAAGACCTCCTTCTCTCCTCCATACTTATTCGCTCCTCACCCAGCCGCCTCCAAGATTTCTCCCTAATATCCCCCAATGGCTGGAGTCACACTGCCATAATTCTCATGCGAGAATCGCATCGTAAAACTTGCCCTGGCCGGCACCTCTCCTGACCTGAGCTTGACAGCTGCATAGTAATCCATATGCTGTCATGCTCAGGTCAGGAGAGGCGCCGGCCAGTCAGTGAAGTGCGATGCGATTATCGCACGAGAATTATGACAGTGTGACTCCAGCCATTCTCTGGAATTCTTTGCCCCAACTCATCCGATTATCAACCACACTCGGATCCTTCAGACGGAACCTGAAAACGCATCTCTTCAGGAAAGCTTACAGCCTACAATGATCCCTGCTATCTCCTCACCACTACTGGAGCTACCGCCTCACCATCACTGGAGTTGCTGCAACCCCCCAACCTACTGTCTCCTTCCCCACCATCCTGTAGCATGTAAGCCCGAAAGGGCAGGGTCCTCTCCCCTCTGTATCAGTCTGTCATTGTAAGTTTGTTTACTGTAAGTGATATCTGTAATTTGTATGTAACCCCTTCCCATGTACAGCACCACGGAATCAATGGTGCTTTATAAATAAATAATAATAACATAGATACTGTAGATATGGGATAGATATGAGATAGATATGAGATTGATACTGTATGGTGCTTTATAAATAAATAATAATATAGATAGATAGATATGGGATAGATATTAGATAGATATGAGATAGATAGATAGATAGATAGATAGATAGATAGATAGATATGGGGTAGATAAATAGATAGATTGATATGGGATAGATAGATAGATAGCTAGCTAGATAGATAGATAGATAAATAAATCAAGAAAAAAGGGCAGCACTACCAAAATAATATAGTAGGTGCAAAACCTATTCAGCAGTGTCCAAACAGCCAAATTAACAAAAGGAAAAAAAATAGGCAGCACTCAAATTACATGTGAAAACAGTGGATACTTTACTGATCCTCAGGTGGCAACGTTTCAACGGTGACCCGTCTTTGCCAAGCTGCCTATTTTTTTTCCTTTTTTTAGATAGATAGATATTGGATAGATAGATCAATAGATATGGGATAGATAGATAGATATATAGATAGATATAGATAGACATGGGATAGACAGATAGATAATGTAGATAATAGATATGGGCTAGATGAATAGATAGATAGATAGATAGATAGATAGATAGATAGATAGATAGATAGATAGATATGGGATAGATAGATATGGGAGGGAGAGATAGATAGATAGATAGATAGATAGATATGGGAGGGAGAGATAGATAGATAGATAGATAGATAGATATGGGATAGATAGATAGATAGATAGATAGATAGATAGATAGATATGGGATAGATATATATGAGATAGATAGATAATGGGATAGATAGATAGATAGATAGATAGATAGATAGATAGCTATGGGAAAGATAGATAGATAGATATAGGAGAGAGCTATAAATATGACATAGATATATAATGAATAGATAAGTAATAGAGAGCGATAGAGATAGCACATAGATATAAACCAGGGAGCGCTGCCTCACACTGTATGATCTGTAGGCAATCAATGAATATATGAAATGTAAACTTCATTACTGGTATATAGAATCTACTTCTACCATGAAGGCCCCCAGCGCACATATCGGCCAGTTTGTGTTTCCCACCAGCCACAAGGCACATTTCCCTGGAGGGATCCAGCCCTCTTGTTCCTCAGATCTGCCTCTATGTGGATGGATTCATCCAGACTGACTCCTCACATTGCTCTGTCATTACAAGCCCCGCCCAGTCTCTACACACCTTGACTGTCCATCCAACCAGTGCATAGGTGTGTCAGATGACAGCCAATCAACTACAAGGTGTGTCCTGTCCCTTTAAACTGAGCGGCAGTGAGCGGCGGCCAGTGATCAGAGCAGGAGGAGAGAGATGAGGAGCAGAGCCCAGTGTGCACAATGCCGGCCGGCCTCCACCTGCTCCTGGCCGCCCTGCCCCTCCTCACCCTTCTAGGACAGCCAGCGGACGCCTATTTTGGGTGAGAAACCACTTTTTCACTTGTTCTGCAGTAAGTTACAAACCCTCTCCAGCTGCCCTCAGGAGATGAGATACTTTTCTGCTGCTGTTCATTGTAGCTTTTATTTCCATGTAATATTTCCCTAGAGGTTAGTGTGACAGAAATCTGCAGTAATAAAGTGGGAGCAGCATGATACCATAGTATGTGCTGTTAATGCATACATGCAATCAATGTGCTTATAGAAATCACTTTCCATCATCTGGGGGAACTACAAGTCCTAGCATTCCCGGTCTCATTATGTTGTGTGCTAGTGATGGAAGTAGAGGTCTCAGGATTTCCATCTGATTATTATGGGCACCTCTGGGAAAACTACAAGTCTAAGCTTCCCTCATCTGTTTCTATGTAACCCCTGGGAGAACCTGAAGTCCCAGTAGTTGTCATCTCTCTCCAGCTGTGGTCTGCCAACCTGTACAATAGCTAGGGAGCTTCAGCTTGGAAGTCTACATCTCTGGGGGAACTAAAATTACCAAAATGTCCTGTGTGGGCTAGTATTATTAGTTTAGGCTTTTAAGCCCCATTATTACCTGCCCAAGTATTTTGCGCTGCTCTGACCAATCAGATTTGTGGAACATATCCTATCTGCGATTATTCAGCCTCGTTATTACCATGATCAGAGCAGAGATTATGACCTAGATTCCCAAAGTGAAGAGATTATCTGGAAAGCTTTCATCCCCATCATAGTTATCCTGTGCAGAGACAGACAGGTCAGAAGAAAAAATGTTCAAAATTTGATGTTTAATGGAGAATGCTACACATGATGACACACTAAAATGTGTGTGTGTATATATATATATATATATATATATATATATATCTACATAGACATTTAAAATATATAAATATAATATAAATATCTTTTTCAGATATAGTAGCCATTTAAAATATAATAGCAAATATTTTTTTATATATATATAAAATTAAGTATTATTGTGAAATAATAATGATCAAATGATCAATATGATCCTAATTTATCTTACATTTGCCCACAAGTTTGTTCATGTGATATAAATCAAATTCTCGTGTGTGTGTATATATATATATATATATATATATATATATATATGTGTGTGTGTGTACATGCAAGTCTTTATGCTGTATCGTATGAACAAAGGATCAGAACAATTGTGATATTCTAATTATTTCACAATATATGTGATTTTTTTTAATCCATTTTTGCTTATTGGTAAATCTTAATCAATGAGACCATTCAAGTAAGACTTATTTCACGTAACGCAGAAATATCTAAATTTCATAACTCCTGCATGTGTATATGCTTGCATAGATTTTTCATTGTTTTTTTTCTTTCTGAAAGGGTTAAGGCGACCTGATAAATGCACATTTTTCATCTTCTTTTCTCACACTTCTATCCCAGAGATTTCCCTTTCCTGTTTTCTCAGAGTCAGATTTTTCCCCTCCCTGTGTAGACCATCTCATTCTCTCTCTCTCAAGCTCTTTGGTGATTTGTGCTGAGCTTGGAGACCTTGAAATGAAGATACTTTCCCTCAAATATTTACACTCATAAGATCTCATAATATGGGTAATCGCAGGTGACGGGAGCGCAGGGCAGATACGCCGGCCTCCAGCTGTACCTGATGTTGTGTGTGTGCCTGTGAATGTGCAATGATAATAAAAACAGTCACTGAACTTTTAACAGTAACCAAAAAATCTCTATGAGGGCTAAGTAATTAAATGTGGCAACAATCAGCTTCTTTTGGAGGAAAATTCCATAATCTTTCCGATCATAGCAGATTTTATGCATCTATAATTTGATTGTATAATGATTTAATGTATGACCCAGTGATGGAGAAGATAAGTACAAGTTAGAGTGAAATAAGATTAAAGTCAGCTTGTTTGAAAATGTCAATTTATAAAAAGATTCTTTTTTTTCCATGTAAAAGAGAAAAAAAAAATATATTCTGAAATAGATGATGGGTGGTGAAAATTAACGACCTGTAATGAAATCATGTAACTTTTGATGTCAAACTGTTGCGTTAAAGAACCCAAACACAGAAGCTCCTACAACAAATCTGCCATGGATAAATATTCATCTGCTTAGTCAAAGGTTTATTTAATTATTTTAAATGCTAAAAATTATATTTATTAATATACCGTGGTATAAAGTAAGGTTATTTGTTAAAGAATATAATGAAATAAGCCTGGATACCAAGTTTACAGGGAAAGTTTTGGATAAAAAAATTGCTTTCTTTTTTCTTTAAATATAAATTTTTAGGGGAATGTAAAAATAGCATTACGCTATATTGCAATGAATGGAAGGAAAGCTAGACTTTTACTTGATAATCAAACTTAATAATCAAACTTTTAAAAGAAATCGCTGGTTAATCTCAAGATAATTTGTCCATGAGACTTTTGATATTATAAATTAAAAATATTTTTGTAATATTGTAGGACTTTTATTGATGTGGATACAGTCTGGCTTAACAATAATTGCACACAACATAAACCTTATAGTTTGTGAGAAGGATTCAAAAGTAATATCGGATTGATAAACTTCCACAGACCAAAATTAAAATCCCTGGAGAGAGAGGAGATTGCAGAAGATGGGTAGATAAAAGCTGCACTCCTTTTAGGAAAATAAGGACTCATCTAAGGGTATGTGCACACATTGCAGATTCTGCTGCAGATTTTTTCGCGTGGATTCTGCAGAATCCGCAGGTAAAATGACCTGCGGGTTTTCTGCGGATTTATAGCGGATTTTGTGCGGATTTCGCCTGCCTTTTACACCTGGGGATTCTTAGAATGGAATAGGTGTAAAAACGCTGCGGAATCCGCACAAAGAATTGACATGCTGCGAAAAATAAACCTCTGCGTTTCTGCGTGGAATTTTCCGCAGCATGTGCACAGTGGTTTTTGTTTTCCATAGGTTTACATGGTACTGTACGCCGCATGGAAAACTGCTGCGGATCCGCAAGGCCAAATCCGCAACGTGTGCACATACCCTTAGGATATGTTCCCACACAGTTTTGATTTCTTTTTACGTGGTGTCTGCTTCAAAATCCTCATGAAAATCTGCTTTAGATATTCCATGACTAGTTTCCTATTCAATGAACACACCTAGAATGAGCATAGTGCTGATTCTTCCGCATGGAAAAAGAAGCCATTTGTCAAGTATGCTTGAAGAAAGACTTAAAATTTAACCTCTTAATCAATTGAAGCAAAAAAAAAAAAAAAAGATGCCTCATAAAAATATGTCAAAATCAGCACCAAAAAGCACACAAAAAACACTTTTTTTTAATTAAGCCAGAAAAATCTCCATCAGATAACTCCATGTGACCGTGCACTGAAGCAAACATTTTGAAGACCAAAATATGGTAGAATGAGATTAACTAAAATGTATCCTCCTTTTTGGAAATAAAAATGATTGCATGAAAAAACACCAACTTGTTGCATGAAGTTTCCCCTTGGGGTCCTAATAAGAACTAAAAAGGAAAATACTGTATGTATTTCTAATACGTGTGTAGATGAGTTGTTGTATATACATATACTTGAGATTTCATTAGAACCCAGAGAAAAGTCCACACAACAAGTTTTATTTTCATGCAATCACAATATCACAGCCATATGGAAATCCAGGTACATGTGCAATGTTATGTGATTTCATGGGAATCCATCAAACAAGCTAGTACAATGAGATCTAAATTGCTTACCAAGGTCACACGCTCAGTATTTGGCCAGGAGTGGGTGATAAATCCAGAAGTGGTGACGGGTTTCTATTATACTGTTCCTCTGATTGTTCCACTCCTGGTTTTAGCTTCCAGATACTGAGGTAAAATACTGATGGTGTGAACGTGGGCTTAGTGTGATAATTTATTATTAGAAATGTTTTGCTAACTTGATTGGCCCTGAATTCTTTGTATACTTTTTCAGCATTTTTGTGAATTTGACGTAATCGTACCAGTGTAGCTTATAAATTGATTAAAAGAAAAAAAGCGGATTGCACCCAGAACAATGCTATTTGGTGTAATGAAAAAATTGCAGCATGCTGTGATCTTCATTCTGAAATCGGTACAGTGCAAAAAAAAAAAATCGCATGTCATACGGACCATTGGTGTGGCATCCGATATTTACGGATACATTACAGCTCTGTAACACAGGAAACTGTAAATGGTCCTGTACATGATTAATAGCTGCTGAGTAAAAAAAAATAAAAATGGATTGTATGCGGATGACAAGTGTACCCTATCACTACAGCACTGCCCTTTATCTCATCCAGTTTACCTTAAAGGGAACCTGTCACCTGTTTTGGCCGATATAAGATACAGCCATCACCTTTCAGGGCTTATCTACAGCATTCTATAATGCTGTAAATAAGCCCCCGATCCGACCTGCAAGAGAAGAAAAATATGTTTTATTATACTCACCCGGGGGCGGTCGGGTCCGATGGGTGTCGAAGGTCCGGGTCCAGCACCTCCCATCTTCTTATGATCGCCACCCTCCTGCTTGCTTCATTGCTCCCCAGCATCGCACTTCTGCGCAGGCGTACTTATCTGCCCTGTTGAGGGCAGAGTAAAGTACTGCAGTGCGCAAGCGCCGGGAAAGGTCAGAGAGGCCCAGCGCCTGCGCACTGCAGTATCTTGCTCTGCCCTCAACAGGACAGATAAGTACGCCTGCGCGGGAGCATGATGTCGGGGAGCCATGAAGCAATCAGGAGGGCAGGAATCATAAGAAGATGGGAGGCGCCAGACCTGCAACAACCATGGGACTGGATCGCCCCCCAGATGAGTATAATAAAATTTATTTTTCTTATCTTTCAAGTCGGATCGGGGGCTTATCTACTGCATTATAGAATGCGGTAGATAAGCCCTGAAAGGCGGTGGCCACATCTTATATTGGCCAAAACTGCTGACAGGTTTGCTTTAAAATCACCGCTTAGCACAGTGATTGGTCGCAGCGGTCATGTGCTGTAGTCTTGATGCCACTGCTGCCGCCATATCAGCTACTTTACATTTAACCCCAAAAAGCATAGTATTTACTAAAGAAAAAAAAAATACACTAAAATACATAATGGGGAGTCACATCAGTCTCCGTCTTAAGTTGGGCTTTTGCCTATGGATTATATTTTGATTGAGTACTGTTGGGCCCATCTAATTTGATGGAGCTCACCTACAACTCCAGTCACAGCCCATGGACAAGGGGGTGAATTGTTTTTGTGGAAGAAAGGTTGCCCCTTTTTTGAATCTCATAATGTCACATATCACAAGATTGCCGGCAACAAACACAAGTTTTGGTCTATTGGATGCCAAGGGTTTGAGACGAGCTATGATCCCTATTGTTAAACCCTTAAATGCAGCTGTCCAGTATTGACAACAGCATTTAAAGGTATTTTCCAGTTTTGGAAAACCATATTACCTGTTTGATGTTTGTTTAAAAAAAAAAAAAAAAAAAAGCAAAAAACAAACTTTGTTTTACTCACTACTTTCGGGGTCCAGCGCAGTGTTTTCACCACTGCTCCCGGTGTTATTGTCTGCAGCACTAACATCACATCGACAGCGCTACAGTCAATCAGTGAGATTAGTGGCCTTGAGTAACTTGTGTGATCAACCCAGGCAGAACCACTGAGCTCATTTATTGGCTTTTAATAAACCAACTGTAGTGGAAGGGACAGTGGGTTTTCAAAAACAGGAGATATCCGATAAGCCACACGATTTTACCTGGGTGTCCTTTGTGGGTGCCCATTTCTCCTTCACCCAAGATGTGATTGAAGTATGTTGATACGCAAAAATGCAGTAGAAAGTAATCAAAACATCATATGTACCCCAAAATAGTGCCACTTAAAATATCAGCTTACCAAGCAAAAAAAACGCTCTAAGGCTATAGAGTCATGCGACCGTATTTTGTCTCATCCGAGGAAATCAATTCAATAATGTCATGTGTGATCCAACTTTCTCAGATGAGGAGAAGATGGTAAAAAAAAATCTCCATCTTCTTCATTCTTTCAGTCCGTGCAATTCAGAATGCAAATCAATGAGTCAGTTTCCACGGACTCATTGATTTGCATTTACTAAAATAGTAAAAAAACAAAACATCATGGCAATGATACTGAATTGGAGAATTGTGTTGCCAAGTAATTTTTGTAAAAACAAAACCCAAGAAACGAATTAGCATTTTTTTCACCATTTCACCTCAAATAGACTTTTTCCCGTTTTTTTAATACATTATATGGTAGAATCAATGGTGTCAATCAGAGAATATGGAGAATGGAGACAACGCAGGCTAGCGGCAAACAGTCGGTATTCTAAAGCAGCAGGGCTAGCAAAGGTAATAAGAAAAGGCTATTAAAGTAAATATATAATCCAATCACTTCACTGCTGGAGTTCACAAAAGTTCAGGAAATACTTATGGAATGTTTCTTCTTATGTGTGCTGGGTTTGAGGCTGCCTTCACATAGTGCAGAAGAGCAGGCAACTCAAGCAACCCAAAGTGGCAACTTGGAAGGAGTCTTTGCCCAACAATCAATGGAAAAATCTTCAGGATCATATTTAGGCAAGATGAAGAGTGGAGCTTGAAGAAAACCAGAATGCTGTATAGAGGCTTTAGTGATGTGCTACAGATAGAAAATTGCTAGATACCAGCAGATAGATTTTTCTAGGTCAGATCATATGAAGAAGGGTATGTCACTGATGGTCTTCTTAGGTATGGACTTATGGTGCAGTGCCAGTCTACTAGATCGATGGTGGTCTCTACACTTCTGTCTTGCATAAGAATTTTTAAGGTTCTTTTTTTATCAAGTGTCTTCCCTTTAAGATATTAAGGGAGCTAAGTAATCGGAGAATCTATAGATATCTTATGTTTGCGGCAACAATATACTCATAAGTAGTGTTGAGCATTCCGATACCGCAAGTATCGGGTATCGGCCGATACTTGCTGTATCGGAATTCCGATACCGACTTCCGATATTTTTTCAATATCGGAATTCGGCATCGGAATCGGAAGTTCAGTTGATTGACGGCCTGACGTCATCATGATGCGCGGTGTGTGCGCATCATGATGCGCCGTCATTTCGGGCCTTCCGGGGGTCTCTGCCGGCCTGCCGGGGGGCTGTGCCGGCCTGCCGGGGGGCTGTGTGGACTGCCCGGGGTCTGTACCGGCCTGCCGGGGGGCTGTGCCGGCCTGCCGGTGGTCTGTGCACCCTGTGGGGGTCTGTACCGGCCTGCCGGGGGGCTGTGCCGGCCTGCCGGGGGGCTGTGCCGGCCTGCCGGGGGGCTGTGCTGATGTCCGGGGGTCTGTGCAAGCATCGTCCGATGGGACTACAAGTCCCATCGGGCGATGCCTGCTACCATGACAGTGATTGACACATTAGCCAATGATGGGACAGTAGTAGTCCCATCATCCGGCTAATGTGTTAAATGTTAAAAAAAAAAAAATAAAAAAAAAAAAATACTACATGCATGCTACATACATACTACATGCTACATACATACTACATACATGCTACATGCATGCTACATACATACTACATGCTACATACATGCTACATACATGCTACATACATACTGCATGCTACATACATACTACATACATACTACATACATACTACATACATACTACATACATACTACATACATACTACATGCATGCTACATACATACTACATGCATGCTACATACATACTACATGCTACATACATACTACATATATACTACATGCATGCTACATACATACTACATGCTACATACATACTACATATATACTACATGCATGCTACATACATACTACATGCTACATACATACTACATATATACTACATGCATGCTACATATTACATGCTACATACATACTACATACATACTACATGCTACATACATACCACATATATACTACATACATACAATACATTCATACAATACATACATAGACATACAGTACATATAACATAGAGTAACATACTTACCAATACTTGTCACATTGTTCCCCGAAGCCATTGTCTTTTCCGGGATAAATATTAACATAACAAACCACAAAAATACTCACCCACGATCCGAAGCAGTCCACGAGTGTGTCCCACGACGATCTTGGGTAGAGAACTGCAGCATCAGATGATGCTGCCGTTCTCTACGGGCTGCAGGAATCCAATGACGGAAGGTAGGTATCCTTCCGCACTGTATTCCTCCGCCACTTAAAAAAAAAAAAGTCCCTAGTCTCACTTTATGCCATTGCTGCGTGGGAATTTCCCACACAGCAATGGCATAAAGTGAGACTAGGGACTTTTTTTTTCTAAGTGGCGGAGGAATACAGTGCGGAAGGATACCTACCTTCCGTCATTGGATTCCTGCAGCCCGTAGAGAACGGCAGCAACAGCTGATGCTGCAGTTCTCTACCCAAGATCGTCGTGGGACACACTCGTGGACTGCTTCGGATCGTGGGTGAGTATTTTTGTGGTTTGTTATGTTAATATTTATCCCGGAAAAGACAATGGCTTCGGGGAACAATGTGACAAGTATTGGTAAGTATGTTACTCTATGTTATATGTACTGTATGTCTATGTATGTATTGTATGAATGTATTGTATGTATGTAGTATATATGTGGTATGTATGTAGCATGTAGTATGTATGTAGTATGTATGTAGCATGTAGTATGTAGCATGTAGTATATATGTAGTATGTATGTAGCATGTAGTATGTATGTAGCATGCATGTAGTATATATGTAGTATGCATGTAGTATGTATGTAGCATGCATGTAGTATGTATATGGTATGTATGTAGCATGTAGTATGTATGTAGCATGCATGTAGTATATATGTGTTATGTATGTGGTATGTATGTAGCATGCATGTAGTATGTATGTAGTATGTATGTAGCATGTAGTATGTAGCATGCATGTAGTATGTATGTAGTATGTATGTAGCATGCATGTAGTATATATGTAGTATGTATGTAGCATGTAGTATGTATGTAGCATGCATGTAGTATGTATGTAGCATGCATGTAGTATGTATATGGTATGTATGTAGCATGTAGTATGTATGTAGCATGCATGTAGTATATATGTGTTATGTATGTGGTATGTATGTAGCATGCATGTAGTATGTATGTAGTATGTATGTAGTATATATGTAGTATGTATGTAGCATGTAGTATGTATGTAGTATGTATGTAGCATGCATGTAGCATGCAGTATGTATGTAGCATGCATGTAGTATATATGTAGTATGTATGTAGCATGTAGTATGTAGCATGCATGTAGTATATATGTAGTATGTAGCATGTAGTATGTATGTGTTATGTATGTAGCATGTAGCATGCATGTAGCATGCATGTAGTATATATGTAGTATATATGTGGTATGTATGTAGCATGCAGTATGTATGTAGCATGCATGTAGTATATATGTAGTATGTATGTTGCATGTAGTATTTATGTAGTATGAATGTAGCATGCATGTAGTATGTAGTATGAATGTAGCATGTATGTAGTATGCATGTTGTATGTATGTAGCATGTAATTTTTTTTTTATTTTTTTTTTACATTTAACACATTAGCCGGATGATGGGACTACTACTGTCCCATCATTGGCTAATGTGTCAATCACTGTCATGGTAGCAGGCATCGCCCGATGGGACTTGTAGTCCCATCGGACGATGCCTGCACAGACCCCCGGAGCCTGCACAGACCACCGGCAGGCCGGCACAGCCCCCCGGCAGGCCGGCACAGCCCCCCGGAGCCTGCACAGACCACCGGCAGGCCGGCACAGCCCCCCGAAAGGCCCGTACAGACCCCAGAGAGGCTGTACAAGGGCAGGAAAGGGTTTTTCTTATTCCGATACCGGAAGTCCCATAGACTTGAATGGGACTTCCGGTATCGGAATCGGCGATACCGATACTTTTTTTAAAGATCGGCCGATACCATCCGATACGATACTTTGAAGTATCGGACGGTATCGCTCAACTCTACTCATAAGCTTAGACATTGACTATGTGAGATACTAAACCATCAAAACATAATCCATTGTTTTCCTCAGGTTAACTAGCAAGGAGTCACTGTCACACTACACATCCCCTTCATCTGTAACTGGCAGTAACCACAACCGACCCCACCTCAAGCAGTGCGATCTGCTGCCCCTCACTCGGAGGCAGAAGAGATTGTGTCGAAAGGAACCAGGTTTGGCAGAAGCACTTAAGGAAGCCGTTCGATTGGGCATTGTGGAATGCCAATACCAACTGCGAAGTGAGCGCTGGAACTGCAGTTTACAAGGCAGGGGGAGTCTCTTAAAAAGAGGTAAGAAATTTAATGAAGCCTCTGCCTCCCCAACTGTATTTTCTGCCAAAGTTTTTCTTCACTGATAACTCACTGGCCTAACTACACAGCTAAAGATTGGCTTAGCTTTCAAAGAACTACAGGGTGGGCCATTTATATGGATACACCTAAATAAAATGGAGAATGGTTGGTGATATCAACTTCCTGTTTGAGGCACATTAGTATGTGGGAGGGGGGAAACTTTTCAAGATGGATGGTGACCATGGCGGCCATTTTGAAGTCAGCCATTTTGGATCCAACTTTATTTTTTCCAATGGGAAGAGGGTCATGTGACATATCAAACTTATTGAGAATTTCACAAGAAAAACAATGGTGTTTTTTGTTATTTTGACCATTTCTCATTTTCTAAAAGTAAATACAAAATTTAGAGCTTGGAAATTCGAAGACAGTCAGTTGTTTATAGAATAAAAGAGCAATTTACATTTTTCTCAAAAATGTACCTATAAAGAGAAATATCAGACAAACTGAACATTTGAAAGTGGTCTCTTAATTTTTGCCAGAGCTGTATGTATATGTATATATATATATATATATATATATATATATATATATATTTCATAATTTTTTAAATTATGCAAATGTAAATTGTGCTTTTAGTCTTCAAACTTCTGACAACATGTCTCCGAATTTCCAAGCAATACATTTTTTTTTCTGAAAAGGAGAAATGGTTGAAAATAAAGTTCATAATCATTTAGAAACAACAATACTAATGTTTTAGCTCAGGAAGAGTTCAGAAGTCAATATTTTGTGGAATAACCATGATTTTTAAAAACAGCTTTCATGCGTCTTGGCATGCTTTCCAACAGTCTTTGTCAATGCTTCTGGTGCAAAAATGTAAGCAGTTCTTCTTTGTTTGATGGCTTGTGACTATCCATCATCCTCCTGATTACATTCCAGAGGTTTTCAAAGGGGTTCAGGTCTGGAGATTGGACTGCCCATGACAGGGTTTTGATGTGGTCATCTCTTAATTTTTGCCAGAGCTGTGCGTTCAGTATTTTGATTTTTTTTAATTAGCTTCAAGTTTTCAATATCACAAAATGTTTAAAAGAAGTGACCTGACATTTCTTTAGGCATTTTCTCTATGAAGCCGCTCCATACATTATAATATAAGTCAAGTGGAAGGCTACAAAAATGCCACAAAGATGTCTGGGCATTTTTTATGCATTTTGAAAGTGCTTGTAAGGTGTCATGAAAAGTAAGTGTTTTATTTATTGCTTAAGGCTGCGTTCACACAATGACTATTTGGTGAGTGTTTTACGCGGTGTATTTTGGAAAAAATGCAAGCAGCCTATGTAACTTAATTGGTGGACAAATGTTGAAAATCTACAACATCAAAAACTCACCATGAAACATAGCCTAATGAATTTAAAAAAATGTAAGAAAATTGGCCACAAAAGTCCAAAAAAAACACCCGGCTTAAAACACATTTACAAAACGCTTCTGGAAAATGTTAATTAAATGCTAAAAAAAGCTTTAGAAAATATCACATAGAAGAAGCATTTCCTGGAGCTGTTTCTACTAAAAAAAACTTGTACTTTTTGGCTTCCTCAGCAGAAAAAACTGTTTGCACATACCCTTAGATTTACTTGTTGGCTATATAATACAGTCAGCTTCTGTGTTCAACTCCTGATCATGCTCCATACATGCTGTGCATGCGGGGTCCGGCAGGCTTTCTTGGATGCAGTGGGCCCTGACACTTGCCCGAGTTCACAGGATGCTGGTACCCAGATTGATTGTGTATCTACAGGATCTGCCAAAAATATTTGACAGATTAGGGTGCCACTGCTAGGACTCACATATAGTGGGCTCAGAAAGTAATCAGACCCCTTTAAATTTTTCACTCTTTGTTTCATTGCAGCCATTTGGTAAATTCAAAAAAGGTCATTTTTTTTCTCATTAATGCAATCTCTGCACATCTTGACTGACAAAACAGAAATGTAGAACATTTTTCAAATTTATTGAAAAAAAAACCTGAAATATCACATGTTCATAAGTATTCAGACCCTTTGCTCAGACACTCATATTTAAGTAACATGCTGTCCATTTCCTTGTGATCCTCCTTGAGATGGTTCTACTCCATCATTGGAGTCCAGCTGTGTTTAATTAAACTGATAGGACTTGATTTGTAAAGACACACACTTGTCTATATAAGACCTCACAGATCACAGTGCATGTCAGACCAAATGAGAATCATGAGGTCAAAGGAACTGGCCAAGGAGCTCAGAGACAAAATTGTTACAAGGCACACGTCTGGCCAAGGTTACAACAGAATTTCTGCAGTACTCAAGGTTCTTAAGAGCACAGTGGCCTCCATAATCCTTAAATGGAAGAAGTTTGGCACCACCAGAAGTCTTCCTAGACCTGGCCGTCTAGCCAAACTGAGCAATTTTGGGAGAAGAGCCTTGGTGAGAGAGGTAAAGAAGAACCCCAAGATCACTATGGCTGTGCTCCACAGATGCAGTAGGGAGATGGGAGAAAAGTCCACAAAGTTAACTATCACTTCAGCCTTCCACCAGTCGGGCCTTTATGGCAGAGTGGCCTAACGGAAGCCACTCCTCAGTGCAAGACATACAGTGGGGAAAAAGTATTTAGCCAGCCACCAGTTGTGCAAGTTCTCCCACTTAAAAAGATGAGAGAGGCCTGTAATTGACATCATAGGTTGACCACAACTATGAGAGTGAAAATGAGAAAATAAATCCAGAAAATCACCTTGTCTGATTTGGCAAGATTTATTTTGCAAACTATGGTGGAAAATAAGTATTTGGTCACCTAAAAATATGCAAGATTTCTGGCTCTCACAGACCTGTAACTTATTCTTTAAGAGGCTCCTCTGTCCTCCACTAAATACCTGTAGTAATGGCACCTGTTTGAACTTGTTATCAGTATAAAAGACACCTATCCACAACCTCAAACAGTCACACTCCAAATTCCCCACTATGGTGAAGACCAAAGAGGAAGGACACCAGAAACAAAATTGTAGCCCTGCACCAGGCTGGGAAGATTGAATCTGCAATAGGCTAGCAGATTGGTGTGATGAAATCAACTGTGGTAGCAATAATACGAAAATTGAAGACATACAAGACCACTGATAATCTCCCTCAATCTGGGGCTCCATGCAAGATCTCTCCCTGTGGGGTTGAAATGATCACAAGAACGATGAGCAAATATCCCAGAACCACATGGGGGGACCTAGTGAATGAGCTGCATAGAGCTGGGACCACTGTAACAAAGACTACCATCAGTAACATACTACACCGCCAGGGACTCAGATCCTGCAGTGCCAGACGTATCCCCCTGCTTAAGCCAGTACATGTCCGGGCCTATCTGAAGTTTGCTAGGGAGCATTTGGATTATCCAGAAGAATTTTGGGAGAATGTCATATGGTCTGATGAAACCAAAGTAGAACTGTTTGGTAGAAGCAAAACTCGTCGTGTTTCAAGGAGAAAAAATGCTGAGTTGCATCCAAAGAACACCATACCTACTGTGAAGCATGGGAATGGCAACATCATGTTTTGGGGCTGTTTCTCTGCAAAGGGAATAGGACGTCTGATCCGTGTACATGAAAGAATGAATGGGGCAATGTATCGTGAGATTTTGAGTGCAAACCTCCTTCCATCAGCAAGGGCATTGAAAATGAAACATGGATGGGTCTTTCAACATGATAATGATCCCAAGCACACTGCTAAGGCAATGAAGGAGTGGCTTTGTAAGAAGCATATGAAAGTCCTGGAGTGGCTAGGCAGTCTCCAGATCTCAACCCCATAGAAAACCTTTGGAGGGATTTGAAAGACCCTGTTGCCCAGTGACAGGCCCAAAACATCACTGCTCTAGAGGTGATCTGCTTGGAGGAATGGGCCAACAGTCCACCAACAGTGTGTGCCAATCTTGTGAAGACTTACAGAAAACGTTTGACCTCTGTCATTGCCAAAAAAGGATATATAGCAAAATATTGAGATGAACATTTGTTAATGGATAAATACTTATTTTCCACCATAATTTGCAAAATAAATCTTGTCAAATCAGACAAGGTGATTTTCTAGATTTGTTTTCTCATTTTGACTCTCATAGTTGTGGTCTACCTATGATGTCAGTTACAAGCCTCTCTCATCTTTTTAAGTGGGAGAACTTGCAGAATTGGTGGCTGACAAAATACTTTTTTTCCTCACTGTATGAAAGCCTAAATAGAGTTTGCTAAAAAAAACACATGAAGGACTCCCAGACTATGAGAAATAAGATTCTCTCGTCTGACTAGAAGAAGATAGAACTTTTTAGTGGTAATTCTAAGCGGTATGTGTGGATACAACTAGGCACTGCTCATCACCTGGCCAATACAATCCCAACAGTGAAACGTGGTGGCAGCATCATGCTATGGGGGTGGTTTTCAGCTGCAGAGACAGGACAACTGGTTGCAATTGAAGGACCCATGAATGCGGCCAAGTACAGAGATATCCTGGATGAAAACCTCTTCCAGAGTGCTCTGGACCTCAGACTTGGCCAAAGGTTCACCTTCCAACAAGACAGTGACCCTAAGCACACAGCTAAAATAACAAAGAAGTAGCTTCAGAACAACTGTGACCATTCTTGACTGGCCCAGCCAGAGCCCTGACCTAAACCCAATTGAGCATCTCTGGAGAGACCTGAAAATGGCCCTCCACCAACATTTACCATCCAACCTGACGGAACTGGAGAGGATTTGCAAGGAGGAATGGCAGAGGATCCCCAAATCCAGGTGTGTAAAACTTGTTGCTTCATTCCCAAAAAGACTCATGACTGTACTAGCTCAGAAGGGTGCATCCACTCAATACTGAGCAAAGGGTCTGAATACTAGTTATTACCATGTGATATTTTAGTTTTTCTTTTTAATAAATTTGCAAAAATGTCTACATTTCTGTTTCTTTTCAGTTAAGATGTGGTGCAGAGTGTACATTAATGAGAAAAAAATGAACTTTTTTGAAAGTTGGCTGCAAAAAAACAAAGAATGAAAAATTTAAAAGTGTCTGAATACTTTCCATATCCACTGTTTATCTCAATACTCAATATCCAGGCCCGATCAAGCACCAATATCAGTGGAAAGTACATGAGCAGCTCTCTCTTTTCATTTGTATAGGAGTTCCAAAAATTGCATATAGTAAAATATACACTTTTTTTCCAGGATTTAAAGAGACAGCATTCCTTTATGCGGTGTCTTCTGCTGCTTTGACTCACTCGCTAGCTAAGGCTTGCAGTGGAGGTAAGATGGAGCGCTGCACATGTGATGATTCTCCTGGGCTAGAGAGCCAGCGAGCATGGCAGTGGGGCGTCTGTGGAGATAATCTACGCCATAGCACCCGCTTTCTTCAGAACTTCTTGGGTCAAAGAAAAGGAGGAAGAGACATGAGAGCCAAGGTGGATCTTCATAACACCAATGCTGGGATTAAGGTGAGAAGCTCCTAAAGAAGCCATGCTAAATACACACACAATTTACCCTACATGTGAACCTTTGGCAGGATATACAATAAACCTCTACAAAGTAGGCATGACTAGAACAAAGCTGAATGTTTACACCACACATCTGGACTACAAAAGCATCAGAGACTAGAGACCAGAATCTGGTTGGTTCTCAATACGGGAGAAGTATACAGAGATCATCTAAATAAGCAAACAAGTACACAAATGTGCATATTCTCTGTGCAGCAGATACTTCTTTGCCCCTAGTTCTTTGCTCACTAGTTTTAGATGTAGTTTTTTCACCTTAAAGAAACACTCCCAACTGTGATATATCTAGTACTGGACCTAAGAGAGGGGTGCATCACAAAGGGATCCAAAGGTCATGAAAGAAAAAATCCACTATGAAGAATCCACCCACTAAAATTTGCTTTAGCAGCTGCAGCTTGGCATTGAGTATTACTGCTTAGCTTTCTTGAAATCGGCATTCCAATCTGTTATTCTCCTGCTTTGTTATTTCACTAAACATTTAGGTGGAATATCAAACTAGATCTACAGTACTATCTAAATCAGAAATACAATTGAACACAACCCTATAAGTTAATAAATTTTATATACTGGCAATAATTCAACAACCTTTACAATTAATACCTTATTCTTTGCTTATCTTCAGGCTGTAAAGAGTGGACTAAAGACGACTTGTAAGTGCCATGGAGTGTCTGGATCATGTGCAGTGCGCACTTGTTGGAAACAACTCTCCCCTTTCCACGAGACAGGAGCTTTACTTAAAGCAAAGTACGACAATGCAGTCAAAGTCTTGGGAGCCACCAATGAGGCAGTGGGAGGTCATGAGTCTTTAGGACACTCCTTTGCCGGCCGCTCTCCAAGATCCACTGATTTAGTCTACCTAGAGGATTCTCCCAGCTTCTGTCGCGCCAGTCGTTTTTCACCTGGCACTGCAGGAAGAGTCTGTTTTCGAGAGACCACCTGTGACAGCCTGTGCTGTGGAAGAGGGTACAACACTCAGAGTCGAATGGTCACCTTTTCTTGCCACTGTCAAGTGCATTGGTGCTGCCATGTAGAGTGTCAAAAGTGTGTACAGCAACAAGACACCTATACCTGCAAACAATGACATTAAAGTCGAGGAAGAAAGACTCCACAGACTTGAAAGTGGTGGTTCTCATCAGTCTCTTATCTTCCATCCGATTAGACTATTTTTACACATCTCCATTAATTTTTGTCTCAATGGACCATGTTCTGTACTGGACAGTCTCCAGGGATTAAATGCTTTGTACTGCATGGACTCCATTGACTTTCTGGTTGGTGGGTTATAAATCAAGCCATACTATAATACAACTTCTTATATGACCGACATGAAAAGTAATTACCATCTTATGAAAATACTACCAGGTTACTGATATCAAGGTGTAATATAAGCATGCTGAAGCCTGAAACTGCCTGTGTACAGCACATCTCCCTATCTCTGGGCTTACTACTGATGCCAAATATTTTAGTAAATAACATTTAAGTTTTTATCAAATTATTATATAAATAGTTAAAGGGATTTTCCTTTAACAAAAAACAAACTGTCTCTTTGACTGCAGATGGTTTTAAAATAATAAATTGGGCTTTACTCACGCTCCCTGGGTCCTGCGCTGAGTCTTTGCCACTGTTCCTGACTGATATTGTCTGCAGTGCTGACAAGCCATCAACAGCGCTGCAGCCAATAACTGAGCTAAGCTGCTACGAGGCACTAAGTTCACTGATTGGCTGCAGCGCTGCTGACAATACCAGATTCAACACTGGACTCGGGGGGGGTGAGTAAAGCAATTGTGTTCTGTTAAAACAAAGAGGGGTTTTCTGAAAATGGAGAACCCAAGTTAGTGAAAAATACAGATATGTAAAGGGTTAAAGCAATGGATGCCTAGTGTGTCTATTTACCAACTATACACCCTCCCCCCATGATTCCAGAGACTCCATATTGGTGAAGTAGAAGGTACCACCTAAGGGAATAGCTGCCTTCTTGCTAGGACTTCCTAACACCAACTACTTGACCCATTTATTTTCGTTCTTCAGTTGAGGGAGCTTTTAGTTTTTTATGGTTTAAACCTTTATGGACATATTATGGCTACTCGTAAGTTGTTCTTGCTAAACCACCACTTTGTTAGGTTGATCGCCAAATGCCTTTATTGTATCACCTCAGTCCAGTTTCTTGAACCCTCAGTAATCAGCCATTAAGGTCACGGGAAGCATTGAACAGCCAGTGTGCCTTTTAAATAATTGGGCAAACACGTAATACATGATGGCGTTGAGTCCATCATAGAAGGCACTACTCTTTGCATTGGTTTACAGATGGAAGAACATAAAAATAACTGTTGGATTCCCAGCGTCTGATCTGCCAGGGTAATGATTTCACAGCCAGAATGAATCCTGTGCCCTTCAGACATACCACCACAAACCCAGGTGTCTCTTACGGAATACCAATATCTCCACTTTACATAAATATATGGTAAAATAATATGTAAAAATCTATTTAAATGTCTGTTTTCTTGTTTTTCCTTGCCTTCCCTTCATGTGTATCTGTGATTAGGTCACAATAATAGCCAGCATCAGGCCTGAAGCTATAATATTCAGCGTACAAGGCCTATACGTTCTACCTCGTATGTACAAATCTACAGATATTTAAGTTATTTAATGCTGCAGTATTACCACTGCCCGAAGCCACTCTTTGTCTGCTTTAGAGAATTGTATATAAGTATCGGTATGTCTTTTTATATTTATATTTTCGCCACAATGTACATAGGAGACGCTGCACTTCAAATCTGTTTATATCTTGCTCCAATACAAACCAATTTTTTTTTTTGGTAAATGCGTATTCTTTATTGTTACACACATAATAATATGCATTAAAATAATGTCTATTGTTTCCATTATGTCAACTAAAGAGACTCTAAAAAGAAAAGTTATTTTAAATAATGTCATTTGTCATGTGTTGTTCATCTGAGGTTGTCTTTACTTAATTTTAAGATATTTTTAGAACCAGATTATATTTTTCTTTGGGTCTTGATACGTAAAACTATAGAATTCAAAGAGGGTGTACTTAGTTTTTCTCATGACTGTTTAATAACAGGCAAAATCTTTTATATACATTTCACTGAAGGACTCTCGGCTAATTCCTAAGAACCGTATGTTTGATAGTTGGAAATTTTCACCATCATCTCTCTTCCAAGACTAAATTTACTGGCCGGTAGAGCTTGAAAAATCAATAATTTTTAAATCATTCCCCATTCTCTCATCTGAGAAGAAGAGTCACACTTATTCATGAGCAGCAGAGCTGTTGTGATAGACAAATGTTGCTTCTGAGTCACACGTGAGTAAAATTTGCAGGTGCAGAATCCTTCCCACTATGTCACATTCTCATGGCTTTATTTTAAGGCGCATGCGCGGGCCTCAACATCAATCATGGCCACAGGTCTCCTGATTTGAATTATCAACCTCATAAATAGTTATTAGGACTCAGTCGTACCACCACATAAAAGGGAACGGAGATCGGAAAGCAGTGCACGGACTGGCCGGTGGCTCTCCCGATCCAAGCATAAAAGCTGCAAAGATCGGTAGAGCCGCCGGCCGGTTCAAGCATTGCGTTCCGATCTTGGTCTGATTTATATGGCCGTCTGACTGCACCTTTATTCTGTTACCTCAGACCAAAAGTCTCATAGTTGGTCATGAATGTAGACATTAAAATATGGTTATGTGAATTCACTTTTGATGGCCCTATGACTTTAATCCCCTTCAACACAAGCACCTGACAAATGATGCCAGAAGACCATAAGGACAATTTTATTCATGCCGGCGACTCCTTTCTCTTATTGGACAGCTCATCACACATTACATCAAATCTTTTAGTCACTGACACCATCGCAGAATCCTACATCATGCTTTTTTCTGACTTTCCATTGCCTACTGCACATGTACCAGATTGCATTGTATACCAATTAACTTAGAGTGCAGCATGTCACATCACTCCTACATCTTGAATGAAAATTGCCAAGCTCCAGCAAAGACACAGTATCTGACTTCCCCCTTAGGGTTTATTCGGATGTCAGTGTTTCATCAGTGTTTTTTTATCAGGGTTTCATCAGAGCTTGGTCAGTATCATCAGTTTTTGTTAGACGTATACAAAAAGATAGTTTCTTAAGCTTCTTTCAAAGAGTCCATGAAAAATGGACAGCAGACAGATGGCATCCGAGTGTTTTCCGATTTTTTTCCTGGATCCATAAACTTCCATTGGCAAGTTTGATCCGAGACGCTGATAAAAATCGGACATGTCTCTGACCACTTGGTCCACGAAAATAAATGGACATGTAAAAAGCCCCAGAAATTTTATACATACATCTGAGTGCCAGGTTCTTTTTAATATTACTTTAGAGTGGAATCCTACCTGAGAACTAACCATACAAAGTGCCACACATTTTCCTATTTTGATAAATTGTAATAGGTACAAATTGTATCCGTGAAAACAACCAATAGAACTGGTACGCAAAAACCTGACATCTGCTTGGGCCCTTACTCTCTTCTGTCCTCAGTGGCCTCCTGCACAAGTGCGGGATTACTTAGTGGAGGATTGAGGCCAAAGAGCAGTAATCGGGAATATTATGCCCCTGTAATCCATGCCCAGGCATGGGATTTATCTGTGGATTAGAAGGATCCTGACACAGTTGCAGAAGTCTTTCAAGGCGTGAAAGACAGGAATATCAAGTACAAAGTCTCAGTCTGGTGATTTACATACAGGGTGTGAAAAAATTGGACAACGATAACTACAATGTCAAATAGTCATACAACCACACACAATTTATCTTAAACATTAAGGCTAGTTTCAGAAAGTCCTCATTGGTTGATTGCAGTAATAAGAGGGATGGGTGTAACTGTCGTAATACTGCATAGATAGTCTACATGGCTATTTCTCAACATGACAATGCCAGGCCACGTGTGGCTCGTACTAATGTTTACAGCCTGCATATTCTAAATGTGCTACCATGGCCTGCAGCGCCTCCAGACTTGTCTCCCATCGAGCACATCTGGAATGTGATTGGTCGGCAATAGCAAAAAGAGCTGCCAGCTGCGGATCTTGATGATTTGCCAAAGTGCACTCAGAATGGCAGAACATTCCTCAGACAGCCATTAAAAACCTCATTGATAGTAGCCAAGGCGTATAAGTGGCGGGGATTTCTGTTCATGTCGCTCATATTCGATACTGAATAAATTGAGATGTTTTGAAAATGATGTCTCCATCTTTTCATTTGCATATCATTATCATGCCTATCCATCCTGCGATTTCCATAATTCCATGATTTTTTCTTCTTGACGTTACATTCTTCAATATTGATATTGCATGTTTTTCATAGGATTCCAGCAATACAGTCAATTTACTTGTTGCCTAGATATCTGAGATGAATAATATTTTAGCTGACTCAACATATCTATTCATATTTGAGCTATGAGGTCAAAATGGTCAGAAAGAACAGGAAAGTCCAGTCCATCAACAGCCAGAGATACTGTATACATGCTGCTAATTAATATCCATGAGCTCATATATTATGTTCCATAGCTAGCAGAATGCAGTGGAAACATCCACGCTAAGATGATTGTTAAAATTGCCTGTTTTTAGGCAACTTCTCTATTTAACCTGTCGATGACGGATATGTTCATCATGAGTTTCAGGCAGGGCCGGACTGGGACTAAAATTCAGCCCTGGCATTTGAAGTTACACAGGCCCACTAGTCACATGGTGACTATATAATATCTTTGTACACTTGTAGTTTACAAGAAGTGAGAGGAGATTAACACGACTATATAACATGTAGTCAGAGCTGTGCCCAGTATCTCAGCTCAGTCCTATTTATTGCTTTTAGGTACAGTACTCCTCCCAAAGCTCTGTCCCCTTTTGTATGCATGATTACAGAATTCCTGGCAGAACTGCTCTCTATTGGGCAACCAGACCCCCTGGTCATAGCTGCCCCTATCATACCTCCCAACTTTTGAAGAAGGGAAAGATGGACAAAGACTGCGGCGCGCGCAGCTGCAAATTTTAGGCCACACCCATTTCACAACTAGTCACACCCATGTCCACACCTAATCGCACCCATTTAGCACTGCTGATCACACTGACTGGTACTGAGGGCACAGTGGCTGGCATTATAGGCACACTGACTGGCACTAAGGAAGATAGAAAACAGAGAGAGAGAGAAAAAAGAAAACAGAGAGAGCGAGAAAAAGGGGAAAGAAAGAAAGAACAGTGAGAGACAAAGAACAGTGAGAGACAGAGAAAGAACAGAGAGAGAGAAAGAAAGAAGTAAAGAAAAGAAAGAACAGAGAGAAAGAGAGGAAAGAAAAAGAAAGAAAGAACAGAGAGAAAGAAAGAACAGAGAGAGAAAGAAAAAGAGAGAAAGAAATAAAGAAAGATTCTACAAAGATACTATAGCAGCCCGGCTCCCATTGTAGTGCCCACCTGAGCCTCCCGGTGCAGGACCTATCATGATCCGCTCACATGGCCGGCATCCCCGATTCCAAGGCGATCCTGCTGTCTGCGCTGTCGGAGGAGGACACAGTGATGGATCTGAAGCATTCCTGGTTCCGTCACAATCTCCTCAAGAAATTATCTCATTTCCGGTCAGCTTCCAGCACATCACTTCAGGTGGAACGTCATGTGTGTGTTTTAAAATGCTCCTCGGGGCTCCGCCGTGTACTCCTGTGTCCGTGGGAAAAGCACGCTTTGTATGCTTTGTACACACTTGGCTCCACTCCGTACATCCCGTACACATATGGCTCCACTCCATACACACACGGCTCCTCTCCGTACACCTCGTACCCGCGTGGCTCCTCTCCGTACACCTCGTACACACTGCACCGCTCCATACACCTCATACACACACGGCTCCATACACCTCATACACACACGGCTCCTCTCCGTACACCTCGTACACACACGGCTCCTCTCCGTACACCTCGTACACGCGCGGCTCCACCTCGTACACACACACGGCTCCACTCCGTACACCTCGTACACACGGCTCCTCTCCGTACACCTCGTACACGCGCGGCTCCTCTCCGTACACCTCGTACACGCGCGGCTCCTCTCCGTACACACACGGCTCCTCTCCGTACACCTCGTACACGCGTGGCTCCTCTCCGTACACCTCGTACACACTGCACCGCTCCATACACCTCATACACACACGGCTCCATACACCTCATACACACACGGCTCCTCTCCGTACACCTCGTACACACACGGCTCCTCTCCGTACACCTCGTACACGCGCGGCTCCACCTCGTACACACACACGGCTCCGCTCTGTACACCTCGTACACGCGCGGCTCCTCTCCGTACACCTCGTACACGCGCGGCTCCTCTCCGTACACCTCGTACACGCGCGGCTCCTCTCCGTACACCTCGTACACGCGCGGCTCCTCTCCGTACACCTCGTACACGCGCGGCTCCTCTCCGTACACCTCGTACACGCGCGGCTCCTCTCCGTACACCTCGTACACGCGGCTCCGCTCCGTACACCTCGTACACGCGGCTCCGCTCCGTACACCTCATACACACACGGCTCCGCTCCGTACACCTCGTACACACACGGCTCCGCTCCGTACACCTCGTACACACACGGCTCCGCTCCGTACACCTCGTACACACACGGCTCCGCTCCGTACACCTCGTACACACACGGCTCCGCTCCGTACACCTTGTACACACACGGCTCCGCTCCGTACACCTCGTACACACACGGCTCCGCTCCGTACACCTCGTACACACACGGCTCCGCTCCGTACACACACGGCTCCGCTCCGTACACCTCGTACACACACGGCTCCGCTCCGTACACCTCGTACACACACGGCTCCGCTCCGTGCACCTCGTACACACACGGCTCCGCTCCGTACACCTCGTACACACACGGCTCTGCTACATCCACACTGTAAATCCTGACCCCACACATACTTACCTCAACCAGCACCATGACAACACCAAAGCAGAGTCTTGCAGACGGTAGAGGCAAGGCTGAGCGCACAGGACCTGTGATGAGGTCACAGGAGGGGCGGAGTCAGGGGGTGACATGATCTGGGGTCTGGACAAAGGCTTCTGATCATGTGACCCCCTGACTCCTCCCCTCCTGTGACCTCATCACAGGTCCTGCGAACAGAGCGAGCAGGCAAGCGAGTGCGACGCTGTGAGTGGCTGCGGAGGGGGGAGGGGGTCTCATGCTAAGGCGAGGATGGGGTGCGTGGGGGGGGGCGTGGCGGCTTATCTCCCTGCAGGGCGGGAGGAACTTGAAACTATCACCGCCATGCCTGCAGAGGGCCGGCGGCAGGAGCAACAGTGGCCGCAGCAGCTGGCAAGCGGCCAGATGATCGGGCGCTGCCGCCCGCGGCCCACGTGACAGCGGCCCAGCGGGAAAATGCCCGGTTGGTTATATTGCCAATCCGGGCCTGGTTTCAGGCGTCAGTCCCCATTTGGACGTCCAATTTTTTGATGGACCATGTTTTATCAGTGTTTTTCAGCAGAGTTTCATCACTTTTTTACCCTGGTGAGAAAAAAAAGTTTCTCCAACTTCTATCAGTCAGTGAAAAATAGACTGCACACGGATGGCATCTGAATGCTGTCAGATTTTTTTTCACTGACCCATAGATTTTTATTGATGATTTTGATCTGACACTCGGATCAATATCGGACATGTCTCAGTGATTTTGCACGGACCACTTGGTTTGAGGAAAAAATCTGACAGGATTTTCTCCTGCTCCATAGACTTTCTAAAGAAAGAATATGGCACCCCTCAAGTTGCAAAAAAACAATATTAGATTTATTAGCAAAGCAATCCAAAAATAGTGCCGTGGGGAAGAGACAAGGGATTAAATGCACATAAGATTTGCGCTGTTGAGCACTGAATCCCTTCCCACACCTCTGTTACATACATTGTACCATATGCAAGCTGTCTGCAGAAGGTCCATTTGTCCGAAATGTCACTGTTTTTGGATTGCTTTGCTAATAAATCTGAAATTTTTCTGCAACTTGAGTGCCAGATTCTTTCTTCACTGAGTATATGGAGTGGTATCTTATCCTGGAACCGCATTTGTATACAGTGATGAACACAGGGCTGCTACTAGGAATTTCGGGGCCCCATACTGGCAAAATTTTCGGGGCCCCCTTGAGACTCCACCCAGGCTCCACCCCAGCCCCGCCTCCACCCCTCGAACTGTCCACAGTCAAAAGATTTTTTAATCCACCACCACGACAAGGTAGACTCTTTTGGCCAGGCCCTACTCTATTCTAACCTATTAAACATTTGTTAAAATGTCCAATACAATTTAGGTATATTTTTATTTATTTTTTAATTTTTAAAATGACCAATAATATCACACACAGGGGACAAATACCACCGCATCATGACCAGACACCATACTACCACCACATAGTGACCAAATAATAGAACATACAAGGAACAAATACCACCACACCATGCCCAGACCACATATTATCACCATATGGTGACCAATAATACCACATACAAGGAAAAAATACCAACACACCATGTCCAGACCACATATTACCACCACATAGTGACCAAATATAATAGCACATACAAGGAACAAATACCACCACACCATGGTCGGACAACATATTACCACCATATAGTGACTGAATGCTACAATACTGATCAGTAATAAAAAAACAATACTAATATCACCATAAGTTCCATTATACACAGGAGATCTGTACTTAGTATGCAGTGTCTGTGTATAGGTAATGCAGTGATCACCGGTGACTTTGTACAGAAGACCACTGTATAGTATACAGTGTATAGTGTCAGTGTACAGGTAACACATTGACTCACCAGTGACTTCCTTCATCTTTGCTTTCAATCTTCATCCAGCACAGACCGCCATCACTTCTTCCAGCCAGGGCTCATTACTGCAGGAAATAACAGTTATCTAGAGGTCTGCTTGCAGAACACATTACTTATTTTTTTCCCAAATTCTAAACTACACCAGATGAAGAAAAAAAGGTGACAGTGTTGCTTTGCACACTAACAGAAACCACCCTCCATTTAAAACAATATCCTCAAAAGATAAAATAAATGCATCACTGCAGTAATAATATCCCTTAATTAGCCCTTATGGTAATAATATCCCCCATCCTGGGCCCTGTATGTCTCATTCCTGGCTCCAGCCACATGTTCTCCTATCCTGCCCCAATGTGATGTCCCAAAACCAGGGGAAGAGTCTTGAGGAGATCATTTGCATATTCCCAGTGCCTTCTGGGATAAGTGAAGAGTCTCCGCGAGCTCAACGATCACTGGGTTTTGGCCGTTGCAGCTGAAAAGAGGAAATCGGAAAACCAGGGGAAGAGTCTTGAGGAGATCATTTGCATATTCCCAGTGCCTTCTGGGATAAGTGAAGAGTCTCCGCGAGCTCAACGATCACTGGGTTTTGGACGTTGCAGCTGAATCGGCGTGCGAATTTTGGCTCATCTTTCATCGTTTTTAAGAAATCTCAAGATGGAAGAGGCCAGGAGCCATTTGGTGAGCTGCATTTCTTGCTACATGTTCACAGATTTACCAGTGGAAAAGCCAAACTTCACATGCCACAAATGCAAGCTTGTGACCCTGTTGGAGGAAAAGTTGCAAAATCTCGAAGAGAGGTTAGCTACGTTGAAGATCATTAAGGAAGGTGAAGAGTTCTTGGACAGAGCAGAATTATCTCTTCATGTTACAGAAAGAGAAGAAATTCGAAGTGCACCTGAAGAAACAGAGGAATGGAGACATGTGACCCAGAGAAGCAGGAGGATCAGGAGGCAGTCAGCACCCATACTGCTCAGAAACCAGTACCAGGCTCTCACGCAGGAAAACGATGAAGAAATACATCAGGATAAGACTTTGCCAACAAACAGCAACCTTGTACGCCTTCAGAGTCCTCCTGGAAGGAGAAAGAAAAATGTTGTGAAGAAGAAACGGAGAGTGGTGGTCATGGGGGATTCCCTGTTGAGAGGAACAGAGGCCGCTATCTGCAGACCGGATATAACTTCAAGAGAAATGTGCTGTCTTCTAGGTGCAAAAATTAAAGATGTGTCTGACAGGATATCAGGACTCTTCAGACCTACAGATGACTACCCATTCCTGCTACTACATGTGGGGACAAATGACACCGCAAGAAACGACCTGGAAACCATCTGCAGAGACTTTGAAGACTTAGGCAAGAAAGTGAAAGAACTGGGAGCGCAGGTGGTCTTCTCTTCCATCCTCCCAGTGGATGGCCAAGGAACAAGGAGGTGGAATAAAATTCTGCAGGTGAACAACTGGCTACGTCGATGGTGCCGTCAGCAACGATTTGGATTTCTGGATCACGGAGTGAACTACTTATACGATGGACTACTTGCTAGAGATGGGGTGCACCTTACGAAGACTGGAAAGCAGGTATTTGGAAGTCGCCTTGCTACACTAGTAAGGAGAGCTTTAAACTAGAACAACATGGGAAGGGAAGCAAAAGACCAGAAAAAGACATACACCTGACAAATGCTATTGAGAACTCTGCTATTAGAAGTGGAAAGGAAAAACAAAGACGAAAGAATCTAATTAATAAAAATATTGGAGAAAGAGAAACCAATCACAAACTAAAATGTTTCTATACTAATGCACAAAGCATGGGCAACAAACAAGGAGAATTGGAACTACTAACACAGGAAAAGAAATATGATGTCATTGGAATCACTGAAACTTGGTGGGACAATACACATGATTGGAATACAAGACTAGAAGGATACAACTTATTTGCAAGAAACAGACTTGATAAACGAGGAGGGGGTGTCGCATTGTATGTTAGAAACGCGTATATCTGCACAGAGATTGAAGCTTCAGAGACTGGGAGTTCTGTGGAAACTGTTTGGGTAAGAATACAAGGACAGAACAATGGAAAGGACACCTTTGTAGGCATTTACTACAGGCCGCCTGTGCAAGCTGAAGATATGGATGAACTCTTTATGCATCAAATGGCCAAGTTCTCCAAAAAATATGACATAGTTGTCATGGGAGATTTCAACTATCCAGACATTTGTTGGGAATCTCTCTCAGGCAAAACTAACAGGTCAAGGAAATTCTTATGCTCTCTTGCTGACAACTTTATCTTCCAAAAGGTAAGGGAGAAAACAAGGGGAACTGCTACCTTGGATCTAATCCTTATAAACAGGGAGGAAATGGTTGAGGAGGTAAAAGTGGCTGGGACCCTAGGAGGTAGCGACCATGCTATTTTAGAATTTTGGATAACTAGAGACGGAAGACCTGTGAAGACTCAGACGTCAAGGTTAGATTTCAGAAAGGCAGATTTTAAGGGATTCAGAAAGAGAATTGGAGGGATTCAATGGCTGGATATCCTTAAAGACAAAAATGTCCAGGAAGGATGGGAAATCTTGAAAAATGAAATTCTCAAAGCACAGTTGTTAACAATTCCGAAAAGAGGGAAGAATAGGAAGCATTTAAGGAAACCAGGATGGATGAACACAGAACTTAAGCACATGCTAAAAAGGAAGAAAAAAATGTTTATAAAATGGAAAGAGGGAGGCATATCTAAAGAAGAATATAATGCTGTCTGCAGAACCTGCAGGGCACAAATCAGATTATTTAAAGCTGAAAATGAATTGAGGCTTGCAAGAGATGTCAAAAGCAATAATAAAGGATTTTGGGGATATGTCAAAAGTAAAAGAAAAGTCAAAGATGCTATAGGATTTTTACAGGATGAAAATGATGAAATGGTAAGACAGGATGTTGAGAAGGCTGAACTTTTAAATTCCTATTTTGCATCTGTTTTCTCTCAGAAAGGAAATGTAACATCAACTGTTATTCACTGTCCTATTAAGGGAATAGAAGAATCCAGGATATCTATAAACAGAAAGATAGTGAGGAAACACTTAGCTAACCTAAATTAATTCAAGTCTCCAGGTCCAGATGAATTACACCCCAGAGTACTGAAGGAGATAGCAGAAGAAATTTTTGAACCCCTCTCCATAATCTTTGAAAATTCTTGGAGAACAGGAGAAGTGCCAGAAGACTGGAGAAGAGCAAATGTTGTTCCTATCTTCAAAAAGGGGAAGAAGGTGGACCCAGGCAACTATAGGCCGGTGAGTCTGACTTCTATACCAGGAAAGATCTTTGAACAAATTATTAAACAACATGTACGTCAATACCTGGATAAGAATGAAGTGATTAAACAGAGTCAGCATGGGTTTGTAACTAATAAGTCATGTCAGACTAATTTAATTTCCTTCTATGACGGTATTACTGATTGGGTGGATCAAGGAAATGCTGTAGATATAGTATATCTTGACTTCAGCAAAGCATTTGACAAAGTCTCTCATACAATCCTTATTGAAAAAATGACTAAGTATGGAATGGACAAGGCAACTGTTAGGTGGATTCATAACTGGCTTAGTGATCGGACCCAAAGAGTGGTCGTAAATGGCTGCACATCCAGTTGGAAGAATGTCTCAAGTGGGGTAACACAGGGCTCTGTCCTGGGCCCTGTATTGTTCAACATCTTTATCAACGATTTAGATGAAGGAATTGAGGGTAAACTGATTAAATTTGCTGATGACACAAAGCTAGGAGGGATAGCTAATACTAGAGAAGAGAGAGAGAGAGGATTCAAAAAGATTTAAATAAACTGGAGAAGTGGGCAGCAACTAACAGAATGGTTTTTAACAGGGAGAAATGCAAAGTACTACATCTGGGCAATAAAAATGAAAAAAGCATATATAGAATGGGAGGAATAGGGCTAAGTGACAGCACATGTGAAAAAGACTTGGGTATACTAATAGATCACAGACTGAATATGAGTCAACAGTGTGATGCAGCAGCAAAAAAGGCAAATGCAATTCTAGGATGTATTAACAGAAGCATACAGTCTATATCACGTGAAGTAATTATTTCCCTCTACTCCTCTTTGGTCAGACCTCATCTAGAATATTGTGTCCAGTTTTGGGCACCACATTTTAAAAAAGACATCAACAAACTGGAACAAGTTCAGAAAAGAGCGACCAGAATGGTGACCGGTCTGCAAACCCTGTCTTATGAGGAAAGGTTGCAGGATTTGGGAATGTTTAGTTTGCAAAAGAGAAGACTGAGAGGAGACTTAATAGCTGTCTACAAATATTTAAAGGGCTGTCACATTGTAGAAGGATCAACTTTATTCTCATTTGCACAAGGAAAGACTAGAAGCAATGGGATGAAACTGAATGGGAGGAGACACAGATTAGATATTAGAAAAAACTTTTTGACAGTTAGAGTGATCAATGAGTGGAACAGGCTGCCACGAGAAGTGGTGAGTTCTCCTTCAATGGAAGTCTTCAAACAGAGGCTGGACAGACATCTAACTGGGATGATTTAGCGAATCCTGCTTTGAGCAGGGGGTTGGACCAGATGGCCCAGGAGGTCCCTTCCCACTCTACGATTCTATGATTCTATGATTCTATCCTGCCCCATATGATCTCCCCATCCTGCCCCATCTGTCTCATGATCCTGCCCCATCTGTTTCATAATCCTGCCCCATCTGTCTCATAATCCTGCCCCATCTGTCTCATAATCCTGCCCCATCTGCCCCATGATCCTGCCTCATCTGCCCCATGATCCTGCCCCATCTGTCTCCATTGTATCCATCTTGCCCCATGATCCTACACCATCTCTCCCATGATCCTGCCCCATTTGTCCCATGATACTGCCTCATCTGTCCCATGATCCTGCCCCATTTGTCCCATGATCCTGCCCCATCTGTCTCCATTGTATCCATCCTGCCCCATGAACCTGCACATCTGTCTCCATCCTGCCCCATATTCCTGACCCATCATCCATCCTGCAGCATGTCTCCATCCTGCCCCCTGTGTATCCATCCTGCTCCCGTGTCTTCCATCCTGCCCCCCGTGTCTCCCATCCTGCCCCTTGTCTCCATTCTGCCCCTGTGTCTCCATTCTATCCCCTGTCTACAATCCTGCCCCCGTGTCTCCATTCTGCCTCCGTGTCTCCAATCTTGCCCCCATGTCTCCATTTTGCCCCATGTGTTGTGAACACTTTTGACCTGGATTCTGAGTTTGGGCTCCCTCTGGTGGTTGCTCCTGGTAATGGAGCTGGTCTAGCTGACAGAAGTCAATCACCTGAGCTGGATGATTTGAGGTCAGGTGTTACAGACGGGGGGAAATTTAAGTGAACAACCTTCCCTCAGCTCTTGCCGGTGATTTGGTTTGCTTCCTGAGCATATTTTGAAGTCTGCTTGTCTCCTGCTCCATCCTGCATCTTTCAGATAAGTTATTTGCCTTCTTGAATCTTTTTTTGCACTGGATCCATTTTTGCTTGTCTCTGATTTTTGCTTAGCTGGTGTTAGTTCAGCCTGGTTCCCTGTTGGGACCTGTGCTGGACCCTGTTCCATATGCCACAGCGTATGTTAGTCTTTTTAGTAACCAGATCACACCAGAATTCTGATCTAGTGGGGGAGAGGTCGTGTGGCCTCAGTATTTTTGCATATCAGACGTGTTGGATTTTTCTTAGGGTTTTTTGCGTGATTGCAGACAGTATCCTTTCCTGTCCTATTCTATCTAGACAGTTTGGGCCCCATCATTTGCTTACGCTATTCTCTGCCTGTGTTTTGTGCTTCATCTTGTCTCACCAGTAATATATGTTCGGGGGCTACCTATATTCCTTTGGGGTTCTACTCCGGGGCAGTTTAGCTTTCCCATTTCTCTCTTTAGGTTTAGTTAATTCTGTGGCTATACCAAGGCGTCTAGGGCATCGTAGGTATGTCCCATGGCTAATCCTAGTTGTGTTGTCAGTTTAGGGGTCTGCAATCCGCTAAGCTACCAACCTCTTTGGTTATCTGGTTGCCTAATCTATTCCCCGTTATCCTCCTCAGTTACCTAATCATAACATCCGTGTCTCCATCCTGCCCCCATGTCTCCTTCCTGCCTCCATGTCTCCAATCCTGCCCCCTTGTCTCCATTCTGCCCCCTTGTCTCCATTCTGCCCCGTGTCTCCATTCTGCCGCCCGTGTCTCCATTCTGTCCTCCGTGTCTCCATTCTGCCCCACTGGTCTCCATTCTGCCCCATGTCTCCATTCTGCCCCTGTGTCTCCATTCTGCCCCATGTCTCCATTCTGCCCCCTTGTCTCCATTCTGCTCCCGTGTCTCCATTCTGCCCCGTGTCTCCATTATGTCGCGTGTCTCCATTCCTCCCGCATCTCTATTCTGCCTCCGTGTCTCCATTATGCCTCCGTGTCTCCATTTTGCCAGCATGTCTCCAATCCTGCCCCCTTGTCTCCATTCTGCCCCCGTGTCTCCATTCAGCTTTTTTTCTTCCTGCTTAATGATCAATCTCATTAGATTCAAAGAGCAGTTTGTTAATATTTGATTTCAGCTCTCCATAAATTCAGCATTGAAACTAGTTGTCGGCAATTTTTTTATTCTGAGTCCTCTAGGGATCATCTCTTTAGCTACATAGTTTTGTAGCGTAGTAGAGTCCCACCATATTTTAGCTTCTTGCTGGGTTAATTTTTCCAGCTGTGTCACTTGCTCTGTGAAATTTAGATAATCCCCGGCTTCTATGGGTTCATTTCCAAACACCTGAGCCCCTTTTTTATTTCTGTCTTCTAACTGAGTTAGAGACATGATATTTATTGCAAAGGCAATACCTTATAAGCAAACATCCAAAAAAATGAATCAAAGCAGTAGTTGCAAAAGAAGTGAAGTAGGGAGAGCACAGCAAGTCCACATATAATGGCACAAATAGGAGAAAGAGGAAAAAAATGGGCTGAGAAAAGCCCTAACCAGTAAGAGGCATAATGGTTATTGCTAAAACAGTGCCTTTTCAGCAAACATCCAAATTAAAGCAATAATTTGCAATAGAGGAGAGGTGGGGAGAACATGGCAGGTCCATATGAAATTGCACAAATAGAAAAAAATGGGCTAAAAGAAGCCCTAGCCAGCTCACCAGCCACAGCACGGAACCTCGTCTGGACCACACGATAGTTGATAGTAGACAAAAACATAAGGGGCGTTCCAGCTGATAAAATTTCTTGCTTTATTGAAAAAATTAAAATAGTACAGCGGCTTACTCCTCAAGAGTAGATGGATGTGCTATGAGGCACTGAGACACCAGCTACGCGTTTCGACACTACATGGGTCTTTTATCACAGCTGCAAATTACTAACATAATGCAAACCTTATACTTAGTACTGACCAATGAGAACTGCAATGTAGATCACATGAGCAAGCCAAAGGTCCTATGAGCATTACTACAATGCCTATTTTCCATAGAGACCAATGACGCTATCACCTTCTATCACATGTTCTAATAGAAAGGTCCTGTGTACAAAACTCCACATTCTCTAGGTTTGCAAAATAATACCACATAAAAACAAATTGATTAACATATCTACAAATATTTAAAATATAGCAATAACCATCAATAATGATACATGATCTCTGTTCTCTTTTTTAACCTTGTATACCTGCATCTCCAGATTCATCTTCACCCAGGCACTTCCCAGGCCATAACGGTCCCTTTTCTAGGCGACCCACATCAATGGAGACACAGTCCGAGACAACTTTAACACTTTCTTTACTTAGGATTTCGCACGTTATATCCACAGTAGTTACATCATAACATTTGCTTGCTTCCTGATCTTTCCCTTGCTTGCTGTCACTTCGGTGCAGTACACGCCCAGACTGGACCGTACTAGACTGCTTCCCAGTTCCTTCCAGGTCTGACCTCACTACAATGACATTTCCTTCAGCCTGTTTCGCCCCAGAACTGAATTCATCAATCACTACGTTTGGTGACCCCCGGTGTAGCATCCGGCCCGTCTGTACCAATCTTGTTGAAGTGTCAACTCCTTTCATCTCCTTAGTCCAGCCAACTTCTGCCCTAAAAGCGTTGGCCCAGGCGGTGAGATGCCACATCTTCCTTTTCCTGTACTGACCCACTGCTAAGACCTACAGTGGCCATGGGTAACGTGGGCATTAATGACTTAACATTACGTGTCTGCCAAGCTGTCCGGGCCTCTAGCCCATGTGGACTCTTGTGCACCCTGGCCCCGTCTGTCTAAAGTACTCTTCAGCACTAACCTTAACTATCAGCAGCCCCTCCTACACTTAACCCTCTATGAACCTCCTATCAGATCCCACTAGTATGCCCCATCTAGTGGCTGGCAACATAATTCAACTACCCGATCTATGGGGGAGCTATATACTAAAAGTGCCCTCCCCTAATATGCCAAGAAGGATGCACTAACTTGGCCATATAATGGTAACACATTCAAGTAGCAATGCCATGAGCAATGAGCGGTAATACATAATTATACATGTAGCAGTACCGCAGGCAATAACCATAAAAAAATCTGTAAACATTAGGAACTGGAAGGCAATCGGAGGGAAGGGAGGCAAGAGAGACATCATAGCTTACCCTCTTACACTAGCGCACACTTGCTGGCAAATGACAATGACGTCATACGCCGGCGACTTGCGCGCTAATGTCACTGCCAGCCTCCGATTGGCTGGCGGCTTTAACTATTGCTGTGCGGGCCCACAAGGCAATAGAGTAACTGAACCTGCATCTCGGATGCAGGTTCAGTTACTGCAGCGGCAGAATCTTGCCGCTGGGGCCCGATCAGCAGAAGAGATGGGGCCCGATGCTGGCCCCCTTTGCCCACCGGGCCTCATACGCCAATCAGGGCAGTAATGCCCTAATGGTGGCCCTGGATGTACATCCTATATAATCCATAGACTTTCATAATTATGAGTCTGGTGTGCTAAGAACTGCTGATGTAAGCGGGTGGGGATGTCAGGGCCCTCTGGGAAATTCACCTGCTCCACGGTGGGTCATTCGGAGCATGTGTAGGTAAGTTCTGTACAAAATGCTGCAAGCTAAATACAGCAGCAGCACACATCTTTTCCATATATTCAGCTAGATATCTAGCATGCTACATTGTAATAATCACTTACCATTCCAATCTTTCACAAATTAATGTGAATATATTCTTCACGCATCAAAATTCTTTCTAATCTGACATACGCATATATAATATTTATTCATTCGTTTGTACCCAGACACAACCTGCAAATTACAGCTTCCTGCCAGCACCAATGTCACGGGTTTACAGTGACAGAGAAGCCAGAAGACCGCAGCGTCTGATTTCTCCTACTCCTGCAGTGATTAGAAGCACTTCACCTTCTGACCAACGCAAGAATCCTGACCAATAAGATTGAAGATCTGGAGTTGGTAATGTATGAGGAAAAATATGACGTAGTAGGAATAACTGAGACATGGTTAGACGACAGCTATGACTGGGCGGCTAACTTGCAAGGATATGATTTGTTTAGCAGGGATCGTAAAAAAAGGAAAGGGGGTGGAGTCTGTCTATATATAAAGTCCACTTTAAAGCCCACACTAAGAGAAGATATACAAGAGGGAAATGAAGGGGTGGAGTCTCTATGGGTGGAGATACAAGGAGGGAAAAGTAATAAAATCCTCATAGGGGTTTGTTATAAGCCACCAAATATAACAGAAACCTCTGAAAATGTATTATTGAAACAAATAGACAAAGCAGCAAATCACAATAAGGTGATTATTATGGGGGACTTCAACTACCCCGGCATAGACGGGGAAACTGAAACCTGCGTATCTCAGAAAGGAAACCAATTTCTGTCAGTGACCAAGGATAATTATCTGTCACAAGTTGTGCAGGGCCCAACTAGAGGGACAGCCCTTCTGGACTTAATTTTAAGCAGCAGGCCAGATAGAATAACAGAAGTACGAGTCGATGGGCACCTAGGGAACAGTGACCACAATATAATACAATTCCACTTGTCCTTCAGTAAGGTGCCCTGGAAGGGGGTTACGAAAACGCTGAATTTCAGGAAAGCAAAGTTTGATCAGCTTAGAGAGGACCTTTGCCGAATCGATTGGGACAATGTCCTCAAAAATAGGAACACAGAAAATAAATGGGAAATATTTAAATCAGTTTTACACACCCACTGCGAGCTAGACATACCGTACAGAAATAAAAGGGCTAGGAACAGGAGAACACCAATGTGGCTAAATAAGGATGTAAAAAGGGCAATAAATAACAAGAACAAGGCATTTAGGAAGCTAAAACAAGAAGGCAACGAAGAAGCATTACAAAGTTATAGAGAAAAAAATAAAATGTGTAAAAAACAAATACATTGAGCAAAAGTGGAAACTGAGAGACTCATTGCTAAGGAAAGTAAAACAAACCCCAAACTATTTTTTAATTATATAAACAGTAAAATGATTCAAATTGATGGTGTCGGCCCTTTAAAGAACAATGAGGGTGAAATCATAGAGAGCGATGTGGGAAAAGCAAATGTTTTAAATACTTTTTTTTCTCAACAGTGTTCACACAGGAAAAGGATTTGCCAGGGGAAATGCAGAGTGATAATGTAAACTCCCCATTAAGTATTACCTGCCTAACCCAGGAAGAAGTGCAGAACCGCCTTAGTAAGATTAAAATTGATAAATCACCAGGCCCTGATGGCATTCACCCTCTGGTATTAAGGGAGTTAAGTAATGTGATAGACAGGCCTCTATTCCTTATATTTAAAGACTCTATAGAAACAGGGTCTGTTCCTTTTGATTGGCGGCAAGCAAATGTGGTACCAATATTCAAAAAGGGGTGTAAAAGGGAACCTGGAAACTATAGGCCGGTAAGCTTAACATCTGTAGTGGGTAAAATTTTTGAAGGGTTTCTAAGGGATACCACTATGGAATAGCTCAATGTTAATAAATGTTTAACTCCATATCAACATGGATTTATGAAGGATCGCTCCTGTCAAACTAACCTGATCAGCTTCTATGAGGATGTAAGCTCTCAAATGGACCAAGGAGAATCATTGGATGTCATTTATCTCGACTTCTCAAAAGCATTTGACACTGTCCCACATACAAGATTGGTAAGTAAGATGAGAAAGCTTGGGCTAGGGGAAAATGTGTGTAGATGGGTAGGTAGCTGGCTTAGTGATAGTAAACAAAGAGTGGTTATTAATGGTGCATACTCAGATTGGGCCAGGGTTACTAGTGGGGTACCACAGGGTTCTGTATTGGGCCCCCTACTATTTCATATATTTATTAATGATCTAGTGGATGGCTTACACAGTAAAATATCAGTATTTGCAGATGATACAAAACTATGTAAGGTAGTTAACACAAAGGAGGACAGTTTGCAACTACAGACAGATTGGAGAATTGGGCTGAAAAATGACACTTAACACAGATAAGTGTAAGGTTATGCACATGGGAAGGAGAAACAGATGCTATAATTACTTACTAAATGGGAAACTGCTGGGGAAATCAGACATGGAAAAAGACTTAGGCATCTTAGTCAATAAGAAGCTAAATTGGAGTGCCCAGTGTCAGGCAGCTGCCACCAAAGCAAATAGGGTCATGGGATGCATTAGAAGAGGTCTGGGGACACGAGATGAAAACATAATTTTCCCTCTGTACAAATCACTCGTCAGACAGCACTTGGAGTATTGTGTGCAATTTTGGACGCCGGTGCTCAAGAAAGACATTACTGAACTGAAAGGGTTCAAAGGCGGGCTACTAAAATGATAAATGGAGTTGGTTCACTACAATACCCAGAAAGGTTATCAAAATTAGGTCTATTTACTCTAGAAAAGAGAAGACTTAAGCCCCCGTTACACACTGCGATATCGCTAGCAATATCGCTGTAAAGTCACCGATTTTGTGACGTTGCAGCGATATTGCTAGCGATATCGCTGCATGTGATACTTACCTCCGACCGACTCCCCCGCTGGTTATCGCTGATCGCGCGAGAAGCTCCTGGACCATTTTCGTCTGTCACTTCCTGCGGTGCTTCCTGTGGCGCCGACGAGCGACGCGTGGAGCCGGGCGGGAGAATGCAGGATCGCCGTGTCTGACAGGTAAGTAGCGATCCCCGTCCCCAGCGATGTCGCTGGTGAGATCTGCCTGTGTGGCAGCTCACTAGCGACCACCTAGAGATGCACCAGCGATCCTGACCGCGTCATATCGCTAGTCGGGATCGCTGGTGCATCGCTAGGTGTAACGGTACCCTTAGAGGAGACTTAATATATATGTACAAGTATATCAGAGGGCAATACAGAGATCTATCCAATGAACTGTTTGTACCAAGGACTGTGACAAGAACAAGGGGGCATTCTCTTCGTTTGGAGGAAAGACAATTTCTGCACCAGCATAGAAGAGGGTTCTTCACGGTAAGAGCAGTGAGGCTCTGGAATTCTCTTCCTGAGGAAGTGGTGATGGCCAACTCACTGAATGAATTTAAGAAAGGAATGGATGCTTTTCTTGTGAGTAACAGTATAGAAGGTTACGAATAACATAATATTATAGGTAGATGGTTGACCCAGCTTAGGGGAAGGAATTTTTTTCCCTATGGAGAAAATTGGCTTCTACTCTGTGGGTTTTTTGCCTTCCCCAGGATAAACAATGCAGAACAGCTGCACTAAAAATAGGCTGAACTAGATGGACATAAGGTCTTCCTTCAGCCTTCAAAACTATGTTACTATGTTCTTATTAAACTGTGTAAGTTTCTTTTAGCAGTACAGGGGTTAATCTGTCCAGTTGAGAGCTCCTGGAAGCTTTCCTGCGTTAAGGCTCTCAGCTGTGCACTGTTAGCCTCTCCCATCTCCTATATAATCTGATCCCTGACTAGCACTCATTGTCAGAGCTAGCTTATGTTGCATGGCTGGAGGTTGTTGGTGGTTATTATTGGAGAAGGTGTTTGGTGGATTAATCTGTGACTGTTGTAAGAGTGTGAGATAGTCAGAGTGAGACAGATATATGGAGCGCCAGGCTGACAGGTCTCAGGGCGCTGCTAATAGTAATCTAATGCTGCTCCTGTCGGGTGCCTCTAAAGAGAATATAAACATGGGAAGCAGGGTAACCCGAACGCAGGGGAGCGCAAAGGAAAGGGAGAAGCTTGAAAGGTTTTCTTCTTTATTAAGTACTACTACGCATTTCAACGCATTGCCACCTGATGAAGACGTAGGTTATCCGTTGAAACGCGTAGTGGTACTTAATAAAGAAGAAAACCTTTCAAGCTTCTCCCTTTCCTTTGCGCTCCCCTGCGATCGGGTTACCCTGCTTCCCATGTTGTAAGAGTGTGTCATAATTCCCTTTCTCTTTCTACTTTGGTTTAACCCCATCCTCACTCCCCGGTACATTTCTGTTGTTCATGTGTATATATTTGTTATTTTTCATTACCCCTGTTCGTATTACCTTGTTAGTCTGGTTGGTGTATTATGATGCACTACTACTCCCTTCTTCCCTGGGTGTGGGAAGGGTACAGACTGAGAGTGGATTCAGGAGCTAAGGAAGGTATGTGGCATACATATGTATGGTTATTTATGTATGGTTGTCCTGAAGAAGAAGTCGGTGGACTCTGAAACGTGTTGACAATAAACCTACAATTTTATCATACCACACATTGTGTCATATTCCAGACAGTGCAGAAACTCTTCCATTCCTGCTACTCAAATCTATTGTTTCATGGAAGCTGCTGAATCTTGTTTTTCAGGCTCTATGCAGGTAGGTCCATATATATTTGGACAGAGACAACATTTTTCTAATTTTGGTTCTAGACATTACCACAATGAATTTTAAACAGAACAATTCAGATGCAGTTGAAGTAGACATTCATCTTTCATTTGAGGGTATCCACATTAAAACTGGATGAAGGGTTAAGGAGTTTCAGCTCCTTAACATGTGCCACCCTGTTTTTAAAGGGGCCAAAAGTAATTGGACAACGGACTCCAAGGCTATTTCATGGACAGGTGTGGGCAATCCCTTCGTTATGTCATTCTCAATTAAGCAGATAAAAGGCCTGGAGTTGATTTGAGGTGTGGTGCTTGCATTTGGAAGGTTTTGCTATGAAGGAAACATGCGGTCAAAGGACCTCTCCATGCAGGTGAAACAAGCCATCCTTAAGCTGCAAAAACAGAAAAAACCCATCCGAGAAATTGCTACAACATTAGGAGTGGCAAAATCTACAGTTTGGTACATCCTGAGAAGGAAAGAAAGCACTGGTGAACTCATCAATGCAAAAGACCTGGGCGCCCACGGAAGACAACAGTGGTGGATGATCACAGAATAGTCTCCATCAGTGTCAGACTGAAAAACTTTGGGCCCACCAGAGGATTTTATTCTGAGGGCCCACCTTTCTCCCCACTCAAAGTTCCCATAGCATCTGCAAGGTTTGCACTATGAACTCTCTTTAAGGAGAAGCCAGGGCCCACCGGAGGATTCTCCGGTTCTCTGGTGGGCCAGTCCAATCCTGGTCTCCATGGTGAAGAGAAACCCCTTCACAACAGCCAACCAAGTGAACCACACTCTCCAGGAGGTAGGCGTATCAATATCCAAATCTACCATAAAGAGAAGACTGCATGAAAGTAAATACAGAGGGTTCACTGCACGGTGCAAGCTACTCATAAGCATCAAGAATCTAAAGGCTAGACTGGACTTTGCTAAAAAACATCTAAAAAAGCCAGCACAGTTCTGGAAGGACATTCTTTGGACAGATGAAACTAAGATTAACCTCTACCAGAATGATGGAAAGAGAAAAGTATGGTGAAGGCATCGTACGGCGCATGATCCAAAGCATACCACATCATCTATAAAACATGGCAGAGGCAGTGTGATGGCTTGGGCATGCATGGCTGCCAGTGGTACTGGATCACTAGTGTTTATTGATGATGTGACACAGGACAGAAGCAGCCAAATGAATTCTGAGGTATTCAGAGCCATACTGTGTCCTCAGATCCAGCTAAATGCAGCCAAACTGATTGGTCGTCGTTTCATACTACAGATGGACAATGACCCAAAACATAAAGCCAAAGCAACCCAGGAGTTTATTAAAGCAAAGAAGTGGAATATTCTTGAATGGCCAAGTCAGTCACCTGATCTCAACACAATTGAGCATGCATTTCACTTGTTAAAGACTAAACTTCAGACAGAAAGTCCCACAAACAAACAGCAACTGAAAACCACCGCAGTGAAGGCCTGGCAGAGCATCAAAAAGGAGGAAACACAGCGTCTGGTGATGTCCATAAGTTCAAGACTTCAGGCTGTCATTGCCAACAAAGGGTTTTCAACCAAGTACTAGAAATGAACATTTTATTTACAATTATTTAATCTGTCCAATTACTTTTGGTCCCTTTAAAAACAGGGTGGCACATGTTAAGGAGCAGAAACTCCTAAGCCCTTCATCCAATGTTAATGTGGATACCCTCAAATGAAAGCTGAAAGTCTAAACTTCAACTGCATCTGAATTGTTTTGTTTAAAATTCATTGTGGTAATGTCTAGAACCAAAATTAGAAAAATGTTGTCTCTGTCCAAATATATATGGACCTAACTGTAAGTATTGTGCTTCATACAATCACAAAAGATGAGTGGTTCTACCTCTAATTATCTGCCTTTTAACATGGATAAGACCCTACTGCGCTTTTGAATTCCTTTACAGTTTAGTCACATGATGTCATAGACCTAATGGAAAAGAGAAGAATTAACTGGGTAGAAAGGCAAAATGAGCAACTGTAAATACACAACGCTATGTAATATGATGACAGCAATATACAGTGGCATGTAAAAGTTTGTGCACCCCTGGTCAAAATTACTGCTAAGGTCTAAAGTTAAAGATTATTACTATTATTAGATTATTATTATTATTATTACTATTATTAGTATATAATCGTGTATAAGCCAACCTGTGTATAAGCCGACCCCCTAATTTTGCCACAAAAAACTGGGAAAACTTATTGACTCGTGTATAAGCCGAGGGTGGAATCCGTAGACTATGCCCCCATATGCTGCTCCATAGAATATGCCCCCATATGCTGCTCCGTAGAATATGCCCCCATATGCTGCTCCATAGAATATGCCCCCATATGCTGCTCCATAGAATATGCCTACATATGCTGCTCCATAGAATATGCCCCCATATGCTGCTCTGTTGTGAGTTCATTTTCCCCTTCGTCACTGAGGTCTGGTGAACTCCCTATTCTGGTAAAGGAAGGTAATGAGCCTGATTATCAGGCACCTGAGCCTAATGAGGATGACTGGCTGAGTGGAGTCACGGACTGGATATAAGGCTGCCGACGCCCTTCTGCCCTGCGGGTGATTTCTCTGTGGACTTCTAGGAGACCAGTCTGATTCCTGCTCCTCTAAAGCTAAGTTTTCTGCTTTGCCTGTTAGCATTTGCATTTTGTTTTTGTTTTCCTTGCTTTTCTGGATTCTGCCATTCCCTGCTGGGGTTAGCTGAATCTCCTTTTGCCAGTTGCTCTGTCTTCAGAATATTCCTGAGTACTGACATAGCTTTTTTGAAGCCTAGCGTCTTCAGGGCCTTTTTCACTGTCAGTTTGTTGGCTCTTATTTTCATAGGGTTTTTCACGGATTGCAGACAGCAGCCTTCCTGTCCTTTCCTATCTAGTTAGCTTGGCCCCGTCTTTGCTCAGTCTATCTTTCTGTCTGTGTTAGTGTTTTCATCTTGCTTCACCGTCATTATATGTTGGGGGCTGCCTATTGCTTTGTGGTCTGCTCTGGGGCAGTTTAGATTTCCCCTTTCTTTCTTTAGGCCTATTTAATTCTCCGGCTGTGATCGAGGGGTCTAGGGCATCGTAGGAACCCCCCACGGCTACTGTTAGTTGTTGTGGATAGGATCAGGGGTCTGCAATCTGATAGCTGCCAACCTCTCTGGTTTTCTGGACTTAGCTAGCAATTCTGTTTTTGCCTCCTACGGTGACTCAATCATAACAGAATCACCCGCCATACCGCAGATCCTAGGGTACTCAATAGCAAGAAAGAATTGTGTTTAAAAAAAAAAAAAAAAAGAGTGTATATATTCTTTCCTCTATATCTCTGAGGCCGTAGGGGGAATTTTTTTTTCTCTCAATGGAGATAAAGCAATTGTCTGATCGTGTGGAGCAGCTCGCTGCGGAAGTGTGGGGAATTTCCGCCCACCTTGCTCGTTCGCATGCTGTTGAACCAAAGATCCCTACACCTGATGTATTTTTTGGGGATCGATCTAAATTTTTGAGTTTCAAAAATAATTGTAAATTATTTTTTGCCTTGAAGCCTAACTCGTCAGGGAGCTCCGCGCAGCAGGTTAAAATTGTCATCTCTTTGCTGCGTGGCGATCACCAGGATTGGGCATTTTCTCTGAAACCAGATGATCCTATTCTGACTAATGTGAACGCATTCTTTCAAGCTTTGGGGTTGTTGTATGACGAACCTAATGCTATTGATCAGGCTGAAAAGACCCTGTTGGCATTGAACCAGGGTCGAGATTCTGCAGAGTTGCACTGTCAAAAGTTCCGAAAGTGGGCAGTCCTTACTACCTGGAATGATAATGCCTTGGCTGCTCTTTTTCGGAAGGGTTTGTCAGAAGCTGTAAAAGATACTATGGTGGGATTTCCTGTTCCCTCTGGTCTGGACGATTCTATGTCATTAGCCATTCAGGTTGATCGGCGTTTACGTGAACGCAGGATTGCACGAGAGGTGTTGCCACCGGTTGAACAGACGTCTGAACCTATGCAATGTGATAGAGTTTTGTCTAAGGCGCAACGTCAGGAGTTCAGAAGGCGTAATAAGCTGTGTTTTTTCTGTGGAGATGCCTCGCATATTATTTCTGCTTGTCCTAAACGAGAGAAACGCTTTGCACACACGTTTTCTGTTGGTGGTGTTCAACCTAAGTTTCTTCTGGCAATTACTCTGATCTGCTCCCTGTCCACATTTTCCGCCAAGGCTTTTGTGGATTCGGGAGCAGCGCTAAACCTAATGGACTTGGATTTTGCTAAACGTTGTGGATTTCCGATGACACCTCTGCAGATGCCTATCCCTTTGAGGGGGATTGATGCTACTCCTTTGGCTAAAAATAAACCTCAGTTTTGGACCCAGGTGGTCATGCGGGTCGCCCCAGACCATCAAGAAAATTGCAGATTTTTGGTGTTGCATGGTCTGCATGATGCCGTTGTTCTGGGGATTCCCTGGTTGCAAATTCATAATCCAGTTTTGGATTGGAAATCTGTGTCTGTGGTGAGTTGGGGTTGTCGGTGTGCCTTTAGTGAGGCTCCGTTTTTTTCCACCTCTCCTCAGTCGCATGATGTTCCTGACTATTTGGCGGACTTTTATGATGTATTTAGTGAGAATGAGTCTGCGTCCTTGCCTCCCCATAGGAGTTATGACTGCAATTGAACTAAGCCCGGGGTGTAAATTTCCCAAGGGTCGGCTCTTCAATTTATCTGTAACCCGAGCACGAGGCTATGCGGTCCTATATTAAGGAGGCATTGGAGACGGGTCATATTAGACCATCCTCTTCACCCTTAGGTGCCGGTTTTATTTTTGTGGCCAAAAAGGATGGTTCTTTAAGGCCTTGTATTGATTATCGTGCCCTCAATAAAATTACTATTAAATATCAGTATCCGTTACCCCTGATTTCGGATCTATTCTCTAGAGTTAGAGGTGCTTGCTGGTTTACCAAGCTTGACCTCAGGGGGCGTATAATCTTATCCGCATTAAGCAGGGGGATGAATGGAAGACGGCGTTTAATACTCCGGAGGGACATTTTGAGTACCTGGTGATGCCTTTTGGGCTCACTAATGCCCCTTCTGTCTTCCAGTGCTTCATGAACGATATTTTCCGAGACTTTGTCGATAAATTTTTGATTATCTATCTGGATGATATTTTGATCTTCTCCAAGGATTGGGATTCTCGTGTGGAACATATTCGGACTGTGTTCCGGATCTTGAGGGAGAATTCCCTGTATGTCAAAGGATCGAAATGCCTTTTTGGAGTACAGAGGATTTCATTTTTGGGATTTATTTTGTCTCCGTCAACTATTGAAATGGACCCGGCCAAGGTACAGGCCATTTATGATTGGGTTCAGCCCACTTCTTTGAAGGCCCTCCAGAAGTTTTTGGGTTTTGCTAATTTTTATCGGAAATTTATAGCAAAATTTTCTAGTATTGCCAAGCCATTGACTGATCTGACTAAGAAGGGTGCTGATGTGTTGAATTGGTCTCCGGAGGCTGTTGCTTCCTTTCAGGAGCTGAAGCGAAGATTTACCTCCGCCCCGGTTTTGCGGCAACCGGATGTCTCACTCCCGTTCCAGGTAGAGGTGGATGCTTCTGAGATTGGTGCAGGAGCTGTTTTGTCCCAAAAGGATCCTGTAACATCTAAAATGAATCCCTGTGCTTTCTTTTCCCGAAAGTTCTCTCCATCTGAACGTAACTATGATGTGGGGAATCGGGAACTGTTGGCCATGAAATGGGCATTTGAGGAGTGGAGACATTGGTTGGAGGGAGCTAAACATCAAGTTGTGGTCCTCACTGACCACAAGAATTTGATTTACCTAGAGTCGGCTAAACGCCTGAACCCTAGACAGGCTAGGTGGGCCTTGTTTTTTACACGTTTTGATTTTGTGGTCTCTTTTCTTCCTGGAACTAAGAATGTCAAGGCAGACTCCCTCTCTAGGAGTTTCTTTGCTGATTCTCCTGTGGTGACCAAGCCTGCTACCATCTTAGGTGAAGGGGTAGTTCTTTCTGCCATCTCGCCTGATTTGAGACTTGCTCTGCAAGAGTTCCAGGAAGACAAACCTGAGCGTTGTCCCAGTGGAAAGTTGTATGTTCCTGACCAGTGGAAGAAGAGAGTGATGTCTGAAGTTCATTGCTCTGCATTGGCTGGTCATCCAGGTATTTTTGGTACTAGAGATCTGGTGAGTCGCTCTTTTTGGTGGCCCACCTTGTCTCATGATGTCAGGAATTTTGTGCAGTCCTGTGGGACTTGCTCCCGGTCTAAATCTTGTTCTCGCTCTAGTGGGTTGTTGATGCCTTTGCCGGTCCCCAGGAGGCCATGGACCCTTATTTCAATGGATTTCATCTCTGATATGCCGGTCTCTCAAAGAATGACTGTTATTTGGGTGATTTGTGATAGGTTCTCTAAGATGGTTCATCTTGTACCACTCCCTAAGTTGCCATCTTCCTCTGAGTTGGTGCCCCTGTTTTTGCAACAGGTGGTTCGCTTACACGGGATTCCTGAGAACATTGTATCTGACAGAGGAGTTCAGTTTGTGTCTAAATTTTGGAGGACCTTCTGTTCCAAGCTGGGAATTCAGTTGTCCTTCGCCTCTGCTTTTCACCCTCAGACCAATGGGCAGACAGAGAGAACAAACCAGACCTTGGAGTCGTATTTGAGATGTTTTATTTCCGCTGATCAGGATGATTGGGTTTCATTTTTGCCCTTGGCCGAATTTGCTTTAAATAATAGAGCTAGTTCTGCCACTTTGATGTCACCTTTTTTTTGTAACTTTGGGTTTCATCCTCGATTTTCTTCAGGGCAGGGTGAGCCTTCTGCCTGCCCAGGTGTTGACACTGTGGTGGAGAGAATGCACCAGATCTGGGGCCAAGTGGTGGATAAGTTATCTCTCTCCCAGGAAAAGGCCCAGCGGTTTTCCAATCGACATAGGACCATTGGTCCCCAGTTTAAGATTGGTGATATGGTGTGTTTATCATCAAAAAATATTGCTATGAAGGTGGCTTCTCCTAAGTTTAAGCCTAGATTTATTGGACCTTACAAGATTTTGGAGATTATTAATCCGGTCTCTTTTCGTTTGGCTCTTCCTGTCACATTTAAAATCCATAATGTGTTCCATAAGTCCTTGTTGAAGAGGTTTGTTGAACGAGTTGTTCCTGGGGTGGCACCTCCAGACCCTGTATTGGTTGAAGGTAACATGGAATATGAGGTAGAGAAAATACTGGATTCCTGTCTGGCTAGACGGAGACTCCAGTATTTGGTTAAGTGGAAGGGTTATGGTCAGGAGGATAATTCCTGGGTCTCTGCCTCTGATATTCTTGCCAAAAGATTGGTGCGTGCCTTTCATCGGGCTCACCCTGATCGCCCTGGTGGCGTGGTTGAGGGTTCGGTGACCCCTCCTCAAGGGGGAGGTACTGTTGTGAGTTCATTTTCCCCTTCGTCACTGAGCTCTGGTGAGCTCCCTATTCTGGTAAAGGAAGGTAATGAGCCTGATTATCAGGCACCTGAGCCTAATGAGGATGACTGGCTGAGTGGAGTCACGGACTGGATATAAGGCTGCCGACGCCCTTCTGCCCTGCGGGTGATTTCTCTGTGGACTTCTAGGAGACCAGTCTGATTCCTGCTCCTCTAAAGCTAAGTTTTCTGCTTTGCCTGTTAGCATTTGCGTTTTGTTTTTGTTTTCCTTGCTTTTCTGGATTCTGCCATTCCCTGCTGGGGTGAGCTGAATCTCCTTTTGCTGGTTGCTCTGTCTTCAGAATATTCCTGAGTACTGACATAGCTTTTTTGAAGCCTAGTGTCTTCAGGGCCTTTTTCACTGTCAGTTTGTTGGCTCTTATTTTCATAGGGTTTTTCACGGATTGCAGACAGCAGCCTTCCTGTCCTTTCCTATCTAGTTAGCTTGGCCCCGTCTTTGCTCAGTCTATCTTTCTGTCTGTGTTAGTGTTTTCATCTTGCTTCACCGTCATTATATGTTGGGGGCTGC